>NW_028227263.1:4615000-5285000 GCF_978045245.1 Mus caroli
TCTTTAAAAAAAATTAGATATTTTCTTTATTTATATTTCAAATGTTATCCTCTTTCGTAGTTTCCCCCTATCCCTTCCCCCGAACCCCCTGCTCACCAACCCACCCACTCCTTCTTCCTGACCTCTGCAGTCCCCTATACTGGGGCATAGAACCTTCACAGGACCAAGGAGACAGCTATATCAGGCTCCTGTCAGCAAGCTCTTGTTGGCATCCATAATAGTGTCTGGTTTTGGTGGTTGTTTATGGGATGAATCCTATTAAAAATGGGGTACAGAGCTAAACAAAGAATTCTCAACTGAGGAATACCTAATGGCTGAGAAGCACCTAAAAAATGTTCAACATCCCTAGTCATCAGGGAAATGCAAATCAAAACAACTATGAGATTCCACCTCACACTAGTCAGAATGGCTAAGATAAAAAAACTCAGGTGACAGTAGATGCTGGCGAGGATGTGGAGAAAGAGGAACACTCCTCCATTGCTGATGGGATTGCAAGCTTGTACATCCACTCTGGAAATCAGTCTGGCAGTTCCTCAGAAAATTGGACATAGTATTACCAGAGGATCCAGCAATACCTCTCCTGGGCATATACCCAGAAGATGCTCCAATATGTAAGAAGGACACATGCTCCACTATGTTCATAGCAGCCTTATTTATAATAGCCAGAAACTGGAAAGAACCCAGATGTCCCTCAATAGAGTAATGGATACAGAAAATGTGGTACATTTACACAATGGAGTACTACTCAGCTATTAAAAACAATGAATTTATGAAATACCCCACTCTTATCAATGAACAGGTCATCAAAAACCAATCAAGCAGAAATCCAATTAGCCAACTGCTATGCACACTCCAGTGAAGTTTGCTTGACAGGCTGAGAGGCCTAGGAACACTCACGAGGCAAAGAGTTTCACGGAAACTCACCTCCTGGAACTTTGGCGTTCTCATAACCCATATACTCATACCCTATCCCCGTGTTAGTCTGGTGTATGGATCCACGTGCTCTCTTTTAGTATTATTTTATTAAAAGTGCCTTTTAAGATTGAATTCTGTCATAGCTAAGCCTTCGCCAGTGTTCCAACGTCCCAGAAAATCCTTGAAGCCAACAAACTTGGAATTCAGTAGGAATTCAGTGAGAAGGTTATGAGAAAGCCAAAGGTATGTGGATTGTCCAACAGCAGGCCAGTTTTTATGAGGAAAAAGCCAAGCTCTGCAAAGGTGCCAAAGGGACCTCCTCCACAGGCTTCTCCACTTGGGATGGGTTGCATGTCAGGCCTGGTACTCTGACTTTCTGTTCCTTTACACTCAAAGAAGAATAGTACTCAGAAGGCATAAATCCTTGGGCCACAGTGGTTTAAAACATAGTTGGCAAATATGCCATTTTGGATACCTAAAAAGACAGCTAGTAAGGTGAGAGTTGATTCAAGGGCTTTCCTGTAAATTTTCTCTTGTTTTTGTATGATAAAATGTCAGGCCCTTGTTAAACTCTTCTTTCCAATTAAAAGGGGCCCAAACTAGAAATTTGTTGGCTAAGCAGCTGCTATTTATCTTATTTAGCACTACTTTTCATTAAATCAATGGCCTTGACTGAAGCCCAAATTTCTCTTCCAAGTAAAACCAAAACATAAAATACACACTATCAGTACAAACAAGCTAGCTTGGCCTGGGGACAGAGTTCCCTACATCAAAGGAGTTGTCATCTGCCAGATGGCCTCCAAGTCTGATCTTCTGTTTAACTTCTAGGGAGCAAATAATGATTTCCTACCAACAGTGCACAGAGTTAGACCTGAGGGCTGGAGGAAGCATCCGTTTCCTGAGTCCCAGTGGGCTCCAGCACTCTGAGACCCCAGTGGAGATGCTGGATAGTTTATCAGCCATGCTCAGCTTACCCAGGGCAGGGGGGAAGGCAAAGCCAGGGGACAAGGTGGAAGCGGCTGGGCAGCAAATACTTCTTGTGTCCTTTGAAAGGTGCTTGATGTCTCGAAGGTTGTGCTGCATTTCCTATAATTGGTGGAACATGATAGCTTAATTAGCACCTACGTCTAAGCCAGCACCCCATTGCAACTGTGCTCCACCCAGAGCTGAAAAATTGGCCCAGTGTTGCTCTTGTGTCTGAGGTTTTCTTGCATCTTTGCTATTGTTCAGTTTTGAATGTTTATTTTAATATGTGACTTTATGACATCTGTGTTCCCAGAGCCTGACTTTTCAGCTGTTATTCCTTCTGTGAGTTGCATCAACAGTGTGGAATGTGCTGGTGGCCACTGGGTTAAAGATGTCACACTTTTGGGGGAATCTTTATAATTTATTTTGCAATGTGAACTTCTGTGAATATATAAACTTTTAAGTTTGTAATTATGTAAATAATTTCAAAATATTACTAATATTAAAAACATAAGCAAAGTTGATAAACAACAGAATAAGTGTGAGCAGTTTGAAGAAACTCGATTTTAGAAGTTCTCTTCGTCACCACATAACAATAGTTTACTGAAAGAAACAATATTAGCATTTTGGTAATGGTTGAAAGCTACAAGAGTAATGATCAGGAAAATATATCAATATCGGTACACAGACTAAATTTTTATTATTTTTCTATGTTTATATAGTTTGTATTAGTACCATATTCTCGTTTAAACATAGATTGTTGTCTGCAATCTCCAGGCTCCAGTGACCTTGGGTTTGTAGTTTCTGTTCTCCACCCCATCTGACGTAGGGCTTGGGGTGGAGCTGGAACCTGGTTTCTACTGTCTTCAGCCTGGGTTTTCTGTTTCTTCATTCTTTTTTACACACCCAGTCACTTCTTTCCTGATTTCTGTGTGTTTTCTCTTTTACTCTTTTCAGAACACACTCTTTCCTTATTCTGACTCTTGTCACTCACAGAATCCTTGTTTTTTTGTTTTAACGACAGCATTTTTGTCTGGGGTTCAATCTTCTTACTCATAATCATTTTGTTCTGATGTCTAAAACTTTTATGATTCTGTAATCATGACGTATTCTGAGTCTCAGGATGTCTGTTTTGTTTGCACTTGTTGGCAGTGGCTGCTTAACTCTTCCGTGAGATCTATTATACTGTCTCCATTTTACTGGACTGTTCTGTTTTTTCTTGGATAAGCAAACTCAATCAACTTCTGCTCACTGTATTGTTCTGATGTTATTCTGTTAACATTTGCCAATATTCTTTTTTCTTTCTTTGGATTAGATGATGTGTATAGTGGTATACTTTAAGTCTTCTCTTCTTAACCTTGGTATATCGATCACAGGCTTCAGCATTTCAGTCCATCAGTACCAGTGTAAAACATTTGTACTTAGAAAAAATATTTTAAGCTAATATAAATGGTTTTTATTCCATAAAGAAATGTGTATTTCTCCACCTCTAGAACAATTTTTGATGTTCATGACGTAATATTTTTATAATGTATATCCCTTAACAAAATGTAAGGTATGTTTTTGTTCATTAACACAATTGGGTTGAGAGATGCCAAGAAAATCAATAAATTATACTTTGTTGTGTTTCCAAAGACCTGTGACATGTGTACGTGTAAGGAACTGAAATGGGAAGTCTGCCTTGAATGTGGACAACTCTGTCCAACAGGCTCTCAGTCCAGATGGAACTGAAATGGGAAGTCTGCCTTGAATGTGGACAACTCTGTCCAACAGGCTCTCAGTCCAGATGGAACAAAGGTTGAAAAAAAAAAAAGGACTATGCCTGCAAACAAGCTTGATTCTTGAACATGTCCTTGATGCATTTAGAATTGAGTTTTATTCAGGCTGACAGATAAGGATCAACTTCCATTTTTCCAGGTAGCTATCTAGGTTGACCATTTAACAAGATCTTCATTTCTTGAAGATGTATTCTTTTCTTCAGTGGGTATTATTGATTTCTTTGTCAAAATCAGGTAGCTGTAGGAGTATGAATTTATGTGTGAATCCTAGATTCTAATCTCCTGAGTGAGTCTGTTTTATGCCAGTGACATGCTTTTTTTTTCCATTATTACATCTTTGTTGTATAATCTGGGATGCTGATATGGTATATTATTTTTATTGCTCAAAGTTGTTTTTGCTATCCTGGGTTGTTTGTATTTCCATATAAAATTTAAGATTATTTTCAATATCTATAAAAAACTGCATTGTAATTTTAAAGGGTTTACACTGAGTCTGTAGCCTACTTCTGGCCATTTTCACAATATTGATCTTGCTTGTCCACGAGCATGGTAGGGCTTTCTGTCTTTTGGTATCTTCAATTTCTTCTCAGTTTCTTAAAGTATTCATTGTGTAGGCCTCTAATTTCCTTGGTTAGTTTTACCCCAAGATATCTTAGGTGATTGTTAATGATATTGTTTCCCTGGTTTCTTTCTCTGTGTGTTTGTTATTTGTATGTAGTAAAATACAAATGTTATTTGTATTTTTATGTGTTAATTTCATATCTTGCTGCTTTAGTGAATGTATTTATCATGTGTAGAAGTTTCTTGGTGAAGTATTTGAGGTCTTCTATGTATAAAATTATATCATCTGCAAAGAAGATACTTTAACTTTCCACTTTCCTATTTGTATCCTCTTTATCTTCTTCAGTTGTCTTGTTGTTCTAACTAAAACTTCAAGTGATATATTGAACAGAAGGTGAGAGAGTGGGCATAACTTATGTTGTTCCTGATTTTACTGACAATGTTTTGATGTTTTCTCTATTTTATAAGCTATTGGCTATAGGCTTGCCTTATAGTGCCTATGGTGGTTTGAATATGCTTGGCCCAGGGAATCGCACTATTATGAGGTGTTGCCTGGTTGGAGAAGGTGTGGCCTTGTGGGAGGAAGCGTGTCACTATCAGGGTGGGCTTTAAGATCCTCCTCCTAGCCAGTCTGCTCCTGGCTTCCTTTGAATGAAGATGTAAAACTCTCAGCTCCTCCAGTACCATGCCTGCCTAGATGCTGCTGTGTTTCCTGCCATAATGATATGGACTGAAACTCTGAAACTGTAAGCCAGCCCCAATTAAATGTTCTTTTTAAGAGCTACTTTGATCATGGTGTCTTTTCACAGCAGTAAAACCCAAACTAAGACATTGTCTTTCTTGTGCTGAGAGAATGTATCTTGTATGCCTAAATTCTCTAGGGCCTTTATCATGAAAGGATGTTGAATTTTGTCAAATGTCTTCTGCATCAAATGAGATGATTATGTGGTTTCTGTTCTTGAGTCTGTTCATATAGTAGATTAAATGTATTGATTTATGTGTGTTGAATCAACCTTACATCTTTGGAATGAAGCCTACTTGATCTTACTGGTTAATCTTTTCTTTTTCTTTTTCTTTTTTCTTTTTTTTTGAGACAGGGTTTCTCTGTGCAGGGTTTCTCTGACTGTCCTGGAACTCACTCTGTAGACCAGGCTGGCCTCAAACTCAGAAATCCTCCTGTCCCTGCCTCCCAAGTGTTGGGATTAAAGGTGTGCACCACCACTGCCCGGTCTGGTTAATCTTTTTGATATGGAGATATCTTGGCCAATAGAATAGAGTGGATCACCCAGGCATAAAGATACACAACTACAGTCACTTATTATTTTTTTAAACAAGGCTTTAAAAACATTATGCAAAACAGAAAGTCTCTTTAACAGATGTTGCTGTGAGGGCTGGATTTCCTCGATGGTGAGATGTCCCAGTGGGTAGAAGTCCCTGCTGTCTGAATCAATCTCCAGAATCCATTGTAGAAGAACTGAGTTCCAAATGCTGTTCTCTGACCTCTGCACACATGCTGCACCATCAGAACATGGTCAAAGAATGCTAAACTGTGAACAATGCCTTGAGGAACTGAAGAGAGACTCCAGGAAAAAAGGCAGAGGGCCTTTTACCTTCTTGTTCCTTGGATTGCTCTTAGAAGTTATTTTGTGCCATCTGTGTTAAACCTTTATCTCCAGTTTATAAGATATGTTTGTTCTCGTTGGATGTCAGGACATAGCTGTAGAGCCCAATGTGGTGAGAGGAGCTGCTAAGCGCTGTCCCCAGTGTACCCGAATCTGGCCATGGCCTTCTGCCTTGACTTTGTGCCTTCCCAGATATAATTTATATGACGTGCCAGGAAAGTGTGTTTAATTATTTTTTTCTGACAAAGTTCTGGGAAAGAGATGTTCTGCTAATATTTAGTATGTGCTTACTGGAGTTTATTTACTTGTTTTTCTGATCATTTGTTTTTATGAACTCAAATGACTTTCCTTGGATCATTGCTTTGTAACATTAGTGTCTAAAAGTACACTGAAACTGAAATAAGATTGTCTACATTAGACTGTAATCTGCCCCATTCTTTTTTTTCCTTATTAAAAAATTAGATATTTACTTTATTTACATTTCAAATGTTATCCCCTTTCCTGGTTTCCCCTCCAAAAAACCCCTAGCCCCTCCCTCTCCCCCTGCTCACCAACCCACCCATACCCGCCTCCTGGACTGTATGTTCCCCTACACTGGGGCACAGAGCCTTCACAGGCTTCAAATCTCAGGCCTCACAAACAGATCTGCATAAGTCAACAAAAGTCGACACTGCATCATGTGTGTTCTCAACAAGCACGCGTGGTCAAAATAATTAAAATAAAAAAGAAAGAAACTAGATTTCCTTCTGTAGAAACAAGATTGTTATTGCTTACCCTGTGCAAAAAAAAAAAAAACCCAAAACAAACAAACAAAAAAACAATTAAAACCAAATCACAGACAAATGTATGACCTGAAACTTCTAATTGCTAGAAGAAAGCATAGATAAAAATATCTTTTTAAAGATTAATCATTCCATTCGTTTACATCTCAAATTATATTGTCTACAACACCGCCCCCCCACATCCACCCTTTCCTCCTTTCCCTTTGCCTCTATGAGAGTTCTCCCCCATCCACCCCACAGCTCCAGCATCCTTCTGCACTGGGACATCAAATCTCCACAGTACTAAGGGCTTCTCCTCCCACTGATGTCAGACAAGGCCATCCTCAGCTACCTATGTATCTGGAGCCATGAATCCCTCCCTATACACTCCTTGGTTGGTGGTCTAGTCTCTGGGAGCACTAGGTAGTCAGCCGATGTTCTTTCTATGGGGTTGCAATCCCCTTTTGCTCCTCCAGTCCTTTGACCAGTTCCACCACCGGTGGAGGGTCCGTAAGCTCAGTCTGATGGTTGCCTCCAAGCATCCACATCTGCATTGGTCAGTTGCTGGTTGAACCTCCCAAGGCACAGCCACACCAGGTTCCTGTCAGTAAGCGCCTCTTGGCAATGGCAACAGTGTAGGGGTTTGGTGTCTGCAAACAGGATGGATCCCCAGATGGAGCAGTCCCCAGATGGCCCTTCCTTCAGTCTCTGCTCTACTTTTTGTCCCTGTCTTCCTTTGAACAGGAACATTTCTCGTTAAAAATTTTGAGATGTGTGGGTGGCCCCATTCCTCAACCAGGGGCTGTGCCTATCTATTGGAGGTGGTCTCTACAGGCTCTGTGCATTTTGGCTAAAGTCATCCCCGTTGGGTTCTGAGAGCCTCTCATTTCCCTGGGGTTTGGAAGCCTTCAGTGGCTGTCCCCAGTTCCTCATGCCCCACTGCTGCTATTTTTATTTGATTTCCTGACCATCTGACCTCTCCCCGTCCCCTCTAGTACCTGATACTGCCCCCTTATTTCCTCTCCCTCCTCTCTCCCTCCCAGGTCTCCCCTCCTTCCACCTCCCGCGATCATCCTGTTTTCTCCTCAATAGATCAGAGTGTGGATGCTTCAGTCCTGCATTGATAAAAAATATCTTAATATATAGAAATAGGAAAGACTTTTCATAAGTGCTCACCAATAGCACAATTTGCTTATTGTATACAACAAGGGAAACAACTTACCAGAATGAAGAAAGAGGTAGCCTACAGAATGGAGGAAAAAAAAATCTTTGCAAAATGCATATCAGAGAGGAGATTAATTACTAAGATATAAAAAAGAACAGAAAATATTTAAAAAATAAAAAAAATTAAGTAAAAATATTTTTGGTGTGTTCTTGAACTTGTTTTGAAATATTTTACTGAAAAATTTTGCATCCATGTTCACCAGAGATATTGGCGTATAATTTTCTTTTTATTAGGTTTTTGGTTTAGCATCAGGGTAATACTAATTCTGTAAAAAGATTTTGCAATACACTAGCAAGATTTTGCTGAAAGGACCCTGATATAGCTGTCTCTTGTGAGACTATGCCGGGGCCTAGCAAACACAGAAGTGTATGCTCACAGTCAGCTATTGGATGAATCACAGGGCTCCCAATGGAGGATCTAGAGAAAGTACCCAAGGAGCTAAAGGGATCTGCAACCCTATAGGTGGAACAACAATATGAACTAACCAGTACCCCCTGGAGCTCGTGTCTCTAGCTGCATATGTATCAGAAGATGGCCTAGTCGGCCATCAGCAGAAAGAGAGGCCCATTGGTTGTGCAAACTTTGTATGCCTCAGTACAGGGGAACGCCAGGGCCAAGAAGTGGGAGTGGGTGGGTAGTGGAGTGGGGGGGGTATGGGGAACTTTTGGGATAGCACTGGAAATGTAAATGAAGAAAATACCTAATAAAAATATATTAAAAAAAGATTTTGCAAGTATTCCCTTCTATTCATATGGGGTTGCAATCCCCTTCAGCTCCTTCAGCTCTTTCCCTAACTCTTCCATTGGGGTCCCCGGGCTCAGTCCAATGATTGGCTGTGAGTATCTCCATCTATCTTAGTCAGGTGCTGGCAAAGCCTCTCACAGGACAGCCATACCAGGCTCCTGTCTGCTAGCACTTGACATCAGCAATAGTGTTGGGGTTTGGTGTCTGCAGATGAGATGTGTCACATGGTGGAGTGGTCTCTGGATGGCCCTTCCTTCAGTCTCTGTTCCATTTTTGTCCCTGCATTTTCTTTAGACAGGAACAATTCTGGGTTAAAAATTTTGAGATGGGTGGGTGGCCCCATTCTTCAACTGGGGCCCATGTCTATCTACTGGAAGTGGTCTCTTTAGGTTCTATCTCCCCACATTGTTGGGCATTTAGGCTAATGTCACCCCCATTGGGTCCTGGGAGCCTCTCCCATCCCTGGTGCCTGGGACTTTCTAGTGGCCTCCCCACCCCGTTCCCCACCTGTCAATGCTACACATTTCTATTCATTCTTCTGGCCCTCTGGACTTCTTTCCTGTCTCTTCCCATACCTGATCCTGTCTCCTTTTGTCCTGCCCCCTTTCCTCTTCTATGGAGATCTCTCTCTCCTCTGCCTCCTGTAATTATTTTGTTCTTCCTTCTAGGTGGGACGGAATTATTCACACTTTGGCCTTCCATCTTGTTAAGTTTCATATGGTTGGTTGGTGAGTTGTATCATGGGTATTCTGAGGTTTTGGGCTAATATCCACTTATCAGTGAGCACATACCATGTATGTACTTTTGGGTCTGTGTTACCTCACTCAGGATGATATTTTCTAGTTCCACCCATTGGCCTGCAAACTTCGTGTAGTTTTAATAGCTGAGTAGTATTCCATTGTATAAATTTACCACATTTTCTGTATCCATTCTCTAGTCAAGCTCCTGGCTATTATATATAAGACTTCTATGAACATAGTGGAACATATGTCCTTGTTATATGTTGGAACATCTTTTGGGTATATGACCAAGAGTGGTATAGCTGGGTCTTCAGGTAGAAATATTTCCAACACCCGGGGATCCATCCCATAATCACCAACCAAACTCAGACACTATTGCATATGCCAGCAGGATTTTGCTGAAAGGACCCTGATATAGCTGTCTCGTGTGAGGCTATGCCAGTGCCTGGCAAATACAGAAGTGGATGCTCACAGTCATCTATAGAATGGAACACAAGGCTCCCAATGGAGGAGCTAGAGAAAGTACCCAAGGAGTTGAAGGGGTCTGCAACCCTATAGGTGGAACAACAATATGAACTAACCAGTACCCCCAGAGCTCGTGTCTCTAGCTGCATATGTAGCAGAAGATGGCCTAGTCGGCCATCATTGGGAAGAGAGGCCCCATGGTCTTGCAAGCTTTATATGCCCCAGTACAGGGGAACGCCAGGGCCAAGAAGTGGGAGTGGGTGGGTAGGGGAGCAGGGCGAGGGGAGGTATAGGGGACTTTCGGGATAGCATTTGAAATGTAAATAAAGAAAATATCTATTAAAAAAGAAAGTTAAAAAAAAGAAATATTTCCAATTTTCTGAGGAACAGCCAGATTGCTATCCAAAGTGGTTTTATCAGCTTGCAATCCCACGAGCAATGAAAGAGTGTTCCTCTTTCTCCACTTCCTAGCCAGCATCTGCTGTCGCCCGAGCTTTTGATCGTAGCCATTTTGATTAGTGTGAGGTGAAATCTCAGGGTCATTTTGATTTGCATTTCCCTGATGACTAAAGATGTTGAACATTTCTTTAGATGCTTCTCAGCCATTTGAGATCCCTCAGTTGAGAAGTCCGTGTTTAGCTCTGTATCCCATTTTTTTTTTATTGGGAAAATATTTTAATCAGTTTATAAATGTGTAAAATGAATGTTCTAAATCAGACTCATCAAAGTCAAAAATGTTGAATATATCCTTTTGTTGGGGTTTTTTTTGAAGTTTTTTCAATTTTTATTAGATATTTTCTTGATCTACATTTCTTTTTTTCTCTTTTTTTTAAATTAGGTATTTTCTTCATTTACATTTCCAATGCTATCCCAAAAGTCCCCCATACCCACCCCCCACTCTCCTACCCATCCACTCCCCCTTTTTGGCCCTGGCGTTCCCCTGTACTGGGGCATATAAAGTTAAACTTCTGTATCCCATTTTTAAATTGGGTTATTTGGTTTTCTGGAGTCTAACTTCTTGAGATCTTTGTGTATTTTAGGCATTAGCCTGCTATCGGATGTAGGGTTGGTAAAGGTCTCTTCCCAGTCTGTAGGTTGCTATTTTGTCCTATTGACAGTGTCCTTTGCCTTAAAGAAGCTTTTCCCCATTTGTCAATTGTTGATCTTAGAGCCTGAACTATTGATGTTCTGTTCAGGAAAATTTCCCCTTTGTCAATGTATTTGAGGCTATTTCCACTTCCTCTTCTATTAGATTTAGCATATATGGTTTTATGTGGAGGTCCTTGATCTGCTTGGGCTTGAGCTTTGTACAAAGATAAAAATGGGTCAATTTGCTTTCTTCTACATGCAGGCTGCCAGTTAGATCAGCACCATTTGTTGAAAATGCTTTCTTTTTTCCAGTGTATGGTTTTGGCTTCTTTGTCAAAGATCAAGTGACCATAGGTGTGTGTGTGTGTGTGTTTATTTCTGGGTCTTTAATTCTATTCCATTGATCTACCTGCCTGTCTCTGTACCAGTACTATTTGGTTATTAATCACTATTGCTCTGTAGTACAGCTTCCCTCAGAAGTTCTTTTATTGTAGAGAACTGTTTTTGCTATCCTGGGTTTTTTGTTATTCCACTTGAAGTTGAACATTCTTTCTATTTCTGTGAAGACTTGAATTAGAATTTTGATTGCAATTGCCTTGAATCTGTAGTTTGCTTTTGGTAAGATGGGCATTTTTACTATGTTAATCTTACTGATCCATGAGCATGGGAGACCTTTTCATCTTTTGAGGTCTTCTTTGATTTCTTTCTTCATAGACTCGAAGTTCTTGTCTTACAGATCTTTCAATTGCTTGGTTAGAGTTATACCAGGAAATTTTACATTATTTTTGATTATTGCTAAGGGTGTTGTTTTCCTAATATTTTTCTTAGCCCATTTATCCTTTGTGTAGAGAAAGGCTACTGATTTGTTTGAGTTAACTTTGTATCCAGCCACTTTGCTAAAGTTGTTTACCAGCTGTAAAAGTTCTCTGGTAGAATTCTTAGGGTCACTTATGTATACTATCATATTATCCACAAATAGTGATACCTTGACTTTTCTATTTCCTTAGGGCTTATGGGTCTGTTTAGATAATTTATCTGATCCTGGTTTAACTTTGATACATGGTATCTGTCTGGAAAATCATCCATTTTATCTAGATTTTCGAGTTTTGTTGAGTATAGTCTTTTGTTGTAGGATCTGATGGTTTTTTGCGTTTCCTCAGTTTCTGTTGTTCTGTCTCCATTTTCATTTCTGATTTTGTTAATTTGGATAGTGTCTCTGTGCACGTTGGTTAGTTTGGCTAAAGCTTTATCTATCTTGTTGATTTGTCAAAGAACCAGCTCTTAGTTTTGTTGGTTCTTTGTATTGTTCTTTGTCTCAAATTGTTTGATTTCAGCACTGAGTTTGATTATTTCCTCCTCTTGGTGTCTACTTCTTTTTGTTCCTGAGTTTTCAGATGTGCTGTTAAGTTTCTAGAGTAGGTTCTCTTCAAGTTCTTTATGAAAGCACTTAGTGCTATGAATTTTCCTCTTATCATTGCTTTCATTGTATCCCATACGTTTGGGTTTGCTGTGCCTTCATTTTTGTGAGAAACTCTCACTGATGAGAGTTGAGTGTTAAAGTCTTCCACTATTATTGTGTAAGGTTCAATGTGTGTTTTCAGCTTTAGTAATATTTCTTGTATAAATGTGGGAGCCCTTGCATTTGGGGCATAGATGTTCAGGATTGAGATTTCATCTTGGTTTCCTTTGATGAGTATGAAGTGTCCTTCCCCATTCTTTTGATAACTTTTTGTTTAAAGTTGATTTTATTTGATATTAAAATGGCTACTCCAGCTTGTTTCTTGGGACTATTTGCTTGGAATTTTTTTCCAGCCTTTTAGTCTGAGGTAGTGTCTGTCTTTGTCACTGAAGTATATTTCCTATATGCAGTAAAATGCTGGGTTCTGTTAACATATTCAGGCTGTTAGTCTATGTCTTTTTATTGGGAAACTGAGTTAATTAATGTTGAGAGATATTAAAGACCAATGATTGTTAATTTCTGTTATTTTTGTTGTTAGAGGTGGAATAATATGTTTGTGTGGTTCTCTTCTTTTAGGTTTATTGTGATATGATTCATTTCTTGTTTTTGCTTGGATGTAGATACACTCTATGTGTTGGAATTTTCCTTCTAGTTTCATCTGTAGATTTGAATTAGTGGAGAGATATTGTTTAAATTTGGTTTTGTCATGGAATATCTTTGTTTCTTTATCTATGGCGATTGAGAGTTTTGCTGGGTATAGTTGCCTGGGCTGGCATTTGTGTGCTCTTAGGGTCTGCATGACATCTGCCCACAATCTCCTGGCTTTTAGAGTCTCTGTTGAGAAGTCTGGTGCTATTGTGATTGGTCTGCCTTTATATGTTACTTGGCCTTTTCCCCTTACTGCTTCTAATATTCTTCTTTTGTTCTGTATATTTAGTGTTTTAGTTACTATATGATAGGAGGGTTTTCTTTTCTGGTCTATTTGGTGTTTTGTAGGCTTATTGTATGTTTATGGGCATCTCTTTCTTTAGGTCAGGGAAGTTTTCTTCTATAATTTTGTTGAAGATGTTTTCTGGCCCTTTGAATTGGGAATCTTCACTCTCTTATATTTCTATTACTCTTAGGTTTGGCCTTTTTTGTGTCCTGAATTTCCTGGATGTTTTGGGTTAGTATGTTTGCACTTTGTATTTTCTTTAACTGTTGTGTCAATATCTTCTTTGATATTTTCTATGCCTGAGATTTTTTCTTCTATCTCTTGTATTCTGTTGGTGATGCTTGTATCTGTATCTCCTGATTTCTTAACTAGGTTTTCCATCTCTTGGGTTGCCCCCTTTTGTGATTTATTTATTGTTTTTATTTTCATTTTTAGATTTTGGATGGTTTTGTTCAATTCATTCACCTGTTTGAGTGTGTTTTCCTGTATTTCTTTGTTATTTATGTTTCCTATTTATAGGCTTCTACCTATTTACCTGTGTTCTCCTGTATTTCTTTAAGGGAGTTATTTATGTTGTCCTTAAAGTCCTCTATCATCTTCTTAAGATGGGATTTTAGGTAAGAATCTTGTTTTCTAGGTGTGTTAGGGTATCCAGGGCTTGCTGTGGTGGGAGAACTGGGTCTGATGGTGCGAAGTGGCATTGGTTTCTGTTGCTTATGTTCTTGTGCTTGCCTCTAGCCATTTGGTTATTTCTGGTGTCCCTAGATTGCCCCTCCTTTTAGGAAGGTGGAGCTCTGAGACCTGGGTTAGAGCAGGCCTTCTGGGAGGCCAACAGTGCTGTCTTTGGGTGTGGGTGGGTGGACTGGAACACCCTATCTGCCCTGGGCTGAATTGTGAACTGAAGGAAGATGTGTCTCCAGCAGGGTGGATAAGTCTCTCATCCGCTGGGCTTCATTTGGGTCCTAGTTAGGCCAGGTATTGTGGTGAAGGGGGGTTTCACCTGTAAGCCTGGTTAGGATGGACCTCCTGGGAATCAGGATGATCTGGGTTTGGGTGGGTGACTACTAGAGTGCTCAATTTGCCCCGGGGCCTAGTTGTGGACTGGAAGCTAAGAAAGTGTCTTCTAAGAGATAATAATAACATCTAGCAAACAAAAATGTAATATGATAAAACAAAAACTATTACAAACAAACAGAGGAAAAGAGCCCAAGAGAGGCACAAGATTCAGAGACCCACTCATTTAAACACTCAGGAATCCCACTAAAAAAATCCACTAAACTATTACCCATAATATATACAGAGAGAATCTGGTGCAGACCCATGAAGCCCGTGTTCATGTTGTGTCAGTCTCTGTGAATTCATATGAGCTCTATGTAGCTTTCTTTTAAAGCTATGCAAGATTCATAACTAATTAAAAACACTATTACAGTATTAGAAGTTTAACTTTGTTAATTAATTTTTTAAACCGGTGGTAGTATATAAGTTACTAATCAACATCTTTTCCTTTTAGCTTCAGCATTTCTTGTGACAATCTAGTGACAATTCTCTCCCTCAGCTTTTGTTTACTTATAAAAATCCTACTTTGAAAGATAGCATTAGGTCCAGGTGCATTGCTTTGACCCTAGAACTCAGAAGGCAGAGGCAGATGGATCTGTGAGTTTGAGGTCAGCCTGGTCTACAAAGTGATTTATAGGACAGCCAGGGCTACCTAGTGAGATGCTTGTCTCAAAACAAACAAACAAACAAACAAACAAACAAACAAGAAAAAATGAAAAGAAAAGGAAAGATGAAGGAGAAAGAGAAGGATAAGAGGAAAGAAAAGGTAATAATAATTAATAAGACAATACTAATGTGCATAGTATTCTTAGTTGGCATAATTTGCAGTTTTTGAAATTTTCAACCATTCCCTTCTGACCGCAGAGTGTTGCTGAAAATTAGGATTGTCTTATTACTATTCCTTCTTTCTTTTAAAAGTAGCTGTCATTAAATTTTGTCAATTTAATTATATTGCCTTGGTGTGCGTTTCTTTGGGCTTCTTGAATGTTGATTTTAATGTTCTCTCCCAGGCCAAAGAAATTTTCTCTCACTTTTTAAAATTGTGACTTTTATTCCTTTCCATCTTCTTATGGTCCAGTCACCACACATGTGGCTCTGTGTGATGTGTGGTGAATCCCATCATGTACAGTCAGTCCCTCACCTTTGTTCTTGTTGCTCCTGATTTGGATGGCTTGCAGTGACAGGTATTCAAAGCCACTAGCCTGCTATTGAACTTGGTTGAGGTTTTTAGTTTAGTTCTTATATCTTCAGTTGCATGATCTATTTTAAGTATTTTTAAAAAAAATTGAGGAAGTCAGTTTATTTGGATTTTCTTTTTAATATTTTTATTGTTTGAGAAATTTATCCATGCATATAATGTGTCTGGAATATCCATATTCCAGTAGGTGGTCCTACACTTACTCTAGGTGTCTCTAAAACTACTTTGTTGCAATTTTATTAACAGATTGTTCTGTAGATATCACTCATCATCTCTATAGCCACTAGTTTTAATTCTGTGAACTAAGTCAGGTATCTCCACTTCAATAGAGTTGGTTTGTGGAAACCTGTCTTGTCTTTTTATTTAGAACATATCTTCATTTCTCATTCTTTCAATTGTATCAACCATTTATCTCTCTTAATCCTATCTAGAAGGCTTTGTATAGAAGGACCTTAGCAACTAGTCTGGCATGTTTGTATGTGACTTGTTACACAAAAGAGGCCTCCATAACACTTGAATTGTGTCTGTTCAACCCACTGTCTGCTTTCAGTGGTCTGGAGTATATTAGTGTTTGCCAAGTCCTGTCAGTGTTCATGTAAGATAGAAACACACATTTTAGATGCTGCTGGGGAGACTGGAGTGTTTAGGGTGTGTCCTAGACCGTAGCACAGGAAAAGTCAAAGGTGGAGATTTGTCTTTCACTGTCTCAGGGCTGTTTTAGAGTAAGCAGATGTGGCAGTTATCTGAACTTTTAGCAAGATTCTTGCACTGACGCTTGGGAGGGATCTGCTACAAGTGACCCCAGTGCATGTCCCTATTATTTTTCTGAGGTACAACTCACTAATGCTTCAAACTCAGGTTAGGAAGGCAGTACCTCAGGCGGGATCTGTAACAGCTGTGGTGTGTGAATGACTCCTTCCAGGGAGGACCTATGGGGTTAGCTGTACTGACAGAGAAGTTAGGAGAAAATACTTGCGGGCTCTGCATTTTCCTTCAGCTCTGGAAAGTCTGTTTGTTTGCTCTCTTTGCTCCCAGTTCCAGGATGGATATGGACCTGATCCCCACACAGCAGTGAGATAAGTGCAATGGTAAACCCCATTCAAGGGGCAGCCAGGAGGACATTTTAGTTGCTTCTTGGCACTTATGCTGGGGACCCACTTAGATCCTGGAAGCCATTTACAACCTCTTGTTCACTATGAACTAAGAATACTAGAGAATGCCATATTCCTCCAGCTGCTGGAATTAGGTGATTTTGCATATATACCCTGGGGTGGGAACTCAGTGAGTGATCAAAATAGTATAGCACTAGGGGCAGCAAGAAGAGGCCCAGGAGGTGGCAAGCTCTTATTTATCTCCAGTGAATGTTCTGATGTAGAATAGCTAGAAGCTTACCCATCATTAAGAGTTGAAAGGGTACGCTTGCTTTCAGAAAACAAAAATGGAGCTTTGGGTTTTTCTCTGCCCTGATCTGGGGAGGGCGGCAGTCCCTGGAAGTGCTTGTACATTGAATAAATCACCACTTTGTTCTGTAGTGTAGAGAAACTCGTATCTGGCTAGTACACTCTATTCCTAAAACTAAATGAGTGAGAATCAAACCATGGGAATCTTAGCACCATATGTGAGATTAGGTCAGCTTGGTCCGAACTCTCAACCACTGATGTTCAGCAATATTCCATCCTGATCCTTACCCTCTACACTGTCTATAATTTACTCTTTGTATGATTAAAAAAAAAAAAGAACCAAACTAGTTGCTGCACAGTCCATTGCAAAGTTTTCTATTGTTATCATGATGGTTATGAATAAAGTCACCTTTTTAGATTTTAAAAAGAAATATTAATTTCCTTGTTTCACAGTCCCTGGGCTATGTGCTAACATCTGAAGCTAGGAGCTAGGAGCCTTCAATGAGATAGAACATGTGATATTTGACTTTCTGGGTCTAAGTTATCTCACTCAGTATGATCTTTTCTAGTTCATCCATTTACCTGCAAAGTTTACTATTTCATTTGTCTTTATAACAGAAAACTACAAACAATCAAAACGCAGAGGTGTGGAGCCCAGTCCCAGTGGCTACATCTACCATACACTCCTGCACCCAAGGCTCAGGGAACATTGTGGAAGAGTGGGTGGAAAGGTTTTAAGAGTCAGAAGAGCAGGGAGTTTGCTATGAGAGTATATCTTCTAGTCATGCCAGAGGCTGAATTGATAAAGATTCCCCGACATGACTACCTAAATGTGAGCTAAACAAGGATAACACCAACGGACATGCCAAAGTGGACAGAGAGAAGCTCACAAGGCTTCAGTCCCACACAGAGTACTACAAGCAACTGAGGAATGCTGGGAGTGGGAGAAAGGGTCTTTTCCCAGGGAAGAGCATACCAACTGGTTATCCTATACTCAATGTTCAGCCCTGATGATGCACGTATAAGTAGCATTGTATAGACTAAGTAGGTTCTATTTAGGAATATATATCTATATATATCTATATAGTATATATATGCGTATATATGAATGTATATACATATATATGTATTACTGCATGTGTGTGTATATATGTATATATGTGAATATAATAACAACTTATGAAAACTGAGGCCATGAATTTGACGAAGCGAAAGGAGGAACATATGGGAGACTTTGAAGGGAGGAAAGGGAAGGGAGAAATATTGTGATTAGATTATAATCTCAAAGATTAAAAAAAAGTAAAACTTTTTTTTTGTTTAACATTCCTATTGTCACCATATACCAGAGACTAGAAGCTTAAATCACAGAATCCTATTTTTCCACAGTGTGGGGATCACTCTAGAATATTCAGTGTTAGCAGAACTGTGTTGCTTGTGACGTCTGCAAGAAAGCATCCTTTGTAGCCTTTTCTCACTCATGATGTTGCTGCCAACACTGATCTGCAGGCTGTAGACATGTCACTGCAGGCTGTGCCTTGACCACAATTAGCATCTTTACTGTGTATCTGTATCTCTTCTATAGAGCTTACGCTAATGATTTTATTTTAACTGGAAGTGTCCAAAAGACCCAAATCCCCAAACAAGATCACATTCCTCCAGGCACTGGTCCTACAACACATGTTGGGGGCCCCAGTGCAAATCATATCTGGATGGAAACAGAATTTTAAGTAGATCATGAAGAAACCAGAAGAGCCAAAACCGAGGGTTTGTTTTGGGAATTTGTGGGAAGAAAACTTAAATGTGGGCATTTGGATTACATTGTGTGGAGATCAGAGGGTGAGGTCAGTGTTTAAACAATAACAGGTGCTATAGTGTGATTTAAAGATCAGTGCTCCTGGGAGAAGGCAGAACCTAAAGAGTAGGGCTCAGCAGGAGGCCACTAGGAGGAGCCCTTGGAAGATAATTCTTGGAGTACTCCTTGCTATTTTTTCCCCCCAAGTTGATGATAAAAGCCTCAGTTTAACCCCATCCAGCTTCTCTGCTGGTTGGCTGTAGCTGTGACTGCCTTTCCTGACACACACACTCCAAACACTGTCATCCACCAATCATTCTCTGAGTTGTTCTCATCAGAAATGAGTGAATGCAGGTGCCATGCCCTTATTAAGCCTCCAAAACTGTTATCATTATCAAGTTCTCTGTGTCTGGCATTGTGGTGTGGTGATGCAAAGCTCACTAATACAGGAACCTTTCAGCATGTTTGAAGTGAGTAAGCTGACTGCACTGAGAGTTCAGGTGGGTCCCATCGAAATGTTAAGAGTAGCAGGGTGAGTCTAAGGCTGTATTGGGACATAGATTCCAGGCTGGTGATGAGGAGTGTCAACCTTGACATGTGGTAACTAGGAAGAGGAATCCAACAAAGGAGAAAAGAAACAAGTGAGCATGAAAGGGTAAGTCAGTGTGGGATTACAGAGTGCTTGGTAAATGGTGCTGATCCTGGTCCTGCTGGGCACCTGGGCAACTGAAAGCCAAGTCACAACCGACTGACACTCGGGCTCAATACATAAAGCCTGTGAGAGATTCAGTCACTTATTTTGTATGCAGATTACGGATCACTCTTCCCAGTATGGCTGTGTGGTGCCTCCTCCATGGATAAAGGGGCATACCTGGAATTAGCATCCATCTCAGGGATACCAGCTTCACAAGGCTGCAGGATTTACAGTGTAGCCTTTCTTTATTTTTTTCTGCTACTTTGTGGGTTCTTCTCCTGTCTCCCAATGGTGATGCCAAGCATCCTGCAGACACTGATTGATGATGACCCATCACTGCCCTTGGTAGAAATTGGCTATGCAACTTTTGCTTGTGTTTCTGACATGCTTAATATTTGAATTTCCTTGCTGTTAAGGGCCTCTCACTGAGGCCTTTAATCTCACTAGGACTGGGATAATGCAGCAATTCTGATAAAAGCTGGTGTTGGTAAGAATAAATCTAATGGTAGTTTCCTGAATCAGCTATGCAAGAAATCAAGACTTCCATAGAACCTAATACTTTTTAAAATTTAAATTAAATTAAATTAAATCAATTTATTTATTTATTTATTTATTTATTTATTTATTTATATCCCAAATGCTGCTCTCCTTTCCAGTCCCTCCCTCCCAGAGTTCCTTTTCTTGTCCTCTCTCCTGTTTTCCTCTGAGAGGATGAGGCCCTCCTGGGTATCCCCCTACCCTGGCACATCAAGTCTTGGCCAGATCAGATGTATTCTCTCCCCCTTAGGCTAGGCAAGGCAGCCATGAAGACTGAGAGGAAACTGTGTGTATGTGTGTGTGTGTTGCTCTTTCCATCTCGTGTATGTTCTTTGGTTGGTGGCTCAGATTCTGAGAGCTCCCAGGAGTCCAAGTTTGTTAATTCTGTGGTCTTCCTCTGGGGTTCCAATCTACTTGAGGGCCTTTAATCTTTCCCCCAACTCTTCCATAAGTGTCCCAGCCTCTGTCTAATGTTTGGTATCTATGTCTGTTTCAGTTTGATGCTGGGTAGAGCCTTTCAGAGGACAGTTATTCTAGGTTCCTGTCTGCAAGCACAACAGATTATCATTAATAGTGTCAGGGATTGCTGCTGGCGTATGGGATAACTTTCGAGTTGGGTTGGTTACTGGTTGGACTTTCCTTTGGTCTCCGTTCCATCCCTCCATCTTTTAGACAGAATACATTTTGGGTTGAAAAATTTGTGGGTGCTCTTATCCTTCCACTGGAGGTCTTGCCTGGCTACAGGAGGTGGCCTCTTCAGATTCTCCGTCCCCACTCTTAGGTATCTTAGCTAAGGTCACCCACATTGACTCCTGGAAGTCTCTCCTATCCCAGGTCCTGGAACTTCCTAGAGGTTCTCCCTTCCTCTCACCCTCCCAGCACCTGCAGATTTCTATTCATTCTCCTGGCCCTCTGGGCCTCTCTCATATCTCTCCCCTCTCCCAACCTGATCCTGTCTGCCCCTTTCCCTCTCCCCCAGTTCCCTCCCTATCTCTGTCTTCTGTGAGTATTTTGTTTCCCCTTCTAAGTGGAATTAAAGCATTCTCACTTGAGCCTTCCTTCTTGTTTAACTTCTTTGGGTCTGTGGGGTATATCATGGGAATTCTGTACTTTTTGGCTAATATCCACTTATTAATGACTATATACCATGTATGTCCTTTTGGGTCTGGGTTACCTCACTCAGGATATTTTCTAGTTCTATCCATTTGCCTGCAAAATTCATAATGTCCTTATTCTTAATAGTGGAATAGTATTCCATTGTGTAAATGAACCACATTTTCTGTATCCATTCTTTGGTTATGGGAGATCTATCTAGGTTGCTTCCAGTTTTGGGCTATTATAAATAGGCTGCTAAGAACATAGTGAAGCATGTGTCCTTGTTACCACATGCTTCACAATGTTCTTAGCAGCCTTACCGTCAAAAGATGCTTGGTGGAACATCTTTTGAGTATATGCTCAGGAGCAGTATAGTGGTGCCTTCAGGCAGAACTATTTCGATATTTCTGAGAATCTACCAGATTGATATCCATAGTGACTGCACAAGTTTGCACTTTCACCAGCAATGGAGGAGTGTTCCCCTTTCTCCACATCCTTGCCAGCATGTGCTGTCCCTTGAGTTTTGGATCTTAGCCATTCTGATGGGTGTAGGGTAGAATTCAGGGTTGTTTTGATTTGCATTTCCTTGATGAGTAAAATGTTGAACATTTCTTTAAGTGCTTTTCTGCTATTAGAGATTCTTCTGTTGAGGATTCTCTGTTTAGTTCTGTGCCCAATTTTTAAATTGGTTTATTTGGTTTGTTGGATTTTAGCTTCTTGAGTGCTTTATATATTTTGGATATTAGCCCTCTGTTGGATGTAGGGTTAATGAAGATCTTTTCCCAATGTGTAGGTTGCCATTTTGTCTTGTTGGTCATGTCCATTGCCTTACAGAAATATTTCAGTTTTATGAGGTTCCATTTATTAATTGTTGGAGCCGTTGGTGTTCTGTTCAGGAAACTGTCTCCCATCCAATGCATGAAAGGATCTTTCCCACTTTCTCTTCTATTAGGTTTAGTGTATCTGATTTTATGTTTAGGTCCTTGATCCACTTGGACTTGAACATTTCCATTCTTCTACAAGCAGACATCTAGTTAGACCAGCACTGTTTATTGAAGATGCTTTCACTTCTACATTGTATGGTTTTGGCTTCATTGTTGAAAACCAAGTGTTCATTGTTCTGTGGGTTTATTTATGAGCCTTTGATTCTATTCTATTGATCAACCTGTCTGTTCCTGTACCAATACCACAAAAGTTTTTATCACTATTGCTCTGTAGCACAGCTGAAGTCAGGGATGGTGATTACCCCAGAATTCTTTTATTGTTCAGGAATTTTTTGGCTATGCTGGGTTTTTTGTTTTTCCATATGAAGTTGAGAATTGTTCCTTTAAGGTCCGCAAAAAATTGTGTTGTAATTTTGATGGGGATTGCATTAAATCTGTAGTCTGTAGTTTTGGTAAGATGGTCATTTTTACTATATTAATCTTACTTATCTATGAGAATGGGAGACCTTTCCATTTTCTGATATCTTCTTCAATTTCTTCAGAGACTTGAAATTCTTGTTATACAGATCTTTAACTTGCTTGGCTAGAGTTACACCAAGCTATTTTATATTATTGCAACAGTGTTGTTCCACAATTTCTTTCTCTCCCATTTTTCATTTGTATAAAGGAGGGCTACTGATTTGTTTGAGTTAATTTTCTATCCAGCCACTTTGCTAAAGTTGTTTATGAACTGTAGGAGAATTTTGGGGATTCCTTTTTGTATATTATCATATCTTCCATTAATAGTGATACCTTGACTTGTTTCTTTCCAATTTTTATCTCCTTTTTTTGTCTAATTGCTCTAGCTAGAGATTCAAAAACTATATTGAGTAGATAGGGAGAGAGTGGGCATCCTTGTCTTGTCCCTGATTGTAATGGGATTGCTTAAAGTTTATCTCCATTTAACTTGATGTTGGCTATTGGCTTGTTGTATCTTGTTTTTGTTATGTTTATGTATGTGCCTTGAATCTGGGATCTCTCCAAGACTTTTAACATGAAGGGGCCTTGGACTTTGCCAATTGCTTTTTCAGCATTTAATGAGATGATCATGTGATTTTGTCTTTCAGTTTGTTTATTTAGTGGATTACATTGATAGATTTTTATATATTGAATCATCCTTGTATTCCTGGGATGAAGC
Source organism: Mus caroli (assembly GCF_978045245.1). NCBI lineage: Eukaryota > Metazoa > Chordata > Mammalia > Rodentia > Muridae > Mus > Mus caroli. Next base: position 4,638,153 of record NW_028227263.1, read on the forward strand.
CTATTAGGTCTTGTTGAATGATCGTTTTGATGTGTTTTTGGATTCAATTTGTAAGAATTTTATTGAGTATTTTTGCATCAGAATTCATAAGTAGAACTGGTCTGAAGTGCACTTTCTTTGTTGTGTCTTTGTGTGGTTTAGGTAATAGGGTAACTGTAGCCTCATGGAATGAATTAGATAGTGTTCCTTCTCTTTTTTTTTTAAATTTTTTTATTAGGTATTTTCCTCATTTACATTTCCAATGCTATCCCAAAAGTCCCCCATACCTTCCCCCACACTCCCCTACCCACCCATTACCAATTTTTTGGCCCTGGGGTTCCCCTGTACTGGGGCATATAAAGTTTGCAAGTCCAATGGGCCTCTCTTTGCAGTGATAGCCGACTAGGCCATCTTTTGATACATATGCAGCTAGAGTCAAGAGCTCCGGGGTACTGGTTAGTTCATAATGTTGTTCCACCTATAGGGTTGCAGATCCCTTTAGCTCCTTGGGTATTTTCTCTAGCTCCTCCATTGGGGGCCCTGTGATCCATCCAATAGCTGACTGTGAGCATCCACTTATGTGTTTGCTAGGCTCCTGCATAGTGCCATATCCAGGGATCCATCGCATAATCAGCCTCCAAACGCTGACACCATTCCTTCTCTTTCTATTTTGTGGAATAGTTTGAAAAGTACTGGGATTAGTTCTTTGAATGAGCTTTGAATGTCTGGTAGGATTCTGCACTAAAACTATCTGGCCCTGGGCTTTTTTTTTGGGGGGGGGGGTTTGCGAGACTTTTAATGACTGCTTCTATTTCCTTAGGGGTCATAGGTCTGTTTAGATAGTTTATCTGACCTTGATTAAACTTTGGTATATGGTATCTGTCTAGAAAATCATCTATTTAGTTTAGATTTTCTAGTTTTGTAGCGTATAGGCTTTTGAAGTAAAAACCTAATGATTTTTTTGCATTTCTTCAGTTTCTTTTATCATGTCTCCCTTTTCAAATCTGATTTTGTTAATCTTTTTTCAGTTCTTCACTTTGAGGTAGTGTCTTTGTTGCTGAGGTGTGTTTCTTGTATGCAGCAGAATGATGGATCCTGTTTATGTATTCAGCCTGTTAGCCTGTGTCTTATTTTTGGATACTGTCTTTGTGCCTTTTCATTAGTTTAGCTAAGGGATTATCTATCTTATTGATTTTCTCAAGAACCAGCTCTTGGTTTTGTTGACTCTTCGTATTGTTCTCTTTATTTGTATCCTTCCCCATCTCTTTTGATTACTTTTGGTTGAAAGTCTATTTTATTAGATATTAGAATGGCTACTCCAGTATGTTACTTGGGACCATTTGCTTGGAAAACCCTTTTTCAGCCCTTTACTTTGAGGTAGTGTCCTTGTTGCTGAGGTGTGTTTCTTGTATGCAGCAGAATGATGAATCCTGTTTATGTATCCACTTTGTTAGCCTGTGTCTTTTTATTGGGGAATTGAATCTATTGATATTGAGAGATATTAATGACCAATGGTTGTTAGTTCCTGTTATTTTGATGTTGGAGGTGTTACTGTGTGTGTGCTCTTTTGGTTTTCTGTGAGATGACTAATTTATTTTGTTTTCTTGGGTGTGGTTGCCCTTCTTGTGCTGGAGTTTTCATTCTGGTGTCCTCTGTGAGGCTGCATTAGTAAAAATATATTGTTTAAATTTGGTTTTGACATAGAATATCTTCATTTCTTCATTGATGGTGATTGAGTGGTTTGCTGGCTATAGTATTCTGTCCTGCCATCCATGGTCTCTTAGGGTCTGCAACACATCTGTCCAGGATCTTCTGGCTTTTAGAGTCTCTGTTGAGAACTCATGTGCAATTTTCATAGGTCTGCCTTTATATGTTACTTGGTCTTTTTGCCTTGCAGCTTTTAATATTCTTTCTTTGTTCTATCCATTTAGTGTTTTGACTATTATGTGGCAGAATGATCTTCTTTTCTGGTCCAATCTATTTGGTGTTCTATAGACTTCTTGTACATTTATACCAATCTCTTTAGGTTAGGGAAGTTTTCTTCTATGATTTTGTTGAAGCTGTTTTCTGGCCCTTTGAACTGGGAGTCTTTACCCTCTTCTCTTCCTATTATTCTTAGGTTTGGACTTTTCATTATGTCCTGAATTTCCTGGATGTTTTGAGTTTGGATCTTTTTACATTTGTTATTTACATTCATTCTATGTTGTCCTTTCTTCTATCTCTTGTATTATATTGGTGATGTTTGTGTCTGTAGTTCCTGTTCTCTTTCACAAGTTTCTATCTCCAGATCAACCTCCATTTTTATTTTCTTTATTGTGTCTATTTTCATTTTTAGGTCTTAGAAAATTTTACTCATTTCCCTTGCCTGTTTGGTTGTATTTTCTTATATTTCTTTTTTTTTTATCTGCCATTTTTTAAATTGGATATTTTCTTTATTTACATTTTAAATGTTATCCCCTTTCCTGATTTTCCACCAGAAATCCCCATCCCCCACCCCCTGCTTCTATGAGGGTGTTCCCCAACTTACCCATCCACCCACTCCTGCCTCCTCATCCTGGCATTCTCCTATACTGGAGCATTCAGCCTTCATAGAACCAAGGGCCTCTCCTCCCATTGATGCCCGACAAGGCCATCCTCTGCTACATATGTGACTGGAGCCACGGGTCCCTTCATGTGTACTCTTTGGTTGGTGGTTCAGTTCCAGGGGGCTCTAGCAGGTCTGGCAGGTTGACATTGTTGCTCCCCCCATGGGGCTGCAAATCCCCTCAGTTCCTTCAGTCCCTTCTCCAAATTTCTCCATTGGAGACCCCATATTCAGTCCAATGGTTAGCAGCGAGCATCCACCTCTGTATTTGTTAGGCTCTGGCAGAACCTCTCAGGAGACAGCTATATTAGTCTCCTGTCAGCGTGCACTTCTTGGCATCCAAAATAGTGTCTGGATTTGGTGCCTGTATAATGGATGGATCCCCAGGTGGGGCAGTCTCTGGATGGCCTTTTCTCCAGTCTCTGCTCCATACTTTGTCTCTGTATTTCCTCCCGTGAGTATTTTGTTCCCCCTTCTAAGAAGGACCCAAAAATACAATTCATGGACCATGTGAAGCTCAAGAAGAAGGAAGACCAAAGTATGGATGCTTTCGTCCTTCTTGTATTTCTTTAAGGGACTTATTTGTTTTTCTCTTTAAGGGCTTCTACCTGTTTGATTGTGTTTTCCTATAGTTCTTTAAGGAAATTATGTAGGTTCTCTTTAAAGGCCTCTATGAGATTGGACTTAAGGTCAAAGTATTGTTCTTCAGGTGTGTTAGGATATCCAGGGCTTGCTGTAGTAGGATCACTGGGTTCTGATAGTGTCATATTGCATTGGCTTCTGTTGATTATATTTTCGTGTTTGTCTTTTGCCATCTAGTTGTCTCTGGTGTTGGTTGACCTGGGTGTCCCACATTGTGTCAGGCCTCTGGAGCCAGGTGGAGTTGTGTGTGTGGTGGGTTAGAGCTAGTTTCTTGGGAGTTAGACAGGGTAGTGGGGGATTGTGTGCTGCTCTGACACTGCTGGTGGTTTGGGCATGGACTGGAAGGACAATGGAGCTCCAGGCAGTTTGGATCCCATGGCTGCTAGGCTTGTTGGTGTCCTTGCAGGTGCAGGTATTGGAGTAGAGGTGTGGGGTTATCTCACCTGTGTGTCTCTGGGCCAGGCAGGGAGGTAGGGTGGTGCATGGTGTACTGGCAGTTTCAGACCCAGAATCCATTACTTAAGTAGTAGTCATAAGCATGTGACACAGGATTTGAGAAAAACCATTAAAGAAGAAAAACTTAGGAAAATTCCAGGAGCTGACACACCATAAATTAATCATAGGCTTTCATGTCATTCTTTCTATATATGTCTAGCCCCAGAAACGTGGAACTAGTATGGACAGGAAACAATTTTGATTATACAATTAATGACAAATCTTAGTATACTTTTGAAGGCATAGCAAGCAATTTTTGGAATCCTGATACTTCTCTATTCTGTACAGGATTATAATAAAGATAGAGATCATATTGAAATAAAGGGTTTATGACAAAGATACAGAGAATCATTTTGATTCAGCAAACTGTATAAAAGAAGAAAGTGAACTGAGTGTGAACACTCATTGCTCTCTAATGTGGATGCCATGTGTCTATGTGGCACTTGTGCCATCACGTGTATTCTGCCGTGGTGAGCCAAACCCAAAACATTTGTTATGTTTCTTCTGTTAGTTTATCAAAGCAATGAGAAAAGTTAGCTAAACCACTAACAGTGTGGGTAATTGGGAAAGAGTGATATTGACCATTGGAACAATAAAAAGGAGTAGTGGTAACTAAGCAAAGCCTGAGAGAAGCCAAGCTCTGTGGCGGTGTTGCCCTGGAATGTTAACCTAGATGGGAGAAGAGCACATCAGGAGCCTGAGGTGGTGGTTCTGAAAATGAGACATTTATTGATGACACACAGATCCCTGAGGCCCAACCAAAATAACACAGCAGGGCCAACAATACAGTGCTATCACCCATGACTGAAGGCTATTTTCTTTATTATGACAGCTGCCTCTGTACTCCATGGAGCTACTCTCAGTAAGACAAGTGTGAGAGGAGTATAGGCCTGAAGGGCAGCGTGTGCATTTCCATCTACAGCTTAAGAAATTGCACACATCTCCCATGGCTTGTAGGATCTTATTTCCCAGTGTATAGATGGGCAGGTTCAAGGTAGGGCTCAGGACTGAGTACAGCACTGAAGACACTGCTACTTTCCAGGATGTCATTTAAAGTGGTGCTGACACAAGCACAGAGCATGGACAAGCACTGCACAGGCTACTGGGTGGTGTGAAGAAGAGATAGAGAAGGTTTTCTTCTTCCCCCAGCTGAGCACGTGTGCAGAATGAGGATGAGTTGTAGCCACAGGACTGTAGGGTGAGCAAGAAGTTGATACCTCCATAGAAGTCTTTGGCCATGAGAATCATGATGCTGTTTGCAGCCACATTATCAGACCAGTGTGCACAGATGCATTTAGTGCTCATATGGACCACATACCCATGGCTTAGTTCCCACAGCTGTGGGCTTATCCTAAAATTATAGTGCAGGGACAGCAGATGGCCACATCGTAGTCATAGCTTTGACCATGAGCAGCAGCAACTCAGAGGATGCAGACTGGACAAGGAAGAAGAGCTGGGCCATGCACTCCTTGAAGAAAATGGTGTTTTCCTCAGACACTAGGCTAACTAGGGCCTTGGGAAGCACAGATGAGGTTCAGACAATATCCATGGTGGCCAGGTTGCATAGGAAAAAAGTACATGGGACTGTGGAGCCCAGTGCTGGACTCCAGAATGATGTTTGCTGCATTGTCTGGGAATGCTATGGCATAGAAAGACAGGATACAGCCAAGCAGGAGCATTCACCAACTCAGCTGTTCTGAAAACCGTTGCAACATGAGCCCAGGCACTATTGTCTGGTTGGCACTGAACAGCTCTGGATCCATTCCTGTGTCTACAAGCCTCTGAGACAAGTTCATAGTCTAAAACTTCAATGTCCGTTTTTCATACTTTACCATCTTAAAACTTAGCCTGTTGACATAAGGGGGCGGAGTGAGTGTGTTTCTCTCATGGCAGCTGTCTATTCATCACCCACCCCTTCTATTTTCTAAACCCAATTTCCTTCATTTATTTTTTTCAGTTTCTACCTTTGAAACTTTCATTCTTTAGATTTAGGTTCTCTCTATTGTGTAGTAGAGCATTATTTGTTCAGAGCCTGTCTACTCTGTGATCTGCTCCTTCCAAGTCGTACTCTGGTGATTGTTGTGAAGATGAATTTGTACCCTTCACCCTCATAGCAAACGTTCTCATAACCACCGACATCTCTTGGAAAGACATGCTGAGATGTCTCTTGTAGACTCTGTATAACCTTGTCTCCTGGGATCTCACTCACTATCCTTGCTCTGATGTGTGCCCCCTACCCCCAAATGACTGTCACATATTGGATCAGGATCTAAGGCAGCAGAGAGTATGGTGGGTATAGATAACAAGGAGACTGTCAGAGAACAGCTCCTTTATTGAAATAGAGAGACTATATGATAGAGCTAGACTCAGGAGAGGGAGGAAAAAGGAAAAGGGAGGAAGTATTTCAGCAGGGGCAGGGACCTTCCAAGCATATCAGCTGTCTTAGCAGACTGCTGGCCACATGATTTCTGAGAAGCCAGTTCTCTGGCAGGGGAAACAAGGATTGAACTGGCTTTATCATTACTTGGCCTTTGTCTTTATGTAGTTGAGCAGGCACAAGCCTGATTTGGGTAGAGATCAGCCGTACTCCCACCATGTTCTCTGAGAGCTCTCCAGGGTATGGGCAGTGCTCATCTGGCTTGGGAACTCATACTCTGTTACTTCTGTGTGCTCTCTGGTTGCCCACATCTCTCTTCATAAAGTCGGGTCTTTTATAAGCCTTACTTTCTGTGATCTACTAGTTTTTCTGGTTGAGTCTATCATTACCATGATGCATCTCAAATATGTTATCGCAGGGAGCCCTCCTCTCTGTCACAGGCCCATGAACCCAAGAGTTTGGCTTTTTTGCCTTTGTGACTGGTAACCATTCTTGACTCAACAAACCTATGGCTCATGGCATCACCACATCCCAGAGCCTTTTCTGTGGGTTTTATATGCACTGCTAGCAGGCAGCTCACTCCTGTCATCAGTGTGTGAGGGAGGAGATGGTGACTGTTCTTCAGAGCATGGCTCAACTTTTCTGATAATCTTATTGTTTATCTTTACCAATAATAATAGTCTTTACCAGGAAATACCTGTGCCATGACCTGAGATCATCCACTGGCCTTTTCTCCATGAACACACACACATACACACACATACACACACACACACACACACACACACACACACACACACACACACACACCCCATTCTACCCTTACCAATGAACCTGTGTGCGACAATCCTTTGTGGTGCTATTTATCTGAAAATGCTCTTCATCGTTCACTCCGTTTTACTCTCTGCAATCCCAATCCCTCATGATGTAGCACACGTGTGACGAGTTAGTCACTGGAGTTGTTCTAGCTAATGCAGTAAAACTCACCACTTCTGCACTTTCCCTTACTCTACCTTGTACTCTGTAAGCTTCCATCTCTGCTCCCATAACACTTCTTTTTCTTATTATTACTTTTAATTTCAAAAATCATTTCCAGAACAGGACTTATGACCTGAATTCTCTCAAGCTCATAAATGAACATTAGATTAGTTAAATACAGCCACCATTTCTATAGGGCACCTTCCTGTCCCCTATTCCAAGCTGGAGAGATCCAGCTATAAAATTTGTACTAGGAAAAGATGCTGATGGTGCAAGAGCTGATTATGCTTCCTTGCTGTCATAGAACTGGTGAGATGCATCTACCCTGTGGGTGATTCAAAAATCTCATTGGCGGTTCTATGTGATAATAAGAACTCTAGATAATAAAATATATTCTGACCAATTCACAAGAGACAGCAGTTAATATGCATAGTTACCCTGGCTATAAATAAAATTCTCCAAAGTATCATTTAGTGGAAGAAAGATTAAAAAAGAGAGATAAGAGCTACACAGTGCTGCCTACAAAGCTTGTGTTACCTTTGAGGATGCATAGCGGACGAAAAGGAGTGGGGTCTGTGATGGTTGATCTTGATTTGTTAGGATGTAGGATCATCTAGGAGACACACTTCTCAGTTTGTTTGTAAGAATATTTCCAGAAGGGATTAACTGAGTGAAGACGTCACACCCTCACTGTGGGTGGTACTTTGCAATGGGTGGTCCAGATAAACAGTGGTTCAAAGAAAAAAGCAGCACGTGTTTCACCCAGCTGCTGCTGTCTCAGCCTCTGTGTCCCTTCGGATATTTCGTCTGAAATGGACACACTGGAAAAAGCGTTTCCCTGAGTCTTTTGTACTTGACACTGCCTTGCCCCTATATTTAGCATATTGCTCACATGCTAGTATGTCCCCATGCCTTTCTTTTTGCTACACTTGAGACTCTAAAGCAAGGTTACTGACTTCATTGACCAGCTTTATAAAGTAGCTTATTCCTCCTGCTCCAATTTTTTTGTTTTAATCAAATTTACCTAGCTTTTAAAATTCTTTTATGAAGATTTATTAGCAAAATAAGAAACATCACAGCCCTTCCTAGTCCCCATCAAGGACACTTATAAAGGCTGGGAACTGCTGTGACTCGTGGTGGTAAAACTAAATACTCATCCTGTTCCCCCTAAAAATGGCAAACTAGCAATTCTTCCTCTCACTGCTTCTTTTCAGCATCGTTCTAGAAACTAACATCACTACTGGAGGCTGAAAAGACGTGAAGGACATAGGTTGGAGAGGAAGGAAAGGAACAAGTCTGTTTTTAATCTGAGTACAACACTAGTCATATGGAATATTTTATGATTCCACTACCAAATGTCTCTTAAAAGAAGCAAATGAGGTCTGGAGCGATAGCCCTGAGGTTAAGAGCTCCTTTTGATCTTGTAGAGGTCATGGATCCAGTTCCCAGTATGAATTCAGCTCAAAACCACCCATAGCTGCAGTTCCCTTGGATCTGACACCATCTTCTAATGTCTGCTGGCTTATGCCTGTGAGGTGAAAGAAAGACAAAGGTGAAAATGTCATCATTGCTGCAAAGGGTTTTGCATTTGAATATAAGCTTAAGTAAAAACATATACATTGCCACCAATTTTTAATTTAAAATAAAAAATTTCCAGTACCAAGAATACGTTACACCTTCAGTCTGTTTCTCCACCAGCATTTTGCTATCCTGAGACTTGTACCTTGAGGAGCAAGTAAGAGAAGCCACACTGGTCGAGGAGTAGGGCTGTTTAAGGGCCCAGGGCCAGCATATTTCAGGGAGCTAGACTCTCACAACTCCAGCCTGGAGGAGTACACAGAGCCACCAAGTTCCTGAGGGACTGAGGCACATGAAACTGCAGCCAGTCTGCCCAGACTCTTATCAGGACATCCTGTTGGAATCCAGCTCTGTACCTGCCTCTGTTGAGATGCGGAGTGTAGGTGACCTTTTCCCACCCACGATACTTGTTGCCACAGACCCAAACATAGGCAGGTTTCCTCACGAACGGTCACATGTACTTAGAAAACTGAGATCCTTTCCTGGTGAACTAGAACCTGCCAGTACTGTGACCATGAGTCCTCCCCTAATGTAACTCTACCTGAGATTTGGATGCAAACAACTGAGCAGGTACTGGGCCAGCATCTGGCTTCTGACCACAGACAGCAGGAACACAGGAAAACACCTGTGACCTCTCTCTCCTGGTAATGATCTTCTGACTAATCTTCACTGTGAACTGGGCACAAAGACACATGACCCAGGGCTTGGGGAAGACCTCCCATGGGGCAGAGGTTGTCTTGAGTTGCATCATACAGCAAAGGCTCTCTAGATACAAGTCAATACTTCTTGATGTTGGCAGATAACTATAGCTGGACTTTTTGCCTACTTTATTGGGTTCACCCTTCCCTACCCCAATCCCTTCCAACATCCAACACTAGGTAGGTGAGAAAGGTTAGAGGGGAAAGGGCATAAATCTCTTTAAACTGCTTCCTGATGATTTGGGACATCTCGTTCCTTGAGGCAAGCCCAATCCTTATTGTCTGGATATCTCCGACCAGCAATCCAGTAAACAGAAAACCAAAAATTTAGCAACCCAGCAAACCCCCAAAACAGCAGGAGGAACCAGCAGCAGAAGAGGAAGGAGCAGCTGCCACAACCTATTTTAATAATGCCCAGAATTCCAAATGTAAACTATCGTCAGCTGCCAGAGCGCGCGACATTTCAGTTGGCTGCTGTGGACAATCCAAAGTAGCCCAATACCTCACACCTGGGATTAAAACAAAAACATAACAGGGTTTTTTTTTAGTGTTACTTTTTAATTAGATATTTTCTTCATTTACATTTCAAATGCTATCCCCTTTCCTAGTTTCCTCTCTGAAAGTCCCCTATACTCTCCCCCTCTGCAATGCTCCCCATCCCACCCACTCCCACTTCCTGTCCCTGGCATTCACCAGTACTGGGGCATATAATCTTCTCAAGACAAAGGGCCTCTCCTCCTATTGATGGACAACTAGGCCATCCTCTGCTACATATGTAACTAGAGACACAGCTCTGGGGGGGTACTGGTTAGTTCATATTGTTGTTCCTCCTATAGGGATGCAGACCCCTTTAGCTCCTTGGGTACTTTCTCTAGCTCCTTCATTGAGGGCCCCGTGTTCCATCCAATAGATGACTGTGAGCATCCACTTCTGTATTTACCAGGCACTAGCATAACCTCACAGAAGACAGCTATATCAGGGTCCTGTCAGCCAAATCTTGCTGGCATATGCAATAGTGTCTTGGTTTGGTGGCTGGTTATGGGATGGATCCCTGGGTGAGGCAGTCTCTGGATGGTCCTTCCTTCCATCTCAGCTCCAAACTTTGACTCTGTAACTCCTTCCATGGGTATTATGTTCCCTATTCTAAGAAGGAACTAAGTATCCACACTTTGGTCTTCCTTCTTCTTGAGTTTCATGTGTTTTGCAAGTTGTATCTTGGATATTCTATGTTTCTGGGCTAACATTCACTTATCAGTGAGTGCATATCATGTGTGTTCTTTTGTGATTGGGTTACCTCAGTCAGGATGATGCCCTCCAGGTCCATCCATTTGCCTAAGAATTTCATACATTCATTTTAATAGCTGAGTTGTACTCCATTGTGTAAATGTACCACATTTTCTGTATCCATTCTTTGTTGAGGGACATCTGGGTTCTTTACAGCTTCTGGCTATAATAAATAAGGCTGCTATGAACATAGTGGAGCAGTGTCCTTATTACAAGTTGGAACATCTTCTGAATATTTGCCCAGGAGAGGTATTGCGGGTAGTACTATGTCCAGTTTTCTGAGGAACGGCAGACTGATTTCCAGGGTGGTTGTACAAGCTTGCAATCCCACCAAAAATGGAGGAGTGTTCCTCTTTCACCACATCCTCACCAGCATCTGCTGTCACCTGAATTTTTGATCTTAGCCATTCTGACTGGTGTGAGGTGGAATCTCAGGGTTGTTTTGATTTGCGTTTCCCTGATGACTAAGGATGTTGAACATTTTTTTTTTCGGGAGCCTCTCAGCCATTCGGTATTCCTCAGTTGAGAATTCTTTGTTTAGTTCTGTACCCCATTTTAAAATAAGGTTATTTGATTTTCTGGAGTCCAGCTTCTTGAGTTCTTTGTATATATTGGATATTATTAGTCCCCTATTGGGTTTAGGATTGGTAAAGATGACAAGTCCCTTCCGGTCCACTCGAGCACCGGGGGTGCCTTGCTAGAGGAGTCTCCCGACATCCACAAGGACCCGCACAGGATTCCCCATGGGATCCTAAGACCTCTGGTGAGTGGAACACAGCGTCTGCTCCAATCCAATCTCGGGGAACCTGAAACTGCATTAACTAGGGAAGCAGGCAACCCGGCCTGAGCTGGGGCACATGTCCCTTCCAGTCCACTTGAGCACTGTGCCTTGCCAGTGGAGTCTCCGGACACCCGCAAAGACCCACACAGGATTCCCCACGGGATCCTAAGACTTCTGGTGTGTGGAACACAACTTCTGCAAGGAGGCAGGTTCGAACACCAGATAGCTGGGCACCTTCCCTGCAAGAATAGAGCTTGCCTGCAGAGAATACTCTGTCCACTGAAACTAAGGTGAGAGCCAGCCTCCCATGTCTGCTGATAGAGGCTAACAGAGTCACCTGAGGAACAAGCTCTAACCAGAGACAACTATAACAGCTAGCTTCAGAGATTACCAGATGGCAAAAGGCAAACATAAGAATCCTACTAACAGAAATCAAGACCACTCACCATCATCAGAACGCAGCACTCCCACCCCACCTAGTCCTGGGCACCCCAACACAACTGAAAATCTAGACCCAGATTTAAAAGCATATCTCATGATGATGGTAGAAGACATCAAGAAGGACTTTCATAACTCACTTAAAGAAATAAAGGAGAGCACTGCTAAAGAGTTACAGGTCCTTAAAGAAAAACAGGAAAACACAACCAAACAGGTAGAAGTCCTTAAAGAAAAACAGGAAAACACATCCAAACAGGTGATGGAAATGAACAAAACCATACTAGACCTAAAAAGGGAAGTAGACACAATAAAGAAAACCCAAAGTGAGGCAACGCTGGAGATAGAAACCCTAGGAAAGAAATCTGGAACCATAGATGTGAGCATCAGCAAGAGAATACAAGAGATGGAAGAGAGAATCTCAGATGCAGAAGATTCCATAGAGAACATTGGCACAACAATCAAAGAAAATACAAAATGCAAAAGGATCCTAACTCAAAACATCCAGGAAATCCAGGACACAATGAGAAGACCAAACCTACAGATAATAGGAGTTGATGAGAATGAAGATTTTCAACTTAAAGGGCCAGCAAATATCTTCAACAAAATAATAGAAGAAAACTTCCCAATCCTAAAGAAAGAGATGCCCATGATCATACAAGAAGCCTACAGAACTCCAAATGGACTGGACCAGAAAAGAAATTCCTCCCAACACATAATAATCAGAACAACAAATGCACTAAATAGAGAGAGAATATTAAAAGCAGTAAGGGAGAAAGGTCAAGTAACATATAAAGGCAGGCCTATCAGAATTACATCAGACTTTTCACCAGAGACTATGAAAGCCAGAAGAGCCTGGACAGATGTTATACAGACACTAAGAGAACACAAATGCCAGCCCAGGCTACTATACCCGGCCAAACTCTCAATTACCATAGATGGAGAAACCAAAGTATTCCACGACAAAACCAAATTCACACATTATCTTTCCATGAATCCAGCCCTTCAAAGGATAATAACAGAAAAAAATATACAAGGACAGAAATCACGCCCTAGAAAAAGCAAGAAAGTAATCCCTCTATGAACCTAAACGAAGACTGCCACAAGAACAGAATGCCAACTCTAACAACAAAAATAAAAGGAAGCAACAATTACTTTTCATTAATATCTCTTAATATCAATGGACTCACTTCCCCAATAAAAAGACATAGACTAACAGACTGGCTACACAAATAGGACCCTACATTATGCTGCTTACAGGAAACCCATCTCAGGGAAAAAGACAGACACTACCTCAGAGTGAAAGGTTGGAAAACAATTTTCCAAGCAAATGGTCTGAAGAAACAAGCTGGAGTAGCCATTCTGATATCGAATAAAATCGACTTCCAACCCAAAGTTATCAAAAAAGACAAGGAGGGACACTTCATACTCATCAAAGGTAAAATCCTCCAAGAGGAACTCTCAATTCTGAATATCTATGCCCCAAATGCAAGGGCAGCCACATTCATTAAAGAAACTTTAGTAAAGCTCAAAGCACACATTGGACGTCACACAACAATAGTGGGAGACTTCAACACCCCACTTTCATCAATGGACAGATCGCGGAAACAGAAACTAAACAGGGACACAGTGAAACTAACAGAAGTTATGAAACAAATGGACTTAACAGATATCTACAGAACATTTTATCCTAAAACAAAAGCATATACCTTCTTCTCAGCACCTCACGGGACCTTCTCTGAAATTGACCATATAATTGTTCACAAAACAGGCCTCAACAGATACAAAAATATTGAAATTGTCCCATGCATCCTATCAGACCACCATGGACTAAGGCTGATCTTCAATAACAACATAAATAATGAAAAGCCAACATTCACGTGGAAACTGAATAACAGTCTTCTCAATGATACCTTGGTCAAGGATGGAATAAAGAAAGAAATTAAAGACTTTTTAGAGTTTAATGAAAATGAAGCCACAACATACCCAAACCTATGGGACACAATGAAAGCATTTCTAAGAGGGAAACTCATAGCTCTGAGTGCCTCCAAAAAGAAATTAGAGAGAGCACACACTAGCAGCTTGACAACACATCTAAAAGCTCTAGAAAAAAAAGGAAGAAAATTCACCCAAGAGGAGTAGACAGCAGGAAATAATCAAACTCAGGCGTGAAATCAACCAAGTGGAAACAAGAAGAACTATTCAAAGAATTAACCAAATGAGGAGTTGGTTCTTTGAGAAAATCAACAAGATAGATAAACCCTTAGCTAGACTCACTAGAGGGCACAGGGATAACATCCTAATTAACACAATCAGAAATGAAAAGGGAGACATAATAACAGATCCTGAAGAAATCCAAAACACCATCAGATCCTTCTAGAAATGGCTATACTCAACAAAACTTGAAAACCTGGACGAAATGGACAAATTTCTGGACACATACCAGGTACCAAAGTTAAATCAGGATCAGATTAACGATCTAAACAGTCCCATATCCCCTAAAGAAATAGAAACAGTCATTAATAGTCTCCCAGCCAAAAAAAGCCCAGGACCAGATGGGTTTAGTGCAGAGTTCTACCAGACCTTCAAAGAAGATCTAATTCCGGTTCTGCACAAACTATTCCACAAAATAGAAGTAGAAGGAACTCCACCCAACTCATTCTATAAAGCCACAATTACTCTGATACCTAGACCACAGAAAGATCCAACAAAGATAGACAACTTCAGACCAATTTCCCTTATGAATATTGATGCAAAAATACTCAATAAAATTCTCGTTAACTGAATCCAAGTAGACATTAAAGCAATCATCCATCATGACCAAGTAGGTTTTATTCCAGGGATGCAGGGATGGTTTAATATACGGAAATCCATCAACATAATGCATTATAGAAACAAACTCTAAGACAAAAACCACATGATCATCTTGTTAGAAGCTGAAAAAGCATTTGACAAGATCCAACACCCATTCATGATAAAAGTCTTGGAAAGAACAGGAATTCAAGGCCCATACCTAAACATGATAAAAGCAATCTACAGCAAACCAGTAGCCAACATCAAAATAAATGGTGAGAAGCTTGAAGCAATCCCACTAAAATCAGGGACTAGACAAGGCTGTCCACTCTCCCCATACCTATTCAACATTGTACTAGAAGTCCTATCCAGGGCAATTCGACAACAAAAGGAGATCAAGGGGATACAAATTGGAAGAGATGAAGTCAAAATATCACTTTTTGCAGATGATATGATAGTATATATAAGTGACCCTAAAAATTCCACCAGAGAACTCCTAAACCTGATAAACAGCTTCGGTGAAGTAGTTGGATATAAAATTAACTCAAACAAGTCAATGGCCTTTCTCTACACAAAGAATAAACAGGCTGAGAAAGAAATTAGGGAAACAACACCCTTCTCAATAGTCACAAAGAATATAAAATATCTTGGTGTGACTCTAACTAAGGAAGTGAAAGATCTGTATAATAAAATCTTCAAGTCTCTGAAGAAAGAAATTAAAGAAGATCTCAGAAGATGGAAAGATCTCCCATGCTCATGGATTGGCAGGATCAACATTGTAAAAATGGCTATCTTGCCAAAAGCAATCTACAGATTCAATGCAATCCCCATCAAAATTCCAACTCAATTCTTTAACGAATCAGAATGAGCAATCTGCAAATTCATCTGGAATAACAAAAAACCTAGGATAACAAAACCTCTTCTCAAGGATAAAAGAACCTCTGGTGGAATCACCATGCCTGACCTAAAGCTTTACTACAAAGCAATTGTGATAAAAATGTATGGTACTGGTATAGTGATAGACAAGTAGACCAATGGAATAGAATTGAAGACCCAGAAATGAACCCACACACCTATGGTCACTTGGTCTTCGACAAGGGAGCTAAAACCATCCAGTGGAAGAAAGACAGCATTTTCAACAAATGGTGCTGGCACAACTGGTTCTTATCCTGTAGAAGAATGCAAATTGATCCATTCCTATCTCCTTGTATTACGGTCAAATCTAAGTGGATCAAGGGACTTCACATAAAACCAGAGACACTGAAACTTATAGAGGAGAAAGTGAGGAAAAGCCTTGAAGATATGGGCACAGGGGAAAGATTCCTGAATAGAAGAGCAATGGCTTGTGCTGTAAGATCGAGAATTGACAAATGGGACCTCATGAAACTGCAAAGCTTCTGCAAGGCAAAAGACACCGTCAATAAGACAAAAAGACCACCAACAGATTGAGAAAGGATCTTTATCTATCCTAAATCAGATAGGGGAATAATGTCCAGTATATATAAAGAACTCAAGAAGGTGGACTCCAGAAAATCAAATAACCCCATTAAAAAATGGGGCTCAGAACTGAACAAAGAATCTCACCTGAGGAATAGCGAATGGCCGAGAAGCACCTGAAAAAATGTTCAACATCCTTAATCATCAGGGAAATGCAAATCAAAACAACCCTGAGATTCCACCTCACACCAGTCAGAATGGCTAGGATCAAAAAGTCATGTGACAGCAGATGCTGGCGAGGATGTGGAGAAAGAGGAACACTCATTCATTGTTGGTGGGATTGCAAGCTTGTACAACCACTCTGGAAATCAGTCTGGCAGTTCCTTAAAAAAATTGGACATAGTACTACCCGAGGATCCAGCAATACCTCTCCTGGGCATATATCCAGAAGATGTCCCAACCGGTAAGGAGGACACATGCTCCACTATGTTCATAGTAGCCTTATTTATGATAGCCAGAAGCTGGAAAGAACCCAGATGCCCCTCAACAGAGGAATGGATACAGAAAATATGGTACATTTACACAATGGAGTACTACTCAGCTATTAAAAAGAATGAATTTATGAAATTCCTAGCCAAATGGATGGACCTGGAGGGCATCATCCTGAGTAAGGTAACACAATCACAAAAAACTCGCATGATATGTACTCACTGATAAGTGAATATTAGCCCAAAACTTAGGATACCCAAGATATAAGATACAGTTTGTTAAACACATGAAACTCAAGAAGAATGAAGACTGAAGTGTGGACACTATTCCCCTCCTTAGAATTGGGAACAGAACACCCATGGAAGGAGTTACAGAGACAAAGTTTGGCGCTGTGACAAAAGGATGGAACATCTAGAGGCTGCCATATCCAGGGATCCATCCCATAATCAGCTTCCAAACCCTGACACCATTTCATACATAAGCAAGATTTTGCTGAAAGGACCCAGATATAGCTGTCTCTTGTGAGACTATGCCGGGGCCTGGCAAACACAGAAGTGGATGCTCACAGTCAGCTATTGGATGGATCACAGGGCCCCCAATGGAGGAGCTGGAGAAAGTACCCAAGGAGCTGAAGCGATTCGCAACCCTATGGGTGGAACAACATTATGAACTAACCAGTACCCCGGAACTCTTGACTCTATCTGCATATGTATCAAAAGATGGCCTAGTCAGCCATCACTGGAAAGAGAGGCCCATTGGACATGCAAACTTTATATGCCCCAGTACAGGGGAACGCCAGGGTCAAAAAAAAAAAAAAAAAAAAAAAAAAAAAAAAAAAAAAACTGGGAATGGGTGGGTAGTGAAGTGGGGGGGGGACTTTTGGGATAGCATTGGAAATGTAATTGAGGAAAACATGTAATAAATAATTAAAAAAAAAAGGATTGGTAAAGATCCTTTCCCAATTTGTTGGTGGCCTTTTTGTCTTATTGACAGTGTGTTTTGCATTACAGAAGCTTTGCAATTTTATGAGGTCCCATTTGTCAATTCTTGTCAGCACAAGCCATTGCTGTTCTGTTCAGGAATTTTCCCCCTGTGCCCATGTCTTCAAGGCTTTTTTCCACTTTCTCCTCTATAAGTTTCAGTGACTCTGGTTTTATGTAGAGTTCCTTGATCCTCTTAGACTTGAGATTTGTCTAGATAACAATGGATCTATTCACATTCTTCTACATACTAACCACCAGTTGATCCAGGACCATTTTTTGAAAATGCTATCTTTTTTCCACTGAATGGTTTTAGGTCCTTTGTCAAAGATCAAGTAACCATACACCTATGTGGGTTCATTTCTGGGTCTTCAAATCTAATCCATTGATCTACCTGTCTGTCGCTGTACCAGTACCATGCAGTTTTTATCATAATTGCTCTGTAGTACAGATTGAGGTCGGGGATGGTGATTCCACCAGGGGTTATTTTATTGTTGAGAATGGTTTTTGCTATCCTAGGTTTTTTTGTTATTTCAGTTGAATTTGCAAATTATCCTTTCTAACTCTGTGAAGAATTGAGTTGGGATTTTGATGGGGCTTGCATTGAATCTGTAGATTGCTTTCAGCAGTATAGCCATTTTTACTATATTAATCCTGCCAATCTATGAGCATGGGAGATCTTTCCATCTTCTGAGATCTTCTTCAATTTCTTTCTTCAGAGACTTGGTTCTTATCAAACAGATCTTTCACTTCCTTAGTCACACCGAGGTATTTTATATTATTTGTGACCAATGTGAAGGGTGTTGTTTCCCTAATTTCTTTCTCAGCCTGTTTATTCTTTGTGTAGAGAAAGGCCACTGATTTGTTTGAATTAATTTTATATTCAGCTACTTCCCTGAAACTGTTTATCAGGTTTAGGAGTTCTCTGGTGGAATTTTTAGGGTCACTTATATATACTATCTTATTATCTGCAAATAGTGATATTTTGAGTTCTTCCTTTCCAATTTGTATTCTCTTGATCTCCTTTTGTTGTCTAATTGCTCTGGCTAGGACTTCAAGTACTATATTGAATAGGTAGAGAGAAAGTGGGAAGCCTTGTCTAGTCCCTGATTTTAGTGGGATTGCTTCAAGTTTCTCTACATTTAGTTTGATGTTGGCTATTGGTTTGCTGTATATTGCTTTTAGTATAGTTAGGTATGGGCCTTGAGTTCCTGATCTTTCCAAGACTTTAATCATGAATGGGTGTTGGATTTTGTCAAATGCTTTCTCAGCATCTAAAGAGATGATCATGTGGTTTTTGTCTTTTAGTTTGTTTATATAGTGGATTATGTTGATGGTTTTCTGTACATTACACCTTCCCCGCTTTCCTGGGATGAAGCCTACTTGGTCATGATGGATGATCATTTTGATGTGTTCTTGGATTTTGTTAGTGAGAATTTTATCGAGTATTTTTGCATTGATATTCATAAGGGTTATTGGTCTGAAGTTCTCTTTCTTTGTTGGATCTTTGTGTGGTTTAGGTATCAGAGTATTTGTGGCTTCATGTAATGAATTGGGTAGGGTACCTTCTGTTTCTATTTTGTGGAATAGTTTGAGAAGAGTTGGAATTAGGTCTTCTTTGAAGGTCTGGTAGAACTCTGCACTAAACCCATATGGTCCTTCCTGGGTTTTTTGGTTGGGAGACTATTAATGACTGTTTCTATTTCTTTAGGGGATATGGGACTGTTTAGATCGTTAATTTGATCCTGATTTAACTTTGGTACCTGGTATCTGTCTAGGAAATTGCCCATTTCATCCAGGTTTTCCAGTTTTCTTGAGTATAGTCTTTTGTAGTAGGATCTGATATGTTTTGGATTTCCTCCTGTTTTGTTGTTATGTCTCCCTTTTCATTTCTGATTTTGTTAATTAGGATACTGTCCCTGTGCCCTCTCGTTAGTCTGGCTTAGGATTTATCCATCTTGTTGATTTTCTCAAAAAACAAAACAAAACAAAACAAAACAAAACAACAACAACAAAAAACAGCTCTTGGTTTGGTTCATTCTTTGTATAGTTCCTTTTGTTTCTACTTGGTTGATTTCAGCCCTGAGTTTGATTATTTCCTGCTGTCTACTCCTCTTTGGTGAATTTGCTTTCTTTTGTTCTAGAGCTTTTAGGTGTGCTGTCAAGCTGCTAGTGTGTGCTCTCTCTAGTTTCTTTTTGATGGCACTCAGAGCTATTAGTTTTCCTCTTAGGACTGCTTTCATTGTGTCTCATAAGTTTGGGTATGTTGTTTCTTCATTTTCATTAAAATCTAAAAAGTCCTTAATTTCTTTCTTTATTTCTTCCTTGACTATTGAGTAGAGTGTTGTTCTGATTCCAAGTGAATGTTGGCTTTCTATTATTCATGTTGTTATTGAATGTCAGCCTTAGTCTGTGGTGATCTGATAGGATGCATGGGATAATTTCAAAATTTTTGTATCTGTTGAGGCCTGTTTTGTGACCAGGCCTCACAAAATGGTTTACGGTCAGTTTTGGAGAAGGTACCATGAGGTGCTGAGAAGAAGGAATATCCTTTTGTTTGAAGGTAAAATGTTCTGTAGATATCTGTCAAATCTACTTGTTTCATAACTTCTGTGCATTGATGAGAGTGGGGTGCTGAAATCTCCCACTATTACTGTGTAAGGTACAATATGTGCTTTGAGATTTACTATAGTTTCATTAATGAATGTGGCTGCCCTTGCAATTGGAGCATAGATATTAAGAATTGAGAGTTCTTCTTGGAAGATTTTACCTTCGATGAGTATGAAGTGCCCTCCTTGTCTTTTTTGATAACTTTGGGTACGAAGTAAATTTTATTCGATATTAGAATGGCTACTCCATCTTGTCTCTTCGGACCATTTGCTTGGAAAAGTGTTTTCCAGCCGTTTATTCTGAGGTAGTGTCTGTCTTTGTCCCTGAGGTGGGACAAAGAAATTTTGTATACAGCAAAATGTTGGGTCCTGTTTATGTAGCCAGTCTGTTAGTCTATGTCTTTTGATTTGGGAATTGAGACCATTGATATTAAGAGATATTAATGAAAAGTAATTGTTTCTTCCTGTTACTTTTGTTGTTAGAGTTGGGATTCTGTTCTTGCAGCTGTCTTCTTTTAGGTTTGTTGAAAGATTACTTTCTTGCTTTTTCTAGAGTGTAATTTCCCTCTTTGTGTTGGAATTTTCCCTTTATTATCCTTTGAAGTGCTGGATTCATGGAAAGATCTTGTGAGTATTTGGTTTTTTTCATGGAATACTTTTGTTTCTCAATCTATGGTAATTGAGAGTTTTGCTTGGGTATAGTAGCCTGGTCTGGCATTTGTGTTCTCTTAGCGTCTGTATAACCTCTGTCCAGGATTTTCTGGCTTTTATAGTCTCTGGTGAGAAGTCTGGTGTAATTCTAATAGGTCTTCCTTTATATGTTACTTGACCTTTTTCCCTTACTCCTTTTAATAGTCTATCTTTATTTAGTGCATTTGTTGTTCTGATTATTATGTGTGTGGAGAAATTTCTTTTCTGCTCCAGTCTATTTGGAGTCCTGTAGGCTTCTTGTATGTTCATGGGCATCTCTTTCTTTAGGTTAGGGAAGTTTTCTTCTATTATTTTGTTGACGATATTTACTGGCCCTTTAAGTTGAAAATCTTTATTCTCATCTATACATATTATCCTTAGGTTTGGTCTTCTCATTGTGTCCTGGGTTTCCTGGATATTTTGAGTTAGCATCTTTTTGCATTTTGAATTTTCTTTGATTGTTGTGTCCATGTTCTCTATGGAATCTTCTGCACCTGAGATTCTCTCTTCCATCTCTTGTATTCTGTTGCTGATGCTTGCATCTGTGGTTCCTGGTTTCTTTCCTAGAGTTTCTATCTCCAGAGTTGTCTCCCTTTTTTTTAATTGTTTCTACTCCCCTTTTTAGATCTTGAATGGTTTTGTTCAATTCCATCACCTGTTTGGTTGTGTTTTCCTGTAATTCTTTAAGGGATTTTTTGTGTTTCCTTTTTAAGGACTTCTACCTTTTTAGCTGTGTTCTCCTGTATTTCTTTAAGTGAGTTATTAATGCCCTTCTTAAAATCCTATACCAGCATCATGAGATATGATTTCAAATCTGAATCTTGCTTTTTGGGTGTGTTGGGGTATCCTGGACTCACTGTGGTGGGAGTACTGGGTTCTGATGATGCTGAGTGGTCTTGGTTTCTGTTAGTAACATTCTTACATTTGCCTTTTGTCATCTAGTAATCTCTGGTGTTAGATGTTTTAGCTGTCTCTGGCTGGAGCTTGTTCCTCCTGTGAATCTGTTAGTCTCTGTCAACAGTCCTGGGAGTCCAACTCTCTCCTGAGTCCCAGTGGTTAGAGCACTTTCTGTAGGTAAGCTCTCCTCTTGCAGGGTAGGTGCACAGAGGTCTGGAGCTCAGCTTTGCCTCCTGGCTGAGGATGGAGGCCTGAAGGGACCTTGTCCA
Organism: Mus caroli; assembly: GCF_978045245.1. NCBI lineage: Eukaryota > Metazoa > Chordata > Mammalia > Rodentia > Muridae > Mus > Mus caroli. The sequence goes on from NW_028227263.1 coordinate 4,660,148, forward strand.
AAAAGCTCTGTTGCTTCTGCAATCCATGTGCTCTCCTGCGTGGACTGGTCTCTGAGAGACCTGGGATATAAGATCCTAACTGGGGTTTTAAGGAAATCAAAATGCTTACTACCTATATCTTTAATCTCTGAGGCGCAAGACAGAAGCCTTTCAGACTCGACTGTGTAGTGAGAGCCTGAGGGACCTTAGTCCCCGCTGGCTTCTCTCCCAGCATCTGAACATCTGCAGCATATTGAAGACTGTCACTTAGGAATTCAACTAGAAAATTTCCTCGTTCTGGAGGGCCATGGGGAGAGCAGAGTGTTTCCTAGAACCAAACATTTCACCACCAAACAGCAGTTCTCCTGGGCAAGTCTTCTATGTAGAGCAGTTGTAGGTTAGCTGCAGGTGCACTTAAGATAATCATTCCAGAAAGTCTCTGCTCATTACGTAGTAAAACCAGTTGGATGGAGGGCCTTGGGAAACTGAAATGGCAAAACATAAAATTTCACCAAGAAAGAAAAAAAGAACAAAACAGTCTTTGAGATAAGCAACTAAACCAGAAAGGGCTCATTCTTTATCCTGCTTCCTATGGCGCTAGGCAGAATCCCTATGGGCCATCTTCTGTGGGTAGAGGGGATCCAAGGTTGACATAGTGACAAATTATTATTTGTAATACCTAATGCTATGAAAATTGTCATATTGAAGTTTAAGGAAATTATGATAAGAGGAAAGTCTGTACATATTTAGTACAGGATGTAATTATCTGGGGGGAGGAACAGGATTTTGCTTTGTGCTATAAGCTGGCTTTCAGTATATATATATATATATGTATATATATATATATCTGTATATATATATCTGTATCTATATATCTATAGATCTATAGTATCTATCTATCTATCTATCTATCTATCTATCTATCTATCTATCTATCATCTATCTATCTATCTATCTATCTATCTATCAATCAATCAACATAGATGTATTTCCAGTATATATATATATGTATATATATATATATCTGTATCTATATATCTATAGATCTATAGTATCTATCTATCTATCTATCTATCTATCTATCTATCTATCTATCTATCCATCTATCTATCTATCTATCAACATAGATGTATTTCCAGAGTTTGGGACACTTAAGATCATGAGGGACTCCTGTGTCAGAAAATATGGATATATATCTGTAAATATTTCTGATGTCTACAGAGGAAGTCATAGGTTTGTTATCTATCTATCTATCTATCTATCTATCTATCTATCTATCTATTTACCTATCTGATTTCTGCCTGCTACCTACTATATGTCCAGCCCCAAGCCTGTATTCATATAGATAAGTTCATACTTGTGACTTTTCCATCATTTGGGAATTGAAGCATTCCTGGCCCCAGTGGAGTTTGTGTGCCTTACTCACAAATACAAAAAGGTACAATGGATACATATTAGTCATGATTCAGGAGTGGCTGGAGTCAAATCCCTGATACAGGATCTAGAGGAGGTTTAGAGAGAAACCTCTTAGTAGCAGCTCCTGTCTCTAGGCTGTCTGTCACCAGTAGTGTGTCACTGTTACTCTGACTATCTGGGGGACCTGTTTATCTCATCCCCTTCGTTAGTAAGGGCAGCATGCAAAGAACTCACTGTAGTTCCCCAAGAAGGAAGAATAACTCTACTGTATCTATCTCTTGTCTTTCTCAGCACTCTAAAGAGACAGTACAAGCAGCAATCTCCTTATGACCACTCTGGAGAATATGTGTCCAGGAGGGTTGAGATGGTGTCAAGGGAATATTCAAGTCCATATAGCATTGTGATTCACCTCTTAGACACCAGAATTTTGATATGGGGAGTTTGCCAATTGCTACTGACCTCAAAGACATGGAAACAGAGTGGTATTTGGTATTGCCTCAGCTACCATTTCAAGAAAAATATAGGATGTTTACTTCAACCTGTATTTTAGATCCATAACAGATACTCTATAATTGAATATCCCAGGCAGGATTTGGTACATACTTTTACTAAGTGTACTAAAGTTTATCTCAGTTTCTTTTTTAATTTCTGATTTTTAGTCTCATATATTATGTTTTTACCGCAGGTTCCCCTCCCTTCTAGTCTCTCAGTCCCTATCTACCACCCCCATCCATGCCTCCTCCATTTCCCTTCAGAAACAGGCAGGCTTCCTAGGGATATCAACCAAATACAGCATATCAAGTGGCAGTAAGAATAGTCAACTCCCCTTGTATTAGAGCTCGATGAGTTAACACAGAAGGGAGAAGGGCTCCCAAAAGCAGGCAAAGGGTCAGAGACAGCCCCTGTTCCCACTGTTAGGAGCCCTACAGGAAGACCAAGCTACACAACTGGAACATACATACAGAGAGCCTAGGTCAGACTGATGCAGGCTCCCTGGTTGTTGGTTCAGTTTCTGTGAGCCCCTATGAGCCAAGGTTAGTTGATTTTGTGGGATTTCTTGTGATGTCCTTGACCCTCCTGATTCCTATAATCCATTCTTTCCCTCTTCTGTAGGATCCTCTGAGCTCCATCTGTTGTGTGGCTGAGGTCCCTTCATCTGCTTCCATCAGTTGCTGGAAGCCTCTCTGATGATGATTATATTAGGTTCTTGCCTACACGTAAAGGTGGTACAAAAATTGTGAGAGTGGCCAACCAATGACTGGTTCAGCTTTAGAACCATGCCACAGAAAGAGGCCACCCTTGACACTGCCTGGAGGGATAGAAACCAGAGGCTAAATAGCCCAGAGACCCAGGATAGAACCAAACATGATTGAAAAAAAAAGAAGTCAATTAAATATTTCCTAATGTTATCTGAGCTTCTGTTAAAACTGGCTACTGGATCTGGACAAGTGGTGTTCAGGACACCATATATACACCATGGACAGTGGCCATTGACAATATTCATGAAATTTGGGGAGGCCTGGACAAACAGACAGTGTTGATAGGGCCCTGTGGCTGGGAAGGTAAGAAATCACACAGAGTGAAGGGTTATCTCAGGAAGAGGTGCACACACGCCGGCCAGTTGTGATGGAACCTTTATCCCATTGACATTGATTTTCTGGTTGGTAAATAGGAGCAGAGCTAGCATAACATAATCATGCCACATCTCTCTTCCTATACGACCCTACACACAGGATAGCGATCTGAGCATCACAGGGTGGTAGAAACTTCACCAATATGCATCTAATACCTTGAATCTCTGGGACCAAGTATAGAGGAGGATCTGGTGGAAGTAGATGACGAACTTTCACTGGGAGCCTGAATCTCATTTTCATCCTGGTCTTGGCTGAGAACACTGTGTACCTGACGATGAGGCCACGGTGGATAGTACAATATGCTCAACCTTGTTCCAATTGTAGACTCATGGCTCATACCCAGGGAAGAACTCAGTGTTCACTGTACTCTGATTGCCCAAGTCGGGTTACAGGTTGTGCTAATTGCTAGTACACATACTCTAGCTGGCAATGGCATCTGATCTGCTCTATGTGGCCCCATGTGGTTCATACACATGTCAGCATGGCATACAACTATTAGAGTTTAGTGCTTCGGGGTCAGCCTGAGATCTTTGTTTGTTTCTTTGAAAAGCTCTTCTGAGTCTGGGTTGAGAACCAGCTTAATTGCTGTGGCTCAGAATTTGAGTCATTTGAGACACCCTGATGGCTAGCAAACCTTGACCCCGAGGAGGGACAATCTTATTTCTTGGATTTGGCCTGTGTCCTAGGTGCCTCGCCCTGGTCTGATGGCTTAGGAAGAATGAAGCTCATGAAATGGAGGTACAGGACTTACTGCTGTCACATGGATGGCAAGATGCATTGTCAGAGAGTGAACACACTGTCTCTAGAGAGTCTGTTATTGACTCCAGGATCTTAATGCTATGTTCTACATTCCTGGTCAATAGTTGCATCAAAGCAGAGCCCCTCGATGCACTCTCGCACCCTCCATAACCCTTTGCTGATTTCATTTCCATTCCTAGCATCACCACATGTCAGCTTGCTGAAGCATGGCCAACCCTGTCTCCATGAAAAGTCACGTCCTTGAAGCATACAAAATTTGCTCAGGGACTTGCCACACAATGACAACTCACATTCAAAAGCTATTTCCATAGGCTATGTCCCTAGCTTGCTCTTTTATTCACCTTATGGGTCAAGAGAGTAGAAAGTAAAGAGAATGTTCAGAACTCCTTTTTGTTATGTAGACGAAGAGCCACATTGTCATAGAGATCACGCTTGGATCTGTCCGTGGAGTCTGTCCTCTGAAGAAGGACCTGCATGTTATCCCCCAGACTCTGAAGCCAGAATGCAGATATCAAAGCAAACCCTTCATGCTGCCTGGCAAACTGCATGGCCTCACTTCAGATCTATTCTTCCAGCACCTCCACTGTTCCCACCACAATAGAAGCTAACCTGTCTCCTGGTGAGAGTGTTCCCAGGAAGGATTTACTGAAGGGGATGGTTAGTGTTCATGTGACCAGCAGCACTCCAGGAACTGGGGACTAGAAAGCATGGGCTGAATGGAAAAGGAGAAAGCCAGCTGAATACTGGCATTTCTCTTCTATGGTTTCTGGACTGCCATGATGGGAGGAAGCTTCTCCATCACATATGCCCCGCCTCATTGTAGGTCAAAGCAAAGAGCCAAGTGTCCATGGAACCTCTGAAACCATGAGACAGAATAAATGTTTTGAAAAGTTATTTTGGTCACAAGGATAAACTGCCAAGTACTGCAATATGCCTAATTTGCATCAGAAGCCCTGTCATGGTGCAGCCTTTAGGAAGAAGAAGGAAAGAAGTTGATGAAGAATGTGTTTAGTCTGAAAAGGATACAGCATCTTTTCAGCAGCAGTTGCTGCAGACACTGCCCTTTCTCCACTGCATTGAGGTCCCACTAGTGTCTTAGCAGTGACCACCGATGAACTTCTTCCTGTTCCTTTTTTCTTTTCCTACTCAATGTTCTTGGAGTGTTTTAAGAAGTTTAGCCAGGAGTAATTAGTTAATGCAAAATGAACTCCCTCCCTCCTTTTTTTTTTTTTTTTTTTTCTTACTGGCTTGGATTAGTTTTGTGTTTTTGCATTTTGTTTGAGAAAGAGAGATGGGTATTTGATAGGTAGGTAAGTAGGTAGGTAGGATCTGGGAATTATGGGAGGGAAAAGAATATGATTAAAACAGGTTGTATGAAAGAAGTTTCAGCCCCATTGTTTTCATCACGCATATGGTACTTCTCATTGATAGTGTGGCTAGGCTTCCACTTTACCCTTTGTGTGCAGACATTCATCTAGTTTCCCCAAAGCTTTTTGTTGGGAATAATTAATTTTTCCCATAATTTCTATTGCCATCATTTTCAGAAATATGCTATGTGCCATATGTGACTTCATTTTTGAAACTTAAACTTTGACTTCTACGGCTCAGTAGGAAGCTGTAAAATGGAGAAGCCAAATCACTCAATTTTGTCCTTTCTGAGACCCTGTGGCCAAGCTGGCCCCTCCGTCCTCCTCATGAGGTTTACATCCTAAGTTCTAGGTTTACATTCCTTGTCCTAAAACAAGGCCCTGTGATGGTTACGGGGAGGCACAGTATAATGATACACCATTGTCACTCATTGAAATCTTTTAATCCAGGAACATGGAATCTCTATTTAGATAAACTTTTATTATTTTTGAAATGGTTTGTATTTATCAGGAAATAAAGCTTGAGTGTCTATTTACATTGCCTCTAAGAATTTTGTTGTTTTGGAAGTTACAGTGAGTGGAATTGTCCAGTACATGCATCAAAGAAAGATTTTCTGAAGCAGCGATGGGTACACTATGCTCCATGAAGCTGCTCTCAGGAAAGCATGTCTAGGAACAGCCCAGTCCAGTAGAATATTCTACACATCTCCTCTTAATGTGAGAAAGAGGGTAAGATTCTGCCCATGGCAAGCTTGACATCCTTGTTTCTCAGTGTATAGATGAGGGGGTTGAGGGTTGGGCTGAGGACTGAGTACAGCACTGAGGAAACTTTGCTTCTTTCTGGGCTGTAGCTGGAGGCAGGACTGATATAGGCACAGAACACAGATGAGTAGTACACAGAGACCACGATGAGGTGGGATGAGCAGGTAGAAAAGGCCTTCCTCTTACCCTCAGCAGAACGCATGCGCAGGATGCTGCCAATGATGTAGCCATAGGATAACAGAGTTAGTACGAAGTTGATGCCTCCATAAAAGGCATCTGCCACAAGTGTCATAACGCTATTAATGTATGTGGGACTACAGGAGAGCAGAAGGAGTGGGGGTATCTCACAGAAGAAGTGGGTGATGACCTTGGGTCCACAGAATGACAGCCTTGTCATCAGACCAGTGTGTACAGATGCATTCAGAGCACAGATGGACCATACACCCACGGCCAGAGCCCCACAGAGCTGTGGGCTCATCCTAGAGCTGTAGTGCAGGGGAAAGCAGATGGCCACATAGCGGTCATAGGCCATGACAGTGAGCAGCAGCAGCTCAGAAGATGCTGACCATACAAGGAAGAAGAGCTGGGCCATGCACCCTTTGAAGGAGATGGTGTTTTCTCCAGACACTAAGCCAACCAGGACCTTGGGAATCACAGAGGAGGTGCACACAATGTCCATGGTGGCCAGGTTGCACAGGAAAAAGTACATGGGACTGTGGAGCCCAGTGCTGGAGGTGACCAAAGCGATAATCACAATGTTGCCCATCAGAGCCATCATGTAGAGGGACAGGAAGCAGCCTATGAGGAACAATCTTAGATCAGGGTGCTCTGAGAACCCTTCCAGCACAAACTCTGTCACTTCTGTCTGGTTGAGTCTTAGCATCATCATGAAGAGTATCAGGTCTACCACTGTGTTTATCAGGTTCTGAGAAAATATCACCGTTTATCACTTCAAAGGCTGGTTCCAAACTCTCTGCAGTCAGAAAGGGAAGGAGTGAGTGTATTTCCTTCATGACAGCCTCTTGTCTTTCTGTCTGTACCACACCATTGGAAAACCACATATATTTTATTTACTTTCTCCATGTAGATTTGAATCAAGAGGGATATCTGTTCCTCCCTCATCTTGAACATGTGGAAAGAGTTCAAGTTCAATGAGTGCAGGCATCCCTTACTCAGCATCTGCTTGTGTTTTACTTCGCTGTCAACACTAAACAGTGCTTAGCAACATAGCTGTACCCCTTACCTCCACAGCAGGTGCTCTCCACATGAGGACACTTTTAGACGGACACACTGAGATGAGCCTTGTACACTGCTTCACATCTGGCCTTCTAGCTTCTGAGGCACTTTGTCTCTTCTTGTATCTGGAGAGGCTGCTCTATGGGTAATCTCAACCTGATAATGACACCCCCATGGCCAAGTAGCCATGGATTTCCCGAGTTTTACTTGTTTTCTGTGGCTTCTCCTGTACTGGAACTGTCTTGACTCTAACCCACCTTAAATCTGTCACCCAAGAGAGTGTTTTTCAAAACCCAGCCCAATCATCACAAAGTCACCATGGGGAGGAAGAATAGGAGATGACATACAATGCTTCATGTATGGGAAGGAGAACATTAACTAAGAATGATGAAGGGAGGTAAAGGTGGGAGGAAGGGTAGAGTAGGGAGTATGCAGAGAGATAAGCAACACTAAAAGCCTTTTGAAGAATTAAAATCCTGTGAGCTATAATAACAACCTCCTTGGCTAGATATGGCCACTGATGCAGCAGTGCAATTTGTGACTAACCAACTATCTTTTTCTTCTTCCTTCTCTCTCTCTCTCTCTCTCTCTCTCTCTCTCTCTCTCTCTCCCTTTCTTTCTTTCTCTCTCTCTCTCCCTTTCTTTCTTTCTCTCTCTCTCAGTCTCTCTTCCTTCCTTCCTTCCTTCCTTCCTTCCTTCCTTCCTTCCTTCCTTCCTTCCTTCCTTCCTCCCTCCCTCCCTCCCTCCCTCCCTCCCTCCCTCCCTCCCTCCCTCCCTCCCTCCCTCCCTTCCTTCCTTCCTTCCTTCCTTCCTTCCTTCCTTCCTTCCTTCCTTCCTTCCTTCCTCCCCCTCCCCCCCCCTCTCTCTCTCTCTCTCTCTCTCTCCTTTTTCTCTTTCTTACTGAATTTAAGGCCCACCTCACTAGCTAGAACCCATATGTGGTACTGTTAACAAGGCCAAGAACCTGTGACTAGATATATCATAGCCCTCAGAAGAAAACCTATTACTGTTTTTTTACTAAATGTACATAGCTTTAAAAAGACTCTTCATAATTTATTGCTATATTCATAGATCAGCCCATCCTTTAACTCTCATCAGAGAACCCTATTCTTGCAGCAGAGGACGATTAACACAAAGGCCTATAATTGGCTAATGTACACAGAAAAAGGAACGTCAGAGTGCTCAACTTAAATGGGAGGTTTAGATCACAACCCTTTCCTGAAATCTTCAGAGTCTTCATGGAAGATGTGAAGGAAATAAGATTATAAGGGTCAGAGATGGCAGATGACACCAAGCAAAGGATGTCTGGAAACAATGAGGCAGATGCACATATGAACTCACAGAGATTTTACAGCATACAAAAGATCTGGGTAAAACACATACAATCCTGGCATGAGGAGGAGATAGGCACATAGTCCCAACCTTAGCTGAGGAGCTATCAACATTTGGTGGCAAAAGGAGGGTCAGTTTTGTTTACTGATGCGATCTCCCTTTATAGACCATACTCCAAAGTAGACTCTAAAGAGTAGTTAGCCAACCTCCTGTAGCCATGCAGGACCCAGAGTGGAGGGATTAGGACACTAACCCACCCACAAAACTTTCAATCCCCAAATTTATCCTGTCTAAAAGCAATGCAGGGACAACAATAGAGCAGAAACTGAAGGAATGGCCAGTCAATAACTGGCCCAACTTGAGATCCAACCCATTCACAAGCACCAATTCTAACACTTTATTAATGATACTCTCTTATGTTTGTAGACAGGAGCCTATTATAAAGGCTAAAGGACTCTGAGAGGCATTACCCAGCAGCTGACTGAAACAGATGTAGATACCCACAACCAAACATTGGACAGAGAGGGATACAATATCCACAGGAAGACCAACAGAGTCAACTAACCTGGTCCTTTGGCAGATCTCAGAGAGTGACCCCCAACTGGAGAGCATTATACATGCGCTGGACCAAGGCTCCCGGCACCTAGGACTGCCTGGCTGGCTACAGTGGTAGAAGATTCACTGACCTTGCAGAGTCTTCATGTGCCAAGGTGTGGGGGGATACCCAGGGAGGACCTGACTCTCTCAGAGGAGAAGGGGAGGAGGGGTGGCAGGAGGGACTCTGTGAGGGGAGGACTGTGAGGGAGGACAGTGTTTGGGATGTAAATTAAAATGGGTAGGTGGCCCACAGAGATTGGTGTGCTTTAAAGGAGAAGATACAAAAATTTGAGTGAGTAGGGTGGTAGGGATGTATCTGGGAGGACTTAAGGAGGGAAGGTGAACCTCATCAAAATATATTGTATGAACTTCTTAAAGAATTTATAAAAAATATTTTAGAAATCACATCATTTCAAAATTGGTGGGCATACTGGCTGGCAATGCACCTTTTCTCCAAGCTCTTGGGAGAAAGAGGCTGTTGAATGCCCGAAGCATCTACATAAAAAAAGGTTCAGATTAGCCAGAATACATAATGAGACACTTTCAAAATGCAGAAAATAAATTCAGGAAATATGGGAAGAGAGAACCTGTAGAGACCATATCCAGAGGTTAGGCATGCCCCCTCCCCCCGGTTGAGGGATGGGGCCACCCACTCTTCTCAAAATTTTAACCCAGAATTGCTCCTGCCTAATGGAAATACAGGGACAAAGAGTGGAGCAGAGACTGAAGGAAAGGTCATCCAGAGACTGCCCCACCTTGGATTCATCCCATATGCAGTCACCAAACCCAGTCATTATTGCTGATGCCAAGAAGTGCTTGCTGACAGGAACCTGATATGGACGTTTCCTGAGAGACTCTGTCAGAGACTTACCGATACAGATGGGAATGCTTGCAGCTAACCATGGGACTGATCAAGGGGACCCCTATGGAGGAGTTAGGGGATGAATTGAAGGAGCTGAAGGGGTTTGCAACTCTATAGGAAAAAAACAACAACATCAACCAACCAGGCCCTCCCAGAGCTCCCAGGGACTAACCCACCAACCAAAGATTACACATGGAGGGACCCATGGCTTCAGCTGCATATGTAACAGAGGATGGCCTTGTCTGGAATTGAAGGGAGGTTAGGCCCTTGGTCCTGTGAAGGCTTGATGCTCCAGTGTAGGGGAATGCTACGGCAGTGCGGCGGGAGTGGGTGGGGGAGCACTTTCGTGGAGTCACAGGGAGGGGGTGGGATGGGGGTTTTTGGAGAGGAAACCGGGAAGAGTGATGACATTTGAAATGTAAATAAACAAAATAACCAATAAAAAATTAAAAAAAAATCAATATACCAGAGCAACACCAATACACTCTTGTGGAGAATAGGCCACATTAGCAAATAAACAGAATAACCCTAGGCTTACATCTTGAAATGAGAGGATGAAAGAAAGATAATAAAGATGCACAATGGAATTTATTCAACCATAAAAGCATGGAACCCTTTTATGTACAGTACGATGGATAGGGATGAAGAAACTATACAAAGAAAAATAATCCAGGTGCAGAGACAGATATCACATTTATCTCTCACATGTGGAAATTAGAAAACCCTATTTTAGAAGAATAGTGATTAATAAGATAATAAATGTCAAAGACGAGAAAGTGTTAAGTAAGATATGACAATGGTAGTAACCAAGTCCATTTAGACAGAAAAAATAAGTTCTAGGGAATCTGCATGGTGGAGTGATGACACTCTGCAGTCATATCTTATGTATATACAGACAAGAAGAGAGGAGATCATACCTAGAGAAGACAGAGATGATTAAATCACAGAAACATTAACATTTACTTAGAATATGCATAAACATATTGAAATATCAACCCATGTCCCATCAACACATATAGTGATGCTCTGTTACAAATAGCAACATTGATCAACACCACTCATGGTAGCTTTATTCATATACCAATTCATAAAAATATATCACAGAAAAACCAAATATAAGCAGACAATGTGGATAGTGGCCAAAGTTTAAGATGAGAAAATAACTGTTTATAATGAACTTATATGATTGTGTGTGGAGGGAACTGCACTTCAAGACCTGACCTGCATCAGGAAATGCACACGGTGCTGCCTCTTAATTATTGTGACCTGACCAAGAAACTGTAGAGGACTTCTGGGCTCATGAAACTGTCCTGCATCTTCACTGAACTGGGCTACATGGAAGGAAGTCGTCTGTGAAGCACACCAAAGGGTCCAAAAAGAATTCAAACAACTTCCTCAACAATACCTTTAAAAGTGTAAAAAACATAATTTTCACTTTTTAATTTTAATTTAATCAAAGCCTTGGCTTCGAAATGGTTTAAGTGTGTTCGAGCAAATGGAATTTGTATTAAGTGTAATAGGAGACAGGTGTCTTAAGGTGAAGAGATGAGACCCCAGGGTAAAAGGGGAGAGAGTGTGGCCTCTCTGGAGTAGGCTTGTTCCAGGAGAGGTTGGATGGAGACACGTCTTTTGAACAGTGGAACACAATGCCTTTGCCACAGTAGTAATCCAATGGCAACCTGCACACGTGTGTGCTCACTTTACAACTTCAAGAGATGTCATGTGAGTGCGTGCACAGCACCAGACAGGTCTGAAATGAACACAAAAAAACCACCAATGATTCCATAGCAGGTGTGCCAAAATTTCTGATTGTATTTGTGTCAAGCACATTGAAAAATACCATGTTCCAGTCCCCTGAGAACACTTAGAAGGAAGAATGGAACAATTGCAATCAATGTCTGAAGCCTGATAAACATGCAAAGGATTAAAGGCTTGTTCATGGCCTTGACATTGACAGTGAGGTGATAACCTCTAAGAGCCTGTAGTGACTTGATGTGTATATACTGATGAATAAGTAGCACTTGTTCAAGGAGACAGAGACACCATTAGGGCTCTTGTCCATGAACTCAAAGCTTCTAAAACTAGAACAAAGAGTGAAATTAAACAGGTGCCCAATTATGGGATTCCTAAGTGCATATTGAGGCTGGCTAGCAAACTAGAAGCGGGGGTGGGGGGACGTCTTTTTCTTTTTTTTCTTGACATTTTCTTTCTTTCTTTCTTTCTTTCTTTCTTTCTTTCTTTCTTTCTTTCTTTCTTTCTTTCTTTCTTTCTTTCTTTCTTCCTTCCTTCCTTCCTTCCTTCCTTCCTTCCTTCCTTCCTTCCTTCCTTTCTTTCTTCCTTTCTTTCTTTCTTTTTGTTTTTGGCCATCACTGATGGCCAAAAGCTGAATTAGACACTGGATTTTCAGTTTCAGCTCCCCATAGACTTTTTTTTTGTCATTTCCACAGGAACAGTGCTAACATCACCTTGAGTACCCCACTAAGTGGTTCTAGGTGCTGCTTTTTATTTGAATTAAACCAGGCTTTCCCTGCGGAGTATCACAGAGGAGCCATGGAACTTGTACTATCATAGAAAATAAACTACAGAGAGAAGATGTTGGTGGGAGATCGTTTTGGTGGACAATGACTGCCATTTTGCCTGGACTGGCCACCTTTGGCATGCTGTATACTGGAGCATCCAACCACCAAATACACAGTATTTCTGTGTATGCAAATTTGCATGCACAACAGGGAAGAGAATGACATTTCTGTAAAACTATGAATCAATAATTAGTCGTTTTGTATACAATATGTCTAGCAGAAAATATTATCTCAGTCAGATGTGATTTTGTTACAAAGAGGGAAAAATAAATTAGTAAGTTTCATAAATGCTCAACCATACACACTGTGAAGCAGAGAGATGAGCTGGGCCTACCCTAGCTCTCTTTCAATAATTCCATCCTGGTCTTTTAGGAACTTAGCTTTGATTGTTTGTGTGTCCATTTGTGCATAAGAGGACATGGGAGACCTAGTATCTAGGTGGGGAGTTTATGTGGAGCAAATTCACAACAGCCTCTCATAGTTACCTGTAAGCCAGATCTCAGCAAGGCTGACCTGAAAACCTTCAGAGGCTGAGATTCAGCAAGAAGCAAAGTTGTTGAGGCTCCTTACCAGGGTCATGAACTAGAGTGTCTGCAGATACTGTGGTTAGGACTAAAAAAGGCAGAGAAAGTATCTACATCTCCAGACCTCTTATCACAGCTCCCCTGTTTGTTTGGTCATTTTTCTTGTCAACTTAATATTAGACAGCTAGGTGACTCCCAGTCATACCAGTCCTGTCCTGCAGCAGACAGGACAAGGTTAATACCATAAGGGCTTTGCTGGTGTTTTTAACTCCAAGAAGCTGCAGGTCATTTTCTGAACAGTGGTCTCTGGGCAACAAGATAAAGAAATCTCTGTGGCATTTCTCACCATTCTCTGTGGATACCGCAGACCAACAAGACAACATTCACGTCCTATCTATTTATCTATATTTATCTTAGATTCATTTGAATCTGTTGGCTGCATCTAAAAATTAGTGTGAGCACTGTGGGTGATGAATGGATAGATCCAGATATGAACATAGACAAAAACAAAAGGTACGACGTAGCCCTCTGATGGTGATTAGATGCTAGAAATTCTGCTGTTTATACAATGGAGCAGGATAACAAATCTTTCTATCATATTCTGTTTTCTGACCTCTGACCCAGCACCCTTCATCAAACTCAGGACTCATTGAGAAGATAAGTTGTTGTCCTTTAATGGTGACATGCAAACACTATGACTAATGTCACATTTATAGTGAGCCTTTTGTTTTGGGGCTCCACTACTAGCCAATAGAGACACATAATGGAACTCAGGATTTAACTCACCTCTTTCTGTCACAGTGAATTCAGGTGACAGATGACTCCAACAAAGGTGCACACTAGGCTGAGCACAGACTATTTTTCTGCAAACAGCAGGTCTTGACCCTGTGAAGCTCTGTCTTCCTTTAGATAGAGGCCACTGACCTTCAGGAATACATGTCATTTCTGAGACCAGTGGTAGGTGCTTATCTTGTGCCTCATGGGATAGAAACTCAAGGAGAAAACTCTTAGGATCAATTAACAGAAACTTATGACTTAATGATCCAAGCTCCCTTCAGACTTGTGTGGAGGACAATGGTCAGGGGAGTCACATACTGTGGGTACTACCTGTGTATGAACTGTTCCCACTCTACAGCCTTGTTGTCACCAACCCTGTGCATGCCCTGGTGTTACCATGTCCTGTATGGGAGTTCTCACCATGATACTAATTGTCTACTCTGTATTCTGCTGAGATTGCTTCCTCTGAATCAGACATGCACACAATGGGTCTATTCTAAGTATCTTGTACTGCCCATCTCTCTCCTCCTTTCCCTACACTCAAGACATTCTGTATATTGTTATGAATTGATGTTCCCTCAGCACTTCCATTCTGTTTGCTACAATTTCAAACATTTAAATATTTATTCAGCCCTGAGACTCTCTATACTAGTAGCATTATACAGATAGAAGAATTCATACTTAGAATATATATAAAATTATGTAAACATATATGCATGCAATAACAACTGGAATAAAAGAGCATCCATGAATTTGGAGAAGACTGACAGAGGGTTACATAGAAGGGTTTCAAGGAGAAAGACAAGTCACAAAGGATATAGAGAAAGGATAATCTTACCAGAGAACTCCTAAACCTGATAAACAGCTTCACTGAACTAGCTGGATATAAAATTAACTCAAACAAATCAGTGGCCTTTCTCTAAACAAAGCATAAATAGGATGAGAAAGAAATTAGAGAAACAACACCCTTCACAATTGTCACAAAAAATATCAAATACCTTAGTGTGACTCTAACTAAGGAAGTGAAAGATGTTTGATAAGAACTTCAACTCTCTGAAGAAAAAAATTGAAGAAGATCTCAGAAGATGGAATGATCTCCCATGCTCATGGATTGGCAGGATTAATATAGTAAAAATGGCTATCTTGCCGAAAGCAATCTACAGATTCAATGCAATCCCCATCAAAATCCCAACTCAATTCTTCACCGAGTTAGAAAGGGCAATTTGCAAATTCATCTGGAATAACAAAGAACCGAGGATAGCAAAAACTCTTCTCAAGGATAAAAGAACCTCTGGTGGAATCACCACACCTGACCTAAAGCTGTACTACAGAGCATTTGTGATAAAAACTGCATGGTACTAGTACAGTGACAGACAGGTAGATCAATGGAATAGAATTGAAGACCCAGAAATGAACCCACACACATATGGTCATTTGATCTTTGACAAGGAGCTAAAACCATCCAGTGGAAAAAAGATAGCAATTTCAACAAATGGTGCTGGGTCAACTGGTGGTTATCAGGTAGAAGAATGTGAATTGATCCATTCTTATCTCCTTGTACAAAGCTCAAGTCTAAGTGGATCAAGGAACTGCACATAAAACCAGAGACAATGAATCTTATAGAGGAGAAAGTGAGGAAGAGCCTGGAAGATATGGGCACAGGGGAATTTTTTTTTTTTTAACAGAAGAGCAATGGCTTGTGCTGTAAGATCAAGAATCGACAAATGTGTCCTTATTAGAAGTTGGAACATCTTCTGGGTATATGCCCAGGAGAGGTATTGCGGCATCCTCCGGTAGTACTATGTCCAATTTTCTAAGGAACAGCCAGACTGATTTCCAGAGTGGTTGTACAAGCTTGCAATCCCACCCACAATGGAGGAGCGTTCCTCTTTCTCCACATCCTTGCCAGCATCTGCTGTCACCTAAATTTTTGATCTTAGCCATTCTGACTGGTGTGAGGTGGACTCTCAAGATTGTTTTGATTTGCATTTCCCTGGTGATTATGGATGCTGAACATTTTTTTCTTCTCATCCAATCCATATTCCTCAGTTGAGAATTCTTTGTTTAGCTCTGTACCCCATATTTTAATAGGGTTATTTGATTTTCTGGTGTCCATCTTCTTGAGTTCTTTGTATATATTGGATATTAGTCCCCTATCTGATTTAGGATTGGTAAAGATCCTTTCTTAAGCTGTTGGTGGCCTTTTTGTCATATTGACAGTGTCTTTTGCCTTACAGAAGCTTTGCAATTTTATGAGGTCCCATTTGTTGATTCTCTATCTTACAGCACAAGCCATTGCTGTTTTGTTTAGGAATTTTTTCCCCTGTGCTCAAATATTCTAGGCTTTCCCCCACTTTCTCTTCTATAAGTATTAGTGTCTCTCATAGCATCCTTATTTATACTAGCCAGAAGCTGGAAAGTACCCAGATGTCCCTCAATAGAGGAATGGATACAGAAAATCTGTTGCATTTACATAATGGAGTACTACTCAGCTATTAAAAGCAATAAATTTATGAAATTCTTAGGCAAATGGATGGATCTGGAAGATATTATTCTGAGTAAGTTACCCCAATTACAAAAGAACTCACATGATATGCACTCACTGATAAGATAAGTGGATATTAGCCCAGAAACTTAGAATACCCAAGATACAATTTGCAAAACACATGAAACCCAAGAAGAACGAAGACCAAAGTGTGGATACTTTGTTCCTCCTTAGAATGGGGAACAAAATACCCATGGAGGGCGTAACAGAGACAAAGTTTGGAGGTGAGATGGAAGGAAGGACCATCCAGAGACTTCCCCACCCAGGGATCCATCCATAACCAGCCACCAAACCCATACACTATTGCATATGTCAACAAGATTTTGCTGACAGGACCCTGATATAGCGGTCTCTTGTGTGACTCTGCCAGTGCCTGGCAAATACAGAAGTGGATAATTACAGTCATCTATTGGATGGAACACAGGTTCCCCAATGGAGGAGCTAGAGAAAGTACCCAAGGACCTGAAGGGGTCTGCTACTCTATAGGAGGAATAACAATATGAATTAACCAGTACCCCCAGAGCTTGTGTCTCTAGTTTCCTTTTTTTAATTTTTAATATTTTTTTATTACGTATTTTCCTCAATTACATTTCCAATGCTATCCCAAAAGTCCCCCATACCCCCCCCCCCACTTCCCTACCAACCCATTCACATTCTTTTGGCCCTGGCATTCCCCTGGATTGGGGCATATAAAGTTTGCAAGTCAAATGGGCCTCTCTTTCCAGTGATGGCCGACTAGGCCATCTTTCGATACATATGCAGCTAGAGACAAGAGCTCCGGGGTACTGGTTAGTTTATCATGTTGTTCCCCCTATAGGGTTGCATATCCCTTTAACTCCTTGGGTACTTTTCTAGCTTCTCCATTGGGAGCCCTGTGATCCATCCAATAGCTGACTGTGAGCATCCACTTCTGTGTTTGCTAGGCCCCGGCATAGCCTCACAAGAGACAGCTATATCTGGGTCCTTTCAGCAAAATCTTGCTATTGTATGCAATTGTGTCAGCATTTGGAAGCTGATTATGGGATGGATCCCTGGATATGGCAGTCTCTAGATGGTCCATCCTTTCATCACAGCTCCAAACTTTGTCTGTGTAACTCCTTCCATGGGTGTTTTGTTCCCAATTCTAAGAAGGAGCATAGTGTCCACACTTTGGTCTTCATTCTTCTTGAGTTTCATGCGTTTATAAATTTTATCTTGTATCTTGGGTATCCTACGTTTTGGGCTAATATCCACTAGTCTGGCGGTTCCTCAGAAAATTGGACATAGTACTACCGGAGGATCCAGCAATACCTCTCCTGGGCATATATCCAGAAGATGTCCCAATTGGTAAAAAGGACACATGCTCCACTATGTTCATAGCAGCCTTATTTATAATAGCCAGAAGCTGGAAAGAACCCAGATGCCCCTCAACAGAGGAATGGATACAGAAATTATGGTACATTTACACAATGGAGTGCTACTCAGCTATTAAAAAGAATGAATTTATGAAATTCCTAGCCAAATGGATGGGCCTGGAGGGCATCATCTTGAGTGAGGTAACACAATCACAAAAGAACTCACACAATATGTATTCACTGATAAGTGGATATTAGTCTCTCGTTTCATATGTAGCAGAGGATGGCCTAGTTAATCATCACTGGGAGGAGAGGCCCTTGGTCTTGTGAAGATTAAATGCCCCAATACATGGGAATGCCAAGGGTCAAGATGTGGGAGTGGTGGGTTGGGGATCAGGGTAGGGGGAGGTTATAGGGGACTTTCGGGATATGATTTGAAATGTAAATGAAGAAAATATCTAATAAAACTGCATACAAATAAAGGAAGTGATTTTAGATTCAAATCTTGCTTTTCTGGTATGATGGTATATCCATGACTTGCTATGGTGGGAGAATTGGGTTCTGATGATGCCAACTAACCTTGGTTTCTGTTGCTTATGTTTTTATGCTTGCTTCCTGTCATCTGATTATCTCTGGTGCTACCTGCCCTCGATATATCTGACTGGGGTCTGTCCTTCCTGTGATCTTGATTATGTCAGAACTCCTCAGAGTTCAGCTGTCTCTGTGATCCTGTGATCATGAGATCCTGGGTATCTCAGAGCTCCTGGGAGTCAAGTTGCCTCTGGGACCTTTAGATTCTGGTGTGACCAAGCACCTGTGATCCTGTGATCCTGTGATCCTGTGGTCCTGAGCGTGTTAGAGCACCTGACAGTAGAGCTTCTTCTGGGTGTTGTGGGACTGGCTGCAGAGTTCAAACCCAAGGTCTGCCTCACACCAAAAGGAACCTGTGCCACTGGTCAGGTGGAATTCCTGAATGCCTGGGTTCTGCTTGTCTCAGTTAATTCCAGTTTTGGGGCAGATGTGTACTCCTCACCTCTGATCCTGGGAGTGTTAGAGAGCCTGGGAGTAGAGCTTCCTCTAGGTGTTGTGGGATTGGCCATGGAGTTTCTGTCCAAGGTCTGCTCAGGACACCAGCCCACACTGGAAGGAATTCATGCTACTAGATGGGCAGAGTTCCTAGGTCTGGCTGGTCCCCAGAAGTGTTCCTTTTTCATGTGTTCTGGGCTGCCATGATGGGAAGAAAGTTCTCCATCATACTCCCATTGCTGCAAAGCCCTGCCTCACAAAAGGCCAAAACAAAGACACAAATGGCCATGGACTGAGGCCTCTGAATCTATGAGTCAGTATAAATACATTGAAAATATATTTATTTGTCACAAAGATGAAGGTTGGTTAATACAACATACAGAGTTTGCATCACCAGTTTTGGTATGGTACAGCATTTATGAAGAATAGTGAAGTAGGTTGACCAAGAACGTGTTTAGTCTGAAAAGGATACACCATCTTTTTATCAGCATTTCCTGCAGAAGCTGCCTTTATCCACTGAGTTGGCATTCCATCATTCTTTCAAGAGTTACTACAGATACACTTCTCCATCCTCTTCCTTCCTCCTGCTGCCTCCTCATTGTTCTGAAGTGTTTGAGCCAGGAATAACTGGTCAATGTATAAAGGACTTCATTTTCTGAGTGTGTATTTGTTTTGTTTTGCTATTATTTTGTTTTATTGGTTTGGATTTTGTGCATTTTGTTGCAAGGGAAAGAGAGGTGTGGGTATTGGGTGGGTAGGCAAGTGTGTAGTTAGGACCTTGAAGAGTTTCAGGAAAGAAAAATAAGATGATTAAATGATGTATGAATAAGAAAGTTTTAACCAAGCCTTGTTGTCTATGATCTATATTTGGTTAATTTTTATTTATAGTGTGAATAAAGCTCCACTCTATGTTTTGCATGTCATCAATAAACTAGTTTCCCCATATCTCTGCTGGAAATAATTAATCTTTCCCATGAAAGATCGATTGTTTTCATGGTCATAAGTATGCTTTGTGACATATGTGACTTCATTTTGAAACTTGAATGTTACCTCAGTTTCATAGATTATCTCTTTCTCCATACGACCTGACTCCCAGAGCTCATAGAAAAGTGTGAAGTGGAGAATCCAAGACATGCAACTTGTGTCCATGCTGGCTGCTCATGTTTCATTATGAAGTTTAGATTTATTAGCCATAGCTCTGAAACAAGCACCTGTTATGTTTGCAGAGAGTCCCTGCAAGAAATGCTTTTCTTTTGTGACAATCACTATTGACACTCACTGAATATCATCCAGTGTAGGAACATGGCACCTCCATTTAGGTGAACTTTAGTTACTTTAGAAATAGTTTTTATTTATAAGGAAATAAAGCTTGAGTGTTTTGTTTACATTGCCAGTAAGAATTTTAGTGTATTTAAGGTTGCAGTGAGTGGAATGGTCCAGTCCTTGCATCAGGCAAAGCTTTTCTAAAACAGAGATAAATAAACCACACCCCACGAATCTGCTCTTAGAAAAGTGTGATTAGGAACAGCACAGGCCAGAAGAAAAGCCTGTACCTCTCCATTTAATGTGAGAAAGAGGCCAATATTCTGCCCAAGGCAAGCTTGACATCCTTGTTCCTCAGTGTATAGATGAGAGGGTTGAGGGTTGGACTGATGATCGAGTATAGCACAGAGGTAAATTTGCTTCTCTCTGGGCTATAGCTGGAAGCAGGGCTGATATAGGCACAGAACACAGATGAGTAGTACACAGAAACCACAATGAGGTGGGATGAGCATGTAGAAAAGGCCTTTCTCTTGCCCTCAGCAGAACGCATGCGCAGGATGCTGGCAATGATGCAGCCATAGGATAGCAAGGTAAGCACAAAATTGACGCCCCCAAAAAAGGAATCTCCCAAAAGAGTCATAATGGTATTTACATATGTGGGGCTACAGGAGAGCTGAAGGAGTGGGGGTATCTCACAGAAGAAGTGGGTGATGACCTTGGGTCCACAGAATGACAGCCGCGTCATCAGGCCAGTATGCACAGATGCGTTCACAGCACTGATGGACCATACACCCACGGCCAGGGCCCCACACAGCTGTGGGCTCATCCTAGAGCTGTAGTGCAGGGGACAGCAGATGGCCACATAGCGGTCATAGGCCATGACCGTGAGCAGCAGCAGCTCAGAAGATGCTGACCATGCAAGGAAGAAGAGCTGGGACATACATCCCTTGAAGGAGATGGTGTTTTCCTCAGACACTAGGCCAACCAAGGCCTTAGGAATCACAGAGGAGGTGCACACAATATCTGTGGTAGCCAGGTTGCACAGGAAAAAGTACATGGGATTGTGGAGCCCAGTGCTGGAGGTAACCAAAGCGATGATTAAAATGTTGCCCATCAGAGCCATCATGTAGAGGGTCAAGAAGCAGCCTATCAGGAACAGTCTTAGACCAGGATGCTCTGAGAACCCTTCCAGCACAAACTCTGTCACTTCTGTCTGGTTGAGTTTCAACATCATCAAGGAGAGGATGGGGTCCACTGCTATACCTTTCAGGTTCCTATAAAATGCCACAGTTTACCACTTCAAAATGTGGATCCAATCTGTCTGCTGTCAGAAAGGGAAGGAGTGAGTGTATTTCCTTCATGAAAGCCTCTTGTCTTTTCTTGTGTGTATCACACCATTGGAAAGCCACATATATTTCATTTTCTCTTCTTTCACACATGGTAACTTTCCCCCTGTAGTGTTTTATCAAGGGGAACCTATGTTCTTCTCTGCTCTTGAACATTTGGAAAGGGAGAAGCATCCTTTATTCAGCACCTGCCTATGCTTTTCCTCTCCATTGCCACTGAGCCCTGTGCTCTGGGGACAGTGCTTGGTGACCCAGCTGTACCCCTTACTTTCACATCTCCTATTTTCCACCTGATGAGAATATTAGTCAGATACACTGAGATGATTATTATATCTTTGTTTCTACACTTGGCCTTCTTAGCTGACAGGCACGTTGTCTCTTCTGATATCTGGAGTTGTTGTCCAACTACCCATCTCAACCAGATATCGGCACCCCCATGGCCAAGTATCCTTGTATTTTTGAATTAATTACTGTTATTGGTGTCTTCTGTATTTGGAAGTCTTCTGACTCTAACCCACATCAAATCTATGACCACGAAGAATATTTCTTAAAACCCAGCCCTATGAACCTAAACTGCTTATGGGGCATTTCTGTCTTAATGAACCCCAGTGCACACTGAAGTCAACATACCCACAGCTGAAGTCATTACCACTGTTTACAGAAGTTTCTTGTAGTTTCGGTACTTTTAATCAATAATTAACCCTCAGCTACACAGTGACTCCAGACACTTTTTCCATGGAGCTCAGCTCCATCTTTCTGACTCATTTTCTTATGTGTAGTCTATTCCCTTGATAGATCCTCATTATTGTTCAGCTCCATGAGCAAAGAGAATGGTGTTCTTTACCATCTTTCCTCTCTAATCCAACTGATCCTCAATGAGTGAAACTATAGCTTCCCCATTCTTAGAACTCATGTTCACAAGGTCTTCAGCAGTTTCATAATTTCTGGGTTCTTGTCATTTCCATCATTTCCAGTTTCCTTCTCTACCACTCAAGGGATACTAATGGTATACTTAAGATAACTGGACTTCTGCCCTAAGCAAAACTCACCATGTTTCCCCACAGTCATTCAGTGACTAGCACTCCATAGCTTGACATAGTAGACTCATCTAACATCCTTCTTTAGTCTTTTCCATAAGTTCCTGTCTGAGTGTATATGTGGATATACTCTACCCTATCTGGAAATCTGTTTTGGAAATTATTTGCCGTGTTCCTTATCTGGAACTATTCTTCATTTTGCAGCAGTCTTCCAGTGAAATGTTTCATTCACTGAGTGCAGTGGCATACCACACTCCCACTTTGCTGTATAACCCTTCATTTTCTTTGCTCACATTTTATTCCACACAATTTTCCTAGTATGGCTCACAATCTATTTTCTCTCTTATTTAGTTATTTATGCTGACTATATCTTTCTACATTTCAAATTATAGTTACAGAAATATTGTATTTGGAATACCCTTTGGAACCATATGAATATGACTGACCATGTCTCCTCCTCCCCATTCTATTGTACTGGAGAATGTTAATGCGTATTTAGTATTGCTCAAGGTTCTGCTGAAACAGAAGTTCAAATCAAATTCCTATAATGTTCTTGGGATTTACTTGATCAGGCTATCTAATTCAACTATATTTGAAACTGTAAAATACTCCCTTGATAGTACATGTAATCAATTTTATTTGCTTCCATTCCTTTGTTCACCTGCCTCAGAGCTTAAGGGAAAGATTAAAAAATAATTGAAACATGTGACAGACTATGTGATAGAAATTTCTTAGTATTAATAACACATCTATACAAATCTAACTACGTGGAAAATAACTAACTTATTCCTAAATGATACACCTTAGAAGAAATGACGGAGAAATAAAATCCTTGGGGTGATCTGAGGACCCAGAAACATGTCAACACATCTATGTACACATGACTTTTCGTAAACAGACAAAGAAAGAAAGAAAGAAACAAGCGCGAAAAAAACACACGAGAAACAATCGCATGTTCAACAAATGGTGCTGGTTCAATTGGACATTTACAAGTAGAAGAATGAAACTAGTCACTTTCTCTTACCCTGTACCAAACTCAGCTGCAATTAGACCAAGGACCTCAGCATAATATCAAACACCCTAAAAATGAGAAATTATAGAATATGTGACTCATTATCACAGGAAAAGACTTTCTGAACAGGACCATGGTAGTTCAAGCATTAAGTTCACATGCTTCACTATGTTTATAACAGCCTTATCTATAATAGCCAGAAGCTGGAAACAACCCAGATGTCCATCAGCAGAGAAATGGATACAGAAAATGTGGTACATTTACATAATTTACTCAGCTATTAAAAAAATGACTTCATGAAATTCACAGGCAAATGGATGGGACTAGAAAATAACATCCTAAGTTAGGTAACCCAGACACAAAAGAACACATATGGTATGTACTCACTGATAAGTGGATATTAGCTCAAAAGCTCAGAATACCCATGATACAACCCACAATCCATATGGAGCTTAAGAAGAAGGGAGACCAAAATGTAGATGCTTCAATCCTACATAGAATGGGAAACAAAACAATCATAGTAGGTAGAGGGAGGGAGGGCCCTGGGAGTGAGAGAGTAGGGGGAGGGAAAAGTGGAGCAGGATCAGGACTGGAAAGAAATACAGAAGAGACAGAAGAGACTGGACAGAAGAGAAATACAGATGGTCAGGAAAGTGAATAGAAACATGTAGCAGTGGGGGATGGGGAGCTGGGGTTAGCCACTAGAAAGTCCTAGACTCCAGGGAACCCAGATTCTTCCAGGACCTAATGGTGATGACTTTAGGCAATATACCCCCCAAAACGAGAGATACAACCTGTAGAGACCACCTCCAGTAGATAGGCCTGGCCCCCAGTTGAGAGATGGAGCCACCCACCTATCTCAAAATTTTTAACCAGAACTGTTCCTGTCCAAAGGAAAGACAAGGACAAAAAATGGAGCAGAGATTGAAAATAAGGCCAACCAGAGACCACCCCACCTAGGGATCCATCCCATTTGCAGACACCAGCCCTCCTCACTATTGCTGTTATCAAGAAGCACTTGCTGAATAGGAGCCTGTTATGGCTGTTCCCTGAGAGGTTCTACAAGTACCTAGCCAATACAGATGCAGATACTCACAACCAATCATCGGTTTAAGCCTGGGAACCCCAATGAAAGAGCTAGGGGAAGGACTGAAGGAGCTGAAGGGGATTTCAACCCCATAGGAAGAAGAATATCAACTAACTGGAACACCCAGAGCTCCCAGGGACTAAACCACAAACCAAAGAGTATACATCTAGGGAGCATTGGCTCCAGCTGCATATGTAGTAGAGGATGTCCTTATCTGGCATCAATGGGAGGGGAGGCCCTTGGTCCTATGGAAGCTAGATGCCCCAGCATAGAGGGATGCTAGTGTGGTGAGGCAGGAGTTTGTAAATGGGAGGAGAAGCACCCTCATAGAGGCAAAGGCGAAGGGGCAGAAGGAGGATGGAATGAGGATTTTCTAGGGGAAGAAACTAAGAAGGGGGATATCATTTGAAATGTAAATGAATAAAAGTATTAATAAAAAGATCAGTAATGTACAAATTAGTCCACATGCTACAATTATGCATCTATTTATAAAAGAACACCATCATTCGAGTGAATTGGCAGACTGGAGAATGGCAACAAGTCTTTAACAACTATATACATGATAGAAGGTTAGTATCTAGAATATACAAACAACCAAAAATGTACACATCAAGAAATCAACAACCCAGCAAAAAATGGGGAATAGAATTTAACAGAGAATATTCGGAAGATGCAACACAAATAGCCCCAAAACAGTTTTAAAGAAATTTTCAACATTCTAAGCCTACATAGAAATGGAAATTAAATATCTTTTGAGACTTTATCTTAACTCAGTAAGAAGTGTAAAGATAAAAACAAGGACCTCTTCCTGTCTGACCAGTACTGGGGTGGCTGGGGCGCATGGTTGGCTGACACCCGCCAGCTATCCACGACACCTGCCACAGGATCTTGAGACTTCTGGTGAGTGGAACACAGCTTCTGCTCCAGTCCAATCGCGCGGGACCTGAGACTGCTTTGGTTGGGGAGGCAGAAAACCGGCCTGAGTAGGGCCACAAGCCTCTTCCGGTCAGACCAGCAGCGGGGTAGCTAGGGCGCAGAGTCAGCTGACACCCGCCAGCTACCCAGGACACCCGCCACAGGATCTTAAGACTTCTGGTGAGTGGAACACAGCGTCTGCTCCAATCTTTAAACAGTGACAACGATAACAACTAACCCCAGAGATTACCAGATGGCGAAAGGTAAACGTAATAATCTTACTAACAGAAACCAAGACCACTCACCATCATCAGAACCCAGCACTCCCACTTCGCCCAGTCCAGGGCACGCCAACACACCGGAGAAGCTAGACCCGGATCTAAAAGCATATCTCATGATGATGGTAGAGGACATCAAGAAGGATTTTAATAACACACTTAAAGAAATACAGGAGAACACTGCTAAACAGGTAGAAGACATTAAAGAGGAAGTACAAAAATCCCTTAAAGAATTGCAGGAGAACACTGCTAAACAGGTAGAAGACATTAAAGAGGAAGCACAAAAATCCCTTAAAGAATTGCATGAAAACCAGACCAAACAGGTGATGGAATTGAATAAAACCATCCAAGACCGAAAAAGGGAAGTAGAGACAATGAAGAAAACCCAAATTGAGGCAACGCTGGAGATAGAAGCCCTAGTTAAGAAATCTGGAACCATAGATGCGAGCATCAGCAACAGAATACAAGAGATGGAAGAGAGAATCTCAGGTGCAGAAGACTCCATAGAGAACATCGGCACGACAACCAAAGAAAATACAAAATCCAAAAAGATCCTAACTCAAAACATCCAGGAAATCCAGGACAAAATGATAAGACCAAACCTACGGATAATAGGAGTAGATGAGAATGAAGATTTTCAACTCAAAGGACCAGCAAATATCTTCAACAAAATTATAGAAGAAAACTTCCCAAACCTAAAGAAAGAGATGCCCATGAACATACAAGAAGCTTACAGAACTCCAAATAGACTGGACCAGAAAAGAAATTCCTTCCAACACATAATAATCAGAACAACAAATGCACTAAATAAAGATAGAATACTAAAAGCAGTAAGAGAAAAAGGTCAAGTAACATATAAAGGCAAGCCTATCAGAATTACACCGGATTTTTCACCAGAGACTATGAAAGCCAGAAGGGCCTGGACAGATGTTATACAGAAACTAAGAGAACACAATTTCCAGCCCAGGCTACTATACCCAGCCAAACTCTCAATTACCATAGATGGAGAAACCAAAGTATTCCACGACAAAACCAAATTCACACATTATCTTTCCACGAATCCAGCCCTTCAAAGGATAATAACAGAAAAAAACCAATACAAGGACGGAAACCACGTCCTAGAAAAAGCAAGAAGGTAATCCCTCAACAAACCTAAAAGAAGACAGCCACAAGAACAGAACACCAACTCTAACAACAAAAATAAAAGGAAGCAACAATTACTTCTCCCTAATATCTCTTAATATCAATGGACTCAACTCCCCAATAAAAAGACATAGACTAACAGACTGGCTACAGAAACAGGAACCAACATTTTGCTGCTTTAAGGAAACTCATCTCAGAGAAAAAGATAGACACTACCTCAGAATGAAAGGCTGGAAAACAATTTTCAAAGCAAATGGTAGGAAGAAACAAACTGGAGTAGCCATTATAATATCTGATAAGATTGACTTCCAACCCAAAGTCATCAAAAAAGACAAGGAAGGGCACTTCATTCTCATCAAAGGTAAAATCCTCCAAGAGGAACTATCAATTCTGAATATCTATGCTCCAAATACAATGGCAGCCTCATTCATTAATGATACTTTAGTAAAGCTCAAACCACACATTGCACCTCACACAATAATAGTGGGAGACTTCAACACACCACTTTCACCAATGGACAGATCATGGAAGCAGAAACTAAACAGGGACACAGTGAAACTAACAGAGGTTATAAAACAAATGGATCTGACAGATATCTACAGAACATTTTATCCTAAAACAAAAGGATATACCTTCTTCTCAGCACCTCACGGTACCTTCTGCAAAATTGACCACCTAATTGGTCTCAAAACAAGCCTCAACATATACAAAAATATTGAAATTGTCCCATGCATCCTATCAGATCACCATGGACTAAGACTGATCTTCAATAACAAAATAAATAATAGAAAGCCAACACACACGTGGAAACTAAACAACACTCTTCTCAGTGATACCTTGGTCAAGGAAGGAATAAAGAAAGAAATTAAGGACTTTCTGGAGTTTAATGAAAATGAAGCCACAATATACCCAAACTTATGGGACACATTGAAAGCATTTCTAAGAGGAAAACTCATAGCTCTGAGTGCCTCCAAAAAGAAACTAGAGAGAGCACACATTAGCAGCCTGACAACACACCTAAAATCTCTAGAACGAAAGGAAGCAAATTCACCCAAGAGGAGTAGACAGCAAGAAATAATCAAACTCAGGGGTGAAATCAACCAAGTGGAAACAAGAAGAACAATTCAAAGAATCAACCAATCAAGGAGCTGGTTCTTTGAGAAAATCAACAAGATAGATAAACCCTTAGCCAGACTCAATAGAGGGCAGAGGGAAAGTATTCTAATTAACAAAATCAGAAATGAAAAGGGAGACATAACAACAGACCCTGAAGAAGTCCAAAACACCATCAGATCCTTCTACAAAAAGCTATACTCAACAAAACTGGAGAACCTGGATGAAATGGACAAGTTTCTAGACAGATACTAGGTACCAAAGTTAAATCAAGATCAGGTTAATGATCTAAACAGTCCCATATCCCCTAAAGAAATAGAAGCACTCATTAATAGTCTCCCAACCAAGAAAAGCCCAGGACCAGATGGGTTTAGTGCAGAGTTCTATCAGACCTTCAAAGAAGATCTAATCCCAGTTCTTCACAAACTATTCCACAAAATAGAATCAGAAGGTACTCTACCCAACTCATTCTATGAAGCCACAATTACTCTGATACCTAAACCAGAAAAAGACCCAACAAAAATAGAGAACTTCAGACCAATTTCCCTTATGAATATTGATGCAAAAATCCTCAATAAAGTTCTCGCTAACCGAATTCAAGAACACATCAAAACAATCATCCATCCTGACCAAGTAGGTTTCATCCCAGGGATGCAAGGATGGTTCAATATACGAAAATCCATCAATGTAATCCAGTATATAAACAAACTGAAAGACAAAAACCACATGATCAACTCGTTAGATGCTGAAAAAACATTTGACAAAATCCAACACCCATTCATGATAAAAGTCTTGGAAAGATCAGGAATTCAAGGCCCATACGTAACCATGATAAAAGCAATATACAGCAGACCATTAGCCAACATCAAAGTAAATGGTGAGAAGCTGGAAGAAATCCCACTAAAATCAGGGACTAGACAAGGCTGCCCACACTCTCCCTACTTATTCAACATTGTACTTGAAGTCCTAACCAGAGCAATTAGATAACAAAAGGAGATCAAGGGGATTCAAATCGGAAAAGAAGAAGTCAAATTATCGCTTTTTGCAGATGATATGATAGTATACATAAGTGACCCTAAAAATTCCACCAGAGAACTCCTAAGCCTGATAAATAGCTTCGGTTAAGAAGCTGGATATAAAATTAACTCAAGCAAGTCAATGGTCTTTCTGTACACAAAGGATAAACAGGCAGAGAAGGAAATTAGGGAAACAACACCCTTCTCAATAGTCACAAACAATATAAAATACCTTGGCGTGACTCTAACTAAGGAAGCGAAAGATCTGTATGAGAAGAATTTCAAGTCCCTGAAGAAAGAAATTAAAGATCTCAGAAGATGGAAAGACCTCCCATGCTCATGGATTGGCAGGATCAACATTGTAAAAATGGCTATCTTACCAAAAGCAATCTACAGATTCAATGCAATCCCCATCAAAATTCCAACTCAATTCTACAACGAATTAGAAAGGGCAATCTGCAAATTCATCTGGAACAACAAAAAACCTAGGATAGCAAAAACTCTTCTCAAGGATAAAAGAACCTCTGGTGGAATCACCACGCCTGACCTAAAGCTGTACTACAGAGCAATTGTGATAAAAACTGCATGGTACTGGTATAATGACAGACAAGTAGACCAATGGAACAGAATTGAAGACCCTGAGATCAACCCACATACCTATGGTCACTTGATCTTTGACAAGGGAGCAAAAACTATCCAGTGGAAAAAAGACAGTATTTTCAACAAATGGTGCTGGCACAACTAGCGGTTATCATGTAGAAGAATGTGAATTGATCCATTCCTATCTCCTTGTACTAAGGTCAAATCTAAGTGGATTAAGGAACTCCACATAAAACCAGAGACACTGAAACTTATAGAGGAGAAAGTAGGGAAAAGCCTCGAAGATATGGGTACAGGGGAAAAATTCCTGAATAGAACAGCCAAGGCTTGTGCTGTAAGATCGAGAATCGATAAATGGGACCTCATAAAGTTGCAAAGCTTCTGCAAGGCATAAGACACCGTCAATAAGACAAAAAGATCGACCCGCCACAGGATCTTAAGACTTCTGGTGAGTGGAACACAGCTTCTGCTCCAATCCAATTGCGCGCGGGACCTGAGACTGCATTAGTTAGGGAAGCAGAAAAACGACCTGAGTAGGACCACAGGCCACTTCCGGCCGGACCAGCACCAGAGTAGCTAGAGCGCAGGGTCAGCTGACACCCGCCAGCTACCCAGGACCCCCGCCACAGGATTTTGAGACTGCTGGTGAGTGGAACACAGCTTCTGCTCCAGTCCAATCACGCGGGACCTGAGACTGCTTTGGTTGGGGAGGCAGAAATCCAGCCTCAGTAGGGCCACAAGCCTCTCCGGTCAGAAAAGCACTGGGGTAGCTAGGGCGCAGGGTCTGCTGACACTCGCCTTCTACCCACAACACCCGCCACAGGATCTTAAGACCTCTGGTGAGTGGAACACAGCTTCTGCTCCAATCCATTTGCACAGGACCTGAGACTGCTTTGGTTGGGGAGGAAGAAATCCGGCCTCAGTAGGGCCACAAGCCTCTCCGGTCAGAAAAGCGCCGGGGTAGCTAGGGCGCAGGGTCGGCTGACACCCGCCAGCTACCCACGACCCCCACCACAGGATCTTAAGACTTCTGGTGAGTGGAACACAGCTTCTGCTCCAATCCAATTGCGCGGGACCTGAGACTGCTTTGGTTGGGGAGGAAGAAATCCGGCCTCAGTAGGGCCACAAGCCTCTCAGGTCAGAAAAGCGCCGGGGTAGCTAGGGCGCAGGGTCAGCTGACACTCGCCAGCTACCCACGACACCCGCCACAGGATTTTGAGACTGCTGGTGAGTGGAACACAGCTTCTGCTCCAATCTTCAAACAGTGACAACGACAACAACTAACCCCAGAGATTACCAGATGGCGAAAGGTAAACGTAATAATCTTACTAACAGAAACCAAGACCACTCACCATCATCAGAACCCAGCACTCCCACTTCGCCCAGTCCAGGGCACCCCAACACACCTGAAAAGCTAGACACGGATCTAAAAGCATATCTCCTGATGATGGTAGAGGACTTCAAGAAGGACTTTAATAACACACTTAAAGAAATACAGGAGAACACTGCTAAACAGGTAGAAGACATTAAAGAGGAAGCACAAAAATCCCTTAAAGAATTGCAGGAGAACACTGCTAAAGAGTTACAAATCCTTAAAGAAAAACAGGATAACATAATCAAACAGGTAGAAGTCCTTAATGAAAAACAGGAAAACACATCCAAACAGATGATGGAAATGAACAAAACCATACTAGACCTAAAAAGGGAAGTAGACACAATAAAGAAAACCCAAAATGAGGCAACACTGGAGATAGAAACCCTAGGAAAGAAATCTGGAACCATAGATACCAGCATCAGCAAGAGAATACAAGAGATGGAAGAGAGAATCTCAGGTGCAGAAGATTCCATAGAGAACATCGGCACAACAATCAAGGAAAATGTAAAATGCAAAAAGATCCTAACTCAAAACATCCAAGAAATACAGGACACAATGAGAAGACCAAACCTACGGATAATAGGAGTGGATGAGAATGAAGATTTTCAACTCAAAGGACCAGCAAACATCTTCAACAAAATTATAGAAGAAAACTTCCCAAATCTAAAGAAAGAGATGCCCATGAACATACAAGAAGCCTACAGAACTCCAAATAGACTGGACCAGAAAAGAAATACCTCCCGACACATAATAATCAGAACAACAAATGCTCTAAATAAAGATAGAATACTAAAAGCAGTAAGAGAAAAAGGCCAAGTAACATATAAAGGCAAGCCTATCAGAATTACACCAGATTTTTCACCAGAGACTATGAAAGCCAAAAGATCCTGGACGGATGTTATACAGACACTAAAAGAACACAAATTCCAGCCCAGGCTACTATACCCAGCCAAACTCTCAATTAACATAGATGGAGAAACCAAAGTATTCCACAACAAAACCAAATTCACACATTATCTCTCCACGAATCCAGCCCTTCAAAAGATAATAACAGAAAAAACCAATACAAGGACAGGAACCATGCCCTAGAAACAACAAGAAGGTAATCCATCAACAAACCTAAAAGAAGACAGCCACAAGAACAGAATGCCAACTTTAACAACAAAAATAACAGGAAACAACAATTACTTTTCCTTAATATCTCTTAATATCAATGGACTCAACTCCCTGATAAAAAGACATAGACTAACAAACTGGCTACACAAACAAGACCCAACATTTTGCTGCTTACAGGAAACTCATCTCAGAGAAAAAGATAGACACTACCTCAGAATGAAAGGCTGGAAAACAATTTTCCAAGCAAATGGTATGAAGAAACAAGCTGGAGTAGCCATTCTAATATCTGATAAGATTGACTTCCAACCCAAAGTCATTAAAAAAGACAGGGAGGGACACTTCATACTCATCAAAGGTAAAATCCTCCAAGAGGAACTATCAATCCTGAATATCTATGCTCCAAATACAAAGGCAGCCACATTCATTAAAGAAACTTTAGTAAATCTCAAAGCACACATTGCACCTCATACAATAATAGTGGGAGACTTCAACACACCACTTTCACCAATGGACAGATCATGGAAACAGAAACTAAACAGGGACACAGTGAAACTAACAGAAATTATGAATTAAATGGATCTGGCAGATATCTACAGAACATTCTATCCTACAACAAAAGGATATACCTTCTTTTCAGCACCTCATGGTACCTTCTCCAAAATTGACCACATAATTGGTCACAAAACAGGCCTCAACAGATACAAAAATATTGAAATTGTCCCATGCATCCTCTCAGATCACCATGGACTAAGGCTGATCTTCAATAACAAAATAAATAATAGAAAGCCAACCTTCACGTGGAAACTGAACAACACTCTTCTCAATGATACCTTGGTCAAGGAAGGAATGAAGAAAGAAATTAAGGACTTTTTAGAGTTCAATGAAAATGAAGACACAACATACCCAAACTTATGGGATGCAATGAAAGCATTTCTAAGAGGAAAACTCATAGCTCTGAGTGCCTCCAAAAGGAAACTAGAGAGAGCACACATTAGCAGCTTGACAACATACCTAAAAGCACTAGAACAAAAGGAAGCAAACTCACCCAAGAGGAGTAGACGGCAGGAAATAATCAAACTCAGGGGCGAAATCAACCAAGTGGAAACAAGAAGAACTATTCAAAGAATCAACCAATCAAGGAGCTGGTTCTTTGAGAAAATCAACAAGATAGATAAACCCTTAGCCAGACTCACTAGAGGACACAGGGAAAGCATCCTAATTAAGAAAATCAGAAATGAAAAAGAAGACATAACAACAGATCCTGAAGATATCCAAAACACCATCAGATCCTTCTACCAAAGGCTATACTCAACAAAACTGGAGAACCTGGATGAAATGGAGAAGTTCCTAGACAGATACCAGGTACCAAAGTTGAATCAATATCAGGTTAATGATCTAAACAGCCCTATATCCCCCAAAGAAATAGAAGCAGTCATTGATAGTCTCCCAACTAAAAAAAGCCCAGGACCAGACGGGTTTAGTGCAGAGTTCTATCAGACCTTCAAAGAAGATCTAATCCCAGTTCTTCACAAACTATTCCACAAAATAGAAACAGAAGGTACTCTACCCAACTCATTCTATGAAGCCACAATTACTCTGATACCTAAACCAGAAAAAGACCCAACAAAGATAGAAAATTTCAGACCAATATCCATTATGAATATTGATGCAGAAATCCTCAATAAATTTCTTGCTAACCGAATCCAAGAACACATCAAAACAATCATCCATCCTGACCAAGTAGGTTTCATCCCAGGGATGCAGGGATGGTTCAATATACGGAAATCCATCAACGTAATCCAGTATATAAACAAACTCAAAGACAAAAACCACATGGTCATCTCGTTAGATGCGGAAAAAGCATTTGACAAGATCCAACACCCATTCATGATAAAAGTCTTGGAAAGATCAGGAATTCAAGGCCCATACCTAAACATGATAAAAGCAATCTACAGCAAACCAGTAGCCAACATCAAAGTAAATGGTGAGAAGCTTGAAGCAATCCCTCTAAAATCAGGGACTAGACAAGGCTGTCCACTTTCTCCATACCTATTCAACATTGTACTTGAAGTCCTAGCCAGAGCAATTCGACAACAAAAGGAGATCAAAGGGATACAAATTGGAAAAGATGAAGTCAAAATATCACTTTTTGCAGATGATATGATAGTATATATAAGTGACCCTAAAAATTCCACCAGAGAACTCCTAAGCCTGATAAACAGCTTCGGTGAAGTAGCTGGATATAAAATTAACTCAAACAAATCAATGGCCTTTATCTACACAAAGAATAAACAGGCTGAGAAAGAAATTAGGGAAACAACACCCTTCTCAATAGTCACAAATAATATAAAATATCTTGGCGTGACTCTAACTAAGGAAGTGAAAGATCTGTATAATAAAAACTTCAAGTCTCTGAAGAAAGAATTTATAGAAGATCTCAGAAGATGGAAA
The DNA here is from genome assembly GCF_978045245.1 of Mus caroli. Lineage (NCBI taxonomy): Eukaryota > Metazoa > Chordata > Mammalia > Rodentia > Muridae > Mus > Mus caroli. The sequence continues at coordinate 4,694,629 of NW_028227263.1, forward strand.
GATCTCCCATGCTCATGGATTGGCAGGATCAACATTGTAAAAATGGCTATCTTGCCAAAAGCAATCTACAGATTCAATGCAATCCCCATCAAAATTCCAACTCAATTCTTCAACGAATTAGAACGTGCAATCTGCAAATTCATCTGGAATAACAAAAAACCTAGGATAGCAAAAACTCTTCTCAAGGATAAAAGAACCTCTGGTGGAATCACCATGCCGGACCTAAAGCTTTACTACAGAGCAACTGTGATAAAAACTGCATGGTACTGGTATAGTGACAGACAAATAGACCAATGGAATAGAATTGAAGACCCAGAAATGAACCCACACACTTACGATCACTTGATCTTCGACAAGGGAGCTAAAACCATCCAGTGGAAGAAAGAAAGCATTTTCAACAAATGGTGCTGGCACAACTGGTTGTTAACATGTAGAAGAATGTGAATCGATCCATTCCTATCTACTTGTACTAAGGTCAAGTCTAAGTGGATGAAGGAACTTCACATAAAACCAGAGACAAAGAAACTTATATAGGAGAAAGTGGGGAAAAGCCTTGAAGATATGGGCACAGGGGAAAAATTCTTGAATAGAACAGTAATGGCTTGTGCTGTAAGATCGAGAATTGACAAGTGGGACCTCATGAAACTGCAAAGCTTGTGCAAGGCTAAAGACACCATCAATAAGACAAAAAAACCACCAACAGATTGGGAAAGGATTTTCACCTATCCTAAATCAGATAAGGGACTAATATCCAATATATATAAAGAACTCAAGAAGTTGGACTCCAGAAAGTCAAATAACCCCATTAAAAAATGGGGCTCAGAACTGAACAAAGAATTCTCACCTGAGGAATACCGAATGGCAGAGAAGCACCTGAAAAAATGTTCAACATCCTTAATCATCAGGGAAATGCAAATCAAAACAACCCTGAGATTCCACCTCACACCAGTCAGAATGGCTAAGATCAAAAATTCAGGTGACAGCAGATGCTGGCGAGGATGTGGAGAAAGAGGAACACTCCTCCATTGTTGGTGGGATTGCAAGCTTGTACAACCACTCTGGAAATCAGTCTGGCAGTTCCTCAGAAAACTGGATATAGTACTACTGGAGGATCCAGCAATACCTCTCCTGGGCATATATCCAGAAGATGTTCCAACCGGTAAAAAGGACACATGCTCCACTATGTTCATAGCAGCCTTATTTATAATAGCCAGAAGCTGGAAAGAACCCAGATGTCCCTCAACAGAGGAATGGATACAAAAATTATGGTACATTTACACAATGGAGTACTACTCAGCTATTAAAAAGAATGAATTTATGAAATTCATAGCCAAATCGATGGACCTGGAGGGCATCATCTTGAGTGAAGTAACACAATCACAAAAGAACTCACACAATATGTATTCACTGATAAGTGGATATTAGCCCAAAACTTAGAATACCCAAGATATAAGATACAATTTACTAAACGCATGAAACTCAAGAAGAATGAAGACCAAAGTGTGGACACTGTGCACCTTCTTAGAATTGGGAACAAAACACCCAGGGAAGGAGTTACAGAGACAAAGTTCGTAGCTGTGATGAAAGGATGGACCATTTAGAGACTGTCGTATCCAGGGATCCTTCCCATAAGCAGCTTCCAAACGCTGACACCATTGCATACACTAGCAAGATTTTGCTGAAAGGACCCAAATATAGCTGTCTCTTGTGAGACGATGCCGGGGCCTAGCAAACACAGAAGTGGATGTTCACAGTCAGCTATTGGATGTATCACTTGGCTCCCTATGCAGAAGCTAGAGAAAGTACCCAAGGAGCTAAAGGGATCTGCAACCCTATTGTTGGAACAACATGATGTACTAACCAGAACCCCGGAGCTCTTGTCTCTAGCTGCATATGTATTGAAAGATGGCCTAGTCGGCCATCATTGGAAAGAGAGGCCCATTGGACTTGCAAACTTTATATGCCCCAATAGAGGGGAATGCCAGGGCCAAAAGAATGGGAATGGGTGGGTAGGGAAGTGGGGGGCGCTATGGGGGACTTTTGGGATAGCATTGGAAATGTAATTGAGGAAAATATGTAATAAAAATATTAAAAATTAAAAAAAAATTTGCTGAAAGGACCCAGACACAACTGTCTCTTGTGAGAATATGCCGGGTCTAGCAAACACAGAAGTGGAGGCTCACAGTCAGCTATTGGTAGGATCACAGGGCCCCCAATGGAGGAGCTAGAGAAAGTACCCAAGGAGCCAAAGAGATCTGCAATCCTATAGGTGGAACAGCAATATGAAATAACCAGTACTCTCCCCCCCTGGAGCTTTTGCCTCTAGCTGCATAAGAATCAGAAAATGGCCTAGTGGGCCATCATTGTAAAGAGAGGCCCATTACTCTTGCAAACTTTATATACCTCAGTATGGGAGAACAAGAGGGCCAAGAAGAGGGAGTGGGTGGTTGGGTGAGTGAGTGGGGGAGCATGTGGGGGACTTTTGGGATAGCATTGGAAATGAAAATGAAATAAATACCCCCCCAAAAAATTGAAAAAAAAATAAAGAGTTATGTTAAAATAAAATAAAAAAAAGACAAAAAGATCACCAACAGATTGGGAAAGGTTCTTTACCTATCCTAAATCAGATAGGGGACTAATATCCAATATATATAAAGACTCAAGAAGGTGGACTCCAGAAAATCAAATAACCCCGTTAAAAATGGGGCTCAGAACTGAACAAAGAATTCTCACCTGAGGAATACCGAATGGCAGAGAAGCACCTGAAAAAATGTTCAACATCCTTAATCATCAGGGAAATGCAACTCAAAACAACCCTGAGATTCCATCTCACACCAGTCAGAATGGCTAAGATCAAAAATTCAGGTGACAGCAGATGCTGGCGAGGATGTGGAGAAAGAGGAACACTCCTTCATTGTTGCTGGGATTGCAAGCTGGTACAACCACTCTGGAACTCATTTTGTCGGTTCCTCAGAAAATTGGACATAATACTTCCAGAGGATCCAGCAATACCTCTCCTGCGCATATATCCAGAAGATGTTCCAACCGGTAAGAAGGACACATGCTCCACTATGTTCATAGCAGCCTTATTTATAATAGCCAGAAGCTGGAAAGAACCCAGATGCCCCTCAGCAGAGGAATGGATACAGAAAATGTGGTACATTTACACAATGGTGTACTACTCAGCTATTAAAAGGAATGAATTTATGAAATTCCTAGGCAAATGGATAGATCTGGAGGGCATCATCCTGAGTGAGGTAACATATTCACAAAGGAACTCATACAATATGTACTTACTGATAAGTGGATATTAGCCCAAAAACTTAGGATACCCAAGATATAAGATACAATTTGTTAAACGCATGAAATTCAAGAAGAACGAAGACCAAAGTGTGGACACTGTTCCCCTTCTTGGAATTGGGAACAAAACACCCATGGAAAGAGTTACAGAGATAAAGTTTGGAGCTGTGAAGAAAGGATGGACCATCTAAAGACTGCCATATCCAGGGATCCATCCCATAATCAGCTTCCAAACGCTGACACCATTGCATACACTAGCAAGATTTTGCTGAAAGGACCCAGATATAGCTGTCTCTTGTGAGACAATGCCTGGGCCTAGCAAACACAGAAGTGGAAGCTCACAGTCAGCTATTGGATGGATCACAGGGCCCCCAATGGAGGAAATAGAGAAAGTACCCAAGGAGCTAAAGGGAACTGCAACCCCATAGGTGGAACATTATTATGAACTAACCAGTACCTAAGAGCTCTTGACTCTAGCTGCATTTGTATCAAAAGATGGCCTAGTGGGCCATCACTGGAAAGAGAGGCCCATTGGACCTGCAAACTTTATATGCCCCAGTACAGGGGAGCGCCAGGGCCAAGGGGTGGGTGTGGGTGGGTGGGGGACTGGACGGGGAGTGTATTGGGGACTTTTTGGATAGCATTGGAAATGTAATTGAGGAAAATACCTAATTAAAAAAAAAAGATAAAAACAAGGACAATAGATGCTGTCTAGTTGTGGGGCAAATAACATTTATTCAATGTTACTAGAAGTGCAAGTTGGAGCAGTTACTATAGAAATCAGTATGAAGGTTCCTCATAAAGATGGACACAGATACACTACCTGCTTCAGTATACCATTCTTAGCATATTCTCAAAACTATATATCTTAATACAGTGACACTTGCTCTTTTATGCTCATTGCTGCTCTATTCACTGTAGCCAGGAAGGAAAAACAACATAAACGTCCAACACATGAGTAATGTGTAGTCAAACTATGATACTTATGTAAAAGCATATTATTTATCTGAAAAGAAAATGAAATTATGCAGTTTTTAGGAAAATAGGTTGAGTTGGAAGTAATCATGTTGAGAGAAGTAACCCAGACCCATAAAGTAAACATCCCACGACTTGTTTCACATGTGAATATCACTTTTAAAACTTTCTGTCTGTGAAACACTTCTGGAATACTCAAAGAGTTTAGCATATAGTGAGGCACCATGGGGAGGAAGAAGAGGAGATCACATAGCATGTTTCAAATATGGGAAGAAGAACATTAGATCAGAATGATGAGGTGGGGCAGGTGTGGGAGGGAGAATGAAGGAGGGAATATGTGTAGAGACAAGCAACCCTGATAGTCTTTTTAAAATTCCTTATAGAACTCTACTAAAGTTGAAGATTCTAAACATACTTATACAAATGTAAAAATAATTTTAATAAGTTACTCTCTAATGGGTGGCCTGCATCGGTACTGCCTAGTTTTATGTCAGTTTGACACACACTAGTCATCTGAGAGGAGGGTGCTTCAATGTAAAAAAAGGATTTCATTAGATTATTCTATAGGCAAGCTATTAGGGCATTTTCTTATTCAGTGATTGATGGATAAGTGCCCCAATCCACTGTGGATGGAGTCATCACTGTGCTGGCAGTTCTGGGATGTATAACAAAGCAGGCTGAGAAAGCTATGCCAAGTGAGCCAGGAAGCATAACCCCTCCATGGCCTCTGTAACACCTTCTGCCTACAGGTCCCTGCCATGTTGAAGTTCTACCCTGAATTGTTTACCTCTTTCTGAGATGTCAATCACTAGGTCTCATAGACCCTCAAACATTACAGGCTATTGCTATTGTTCTTGGTTATCTTTCAGAATGTTTTGGTAAGTCTTTATGACTGTAGACACCACTCATTGATCCATAAACATGGAAACATGAAATGGGTACTGACCTGAAATTTTCACTCCTTTTTTGGTAGCTCTTACAGCTCTGGAAGTTGCTATCTACACTATTTGAGAAGAAAAACATAAATATTGGTCTTACCCAGCTCAGAATACTATGAGCTACAATAACCACCCTCTTGATAAGATATGGCCACAGATGCAGTAGTGGCACAATGTTAAGGGCTAACAAACTACTTTCTGACAGAATTTAAGGTCCATCTCCCTAGCTAGAACCCATATGTGGTACTGTTAACAAGGCCAAGAACCTGTGACTAGATGCATCATAGTCCTCAGAAAAAACCCTATTACTGGTTTTCTACTGAATATACATAGCAATAAAATGACTCCTCATAATGCATTGCTATACACATATATCAGCCCATCATTTAACTTTCATCAGAGAACCCTCTGCTTCGTGCAGAGGACAATTACCACAAAAGACTATAATTGGCCAATGTACATAGAAAAAGGTATGTTGGACTGCACAGAATTAAATGGGAGGTTTAGATCACAATACTTCCCTGAAGACTTAAGAATCTTCATGGAAGACATGGATGCAATAAGGCTCTAAGAGGCAGAGGTGGTAGAGGACATCAAAGAGAGAATGTTTTCTGGAAGCAGTGAGGCAGATGCACATATGAACTCACAGAAGTTTTACAATGTACAAAAGATCTGTGCAAGACACACAAAAATCCTCAGCGGAGGAGCTATTGACATGTGGTGGGTGTTGGCTAAAGCTGTGTCAGGTTTTCTTACTGATGTGATCACTTTATATAGACCATACTCTAAAGTAGACTTCATATTGAAGAGTAGTTGGCCCACAGGAATCAGTCTCAGTTAGTTTTAAAGGAGAGGAGAAGGTTGAGTGTGTAGGGAGGTGGGGATATATCTGGAAGGAGTGGATTGGGAAATTGAACTTGATTGAAGTACAGTATATGAAATTCTGAAAGACTATTAAAATATATATATTTTAAAAAAATCACATTATTTCTAAAGGTGGATATGTTGGCAATGTACCTTTTATCCTAACTGTTTGGAAAGACAGGCTGTTCAAAGCCTGAATCATCCACACAACAAGTTTCAGATTAGCTGGATCTGCAAAGTGAGACAGTTTTCAAAAAAGCAGAAAATATATTCAGGAAAGAAAATCAGCACATCAGAATGTCAGCAATACACACTTTTGAAGAAATGGTCATATTAGCAAATGGACAGGATTATCCTATATATTTTCCTGGGGATGCAAGGATGAAGGAAAGGTAAGAAAGATATAGAATGGAATATTCTTCAACTGTAAAAAGCATGGTACATTAAAATTAATGGCAATGGAGAATAATGTGTGAAGAAAAATAAAGCAGGCATAGATAAAGTGATACCACATCTATCTCTCATATGTGGAAACTAGAAAACACAATCATAGTAAAATAATGATCAATAGACATGATAAATGGCAAAGGTGAGGGAAGGTTAAACAAGATAGATCAATGAGAACCAAGCACATTTAGACAAAAATATAAACTTTTGAGATCTGCATGGTAGAGTGATGGTACCCAAGAATCATCACTTATTATATACAAATAATGAGAAGATAGCAGGTCAGAGCTTGAAATAATAGAGATGATAAAGTCACAGAAATAAACATTTACTTAGGATATGTACAAACATAGTGAACAATCAATACATGTCCAGTCAACATGTACAGTGACCTGCTATCACATAGAACAATGAGTGACACCAATAATGGCTGCTCCATTCATATACTATTGCCTAAAATATGTCAGAGAAAATCCAGATATTAACAGAAAACGCTGAAGATAGTGCTCAAAGTTTAAGATGAGAAAATAACTGCTTACAATGAGCTGATAAGATTTTGTATGGAGGAAATGCACTGAAAACCTAACCTGCAGCAGAAAATGCACACCATGCTGCCTTTTAATTATTGTGACTTGCACAAGAGCAGGTAGAGGACATCCGGGATCATAAAAGTGTCCTGCATCTTCATTGAATTGGGCTATGTGGTAGGAAGTCTTCTATAAAGCACACCAACTGGTCAAAAACGAATTGAAATCACTTCCTTAACTGTACCTTAAAACTGTAAGGAAAGACTAATTTCACTTTAAAATTTTACTTTAATTCAAGCCTTGACATGACATCTACCTTCAAAATGCTTTTAGTGTAGTAGAGCAAATGGGATGTATATTCAGAGTAATGGGAGCACATGCCTTCAGGTGGAGAAAGGAGACACCAAAGACAAGGGGGCAGAGTGTGACCTCTGTGGAGTAGGATTGTTACTGGAGAGGTTAGATGGAGTTATGTGTTTTGAACAGTGGAGCACAATGCCTTTGCTATGTGCATATTCCAGTGGCTACACTTTGATGCTTATAAGTCTTATAGGTGTAGCAGCAATATTATGTTAGTCAGATGTAATCCAGGTACAGAGAAGGAAAAATAAATCAGTAGGTTTTCCAAGTTTTATCCATATCCATGGTGGAGCAGGGAGATGAGCTGTGCCTACCCAAGCTCTCTTTCCATAAATACATCCTGGTCGTCTGTGAGTTTAAGTTTGTTTGTATCTAAGTGAACATGAGGGAATCTACTATCCAGGTGGGGTGTTATTGGCCAGTAAAGTTACTAACAGTCCCTCATTATGTCAGCAAGGCTGACCTGAAAACCTTCAGAAGTTGAACCTCAATGAGGAGCAACACACCTCACCACAGTCAGGAACCAAAGTGTCTGCAGATTGTGTGGTCTGCTGAGGACAGTCGGCAGTGAAAGGATCCACATGTGCAGCCCTGTTAACCCAGCCCACACCCCTTTATTTGGACATGTATCTTCATACAGAATATTGGACAGCTGTAATTTTTTCTTTAGGGACTCTCAGTTGTGCTATCCCTGTCCTTCAGCAGACAGAGCAAGGCTAACACCATCAGTGCTATGCTGGTGTTTTTAACTCCATGGAAGTTGCAGGCCAATTTCTGTCCCTGAACAGTGGACTCTGGACAACATGGTAAGAAAAATCTCTTCTGTGGCATTTCTCACCGTTCTGTGTGGATACCACAGACCATCAAGACAGCATCTAAGTCCCGTGTACTCATATAAATTTATCTTAGATTCATCTAAATCTGTTGGTTTTCTTTCCCAATTAGTGTGAGCACTGTGGGTGGTGAATGAATAGATAACAATTATGAACATAAGATGAAAACAACAGGCATGAAGAAGCCCTCTGAATGTGATTAGATGCTAAAAATTCTGCTGTTTATGCAATGGAGGAAGATAACAAATCTTTCTATCATATTCTGTTTTCTGACCTCTGACCCAGCACCCTTCATCAAACTCAGGACTCATTGAGAAGATAAGTTGTTGTCCTTTAATGGTGACATGCAAACACTAGGACTAATGTCACTTTTATAGTGAGCCTTTTGTTTTGGGGCTCCACTACTAGCCAATAGAGACACATAATGGAACTCAGGATTTAACTCACCTCTTTCTGTCACAGTGAATTCAGGTGACAGATGACTCCAACAAAAGTGCACACTGGGCTGAGCACAGACTATTTTTCTGCAAACAGCACGTCTTAACCCTGTGAAGCTCTGTCTTCCTTTGGATAGAGGTCACTGACCTTCAGGAATACCTGTCATTTCTGAGACCAGTGGTAGGTGCTTATCTTGTGCCTCATGGGATAGAAACTCAAGGAGAAAACTCTTAGGATCAATTAACAGAAATTTATGACATAATGATCCAAGTTCCCTGCAGACTTGTGTGGAAGACAATGGTCAGGGGAGTCACATACTGCGGGTACTACCTGTGTTGGAATTGTTCCAACTCTACAGCCTTGTTGTCACCAACCCTATGTATGCCCTGGTGTTACCATGTCCTGTATGGGAATTCTCACCATGATACTAATTGTCTACTCTGTATTCTGCTGAGATTGCTTCCTCTGAATCAGACATGCACAGAATGGGTCTATTCTAAGTATCTTGTACTCCTTTCCCTACACTCAAGACATTCTGTATATTGTTATGAATTGATGTTCCTTCAGTACTTCCATTCTGTTTGCTACAGTTTCAAACATTTAAAATATTTATTCAGCCCTGAGACTCTCTATACTAGTAGCATTATACAGATAGAAGAATTCATACTTAGAATATATATGAATTTATGTATACATATATGCATGCAATAACAACTGGAATAAAAGAGCGGCCATGAATTTGCAGAAGAGTGACAGAGGGTTACATAGAAGTGTTTCAAGGAGAAAGGCAAGTCACAAAGGATATAGAGAAAGGATAATCTCACCAGAGAACTCCTAAATGTATTCTGCTGAGATTGCTTCCTCTGAATCAGACATGCACACAATGGGTCTATTCTAAGTATCTTGTATTCTTTTCCCTACACTCAAGACATTCTGTATATTGTTATGAATTGATGTTCCTTCAGTACTTCAGACCTATGGTCATTTGATCTTTGACAAGGAGCTAAAACCATCCAGTGGAAAAAAGACAGCAATTTCAACAAATGGTGCTGGATCAACTGGTGGTTATCATGTAGAAGAATGTGAATTGATCCATTCTTATCTCCTTGTACAAAGCTCAAGTCTAAGTGGATCAAGGAACTCCACACAAAACCAGAGACAATGAATCTTATAGAGGAGAAAGTGAGGAAGAGCCTGGAAGATATGGACACAAGGGATTTTTTTTTTTTTAACAGAAGAGCAATGGCTTGTGCTGTACGATCAAGAATCGACAAATGTGTCCTTATTAGAAGTTGGAACATCTTCTGGGTATATGCCCAGGAGAGGTATTGCGGCATCCTCCGGTAGTACTATGTCCAATTTTCTAAGGAACAGCCAGACTGATTTCCAGAGTGGTTGTACAAGCTTGCAATCCCACCCACAATGGAGGAGCGTTCCTCTTTCTTCACATCCTCACCAGCATCTGCTGTCACCTGAATTTTTGATCTTAGCCATTCTGACTGGTGTGAGGTGGATTCTCAAGATTGTTTTGATTTGCATTTCCCTGGTGATTATGGATGCTGAACATTTTTTTCTTCTCAGCCATTCGGTATTCCTCAGTTGAGAATTCTTTGTTTAGCTTTGTACCCCATATTTTAATAAGGTTATTTGATTTTCTGGTGTCCATCTTCTTGAGTTCTTTGTATATATTGGATATTAGTCCCCTATCTGATTTAGGATTGGTAAAGATCCTTTCTTAAGCTGTTGGTGGCCTTTTTGTCATATTGACAGTGTCTTTTGCCTTACAGAAGCTTTGCAATTTTATGAGGTCCCATTTGTTGATTCTCTATCTTACAGCACAAGCCATTGTTGTTCTGTTTAGGAATTTTTTTCCCCCTGTGCTCAAATCTTCTAGGCTTTCCCACACTTTCTCTTCTATAAGTATTAGTGTCTCTCATAGCATCCTTATTTATAATAGCCAGAAGCTGGAAAGTACCCAGATGTCCCTCAATAGAAGAATGGGTACAGAAAATGTGGTGCATTTACATAATGGAGTACTACTCAGCTATTAAAAACAATTAATTTATGAAATTCTTAGGCAAATGGATGGATCTGGGGGATATCATTCTGAGTAAGTTAATCCAATCACAAAAGAACTCACATGATATGCACTCACTGATAAGATAAGTGGATATTAGCCCAGAAACTTAGAATACCCAAGATACAATTTGCAAAACACATGAAACCCAAGAAGAACGAAGACCAAAGTGTGGATACTTTGTTCCTCCTTAGAATGGGGAACAAAATACCCATGGAGGGAGTTACAGAGACAAAGTTTGGAGCTGAGATGGAAGGAAGGACCATCCAGAGACTGCCCCACCCAGGGGTCCATTCCATAAAGAGCTACCACACCCAGACACTATTGCATATGTCAGCAAGATTTTGCTGATAGGACTCTGATATAGCTGTCTCTTGTCAGACTCTGCCAGTGCCTGGCAAATACAGAAGTGGATGCTCACAGTCATCTATTGGATGGAACACAGGTTCCACAATGGAGGAGCTAGAGAAAGTACTCCAAGGAGCTGAAGTGGTCTGCTACTCTATAGGAGGAACAACAATATGAACTAACCTGTACCCCCAGAGCTTGTGTCTCTAGTTTCATATGTAGCAGAGGATGGCCTAGTCGATCATCATTGGGAGGAGTGGCCCTTGGTCTTGCAAAGATTAAATGCTCCAATACATGGGAATGCCAGGGCCAAGAAGTGGGAGTGTGTGGGTTGGGGAGCAGGGTGGGGGGAGGTTATAGGGGACTTTTGTTATATCATTTGAAATGTAAATGAAGAAAATATCTAATAAAACTGCATACAAATAAAGGAAGTGATTTTAGATTCAAATCTTGCTTTTCTGGTATGATGGTATATCCAGGACTTGCTATGGTGAGAGAATTGGGTTCTGATGATGCCAACTAACCTTGGTTTCTATTGTTTATGTTTTTATGCTTGGGTCCTGTCATCTGATTATCTCTGGTGCTACCTGCCCTAGATATATCTGACTGGGGTCTGTCCTTCCTGTGATCTTGATTATGTCAGAACTCCTCAGAGTTCAGCTGTCTCTGTGATCCTGTGATCACGAGATCCTGGGTGTGTCAGAGCTCCTGGGAGTCAAGCTGCCTCTGGGACCTTTAGATTCTGGTGTGATCAAGCTCCTGTGATCCTGTGATCCTGTGGTCCTGAGCGTGTTAGAGCACCTGACAGTGGAGCTTCTTCTGGGTGTTGTGGGACTGGCTGCAGAGTTCGAACCCAAGGTCTGCTCAGGGCACTGCCTCACACCAAAAGGAACCTGTGCCACTGGTCAGGTGGAATTACTGGATGCCTGGGTCCTGCTTGTCTCAGTTAATTCCAGTTTTGGGGCAGATGTGTACTCCTCACCTCTGATCCTGGGAGTGTTAGAGAGCCTGGGAGTAGAGCTTCCTCTAGGTGTTGTGGGATTGGCCATGGAGTTTCTGTCCAAGGTCTGCTCAGGACACCAGCCCACACTGGAAGGAACTCATGCTACTAGATGGGCAGAGTTCTTAGGTCTGGCTGGTCCCCAGAAGTGTTCCTTTTTCATGTGTTCTGGGCTGCCATGATGGGAAGAAAGTTCTCCATCATACTCCCATTGCTGCAAAGCCCTGCCTCACAAAAGGCCAAAACAAAGACACAAATGGCCATGGACTGAGGCCTCTGAATCTATGAGTCAGTATAAATACATTGAAAATATATTTATTTGTCACAAAGATGAAGGTTGGTTAATACAACATACAGAGTTTGCATCACCAGTTCTGGTATGGTACAGCATTTATGAAGAATAGTGAAGTAGTTTGACCAAGAACATGTTTAGTCTGAAAAGGATACAGCATCTTTTTAGCAGCATTTCCTGCAGAAGCTGCCCTTTATCCACTGAGTTGGCATTGCACCATTCTTTCAACAGTTACTACAGATACACTTCTCCATCCTCTTCCTTCCCCCTGCTGCCTCCTTATTGTTCTGAAGTGTTTGAGCCAGGGGTAATTGGTCAATGTATAAAGGACTTCATTTTCTGAGTGTGCATTTGTTTTGTTTTGCTATTATTTTGTTTTATTGGTTTGGATTTTGTGCATTTTGTTGCAAGAGAAAGAGAGGTCTGGGTATTGGGTGGGTAGGCAAGTGTGTAGTTAGGACCTTAGAAGAGTTGCAGGAAAGAAAAACAAGATGATTAAATGATGTATGAGTAAGAAGGTTTTAACCAAGCCTTGTTGTCTATGATCTCTATTTGGTTAATTTGTATTTATAGTGTGAATAAATCTCCACTCTATGTTTTGCATGTCATCAATAAACTAGTTTCCCCATATCTCTGCTGGAAATAATTAATCTTTCCCATGAAAGATCGATTGTTTTCATGGTCATAAGTATGCTTTGTGACATATCTGACTTCATTTTGAAACTTGAGTGTTACCTCAGTTCCATAGATTATCTCTTTCTCCATACCATCTGACTCCCAGAGCTCATAGAAAAGTGTGAAGTGGAGAATCCAAGACATGCAACTTGTGGCCATGCTGGCCCCTCATGTTTCATTATGAAGTTTAGATTTATTAGCCATAGCTCTGAAACAAGCACCTGTTATGTTTGCAGAGAGTCCCTGCAAGAAATGCTTTTCTTTTGTGACAATCACTATTGACAATCACTGAAAGTCATCCAGTGTAGGAACATGGCACCTCCATTTAGGTGAACTTTAGTTACTTTTGAAATAGTTTGTATTTATAAGGAAATAAAGCTTGAGTGTTTTGTTTACATTGCCAGTAAGAATTTTAGTGTATTTAAGGTTACAGTGAGTGGAATGGTCCAGTGTTTGCATCAGGCAAAGCTTTTCTAAAACAGAGATAAATAAACCACACCCCATGAATCTGCTCTTAGAAAAGTGTGATTAGGAACAGCACAGGCCAGAAGAAATGCCTGCACATCTCCACTTAACGTGAGAAAGAGGCCAATATTCTGCCCAAGGCAAGCTTGACATCCTTGTTCCTCAGTGTATAGATGAGAGGGTTGATGGTTGGACTGACGATCGAGTATAGCACTGAGGTAAATTTGCTTCTTTCTGGGCTGTAGCTGGAAGCAGGACTGATATAGGCACATAACATAGATGAGTAGTACACAGAAACCACAATGAGGTGAGATGAGCAGGTAGAAAAGGCCTTCGTCTTGCCCTCAGCAGAACGCATGCGCAGGATGCTGGCAATGATGCAGCCATAGGATAGCAAGGTAAGCACAAAATTGACGCCTCCAAAAAAGAAATCTCCCAAAAGAGTCATGATGGTATTTAAATATGTAGGACTACAGGAGAGTTGAAGTAGTGGGGGTATCTCACAGAAGAAGTGGGTGATGACCTTGGGTCCACAGAATGACAGCCGCGTCATCAGGCCAGTATGCACAGATGCATTCACAGCACCGATGGACCATACACCCACGGCCAGGGCCCCACACAGCTGTGGGCTCATCCTAGAGCTGTAGTGCAGGGGAAAGCAGATGGCCACATAGCGGTCATAGGCCATGACCGTGAGCAGCAGCAGCTCAGAAGATGCTGACCATGCAAGGAAGAAGAGCTGGGACATACATCCCTTGAAGGAGATTGTGTTTTCCTCAGACACTAGGCCAACCAAGGCCTTAGGAATCACAGAGGAGGTGCACACAATATCCGTGGTAGCCAGGTTGCACAGGAAAAAGTACATGGGATTGTGGAGCCCAGTGCTGGAGGTAACCAAAGCGATGATTAAAATGTTGCCCATCAGAGCCATCATGTAGAGGGTCAAGAAGCAGCCTATCAGGAACAATCTTAGACCAGGATGCTCTGAGAACCCTTCCAGCACAAACTCTGTCACTTCTGTCTGGTTGAGTTTCAATATCATCAAGGAGAGGATTGGGTCCATTGCTATGTCTTTCGGGTTCCTATAAAATGCCAGAGTTTACCACTTCAAAATCTGGATTCAAACTGTCTGCTGTCAGAAAGGGAAGGAGTTAGTGTATTTCCTTCATGAAAGCCTCTTGTCTTTTCTTGTGTGTACCACAGTATTGGAAAGCCACATATATTTCATTTTCTCTTCTTTCTCACATAGTAACTTTCCCCCTGTAGTGTTTTATCAAGGGGAACCGATGTATTTCATTTTCTCTTCTTTCTCACATAGTAACTTTCCCCCTGTAGTGTTTTATCAAGGGGAACCTATGTTCTTCTCTGCTCTTGAACATTCGGAAAGGGAGAAGCATCCTTTACTCAGCACCTGCCTATGCTTTTCTTCTCCATTGCCACTGAGCCCTGTGCTCTGGGGACAGAGCTCAGTGACCCAGCTGTACCCCTTACTTTCACATCTCCTATTCTCCACCTGATGAGAATTTTAGCTAGATATACTGAGATGATTATTATATCTTTGTTTCTACACTTGGCCTTCTTAGCTGACAGGCACGTTGTCTCTTCTGATATCTGGAGTGGTTGTCCAACTACCCATCTCAATCAGATATTGGCACCCCCATGGCCAAGTAGCCATGTATTTTTTGAATTAACTACTGTTATTGGTGTCTTCTGTATTTGGAAGTCTTCTGACTCTAACCCACATCAAATCTATGACCACAAAGAATATTTCATAAAACCCAGCCCTATGAACCTAAACTGCTTATGGGGCATTTCTGTCTTAATGAACCCCAGTGCACACTGAAGTCAACATACCCACAGCTGAAGTCATTACCACTGTTTACAGAAGTTTCTTGTAGTTTCGGTACTTTTAATCAATAATTCACCCTCAGCTACACAGTGACTCCAGACACTTTTTCCATGGAGCTCAGCTCCATCTTTCTCACTCATTTTCTTATGTGTAGTCTATTTCCTTGATAGATCCTCATTAGTGTCCAGCTCCATGAGCAAAGAGAATGGTGTTCTTTACCCTCTTTCCTCTCTAATCCAACTGATCCTCAATGAGTGAAACTATAGCTTCCCCATTCTTAGAACTCATGTTCTCAAGGTCTTCAGCAGTTTCATAATTTCTGGGTTCTTGTCATTTCCATCATTTCCAGTTTCCTTCTCTACCACTCAAGAGATACTAATGGTATACTTAAGATAACTGGACTTCTGCCCTAAGCAAAGCTCACCATGTTTCCCCACAGTCATTCAGTGACTAGCACTCCATAGCTTGACATAGTAGACTCATCTAACATCCTTCTTTAGCCTTTTCCATAAGTTCCCGTCTGAGTGTATATGTGTGTATATGTGAACGTATATGAGTGTATATGTGGGTATACTCTACCCTATCTGGAAATCTGTTTGGAAATTATTTGTTGTGTTCCTCATCTGGAACTATTCTTCATTTTGTAGCAGTCTTCCAGTGAAATGTTTCATTCACTGAGTGCAGTGGCATACCCCACTCCCACTTTGCTGTATAACCCTTCATTTTCTTTGCTCACATTTTATTCTACATAATTTTCATAGTATGGCTCACAATCTATTTTCTCTCTTATTTAGTTATTTATGCTGGCTATATCTTTCTACATTTCAAATTATAGTTACAGAAATATTGTATTTGGAATACCCTTTGGAACCATATGAATATGACTGACCATGTCGCCTCCTCCCCATTCTATTGTACTGGAGAATGTTAATGCGTATTTAGTATTGCTCAAGGTTCTGCTGAAACAGAAGTTCAAAACCAAATTCCTATAATGTTCTTGGGATTTTCTTGATCAGGCTATCTAATTCAACTATACTTGATATTGTAAAATACTCCCTCCATAGTACATGTAATCAATTTTATTTGCTTCCATTCCTTTGTACACCTGCCTCAGAGCTTAAGGGAAAGATTCAAAAATAATTGAAACCTGTGACACACTATATGATAGAAATTTCTTAGTATTAATAACACATCTATACAAATCTATCTACATGGAAAATAACTAACTTATTCCTAAATGATACAGCTTAGAAGAAATGACGGAGAAATAAAATCCTTGGGGTGGTCTGAGGACCCAGAAACATGTCAATACATCTATGGACATATGACCTTTTGTAAGCAGACAAAGAAAGAAAGAAACAAGTGGAAAAAACACACTAGAGAAATAATCGCATGTTCAACAAACGGTGCTGGTTCAATTGGACATTTACAAGTAGAAGAATGAAACTAGTCACTTTCTCTTACCCTGTACCAAACTCAGCTGCAATTAGACCAAGGACCTCAGCATAATATCAAACACCCTAAAAATGAGAAATTACAGAATATGTGACTCATTATCACAGGAAAAGACATTCTGAACAGGACCATGGTAGTTCAAGCATTAAGTTCACATGCTTCACTATGTTTATAACAGCCTTATCTATAATAGCCAGAAGCTGGAAACAACCCAGATGTCCATCAGCAGAGAAATGGATACAGAAAATGTGGTACATTTACATAATTTACTCAGCTATTAAAAAAAATGACTTCATGAAATTCACAGGCAAATGGATGGGACTAGAAAATAACATCCTAAGTTAGGTAACCCAGACACAAAAGAACACATATGGTATGTACTCACTGATAAGTGGATATTAGCTCAAAAGCTCAGAATACCCATGATACAACCCACAAACCATATGGAGCTTAAGAAGAAGGGAGACCAAAATGTAGATGCTTCAATCCTACATAGAATGGGAAACAAAACAATCATAGTAGGTAGAGGGAGGGAGGGCCCTGGGAGTAAGAGAGTAGGGGGAGGGAAAAGTGGAGCAGGATCAGGACTGGAAAGAAATACAGAAGAGACAGAAGAGACTGGACAGAAGAGAAATACAGATGGTCAGGAAATTGAATAGAAACATGTAGCAGTGGGGGATGGGGAGCAGGGGTTAGCCACTAGAAAGTCCTAGAGTCCAGGGAACCCAGATTCTTCCAGGACCTAATGGTGATGACTTTAGGCAATATACCCCCCAAAACGAGAGATACAACCTGTAGAGACCACCTCCAGTAGATAGGCATGGCACCCAGTTGAGAGATGGATCCACCCACCTATCTCAAAAATTTTAACCAGAACTTTTCCTGTCCAAAGGAAAGACAGGGACAAAAAAATGGAGCAGAGATTGAAAATAAGGCCAACCAGAGACCACCCCACGTAGGGATCCATCCCATTTGCAGACACCAGTCTTCCTCACTATTGCTGTTGTCAAGAAGCACTTGCTGAACAGGATCCTGTTATGGCTGTTCCCTGAGAGGTTCTACAAGTACCTAGCCAATACAGATGCAGATACTCACAACCAATCATCGGTTGAAGCCTGGGAACCCCAATGAAAGAGCTAGGGGAAGGACTGAAGGAGCTGAAGGGGATTTCAACCCCATAGGAAGAAGAATATCAACTAACTGGAACACCCAGAGCTCCCAGGGACTAAACCACAAACCAAAGAGTATACATCTAGGGAGCAATGGTTCCAGCTGCATATGTAGCAGAGGATGGCCTTATCTGGCATCAATGGGAGGGGAGACCCTTGGTCCTGTGGAAGCTAGATGCCCTATCATAGAGGGATGCTAGAGTGGTGAGGCATGAGTTGGTGAGTGGGAAGAGACGCACCCTCATAGAGGCAAAGGGGAAGGGGCAGAAGGAGGATGGAATGGGGATTTTCTAGGGGAACAAACTGGGAAGGGGTATATCATTTGAAATGTAAATGAATAAAACTATTGATAAAAAGATCAGTAATGTACAAATTAGTCCACATGCTACAATTATGCATCTGTTTATAAAAGAACACCATCATTTGAGTGAATTGGCAGACTGGAGAATGGCAACAAGTCTTTAACAACTATATACATGAAAGAAGGTTAGTATCTAGAATATACAAACAACCAAAAATGTACACATCAAGAAATCAACAACCCAGCTAAAAATAGGGTATAGAATTTAACAGAGAATATTCAGAAGAAGAAATACAAATAGCCCAGAAAGAGTTTTAAAGAAATGTTCAACATTCTAAGCCTTCATAGAAATGGAAATTAAAATTTTTTTTTGAGAATTTATCTTACCTTAGTAAGAAGTACCAAGATAAAAACAAGGACAATAGATGCTGTGTAGTTGTTGGGCAAATAGCAATTATTCACTGTTACTAGAAGTGCAAGATGGAGTAATTACTATAGAAATCAGTATGAAGGTTCCTCAAAAGATGGACACAGATACACTACAATCTTCAGGTATATCATTCTTAGCATATTCTCAAAGACTATATATCTTAATACAGTGACATTTTCTCTTTTATGCTCATTGCTGTTCTATTCACTGTAGCCAGGAAGAGAAAACAAAATAAATGTCCATCATAGGAGTAATATGTAGTCAAACTATGGTACTTACGTTATAGAATATTATTTATCTGAAAAGAAAATGAAATTATGCAGTTTTTAGGAAAATAGGTTGAGTTGGAAGTAATCATGTTGAGAGAAGTAATCCAGACCCATAAAGCAAACATCTCACGCCTTGTCTCACATGTGTATATAACATTTAAAACTTTCTGTATGTGCACTCCTTCTGGAATACTCAAAGAGCTTAGCATCTAGTAAGGCACCATGGGGAGGAAGAAGAGGAGATGACATAGAATGTTTCAAATATGGGAAGAAGAACATTAGATCAGAATGATGAAGTGGGGCAGGGGGTGGGAGGGAGAATGAAGGAGGGAATATGTGTAGAGACAAGCAACCCTGAAAGTCTTTTGAAAATTCCTTATAGAGCCCTACTATAGTTGAAGATCCTAAACATACTTATACAGATGTAAAAATAATTTTAATAAGTCGCCCTCTAATGGGAGGCCTGCATCGGTACTGTCTAGTTTTATGTTAGTTTGACACACACTAGTCATCTGAGAGGAAGGGACTTCAATTAAAAAAAAAAAGGCTTTCATTAGATTGTTCTATAGGCGAGCCATTAGGGCATTTTCTTATTCAGTGATTGATGGATAAGGGCCCCAATCCACTGTGGATGGAGTCATCACTGTGCTGGCAGTCCTGAGTTGTGTAACAAAGCAGGCTGAGCAAGCTATGCCAAGTGAGCCAGGAAGCATAACCCCTCCATGGCCTCTGTAACACCTTCTGCCTACACGTCCCTGCCATGTTGAAGTTCTACCCTGAATTGTTTACCTCATCTGAGATGTCAATCACTAGGTCTCATAGACCCTCAAACATTACAGGCTATTGCTATTGTTCTTGGTTATCTTTCAGAATGTTTTGGTAAGTCTTTATGACTGGAGGCACCACTCATTGATCCATAAACATGGAAACATGAAATGGGCACTGACCTGAAATTTTCACTCCTTTTTTGGTAGCTCTTACAGCTCTGGAAGTTGCTATCTACACTATTTGAGAAGAAAAACATAAATATTGGTCTTACCCAGCTCAGAATACTATGAGCTACAATAACCACCCTCTTGATAAGATATGGCCACAGATGCAGTAGTGGCACAATGTTAAGGGCTAACTACTTTCTGACAGAATTTAAGGTCCATCTCCCTAGCTAGAACCCATATGTGGTACTGTTAACAAGGCCAAGAACCTGTGACTAGATGCATCATAGTCCTCAGAAAAAAAGCCTATTACTGTTTTTCTACTAAATGTACATAGCAATAAAATGACGCCTCATAATGCATTGCTATACTTATATATCAGCCCATCATTTAACTTTCATCAGAGAACCCTCTGCTTCGTGCAGAGGACAATTACCACAAAAGACTATAATTGGCCAATGTACATAGAAAAAGGTATGTTGGACTGCACAGAATTAAATGGGAGGTTTAGATCACAATACTTCCCTGAAGACTTAAGAATCTTCATGGAAGACATGGTGCAATAAGGCTCTAAGAGGCAGAGGTGGTAGAGGACATCAAAGAGAGAATGTTTTCTGGAAGCAGTGAGGCAGATGCACATATGAACTCACAGAAGTTTTACAATGTACAAAAGATCTGTGCAAGACACACAAAAATCCTCAGTGGAGGAGCTATTGACATGTGGTGGGTGATGGTAAAAGCTGTGTCAGGTTTGATTACTGATGTGATCACTTTATATAGACCATACTCTAAAGTAGACTTCATATTGAAGAGTAGTTGGACCACAGGAATCAGTCTTAGTTAGTTTTAAAGGAGAGGAGAAGGTTGAGTGTGTAGGGAGGTGGGGATATATCTGGAAGGAGTGGATTGGGAAATTGAACTTGATTGAAGTACAGTATATGAAATTCTGAAAGACTATTATAATATATATATTTTAAAAAATCACATTATTTCTAAAGGTGGATATGTTGGCAATGTACCTTTTATCCTAACTGTTTGGAAAGACAGGCTGTTCAAAGCCTGAATCATCCACACAACAAGTTTCAGATTAGCTGGATCTGCAAAGTGAGACAGTTTTCAAAAAAGCAGAAAATATATTCAGGAAAGAAAATCAGCACATCAGAATGTCAGCAATACACACTTTTGAAGAAATGGTCATATTAGCAAATGGACAGGATTATCCTATATATTTTCCTGGGGATGCAAGGATGAAGGAAAGGTAATAAAGATATAGAATGGAATATTATTCAACTGTAAAAAGCACGGTACAGTAAAATTAATGGTAATGGAGAATAATGTGTGAAGAAAAATAAAGCAGGCATAGATAAAGTGATACCACATCTATCTCTCACATGTGGAAACTAGAAAACACAATCATAGTAGAATAATGATCAATAGACATGATAAATGGCAAAGGTGAGGGAAGGTTAAAGAAGATAGATCAATGAGATCCAAGCACATTTAGACAAAAATATAAACTTTTGATATCTGCATGGGAGAGTGATGGTACCCAACAATCATCACTTTTGTATATACAAATAATGAGGAGATAGCAGGTCAGAGCTTGAAAAAATAGAGATGATAAAGTCACAGAAATAAACATTTACTTAGGATATGTACAAACATAGTGAATGATCAACACATGTCCAGTCAACATGTACAGTGACCTGCTATCACATAGAACATTGAGTGACACCAATAATGGCTGCTCCATTCATATACTATTGCCTAAAATATGTCAGAGAAAATCCAGATATTAACAGAAAACGCTGAAGATAGTGCTCAAAGTTTAAGATGAGAAAATAACTGCTTACAATGAGCTGATAAGATTTTGTATGGAGGAAATGCACTGAAAACCTAACCTGCAGCAGAAAATGCACACCATGCTGCCTTTTAATTATTGTGACTTGCACAAGAGCAGGTAGAGGACATCCGGGATCATAAAAGTGTCCTGCATCTTCATTGAACTGGGCTATGTGGTAGGAAGTCTTCTATAAAGCACACCAACTGGTCAAAAACGAATTGAAATCACTTCCTTAACTGTACCTTAAAACTGTAAGGAAAGACTAATTTCACTTTAAAATTTTACTTTAATTCAAGCCTTGACATGACATCTACCTTCAAAATGCTTTTAGTGTAGTAGAGCAAATGGGATGTATATTCAGAGTAATGGGAGCACATGCCTTCAGGTGGAGAAAGGAGACACCAAAGACAAGGGGGCAGAGTGTGACCTCTGTGGAGTAGGATTGTTACTGGAGAGGTTAGATGGAGTTATGTGTTTTGAACAGTGGAGCACAATGCCTTTGCTATGTGCATATTCCAGTGGCTACCCTTTGATGCTTATAAGTCTTATAGGTGTAGCAGACAATATTATGTTAGTCAGATGTAATCCAGGTACAGAGAAGGAAAAATAAATCAGTAGGTTTTCCAAGTTTTATCCACATCCATGGTGGAGCAGGGTGATGAGCTGTGCCTACCCAAGCTCTTTTTCCATAAATACATCCTGGTTGTCTGTGAGTTTAAGTTTGTTTGTATCTAAGTGAACATGAGGGAATCTACTATCCAGGTGGGGTTTTATTGGTCAGTAAAGTTACTAACAGTCCCTCATTATGTCAGCAAGCCTGACCTGAAAACCTTCAGAAGCTGAACCTCAATGAGGAGCAAAGCTGCTGAGGATCCTCTCCACAGTCAGGAACCAAAGTGTCTGCAGATTCTGTGGTCTGCTGAGAACAGTCGGCAGTGGAAGGATCCACATGTGCAGCCTTGTTAACCCAGTCCTCACCCCTTTATTTGGACATGTATCTTCATACAGAATATTGGACAGCTGTAATTTTTTCTTTAGGCGACTCTCAGTTGTGCTATCTCTGTCCTTCAGCAGACAGGGCAAGGCTAACACCATCAGTGCTATGCTGGTGTTTTTAACTCCATGGAAGTTGCAGGCCAATTTCTGTCCCTGAACAGTGGACTCTGGACAACATGGTAAGAAAAATCTCTTCTGTGGCATTTCTCACCGTTCTGTGTGGATACCACAGACCATCAAGACAGCATCTAAGTCTCGTGTACTCATATAAATTTATCTTAGATTCATCTAAATCTGTTGGTTTTCTTTCCCAATTAGTGTGAGCACTGTGGGTGGTGAATGAATAGATAACAATTATGAACATAAGATGAAAACAACAGGCATGAAGAAGCCCTCTGAATGTGATTAGATGCTAAAAATTCTGCTGTCTACACAATGGAGGAAGATAACAAATCTTTCTATCATATTCTGTTTTCTGACCTCTGACCCAGCACCCTTCATCAAACTCAGGACTCATTGAGAAGATAAGTTGTTGTCCTTTAATGGTGACATGCAAACACTAGGACTAATGTCACTTTTATAGTGAGCCTTTTGTTTTGGGGCTCCACTACTAGCCAATAGAGACACATAATGGAACTCAGGATTTAACTCACCTCTTTCTGTCACAGTGAATTCAGGTGACAGATGACTCCAACAAAAGTGCACACTGGGCTGAGCACAGACTATTTTTCTGCAAACAGCACGTCTTAACCCTGTGAAGCTCTGTCTTCCTTTGGATAGAGGTCACTGACCTTCAGGAATACCTGTCATTTCTGAGACCAGTGGTAGGTGCTTATCTTGTGCCTCATGGGATAGAAACTCAAGGAGAAAACTCTTAGGATCAATTAACAGAAATTTATGACATAATGATCCAAGCTCCCTGCAGACTTGTGTGGAAGACAATGGTCAGGGGAGTCACATACTGTGGGTACTACCTGTGTTGGAATTGTTCCAACTCTACAGCCTTGTTGTCACCAACCCTATGTATGCCCTGGTGTTATCATGTCCTGTATGGGAGTTCTCACCATGATACTAATTGTCTACTCTGTATTCTGCTGAGATTGCTTCCTCTGAATCAGACATGCACAGAATGGGTCTATTCTAAGTATCTTGTACTCCTTTCCCTACACTCAAGACATTCTGTATATTGTTATGAATTGATGTTCCTTCAGTACTTCCATTCTGTTTGCTACAGTTTCAAACATTTAAAATATTTATTCAGCCCTGAGACTCTCTATACTAGTAGCATTATACAGATAGAAGAATTCATACTTAGAATATATATGAATTTATGTATACATATATGCATGCAATAACAACTGGAATAAAAGAGCGGCCATGAATTTGCAGAAGAGTGACAGAGGGTTACATAGAAGTGTTTCAAGGAGAAAGGCAAGTCACAAAGGATATAGAGAAAGGATAATCTCACCAGAGAACTCCTAAATGTATTCTGCTGAGATTGCTTCCTCTGAATCAGACATGCACACAATGGGTCTATTCTAAGTATCTTGTATTCTTTTCCCTACACTCAAGACATTCTGTATATTGTTATGAATTGATGTTCCTTCAGTACTTCAGACCTATGGTCATTTGATCTTTGACAAGGAGCTAAAACCATCCAGTGGAAAAAAGACAGCAATTTCAACAAATTGTGCTGGATCAACTGGTGGTTATCATGTAGAAGAATGTGAATTGATCCATTCTTATCTCCTTGTACAAAGCTCAAGTCTAAGTGGATCAAGGAACTCCACACAAAACCAGAGACAATGAGTCTTATAGAGGAGAAAGTGAGGAAGAGCCTGGAAGATATGGACACAAGGGATTTTTTTTTTTAACAGAAGAGCAATGGCTTGTGCTGTAAGATCAAGAATCGACAAATGTGTCCTTATTAGAAGTTGGAACATCTTCTGGGTATATGCCCAGGAGAGGTATTGCGGCATCCTCCGGTAGTACTATGTCCAATTTTCTAAGGAACAGCCAGACTGATTTCCAGAGTGGTTGTACAAGCTTGCAATCCCACCCACAATGGAGGAGTGTTCCTCTTTCTTCACATCCTCACCAGCATCTGCTGTCACCTGAATTTTTGATCTTAGCCATTCTGACTGGTGTGAGGTGGATTCTCAAGATTGTTTTGATTTGCATTTCCCTGGTGATTATGGATGCTGAACATTTTTTTCTTCTCAGCCATTCGGTATTCCTCAGTTGAGAATTCTTTGTTTAGCTTTGTACCCCATATTTTAATAGGGTTATTTGATTTTCTGGTGTCCATCTTCTTGAGTTCTTTGTATATATTGGATATTAGTCCCCTATCTGATTTAGGATTGGTAAAGATCCTTTCTTAAGCTGTTGGTGGCCTTTTTGTCATATTGACAGTGTCTTTTGACTTACAGAAGCTTTGCAATTTTATGAGGTCCCATTTGTTGATTCTCTATCTTACAGCACAAGCCATTGTTGTTCTGTTTAGGAATTTTTTCCCCCTGTGCTCAAATCTTCTAGGCTTTCCCACACTTTCTCTTCTATAAGTATTAGTGTCTCTCATAGCATCCTTATTTATAATAGCCAGAAGCTGGAAAGTACCCAGATGTCCCTCAATAGAAGAATGGGTACAGAAAATGTGGTGCATTTACATAATGGAGTACTACTCAGCTATTAAAAACAATTAATTTATGAAATTCTTAGGCAAATGGATGGATCTGGAAGATATCATTCTGAGTAAGTTAATCCAATCACAAAAGAACTCACATGATATGCACTCACTGATAAGATAAGTGGATATTAGCCCAGAAACTTAGAATACCCAAGATACAATTTGCAAAACACATGAAACCCAAGAAGAACGAAGACCAAAGTGTGGATACTTTGTTCCTCCGTAGAATGGGGAACAAAATACCCATGGAGGGAGTTACAGAGACAAAGTTTGGAGCTGAGATGGAAGGAAGGACCATCCAGAGACTGCCCCACCCAGGGGTCCATTCCATAAAGAGCTACCAAACCCAGACACTATTGCATATGTCAACAAGATTTTGCTGACAGGACCCTGATATAGCAGTCTCTTGTGAGACTCTGCCAGTGCCTGGCAAATACAGAAGTGGATAATTACCGTCATCTATTGGATGGAACACAGGTTCCCCAATGGAGGAGCTAGAGAAAGTACCCAAGGACCTGAAGGGGTCTGCTACTCTATAGGAGGAATAACAATATGAATTAACCAGTACCCCCAGAGCTTGTGTCTCTAGTTTCCTTTTTTTAATTTTTAATATTTTTTATTACGTATTTTCCTCAATTACATTTCCAATGCTATCCCAAAAGTCCCCCATACCCCCCCCCACTTCCCTACCAACCCATTCACATTCTTTTGGCCCTGGCATTCCCCTGGATTGGGGCATATAAAGTTTGCAAGTCAAATGGGCCTCTCTTTCCAGTGATGGCCGACTAGGCCATCTTTCGATACATATGCAGCTAGAGACAAGAGCTCCGGGGTACTGGTTAGTTTATCATGTTGTTCCCCCCTATAGGGTTGCATATCCCTTTAACTCCTTGGGTACTTTTCTAGCTTCTCCATTGGGAGCCCTGTGATCCATCCAATAGCTGACTGTGAGCATCCACTTCTGTGTTTGCTAGGCCCCGGCATAGCCTCACAAGAGACAGCTATATCTGGGTCCTTTCAGCAAAATCTTGCTATTGTATGCAATGGTGTCAGCATTTGGAAGCTGATTATGGGATGGATCCCTGGATATGGCAGTCTCTAGATGGTCCATCCTTTCATCACAGCTCCAAACTTTGTCTGTGTAACTCCTTCCATGGGTGTTTTGTTCCCAATTCTAAGAAGGAGCATAGTGTCCACACTTTGGTCTTCATTCTTCTTGAGTTTCATGCGTTTATAAATTTTATCTTGTATCTTGGGTATCCTACGTTTTGGGCTAATATCCACTAGTCTGGCGGTTCCTCAGAAAATTGGACATAGTACTACCGGAGGATCCAGCAATACCTCTCCTGGGCATATATCCAGAAGATGTCCCAACTGGTAAAAAGGACACATGCTCCACTATGTTCATAGCAGCCTTATTTATAATAGCCAGAAGCTGGAAAGAGCCCAGATGCCCCTCAACAGAGGAATGGATACAGAAATTATGGTACATTTACACAATGGAGTGCTACTCAGCTATTAAAAAGAATGAATTTATGAAATTCCTAGCCAAATGGATGGGCCTGGAGGGCATCATCTTGAGTGAGGTAACACAATCACAAAAGAACTCACACAATATGTATTCACTGATAAGTGGATATTAGTCTCTCGTTTCATATGTAGCAGAGGATGGCCTAGTTAATCATCACTGGGAGGAGAGGCCCTTGGTCTTGTGAAGATTAAATGCCCCAATACATGGGAATGCCAGGGTCAAGATGTGGGAGTGGTGGGTTGGGGATCAGGGTAGGGGGAGGTTATAGGGGACTTTCGGGATATGATTTGAAATGTAAATGAAGAAAATATCTAATAAAACTGCATACAAATAAAGGAAGTGATTTTAGATTCAAATCTTGCTTTTCTGGTATGATGGTATATCCATGACTTGCTATGGTGGGAGAATTGGGTTCTGATGATGCCAACTAACCTTGGTTTCTGTTGCTTATGTTTTTATGCTTGCTTCCTGTCATCTGATTATCTCTGGTGCTACCTGCCCTCAATATATCTGACTGGGGTCTGTCCTTCCTGTGATCTTGATTATGTCAGAACTCCTCAGAGTTCAGCTGTCTCTGTGATCCTGTGATCATGAGATCCTGGGTGTGTCAGAGCTCCTGGGAGTTAAGCTGCCTCTGGGACCTTTGGATTCTGGTGTGATCAAGCTCCTGTGATCCTGTGATCCTGTGGTCCTGAGCGTGTTAGAGCACCTGACAGTGGAGCTTCTTCTGGGTGTTGTGGGACTGGCTGCAGAGTTCAAACCCAAGGTCTGCTCAGGGCACTGCCTCACACCAAAAGGAACCTGTGCCACTGGTCAGGTGGAATTCCTGGATGCCTGGGTCCTGCTTGTCTCAGTCAATTCCAGTTTTGGGGCAGATGTGTACTCCTCACCTCTGATCCTGGGAGTGTTAGAGAGCCTGGGAGTAGAGCTTCCTCTAGGTGTTGTGGGATTGGCCATGGAGTTTCTGTCCAAGGTCTGCTCAGGACACCAGCCCACACTGGAAGGAATTCATGCTACTAGATGGGCAGAGTTCCTAGGTCTTGCTGGTCCCCAGAAGTGTTCCTTTTTCATGTGTTCTGGGCTGCCATGATGGGAAGAAAGTTCTCCATCATACTCCCATTGCTGCAAAGCCCTGCCTCACAAAAGGCCAAAACAAAGACACAAATGGCCATGGACTGAGGCCTCTGAATCTATGAGTCAGTATAAATACATTGAAAATATATTTATTTGTCACAAAGATGAAGGTTGGTTAATACAACATACAGAGTTTGCATCACCAGTTCTGGTATGGTACAGCATTTATGAAGAATAGTGAAGTAGTTTGACCAAGAACATGTTTAGTCTGAAAAGGATACAGCATCTTTTTATCAGCATTTCCTGCAGAAGCTGCCTTTATCCACTGAGTTGGCATTGCACCATTCTTTCAACAGTTACTACAGATACACTTCTCCATCTTCTTCCTTCCCCCTGCTGCCTCCTTATTGTTCTGAAGTGTTTGAGCCAGGGGTAATTGGTCAATGTATAAAGGACTTCATTTTCTGAGTGTGCATTTGTTTTGTTTTGCTATTATTTTGTTTTATTGGTTTGGATTTTGTGCATTTTGTTGCAAGAGAAAGAGAGGTGTGGGTATTGGGTGGGTAGGCAAGTGTGTAGTTAGGACCTTAGAAGAGTTGCAGGAAAGAAAAACAAGATGATTAAATGATGTATGAGTAAGAAGGTTTTAACCAAGCCTTGTTGTCTATGATCTCTATTTGGTTAATTTTTATTTATAGTGTGAATAAATCTCCACTCTATGTTTTGCATGTCATCAATAAACTAGTTTCCCCATATCTCTGCTGGAAATAATTAATCTTTCCCACGAAAGATCAATTGTTTTCATGGTCATAAGTATGCTTTGTGACATATGTGTCTTCATTTTGAAACTTGAGTGTTACCTCAGTTCCATAGATTATCTCTTTCTCCATACCATCTGACTCCCAGAGCTCATAGAAAAGTGTGAAGTGGAAAATCCAAGACATGCAACTTGTGGCCATGCTGGCCCCTCATGTTTCATTATGAATTTTAGATTTATTAGCCATAGCTCTGAAACAAGCACCTGTTATGTTTGCAGAGAGTCCCTGCAAGAAATGCTTTTCTTTTGTGACAATCACTATTGACAATCACTGAAAGTCATCCAGTGTAGGAACATGGCACCTCCATTTAGGTGAACTTTAGTTACTTTTGAAATAGTTTGTATTTATAAGGAAATAAAGCTTGAGTGTTTTGTTTACATTGCCAGTAAGAATTTTAGTGTATTTAAGGTTACATTGAGTGGAATGGTCCAGTCTTTGCATCAGGCAAAGCTTTTCTAAAACAGAGATAAATAAACCACACCCCATGAATCTGCTCTTAGAAAAGTGTGATTAGGAACAGCACAGGCCAGAAGAAATGCCTGCACATCTCCACTTAACGTGAGAAAGAGGCCAATATTCTGCCCAAGGCAAGCTTGACATCCTTGTTCCTCAGTGTATAGATGAGAGGGTTGATGGTTGGACTGACGATCGAGTATAGCACTGAGGTAAATTTGCTTCTTTCTGGGCTGTAGCTGGATGCAGGACTGATATATGCACATAACATAGATGAGTAGTACACAGAAACCACAATGAGGTGGGATGAGCAGGAAGAAAAGGCCTTCCTCTTGCCCTCAGCAGAACGCATGCGCAGGATGCTGGCAATGATGCAGCCATAGGATAGCAAGGTAAGCACAAAATTGACGCCTCCAAAAAAGAAATCTCCCAAAAGAGTCATGATGGTATTTACATATGTAGGACTACAGGAGAGTTGAAGTAGTGGAGGTATCTCACAGAAGAAGTGGGTGATGACCTTGGGTCCACAGAATGACAGCCGCGTCATCAGGCCAGTGTGCACAGATGCATTCACAGCACCGATGGACCATACACTCACGGCCAGGGCCCCACACAGCTGTGGGCTCATCCTAGAGCTGTAGTGCAGGGGACAGCAGATGGCCACATAGCGGTCATAGGCCATGACCGTGAGCAGCAGCAGCTCAGAAGATGCTGACCATGCAAGGAAGAAGAGCTGGGACATACATCCCTTGAAGGAGATGGTGTTTTCCTCAGACACTAGGCCAATCAAGGCCTTAGGAATCACAGAGGAGGTGCACACAATATCCGTGCTAGCCAGGTTGCACAAGAAAAAGTACATGGGATTGTGGAGCCCAGTGCTGGAGGTAACCAAAGCGATGATTAAAATGTTGCCCATCAGAGCCATCATGTAGAGGATCAAGAAGCAGCCTATCAGGAACAATCTTAGACCAGGGTGCTCTGAGAACCCTTCCAGCACAAACTCTGTCACTTCTGTCTGGTTGAGTTTCAATATCATCAAGGAGAGGATTGGGTCCATTGCTATGTCTTACAGGTTCCTATAAAATGCCACAGTGTACCACTTCAAAATCTGGATTCAAACTGTCTGCTGTCAGAAAGGGAAGGAGTTAGTGTATTTCCTTCATGAAAGCCTCTTGTCTTTTCTTGTGTGTACCACAGTATTGGAAAGCCACATATATTTCATTTTCTCTTCTTTCTCACATAGTAACTTTTCCCCTGTAGTGTTTTATCAAGGGGAACCAATGTATTTCATTTTCTCTTCTTTCTCACATAGTAACATTCCCCCTGTAGTGTTTTATCAAGGGGAACCGATGTATTTCATTTTCTCTTCTTTCTCACACAGTAACTTTCCCCCTGTAGTGTTTTATCAAGGAGAACCTATGTTCTTCTCT
This sequence comes from Mus caroli, assembly GCF_978045245.1. Taxonomy (NCBI): domain Eukaryota; kingdom Metazoa; phylum Chordata; class Mammalia; order Rodentia; family Muridae; genus Mus; species Mus caroli. The sequence goes on from NW_028227263.1 coordinate 4,725,404, forward strand.
GCTCTTGAACATTCGGAAAGGGAGAAGCATCCTTTACTCATCACCTGCCTATGCTTTTCTTCTCCATTGCCACTAAGCCCTGTGCTCTGGGGACAGTGCTCAGTGACCCAGCTGTACCCCTTAGTTCACATCTCCTATTCTCCACCTGATGAGAATTTTAGGTAGATATACTGAGATGATTATTATATCTTTGTTTCTACACTTGGCCTTCTTAGCTGACAGGCACGTTGTCTCTTCTGATATCTGCAGTGGTTGTCCAACTACCCATCTCAATCAGATATTGGCACCCCCATAGCCAAGTAGCCATGTATTTTTTGAATTAATTTCTGTTATTGGTGTCTTCTGTATTTTGAAGTCTTCTGACTCTAACCCACATCAAATCTATGACCACAAAGAATATTTCATAAAACCCAGCCCTATGAACCTAAACTGCTTATGGGGCATTTCTGTCTTAATGAACCCCAGTGCACACTGAAGTCAACATACCCACAGCTGAAGTCATTACCACTGTTTACAGAAGTTTCTTGTAGTTTCGGTACTTTTAATCAATAATTCACCCTCAGCTACACAGTGACTCCAGACACTTTTTCCATGGAGCTCAGCTCCATCTTTCTCACTCATTTTCTTATGTGTAGTCTATTTCCTTGATAGATCCTCATTAGTGTCCAGCTCCATGAGCAAAGAGAATGGTGTTCTTTACCCTCTTTTCTCTCTAATCCAACTGATCCTCAATGAGTGAAACTATAGCTTCCCCATTCTTAGAACTCATGTTCTCAAGGTCTTCAGCAGTTTCATAATTTCTGGGTTCTTGTCATTTCCATCATTTCCAGTTTCCTTCTCTACCACTCAAGAGATACTAATGGTATACTTAAGATAACTGGACTTCTGCCCTAAGCAAAACTCACCATGTTTCCCCACAGTCATTCAGTGACTAGCACTCCATAGCTTGACATAGTAGACTCATCTAACGTTCTTCTTTAGCCTTTTCCATAAGTTCCCGTCTGAGTGTATATGTGTGTATATGTGAACATATATGAGTGTATATGTGGGTATACTCTACCCTATCTGGACATCTGTTTGGAAATTATTTGTTGTGTTCCTCATCTGGAACTATTCTTCATTTTGTAGCAGTCTTCCAGTGAAATGTTTCATTCACTGAGTGCAGTGGCTTACCCCACTCCCACTTTGCTGTATAACCCTTCATTTTCTTTGCTCACATTTTATTCTACATAATTTTCATAGTATGGCTCACAATCTATTTTCTCTCTTATTTAGTTATTTATGCTGGCTATATCTTTCTACATTTCAAATTATAGTTACAGAAATATTGTATTTGGAATACCCTTTGGAACCATATGAATATGACTGACCATGTCGCCTCCTCCCCATTCTATTGTACTGGAGAATGTTAATGTATATTTAGTATTGCTCAAGGTTCTGCTGAAACAGAAGTTCAAAACCAAATTCCTATAATGTTCTTGGGATTTTCTTGATCAGGCTATCTAATTCAACTATACTTGATATTGTAAAATACTCCCTCCATAGTACATGTAATCAATTTTATTTGCTTCCATTCCTTTGTACACCTGCCTCAGAGCTTAAGGGAAAGATTCAAAAATAATTGAAACCTGTGACACACTATATGATAGAAATTTCTTAGTATTAATAACACATCTATACAAATCTAACTACGTGGAAAATAACTAACTTATTCCTAAATGATAAACTTTAGAAGAAATGACAGAGAAATAAAATCCTTGGGGTGGTCTGAGGACTCAGAAACATGTCAATACATCTATGGACATGTGACTTTTTGTAAGCAGACAAAGAAAGAAAGAAACAAGTGGAAAAAACACACTAGAGAAATAATCGCATGTTCAACAAATGGTGCTGGTTCAATTGGACATTTACAAGTAGAAGAATGAAACTAGTCACTTTCTCTTACCCTGTACCAAACTCAGCTGCAATTAGACCAAGGACCTCAGCATAATATCAAACACCCTAAAAATGAGAAATTATAGAATATGTGACTCATCATCACAGGAAAAGACATTCTGAACAGAACCATGGTAGTTCAAGCATTAAGTTCACATGCTTCACTATGTTTATAACAGCCTTATCTATAATAGCCAGAAGCTGGAAACAACCCAGATGTCCATCAGCAGAGAAATGGATACAGAAAATGTGGTACATTTGCACAATTTACTCAGCTATTAAAAAAATGACTTCATGAAATTCACAGGCAAATGGGTGGGACTAGAAAATAACATCCTAAGTTAGGTAACCCAGACACAAAAGAACACATATGGTATGTACTCACTGATAAGTGGATATTAGCTCAAAAGCTCAGAATACCCATGATACAACCCACAATCCATATGGAGCTTAAGAAGAAGGGAGACCAAAATGTAGATGCTTCAATCCTACATAGAATGGGAAACAAAACAATCATAGTAGGTAGAGGGAGGGAGGGCCCTGGGAGTAAGAGAGTAAGGGGAGGGAAAAGTGGAGCAGGATCAGGACTGGAAAGAAATACAGAAGAGACAGAAGAGACTGGACAGAAGAGAAATACAGATGGTCAGGAAATTGAATAGAAACATGTAGCAGTGGGGGATGGGGAGCAGGGGTTAGCCACTAGAAAGTCCTAGACTCCAGGGAACCCAGATTCTTCCAGGACCTAATGGTGATGACTTTAGGCAATATACCCCCCCCCCCAAACAAGAGATACAACCTGTAGAGACCACCTCCAGTAGATAGGCATGGCCCCAAGTTGAGAGATGGATCCACCCACCTATCTCAAAAATTTTAACCAGAACTGTTCCTGTCCAAAGGAAAGACAGGGACAAAAAAAAAATGGAGCAGATATTGAAAATAAGGCCAACCAGAGACCACCCCACGTAGGGATCCATCCCATTTGCAGACACCAGTCCTCCTCACCATTGCTGTTGTCAAGAAGCACTTGCCGAACAGGATCCTGTTATGGCTGTTCCCTGAGAGGTTCTACAAGTACCTACCCAATACAGATGCAGATACTCACAACCAATCATCGGTTGAAGCCTGGGAACCCCAATGAAAGAGCTAGGGGAAGGACTGAAGGAGCTGAAGGGGATTTCAACCCCATAGGAAGAAGAATATCAACTAACTGGAACACCCAGATCTCCCAGGGACTAAACCACAAACCAAAGAGTATACATCTAGGGAGCAATGGTTCCAGCTGCATATGTAGCAGAGGATGGCCTTATCTGGCATCTTGGGAGGGGAGGCCCTTATCCTGTGGAAGCGAGATGCCCCAGCATAGAGGGATGCTAGAGTGGTGAGGCAAGAGTTGGTGAGTGGGAAGAGAAGCACCCTCATAGAGGCAAAGGGGAAGGGGCAGAAAGAGGATGGAATGGGGATTTTCTAGGGGAACAAACTGGGAAGTGGGATATCATTTGAAATGTAAATGAATAAAAGTATTGATAAAAGATCAGTAATGTACAAATTAGTCCACATGCTACAATTATGCATCTATTTATAAAAGAACACCATCATTTGAGTGAATTGGCAGACTGGAGAATGGCAACAAGTCTTTAACAACTATATACATGAAAGAAGGTTAGTATCTAGAATATACAAACAACCAAAAATGTACACATCAAGAAATCAACAACCCAGCTAAAAATAGGGTATAGAATTTAACAGAGAATATTCAGAAGATGAAACACAAATAGCCCAGAAAGACTTTTAAAGAAATGTTCAACATTTTAGCCTTCATAGAAATGGAAATTAATTTTTCTTTTGAGAATTTATCTTTCCTTAGTAAGAAGTACCAAGATAAAAACAAGGACAATAGACGCTGTGTAGTTGTGGGGCAAATAGCAATTATTCACTGTTACTAGAAGTGCAAGATGGAGTAATTACTATAGAAATCATTATGAAGGTTCCTCAAAAAGATGGACACAGATACACTACAATCTTCAGGTATACCATTCTTAGCATATTCTCAAAGACTATATATCTTAATACATTGACACTTGTTCTTTTATGCTCATTGCTGTTCTATTCACTGTAGCCAGGAAGAGAAAACAAAATAAATGTCCATCATAGGAGTAATATGTAGTCAAACTATGGTACTTACGTTATAGAATATTATTTATCTGAAAAGAAATTGAAATTATGCAGTTTTTAGGAAAATAGGTTGAGTTGGAAGTAATCATGTTGAGAGAAGTAACCCAGACCCATAAAGCAAACATCTCACGCCTTGTCTCACATGTGGATATCACATTTAAAACTTTCTGTATGTGCACTCCTTCTGGAATACTCAAAGAGCTTAGCATCTAGTGAGGCACCATGGGGAGGAAGAAGAGGAGATGACATAGAATGTTTCAAATATGGGAAGAAGAACATTAGATCAGAATGATGAAGTGGGGCAGGGGGTGGGAAGGAGAATGAAGGAGGGAATATGTGTAGAGACAAGCAACCCTGAAAGTCTTTTGAAAATTCCTTATAGAGCCCTACTATAGTTGAAGATCCTAAACATACTTATACAGATATAAAAATAATTTTAATAAGTCGCCTTCCAATGGGAGGCCTGCATTGGTACTGTCTAGTTTTATGTTAGTTAGACACACACTAGTTATCTGAGAGGAAGGGACTTCAATTAAAAAAAAAAGACTTTCATTAGATTGTTCTATAGGCGAGCCATTAGGGCATTTTCTTATTCAGTGATTGATGGATAAGTGCCCCAATCCACTGTGGATGGAGTCATCACTGTGCTGGCAGTCCTGGGTTGTATAACAAAGCAGGCTGAGCAAGCTATGCCAAGTGAGCCAGGAAGCATAACCCCTCCATGGCCTCTGTAACACCTTCTGCCTACAGGTCCCTGCCATGTTGAAGTTCTACCCTGAATTGTTTACCTCATCTGAGATGTCAATCACTAGGTCTCATAGACCCTCAAACATTACAGGCTATTGCTATTGTTCTTGGTTATCTTTCAGAATGTTTTGGTAAGTCTTTATGACTGGAGGCACCACTCATTGATCCATAAACATGGAAACATGAAATGGGCACTGACCTGACATTTTCACTCCTTTTTGGGTAGCTCTTACAGCTCTGGAAGTTGCTATTTACACTATTTGAGAAGAAAAACATAAATATTGGTCTTACCCAGCTCAGAATACTATGAGCTACAATAACCACCCTCTGGATAAGATATGGCCACAGATGCAGTAGTGGCACAATGTTAAGGGCTAACAAACTACTTTCTGACAGAATTTAAGGTCCATCTCCCTAGCTAGAACCCATATGTGGTACTGTTAACAAGGCCAAGAACCTGTGACTAGATGCATCATAGTCCTCAGAAAAAACCCTATTACTGGTTTTCTACTGAATATACATAGCAATAAAATGACTCCTCATAATGCATTGCTATACACATATATCAGCCCATCATTTAACTTTCATCAGAGAACCCTCTGCTTCGTGCAGAGGACAATTACCACAAAAGACTATAATTGGCCAATGTACATAGAAAAAGGTATGTTGGACTGCACAGAATTAAATGGGAGGTTTAGATCACAATACTTCCCTGAAGACTTAAGAATCTTCATGGAAGACATGGATGCAATAAGGCTCTAAGAGGCAGAGGTGGTAGAGGACATCAAAGAGAGAATGTTTTCTGGAAGCAGTGAGGCAGATGCACATATGAACTCACAGAAGTTTTACAATGTACAAAAGATCTGTGCAAGACACACAAAAATCCTCAGCGGAGGAGCTATTGACATGTGGTGGGTGTTGGCTAAAGCTGTGTCAGGTTTGCTTATTGATGTGATCACTTTATATAGACCATACTCTAAAGTAGACTTCATATTGAAGAGTAGTTGGCCCACAGGAATCAGTCTTAGTTAGTTTTAAAGGAGAGGAGAAGGTTGAGTGTGTAGGGAGGTGGGGATATATCTGGAAGGAGTGGATTGGGTAATTGAACTTGATTGAAGTACAGTATATGAAATTCTGAAAGACTATTAAAATATATATATTTTAAAAAAATCACATTATTTCTAAAGGTGGATATGTTGGCAATGTACCTTTTATCCTAACTGTTTGGAAAGACAGGCTGTTCAAAGCCTGAATCATCCACACAACAAGTTTCAGATTAGCTGGATCTGCAAAGTGAGACAGTTTTCAAAAAAGCAGAAAATATATTCAGGAAAGAAAATCAGCACATCAGAATGTCAGCAATACACACTTTTGAAGAAATGGTCATATTAGCAAATGGACAGGATTATCCTATATATTTCCTGGTGATGCAAGAATGAAGGAAAGGTAAGAAAGATATAGAATGGAATATTCTTCAACTGTAAAAAGCATGGTACATTAAAATTAATGGCAATGGAGAATAATGTGTGAAGAAAAATAAAGCAGGCATAGATAAAGTGATACCGCATCTATCTCTCATATGTGGAAACTGGAAAACACAATCATAGTAAAATAATGATCAATAGACATGATAAATAGCAAAGGTGAGGGAAGGTTAAACAAGATAGATCAATGAGAACCAAGCACATTTAGACAAAAATATAAACTTTTGAGATCTGCATGGTAGAGTGATGGTACCCAAGAATCATCACTTATGTATATACAAATAATGAGAAGATAGCAGGTCAGAGCTTGAAATAATAGAGATGATAAAGTCACAGAAATAAACATTTACTTAGGATATGTACAAACATAGTGAACAATCAATACATGTCCAGTCAACATGTACAGTGACCTGCTATCACATAGAACAATGAGTGACACCAATAATGGCTGCTCCATTCATATACTATTGCCTAAAATATGTCAGAGAAAATCCAGATATTAACAGAAAACGCTGAAGATAGTGCTCAAAGTTTAAGATGAGAAAATAACTGCTTACAATGAGCTGATAAGATTTTGTATGGAGGAAATGCACTGAAAACCTAACCTGCAGCAGAAAATGCACACCATGCTGCCTTTTAATTATTGTGACTTGCACAAGAGCAGGTAGAGGACATCTGGGATCATAAAAGTGTCCTGCATCTTCATTGAATTGGGCTATGTGGTAGGAAGTCTTCTATAAAGCACACCAACTGATCAAAAACGAATTGAAATCACTTCCTTAACTGTACCTTAAAACTGTAAGGAAAGACTAATTTCACTTTAAAATTTTACTTTAATTCAAGCCTTGACATGACATCTACCTTCAAAATGCTTTTAGTGTAGTAGAGCAAATGGGATGTATATTCAGAGTAATGGGAGCACATGCCTTCAGGTGGAGAAAGGAGACACCAAAGACAAGGGGGCAGAGTGTGACCTATGTGGAGTAGGATTGTTACTGGAGAGGTTAGATGGAGTTATGTGTTTTCAACAGTGGAGCACAATGCCTTTGCTATGTGCATATTCCAGTGGCTACCCTTTGATGCGTATAAGTCTTATAGGTGTATCAGACAATATTATGTTAGTCAGATGTAATCCAGGTACAGAGAAGTAAAAATAAATCAGTAGGTTTTCCAAGTTTTATCCATATCCATGGTGGAGCAGGGAGATGAGCTGTGCCTACCCAAGCTCTCTTTCCATAAATACATCCTGGTCGTCTGTGAGTTTAAGTTTGTTTGTATCTAAGTGAACAAGAGGGAATCTACTATCCAGGTGGGGTGTTATTGGCCAGTAAAGTTACTAACAGTCCCTCTTTATGTCAGTAAGCCTGACCTGAAAACCTTCAGAAGTTGAACCTCAATGAGGAGCAAAGCTGCTGAGGATCCTCTCCACAGTCAGGAACCAAAGTGTCTGCAGATTGTGTGGTCTGCTGTGGACAGTCGGCAGTGAAAGGATCCACATGTGCAGCCCTGTTAACCCAGCCCACACCCCTTTATTTGGACATGTATCTTCATACAGAATATTGGACAGCTGTAATTTTTTCTTTAGGGACTCTCAGTTGTGCTATCCCTGTCCTTCAGCAGACAGAGCAAGGCTAACACCATCAGTGCTATGCTGGTGTTTTTAACTCCATGGAAGTTGCAACCAATTTCTGTCCCTGAACAGTGGACTCTGGACAACATGGTAAGAAAAATCTCTTCTGTGGCATTTCTCACCGTTCTGTGTGGATACCACCGACCGTCAAGACAGCATCTAAGTCCCATCTACTCATATAAATTTATCTTAGATTCATCTAAATCTGTTGGTTGTCTTTCACAATTAGTGTGAGCACTGTGGGTGGGGAATGAATAGATAACAGTTATGAACATAAGACGAAAACAACAGGCATGAAGAAGCCCTCTGAATGTGATTAGATGCTAAAAATTCTGCTGTTTATGCAATGGAGGAAGATAACAAATCTTTCTGTCATATTCTGTTTTCTGACTTCTGACCCAGCACCCTTCATCAAACTCAGGACTCATTGAGAAGATAAGTTGTTGTCCTTTAATGGTGACATGCAAACACTAGGACTAATGTCACTTTTATAGTGAGCCTTTTGTTTTGGAGCTCCACTATCAGCCAAAAGAGACACATGATGGAACTCAGGATTTAACTCACCTTTCTGTCACAGTGAATTCAGGTGACAGATGACTCCAACAAAGGTGCACACTGGGCTGAACACAGACTCTTTTTCTGCAAGCAGCAGGTCTTGACCCTGTGAAGCTCTGTCTTCCTTTGGATAGAGGTCACTGACCTTCAGGAATACCTGTCATTTCTGAGACCAGTGGTAGGTGCTTATCTTGTGCCTCATGGGGTAGAAACTCAAGGAGAAAACTCTTAGCATCAATTAACAGAAACTTATGACTTAATGATCCAAGCTCCCTGCAGACTTGTGTGGAGGACAATGGTCAGGGGAGTCACATACTGTGGGTACTACCTGGGTTGGAACTGTTCCCACTCTACAGCCTTGTTGTCACCAACCCTGTGCATGCCCTGGTGTTACCATGTCCTGTATGGGAGTTCTCACCATGATACTAATTGTCTACTCTGTATTCTGCTGAGATTGCTTCCTCTGAATCAGACATGCACACAATGGGTCTATTCTAAGTATCTTGTACTGCCCATCTCTCTCCTCCTTTCCCTACACTCAAGACATTCTGTATATTGTTATGAATTGATGTTCCTTCAGCACTTCCATTCTGTTTGCTACAATTTCAAACATTTAAAATATTTATTCAGCCCTGAGACTCTCTATACTAGTAGCATTATACAGATAGAAGAATTCATACTTAGAATATATATAAATTTATGTAAATATATATGCATGCAATAACAACTGGAATAAAAGGGCATCCATGAATTTGGAGAAGACTGACAGAGGGTTACATAGAAGGGTTTCAAGGAGAAAGACAAGTCACAAATGATATAGAGAAAGGATAATCTTACCAGAGACCTCCTAAACCTGATAAAGAGCTTCACTGAACTAGCTGGATATAAAATTAAGTCAAACAAATCAGTGGCCTTTCTCTAAACCAAGCATAAATAGGATGAGAAAGAAATTAGAGAAACAACATCCTTCACAATTGTCACAAGAAATATCAAATACCTAAGTGTGACTCTAACTAAAGAAGTGAAAGATGTTTGATAAGAACTTCAACTCTCTGAAGAAAAAAATTGAAGAAGATCTCAGAAGATGGAATGATCTTCCATGCTCTTGGATTGACAGCATTAACATAGTAAAAATGGCTATCTTGCCGAAAGCAATCTACAGATTCAATGCAATCCCCATTACAATCCCAACTCAATTCTTCACTGAGTTAGAAAGGGCAATTTGCAAATTCATCTGGAATAACAAAGAACCGAGGATAGCAAAAACTATTCTCAACAATAAAAGAACCTCACCACACCTGACCTCAAGCTGTACTACAGAGCAATTGTGATAAAAACTGCATGGTACTAATACAGTGACGGACAGGTAGATCAATGGAATAGAATTGAAGACCCAGAAATGAACCCACACACCTATGGTCATTTGATCTTTGACAAGGAGCTAAAACCACCCAGTGGAGAAAAAGACAGCAATTTCAACAAATGGTGCTGGATCAACTGGTGTTTATCATGTAGAAGAATGTGAATTGATCCATTCTTATCTCCTTGTACAAAGCTCAAGTCTAAGTGGATCAAGGAACTCCACATAAAACCAGAGACAATAAATCTTATAGAGGAGAAAGTGAGGAAGAGCCTGGAAGATATGGGCACAAGGGATTTTTCTTTTTTAACAGAAGAGCAATGGCTTGTGCTGTAAGATCAAGAATCAACAAATGTGTCCTTATTAGAAGTTGGAACATCTTCTGGGTATATGCCCATGATAGGTATTGCTGGATCCTCCGGTAGTACTATGTCCAATTTTCTAAGGAACCACCAGACTGATTTCCAGAGTGTTTGTACAAGCTTGCAATCCCACCAACAATGGAGGAGCGTTCCTCTTTCTCCACATCCTCACCAGCATCTGCTGTCACCTGAATTTTTGATCTTAGCCATTCTGACTGGTGTGAGGTGGAATCTCAGGATTGTTTTGATTTCCATTTCCCTGATGATTATGAATGGTGAACATATTTTTCAGGTGCTTCTCAGCCATTCTGTATTCCTTGTTGAGAATTCTTTGTTTAGTTCTGTACCCCATATTTTAATAGGGTTATTTGATTTTCTGGTGTCCATCTTCTTGAGTTCTTTGTATATATTGGATATTAGTCCCCTATCTGATTTAGGATTGGTAAAGATCCTTTCTTAAGCTGTTGGTGGCCTTTTTGTCATATTGACAGTGTCTTTTGCCTTACAGAAGCTTTGCAATTTTATGAGGTCCCATTTGTTGATTCTCTATCTTACAGCACAAGCCATTGCTGTTCTGTTAAGAATTTTTTCCCCTGTGCTCAAATCTTCTAGGCTTTCCCACACTTTCTCTTCTATAAGTATTAGTGTCTCTCATAGCATCCTTATTTATAATAGCCAGAAGCTGGAAAGTACCCAGATGTCCCTCAATAGAGGAATGGATACAGAAAATGTGGTGCATTTACATAATGGAGTACTACTCAGCTATTAAAAACAATAAATTTATGAAATTCTTAGGCAAATGGATGGATCTGGAGGATATCATTCTGAGTAAGTTAACCAAATCACAAAAGAACTCACATGATATGCACTCACTGATAAGATAAGTGAATATTAGCCCAGAAACTTAGAATACCCAAGATACAATTTGCAAAACACATGAAACCCAAGAAGAACGAAGACCAAAGTGTGGATACTTTGTTCCTCCGTAGAATGGGGAACAAAATACCCATGGAGGGAGTTACAGAGACAAAGTTTGGAGCTGAGATGGAAGGAAGGACCATCCAGAGACTGCCCCACCCAGGGATCCATTCCATAAGGGGCTACCAAACCCAGACACTATTGCATATGTCAGCAAGATTTTGCTGATAGGACTCTGATATAGCTGTCTCTTGTGAGACTCTGCCAGGACCTGGCAAATCCAGAAGTGGATGCTCACAGTCATCTATTGGATGGAACACAGGTTCCCCAATGGAGGAGCTAGAGAAAGTATCCAAGGAGCTGAAGGTGTCTGCAACCCTATAGGTGGAACAACAATATGAACTAACCAGTACCCCCAGAGCTTGTGTCTCTAGTTTCATATGTAGCAGAGGATGGCCTAGTTGATCATCATTGGGAGGAGAGGCCCTTGGTCTTGCAAAGATTAAATGCTCCAATACATGGGAATGTCAGGGCCAGGAAGTGGGAGTGTGTGGGTTGGGGAGCAGGGTCGGGGGGAGGTTATAGGGGACTTTTGTTATATCATTTGAAATGTAAATGAAGAAAATATCTAATAAAACTGCATGCAAATAAAGGAAGTGATTTTAGATTCAAATCTTGCTTTTCTGGTATGATGGTATATCCAGGACTTGCTATGGTGAGAGAATTGGGTTCTGATGATGCAAAGGAACCTTGGTTTCTATTGTTTATGTTTTTATGCTTGCGTCCTGTCATCTGATGATCTCTGGTGCTACCTGCCCTAGATATATCTGACTAGGGTCTGTCCTTCCTGTGATCTTGATTATGTCAGAACTCCTCAGAGTTCAGCTGTCTCTGTGATCCTGTGATCCTGTGGTCCTGAGCTTGTTAGAGCACCTGACAGTGGAGCTTCTTCTGGGTGTTGTGGGACTGGCTGCAGAGTTCGAACCCAAGGTCTGCTCCGGGCACTGCCTCACACCAAAACGAACCTGTGCCACTGGTCAGGTGGAATTCCTGGATGCCTGGGTCCTGCTTGTCTCAGTTAATTCCAGTTTTGGGGCAGATGTGTACTCCTCACCTCTGATCTTGGGAGTGTTAGAGAGCCTGGGAGTAGAGCTTCCTCTAGGAGTTGTGGGATTGGCCATGGAGTTTCTGTCCAAGGTCTGCTCAGGACACCACACCAGACTGGAAGGAACTCATGCTACTAGATGGGCAGAGTTCTTAGGTCTGGCTGGTCCCCAGAAGTGTTCCTTTTTCATGTGTTCTGGGCTGCCATGATGGGAAGAAAGTTCTCCATCATACTCCCATTGCTGCAAAGCCCTGCCTCACAAAAGGCCGAAACAAAGACACAAATGGCCATGGACTGAGGCCTCTGAATCTATGAGTCAGTATAAATATATTGAAAATATATTTATTTGTCACAAAGTTGAAGGTTGGTTAATATAACATACAGAGTTTGCATCACCAGTTCTGGTATGGTACAGCATTTATGAAGAATAGTGAAGTAGGTTGACCAAGAACGTGTTTAGTCTGAAAAGGATACACCATCTTTTTAGCAGCATTTCCTGCAGAAGTTGCCCTTTATCCACTGAGTTGGCATTGCACCATTCTTTCAACAGTTACTACAGATACACTTCTCCATCCTCTTCCTTCCTCCTGCTGCCTCCTCATTGTTCTGAAGTGTTTGAGCCAGGGGTAATTGGTCAATGTATAAAGGACTTCATTTTCTGAGTGTGCATTTGTTTTGTTTTGCTATTATTTTGTTTTATTGGTTTGGATTTTGTGCATTTTGTTGCAAGAGAAAGAGGGATGTGGGTATTGGGTGGGTAGGCAAGTGTGTAGTTAGGACCTTAGAAGAGTTGCAGGAAAGAAAAACAAGATGATTAAATGATGTATGAGTAAGAAGGTTTTAACCAAGCCTTGTTGTCTATGATCTCTATTTGGTTAATTTTTATTTATAGTGTGAATAAAGCTCCACTCTATGATTTGCATGTCTTCAATAAACTAGTTTCCCCATATCTCTGCTGGAAATAATTAATCTTTCCCACGAAAGATCGATTGTTTTCATGGTCATAAGTATGCTTTGTGACATACGTGACTTCATTTTAAAACTTGAATGTTACCTCAGTTCCATAGATTATCTCTTTCTCCATACCATCTGACTCCCAGAGCTTATAGAAAAGAGTGAAGTGGAGAAACCAAGATATGCAACTTGTGGCCATGCTGGCCCCTCATGTTTCATTATGAAGTTTAGATTTATTAGCCATAGCTCTGAAACAAGCACCTGTTATGTTTGCAGAGAGTCCCTGCAAGAAATGCTTTTCTTTTGTGACAATCACTATTGACAATCACTGAAAGTTATCCAGTGTAGGAACATGGCACTTCCATTTAGGTGAACTTTAGTTACTTTTGAAATAGTTTGTATTTATCAGGAAATAAAGCTTGAGTGTTTTGTTTACATTGCCAGTAAGAATTTTAGTGTATTTAAGGTTACAGTGAGTGGAATGGTCCAGTCCTTGCATCAGGCAAAGCTTTTCTAAAACAGAGATAAATAAACCACACCCCACGAATCTGCTCTTAGAAAAGTGTGATTAGGAACAGCACAGGCCAGAAGAAAAGCCTGCACCTCTCCACTTAATGTGAGAAAGAGGCCAATATTCTGCCCAAGGCAAGCTTGACATCCTTGTTCCTCAGTGTATAGATGAGAGGGTTGAGGGTTGGACCGACGATCGAGTATAGTACTGAGGTAAATTTGCTTCTTTCTGGGCTGTAGCTAGAAGCAGGACTGATATAGGCACATAACATAGATGAGTAGTACACAGAAACCACAATGAGGTGGGATGAGCATGTAGAAAAGGCCTTCGTCTTGCCCTCAGCAGAAAGCATGCGCAGGATGCTGGCAATGATGCAGCCATAGGATAGAAAGGTAAGCACAAAATTGACGCCTCCAAAAAAGAAATCTCCCAAAAGAGTCATAATGGTATTTACATATGTAGGACTACAGGAGAGTTGAAGTAGTGGAGGTATCTCACAGAAGAAGTGGGTAATGACCTTGGTTCCACAGAATGACAGCCGCGTCATCAGGCCAGTATGCACAGATGCATTCACAGCACCGATGGACCATACACCCACGGCCAGGGCCCCACACAGCTGTGGGCTCATCCTAGAGCTGTAGTGCAGGGGACAGCAGATGGCCACATAGCGGTCATAGGCCATGACCGTGAGCAGCAGCAGCTCAGAAGATGCTGACCATACAAGGAAGAAGAGCTGGGACATACATCCCTTGAAGGAGATGGTGTTTTCCTCAGACACTAGGCCAACCAAGGCCTTAGGAATCACAGAGGAGGTGCACACAATATCCGTGCTAGCCAAGTTGCACAGGAAAAAGTACATGGGATTGTGGAGCCCAGTGCTGGAGGTAACCAAAGCGATGATTAAAATGTTGCCCATCAGAGCCATCATGTAGAGGGTCAAGAAGAAGCCTATAAGTAACAGTCTTAGACCAGGGTGCTCTGAGAACCCTTCCAGCACAAACTCTGTCACTTCTGTTTGGTTGAGTTTCAATATCATCAAGGAGAGGATTGGGTCCATTGCTATGTCTTTCAGGTTCCTATAAAATGCCACAGTTTACCACTTCAAAATCTGGATCCAAACTGTCTGCTGTTAGAAAGGGAAGGAGTTAGTGTATTTCCTTCATGAAAGCCTCTTGTCTTTTCTTGTGTGTACCACAGTATTGGAAAGCCACATATATTTCATTTTCCCTTCTTTCTCACATAGTAACTTTCCCCCTGTTGTGTTTTATCAAGGGGAACCGATGTATTTCATTTTCTCTTCTTTCTCACATAGTAACTTTCCCCCTGTAGTGTTTTATCAAGGGGAACCTATGTTCTTCTCTGCTCTTGAACATTCGGAAAGGGAGAAGCATCCTTTACTCAGCAGCTGCCTATGCTTTTCATCTCAATTGCCACTGAGCCCTGTGCTCAGGGGACAGTGCTCAGTGACCCAGCTGTACCCCTTAGTTCACATCTCCTATTTTCCACCTGATGAGAATTTTAGGTAGATATACTGAGATGATTATTATATCTTTGTTTCTACACTTGGCCTTCTTAGCTGACAGGCACGTTGTCTCTTCTGATATCTGGAGTGGTTGTCCAACTACCCACCTCAATCAGATATTGGCACCCCCATGGCCAAGTAGCCATGTATTTTTGAATTAATTACTGTTATTGGTGTCTTCTGTATTTGGAAGTCTTCTGACTCTAACCCACATCAAATCTATGACCACGAAGAATATTTCATAAAACCCAGCCCTATGAACCTAAACTGCTTATGGGGCATTTCTGTCTTAATGAACCCCAGTGCACACTGAAGTCAACATACCCACAGCTGAAGTCATTACCACTGTTTACAGAAGTTTCTTGTAGTTTCGGTACTTTTAATCAATAATTCACCCTCAGCTACACAGTGACTCCAGACACTTTTTCCATGGAGCTCAGCTCCATCTTTCTCACTCATTTTCTTATGTGTAGTCTATTTCCTTGATAGATCCTCATTAGTGTCCAGCTCCATGAGCAAAGAGAATGGTGTTCTTTACCCTCTTTCCTCTCTAATCCAACTGATCCTCAATGAGTGAAACTATAGCTTCCCCATTCTTAGAACTCATGTTCTCAAGGTCTTCAGCAGTTTCATAATTTCTGGGTTCTTGTCATTTCCATCATTTCCAGTTTCCTTCTCTACCACTCAAGAGATACTAATGGTATACTTAAGATAACTGGACTTCTGCCCTAAGCAAAACTCACCATGTTTCCCCACAGTCATTCAGTGACTAGCACTCCATAGCTTGACATAGTAGACTCATCTAACGTCCTTCTTTAGCCTTTTCCATAAGTTCCCGTCTGAGTGTATATGTGTGTATATGTGAACGTATATGAGTGTATATGTGGGTATACTCTACCCTATCTGGACATCTGTTTGGAAATTATTTGTTGTGTTCCTCATCTGGAACTATTCTTCATTTTGTAGCAGTCTTCCAGTGAAATGTTTCATTCACTGAGTGCAGTGGCATACCCCACTCCCACTTTGCTGTATAACCCTTCATTTTCTTTGCTCACATTTTATTCTACATAATTTTCATAGTATGGCTCACAATCTATTTTCTCTCTTATTTAGTTATTTATGCTGGCTATATCTTTCTACATTTCAAATTATAGTTACAGAAATATTGTATTTGGAATACCCTTTGGAACCATATGAATATGACTGACCATGTCTCCTCCTCCCCATTCTATTGTACTGGAGAATGTTAATGCGTATTTAGTATTGCTCAAGGTTCTGCTGAAACAGAAGTTCAAAACCAAATTCCTATAATGTTCTTGGGATTTTCTTGATCAGGCTATCTAATTCAACTATACTTGATATTGTAAAATACTCCCTCCATAGTACATGTAATCAATTTTATTTGCTTCCATTCCTTTGTACACCTGCCTCAGTGCTTAAGGGAAAGATTCAAAAATAATTGAAACCTGTGACACACTATATGATAGAAATTTCTTAGTATTAATAACACATCTATACAAATCTATCTACATGGAAAATAACTAACTTATTCCTAAATGATACAGCTTAGAAGAAATGACGGAGAAATAAAATCCTTGGGGTGGTCTGAGGACCCAGAAACATGTCAATACATCTATGGACATATGACCTTTTGTAAGCAGACAAAGAAAGAAAGAAACAAGTGGAAAAAACACACTAGAGAAATAATCGCATGTTCAACAAATGGTGCTGGTTCAATTGGACATTTACAAGTAGAAGAATGAAACTAGTCACTTTCTCTTACCCTGTACCAAACTCAGCTGCAATTAGACCAAGGACCTCAGCATAATATCAAACACCCTAAAAATGAGAAATTATAGAATATGTGACTCATTATCACAGGAAAAGACATTCTGAACAGGACCATGGTAGTTCAAGCATTAAGTTCACATGCTTCACTATGTTTATAACAGCCTTATCTATAATAGCCAGAAGCTGGAAACAACCCAGATGTCCATCAGCAGAGAAATGGATACAGAAAATGTGGTACATTTACATAATTTACTCAGCTATTAAAAAAATGACTTCATGAAATTCACAGGCAAATGGATGGGACTAGAAAATAACATCCTAAGTTAGGTAACCCAGACACAAAAGAACACATATGGTATGTACTCACTGATAAGTGGATATTAGCTCAAAAGCTCAGAATACCCATGATACAACCCACAATCCATATGGAGCTTAAGAAGAAGGGAGACCAAAATGTAGATGCTTCAATCCTACATAGAATGGGAAACAAAACAATCATAGTAGGTAGAGGGAGGGAGGGCCCTGGGAGTAAGAGAGTAGGGGGAGGGAAAAGTGGAGCAGGATCAGGACTGGAAAGAAATACAGAAGAGACAGAAGAGACTGGACAGAAGAGAAATACAGATGGTCAGGAAATTGAATAGAAACATGTAGCAGTGGGGGATGGGGAGCAGGGGTTAGCCACTAGAAAGTCCTAGAGTCCAGGGAACCCAGATTCTTCCAGGACCTAATGGTGATGACTTTAGGCAATATACCCCCCAAAACGAGAGATACAACCTGTAGAGACCACCTCCAGTAGATAGGCATGGCACCCAGTTGAGAGATGGATCCACCCACCTATCTCAAAAATTTTAACCAGAACTTTTCCTGTCCAAAGGAAAGACAGGGACAAAAAAATGGAGCAGAGATTGAAAATAAGGCCAACCAGAGACCACCCCACGTAGGGATCCATCCCATTTGCAGACACCAGTCTTCCTCACTATTGCTGTTGTCAAGAAGCACTTGCTGAACAGGATCCTGTTATGGCTGTTCCCTGAGAGGTTCTACAAGTACCTAGCCAATACAGATGCAGATACTCACAACCAATCATCGGTTGAAGCCTGGGAACCCCAATGAAAGAGCTAGGGGAAGGACTGAAGGAGCTGAAGGGGATTTCAACCCCATAGGAAGAAGAATATCAACTAACTGGAACACCCAGAGCTCCCAGGGACTAAACCACAAACCAAAGAGTATACATCTAGGGAGCAATGGTTCCAGCTGCATATGTAGCAGAGGATGGCCTTATCTGGCATCAATGGGAGGGGAGGCCCTTGGTCCTGTGGAAGCTAGATGCCCTATCATAGAGGGATGCTAGAGTGGTGAGGCATGAGTTGGTGAGTGGGAAGAGATGCACCCTTATAGAGGCAAAGGGGAAGGGGCAGAAAGAGGATGGAATGGGGATTTTCTAGGGGAACAAACTGGGAAGGGGGATATCATTTGAAATGTAAATGAATAAAACTATTGATAAAAAGATCAGTAATGTACAAATTAGTCCACATGCTACAATTATGCATCTGTTTATAAAAGAACACCATCATTTGAGTGAATTGGCAGACTGGAGAATGGCAACAAGTCTTTAACAACTATATACATGAAAGAAGGTTAGTATCTAGAATATACAAACAACCAAAAATGTACACATCAAGAAATCAACAACCCAGCTAAAAATAGGGTATAGAATTTAACAGAGAATATTCAGAAGAAGAAATACAAATAGCCCAGAAAGAGTTTTAAAGAAATGTTCAACATTCTAAGCCTTCATAGAAATGGAAATTAAAATTTTTTTTTGAGAATTTATCTTACCTTAGTAAGAAGTACCAAGATAAAAACAAGGACAATAGATGCTGTGTAGTTGTTGGGCAAATAGCAATTATTCACTGTTACTAGAAGTGCAAGATGGAGTAATTACTATAGAAATCAGTATGAAGGTTCCTCAAAAGATGGACACAGATACACTACAATCTTCAGGTATATCATTCTTAGCATATTCTCAAAGACTATATATCTTAATACAGTGACATTTTCTCTTTTATGCTCATTGCTGTTCTATTCACTGTAGCCAGGAAGAGAAAACAATATAAATGTCCATCATAGGAGTAATATGTAGTCAAACTATGGTACTTACGTTATAGAATATTATTTATCTGAAAAGAAAATGAAATTATGCAGTTTTTAGGAAAATAGGTTGAGTTGGAAGTAATCATGTTGAGAGAAGTAATCCAGACCCATAAAGCAAACATCTCACGCCTTGTCTCACATGTGTATATAACATTTAAAACTTTCTGTATGTGCACTCCTTCTGGAATACTCAAAGAGCTTAGCATCTAGTGAGGCACCATGTGGAGGAAGAAGAGGAGATGACATAGAATGTTTCAAATATGGGAAGAAGAACATTAGATCAGAATGATGAAGTGGGGCAGGGGGTGGGAGGGAGAATGAAGGAGGGAATATGTGTAGAGACAAGCAACCCTGAAAGTCTTTTGAAAATTCCTTATAGAGCCCTACTATAGTTGAAGATCCTAAACATACTTATACAGATGTAAAAATAATTTTAATAAGTCGCCCTCTAATGGGAGGCCTGCATCGGTACTGTCTAGTTTTATGTTAGTTTGACACACACTAGTCATCTGAGAGGAAGGGACTTCAATTAAAAAAAAAAGGCTTTCATTAGATTGTTCTATAGGCGAGCCATTAGGGCATTTTCTTATTCAGTGATTGATGGATAAGGGCACCAATCCACTGTGGATGGAGTCATCACTGTGCTGGCAGTCCTGGGATGTATAACAAAGCAGGCTGAGAAAGCTATGCCAAGTGAGCCAGGAAGCATAACCCCTCCATGGCCTCTGTAACACCTTCTGCCTACAGGTCCCTGCCATGTTGAAGTTCTACCCTGAATTGTTTACCTCTTTCTGAGATGTCAATCACTAGGTCTCATAGACCCTCAAACATTACAGGCTATTGCTATTGTTCTTGGTTATCTTACAGAATGTTTTGGTAAGTCTTTATGACTGGAGGCACCACTCATTGATCCATAAACATGGAAACATGAAATGGGCACTGACCTGAAATTTTCACTCCTTTTTTGGTAGCTCTTACAGCTCTGGAAGTTGCTATCTACACTATTTGAGAAGAAAAACATAAATATTGGTCTTACCCAGCTCAGAATACTATGAGCTACAATAACCACCCTCTTGATAAGATATGGCCACAGATGCAGTAGTGGCACAATGTTAAGGGCTAACAAACTACTTTCTGACAGAATTTAAGGTCCATCTCCCTAGCTAGAACCCATATGTGGTACTGTTAACAAGGCCAAGAACCTGTGACTAGATGCATCATAGTCCTCAGAAAAAACCCTATTACTGGTTTTCTACTGAATATACATAGCAATAAAATGACTCCTCATAATGCATTGCTATACACATATATCAGCCCATCATTTAACTTTCATCAGAGAACCCTCTGCTTCGTGCAGAGGACAATTACCACAAAAGACTATAATTGGCCAATGTACATAGAAAAAGGTATGTTGGACTGCACAGAATTAAATGGGAGGTTTAGATCACAATACTTCCCTGAAGACTTAAGAATCTTCATGGAAGACATGGATGCAATAAGGCTCTAAGAGGCAGAGGTGGTAGAGGACATCAAAGAGAGAATGTTTTCTGGAAGCAGTGAGGCAGATGCACATATGAACTCACAGAAGTTTTACAATGTACAAAAGATCTGTGCAAGACACACAAAAATCCTCAGTGGAGGAGCTATTGACATGTGGTGGGTGATGGTAAAAGCTGTGTCAGGTTTGATTACTGATGTGATCACTTTATATAGACCGTACTCTAAAGTAGACTTCATATTGAAGAGTAGTTGGACCACAGGAATCAGTCTTAGTTAGTTTTAAAGGAGAGGAGAAGGTTGAGTGTGTAGAGAGGTGGGGATATATCTGGAAGGAGTGGATTGGGAAATTGAACTTGATTGAAGTACAGTATATGAAATTCTGAAAGACTATTAAAATATATATATTTTAAAAAATCACATTATTTCTAAAGGTGGATATGTTGGCAATGTACCTTTTATCCTAACTGTTTGGAAAGACAGGCTGTTCAAAGCCTGAATCATCCACACAACAAGTTTCAGATTAGCTGGATCTGCAAAGTGAGACAGTTTTCAAAAAAGCAGAAAATATATTCAGGAAAGAAAATCAGCACATCAGAATGTCAGCAATACACACTTTTGAAGAAATGGTCATATTAGCAAATGGACAGGATTATCCTATATATTTTCCTGGGGATGCAAGGATGAAGGAAAGGTAATAAAGATATAGAATGGAATATTATTCAACTGTAAAAAGCACGGTACAGTAAAATTAATGGTAATGGAGAATAATGTGTGAAGAAAAATAAAGCAGGCATAGATAAAGTGATACCACATCTATCTCTCACATGTGGAAACTAGAAAACACAATCATAGTAGAATAATGATCAATAGACATGATAAATGGCAAAGGTGAGGGAAGGTTAAAGAAGATAGATCAATGAGATCCAAGCACATTTAGACAAAAATATAAACTTTTGATATCTGCATGGGAGAGTGATGGTACCCAACAATCATCACTTTTGTATATACAAATAATGAGGAGATAGCAGGTCAGAGCTTGAAAAAATAGAGATGATAAAGTCACAGAAATAAACATTTACTTAGGATATGTACAAACATAGTGAATGATCAACACATGTCCAGTCAACATGTACAGTGACCTGCTATCACATAGAACATTGAGTGACACCAATAATGGCTGCTCCATTCATATACTATTGCCTAAAATATGTCAGAGAAAATCCAGATATTAACAGAAAACGCTGAAGATAGTGCTCAAAGTTTAAGATGAGAAAATAACTGCTTACAATGAGCTGATAAGATTTTGTATGGAGGAAATGCACTGAAAACCTAACCTGCAGCAGAAAATGCACACCATGCTGCCTTTTAATTATTGTGACTTGCACAAGAGCAGGTAGAGGACATCCGGGATCATAAAAGTGTCCTGCATCTTCATTGAATTGGGCTATGTGGTAGGAAGTCTTCTATAAAGCACACCAACTGGTCAAAAACGAATTGAAATCACTTCCTTAACTGTACCTTAAAACTGTAAGGAAAGACTAATTTCACTTTAAAATTTTACTTTAATTCAAGCCTTGACATGACATCTACCTTCAAAATGCTTTTAGTGTAGTAGAGCAAATGGGATGTATATTCAGAGTAATGGGAGCACATGCCTTCAGGTGGAGAAAGGAGACACCAAAGACAAGGGGGCAGAGTGTGACCTCTGTGGAGTAGGATTGTTACTGGAGAGGTTAGATGGAGTTATGTGTTTTGAACAGTGGAGCACAATGCCTTTGCTATGTGCATATTCCAGTGGCTACACTTTGATGCTTATAAGTCTTATAGGTGTAGCAGCAATATTATGTTAGTCAGATGTAATCCAGGTACAGAGAAGGAAAAATAAATCAGTAGGTTTTCCAAGTTTTATCCATATCCATGGTGGAGCAGGGAGATGAGCTGTGCCTACCCAAGCTCTCTTTCCATAAATACATCCTGGTCGTCTGTGAGTTTAAGTTTGTTTGTATCTAAGTGAACATGAGGGAATCTACTATCCAGGTGGGGTGTTATTGGCCAGTAAAGTTACTAACAGTCCCTCATTATGTCAGCAAGGCTGACCTGAAAACCTTCAGAAGTTGAACCTCAATGAGGAGCAACACACCTCACCACAGTCAGGAACCAAAGTGTCTGCAGATTGTGTGGTCTGCTGAGGACAGTCGGCAGTGAAAGGATCCACATGTGCAGCCCTGTTAACCCAGCCCACACCCCTTTATTTGGACATGTATCTTCATACAGAATATTGGACAGCTGTAATTTTTTCTTTAGGGACTCTCAGTTGTGCTATCCCTGTCCTTCAGCAGACAGAGCAAGGCTAACACCATCAGTGCTATGCTGGTGTTTTTAACTCCATGGAAGTTGCAGGCCAATTTCTGTCCCTGAACAGTGGACTCTGGACAACATGGTAAGAAAAATCTCTTCTGTGGCATTTCTCACCGTTCTGTGTGGATACCACAGACCATCAAGACAGCATCTAAGTCCCGTGTACTCATATAAATTTATCTTAGATTCATCTAAATCTGTTGGTTTTCTTTCCCAATTAGTGTGAGCACTGTGGGTGGTGAATGAATAGATAACAATTATGAACATAAGATGAAAACAACAGGCATGAAGAAGCCCTCTGAATGTGATTAGATGCTAAAAATTCTGCTGTTTATGCAATGGAGGAAGATAACAAATCTTTCTATCATATTCTGTTTTCTGACCTCTGACCCAGCACCCTTCATCAAACTCAGGACTCATTGAGAAGATAAGTTGTTGTCCTTTAATGGTGACATGCAAACACTAGGACTAATGTCACTTTTATAGTGAGCCTTTTGTTTTGGGGCTCCACTACTAGCCAATAGAGACACATAATGGAACTCAGGATTTAACTCACCTCTTTCTGTCACAGTGAATTCAGGTGACAGATGACTCCAACAAAAGTGCACACTGGGCTGAGCACAGACTATTTTTCTGCAAACAGCACGTCTTAACCCTGTGAAGCTCTGTCTTCCTTTGGATAGAGGTCACTGACCTTCAGGAATACCTGTCATTTCTGAGACCAGTGGTAGGTGCTTATCTTGTGCCTCATGGGATAGAAACTCAAGGAGAAAACTCTTAGGATCAATTAACAGAAATTTATGACATAATGATCCAAGTTCCCTGCAGACTTGTGTGGAAGACAATGGTCAGGGGAGTCACATACTGCGGGTACTACCTGTGTTGGAATTGTTCCAACTCTACAGCCTTGTTGTCACCAACCCTATGTATGCCCTGGTGTTACCATGTCCTGTATGGGAATTCTCACCATGATACTAATTGTCTACTCTGTATTCTGCTGAGATTGCTTCCTCTGAATCAGACATGCACAGAATGGGTCTATTCTAAGTATCTTGTACTCCTTTCCCTACACTCAAGACATTCTGTATATTGTTATGAATTGATGTTCCTTCAGTACTTCCATTCTGTTTGCTACAGTTTCAAACATTTAAAATATTTATTCAGCCCTGAGACTCTCTATACTAGTAGCATTATACAGATAGAAGAATTCATACTTAGAATATATATGAATTTATGTATACATATATGCATGCAATAACAACTGGAATAAAAGAGCGGCCATGAATTTGCAGAAGAGTGACAGAGGGTTACATAGAAGTGTTTCAAGGAGAAAGGCAAGTCACAAAGGATATAGAGAAAGGATAATCTCACCAGAGAACTCCTAAATGTATTCTGCTGAGATTGCTTCCTCTGAATCAGACATGCACACAATGGGTCTATTCTAAGTATCTTGTATTCTTTTCCCTACACTCAAGACATTCTGTATATTGTTATGAATTGATGTTCCTTCAGTACTTCAGACCTATGGTCATTTGATCTTTGACAAGGAGCTAAAACCATCCAGTGGAAAAAAGACAGCAATTTCAACAAATGGTGCTGGATCAACTGGTGGTTATCATGTAGAAGAATGTGAATTGATCCATTCTTATCTCCTTGTACAAAGCTCAAGTCTAAGTGGATCAAGGAACTCCACACAAAACCAGAGACAATGAATCTTATAGAGGAGAAAGTGAGGAAGAGCCTGGAAGATATGGACACAAGGGATTTTTTTTTTTTTTTAACAGAAGAGCAATGGCTTGTGCTGTACGATCAAGAATCGACAAATGTGTCCTTATTAGAAGTTGGAACATCTTCTGGGTATATGCCCAGGAGAGGTATTGCGGCATCCTCCGGTAGTACTATGTCCAATTTTCTAAGGAACAGCCAGACTGATTTCCAGAGTGGTTGTACAAGCTTGCAATCCCACCCACAATGGAGGAGCGTTCCTCTTTCTTCACATCCTCACCAGCATCTGCTGTCACCTGAATTTTTGATCTTAGCCATTCTGACTGGTGTGAGGTGGATTCTCAAGATTGTTTTGATTTGCATTTCCCTGGTGATTATGGATGCTGAACATTTTTTTCTTCTCAGCCATTCGGTATTCCTCAGTTGAGAATTCTTTGTTTAGCTTTGTACCCCATATTTTAATAAGGTTATTTGATTTTCTGGTGTCCATCTTCTTGAGTTCTTTGTATATATTGGATATTAGTCCCCTATCTGATTTAGGATTGGTAAAGATCCTTTCTTAAGCTGTTGGTGGCCTTTTTGTCATATTGACAGTGTCTTTTGCCTTACAGAAGCTTTGCAATTTTATGAGGTCCCATTTGTTGATTCTCTATCTTACAGCACAAGCCATTGTTGTTCTGTTTAGGAATTTTTTTCCCCCTGTGCTCAAATCTTCTAGGCTTTCCCACACTTTCTCTTCTATAAGTATTAGTGTCTCTCATAGCATCCTTATTTATAATAGCCAGAAGCTGGAAAGTACCCAGATGTCCCTCAATAGAAGAATGGGTACAGAAAATGTGGTGCATTTACATAATGGAGTACTACTCAGCTATTAAAAACAATTAATTTATGAAATTCTTAGGCAAATGGATGGATCTGGGGGATATCATTCTGAGTAAGTTAATCCAATCACAAAAGAACTCACATGATATGCACTCACTGATAAGATAAGTGGATATTAGCCCAGAAACTTAGAATACCCAAGATACAATTTGCAAAACACATGAAACCCAAGAAGAACGAAGACCAAAGTGTGGATACTTTGTTCCTCCTTAGAATGGGGAACAAAATACCCATGGAGGGAGTTACAGAGACAAAGTTTGGAGCTGAGATGGAAGGAAGGACCATCCAGAGACTGCCCCACCCAGGGGTCCATTCCATAAAGAGCTACCACACCCAGACACTATTGCATATGTCAGCAAGATTTTGCTGATAGGACTCTGATATAGCTGTCTCTTGTCAGACTCTGCCAGTGCCTGGCAAATACAGAAGTGGATGCTCACAGTCATCTATTGGATGGAACACAGGTTCCACAATGGAGGAGCTAGAGAAAGTACTCCAAGGAGCTGAAGTGGTCTGCTACTCTATAGGAGGAACAACAATATGAACTAACCTGTACCCCCAGAGCTTGTGTCTCTAGTTTCATATGTAGCAGAGGATGGCCTAGTCGATCATCATTGGGAGGAGTGGCCCTTGGTCTTGCAAAGATTAAATGCTCCAATACATGGGAATGCCAGGGCCAAGAAGTGGGAGTGTGTGGGTTGGGGAGCAGGGTGGGGGGAGGTTATAGGGGACTTTTGTTATATCATTTGAAATGTAAATGAAGAAAATATCTAATAAAACTGCATACAAATAAAGGAAGTGATTTTAGATTCAAATCTTGCTTTTCTGGTATGATGGTATATCCAGGACTTGCTATGGTGAGAGAATTGGGTTCTGATGATGCCAACTAACCTTGGTTTCTATTGTTTATGTTTTTATGCTTGGGTCCTGTCATCTGATTATCTCTGGTGCTACCTGCCCTAGATATATCTGACTGGGGTCTGTCCTTCCTGTGATCTTGATTATGTCAGAACTCCTCAGAGTTCAGCTGTCTCTGTGATCCTGTGATCACGAGATCCTGGGTGTGTCAGAGCTCCTGGGAGTCAAGCTGCCTCTGGGACCTTTAGATTCTGGTGTGATCAAGCTCCTGTGATCCTGTGATCCTGTGGTCCTGAGCGTGTTAGAGCACCTGACAGTGGAGCTTCTTCTGGGTGTTGTGGGACTGGCTGCAGAGTTCGAACCCAAGGTCTGCTCAGGGCACTGCCTCACACCAAAAGGAACCTGTGCCACTGGTCAGGTGGAATTACTGGATGCCTGGGTCCTGCTTGTCTCAGTTAATTCCAGTTTTGGGGCAGATGTGTACTCCTCACCTCTGATCCTGGGAGTGTTAGAGAGCCTGGGAGTAGAGCTTCCTCTAGGTGTTGTGGGATTGGCCATGGAGTTTCTGTCCAAGGTCTGCTCAGGACACCAGCCCACACTGGAAGGAACTCATGCTACTAGATGGGCAGAGTTCTTAGGTCTGGCTGGTCCCCAGAAGTGTTCCTTTTTCATGTGTTCTGGGCTGCCATGATGGGAAGAAAGTTCTCCATCATACTCCCATTGCTGCAAAGCCCTGCCTCACAAAAGGCCAAAACAAAGACACAAATGGCCATGGACTGAGGCCTCTGAATCTATGAGTCAGTATAAATACATTGAAAATATATTTATTTGTCACAAAGATGAAGGTTGGTTAATACAACATACAGAGTTTGCATCACCAGTTCTGGTATGGTACAGCATTTATGAAGAATAGTGAAGTAGTTTGACCAAGAACATGTTTAGTCTGAAAAGGATACAGCATCTTTTTATCAGCATTTCCTGCAGAAGCTGCCCTTTATCCACTGAGTTGGCATTGCACCATTCTTTCAACAGTTACTACAGATACACTTCTCCATCCTCTTCCTTCCCCCTGCTGCCTCCTTATTGTTCTGAAGTGTTTGAGCCAGGGGTAATTGGTCAATGTATAAAGGACTTCATTTTCTGAGTGTGCATTTGTTTTGTTTTGCTATTATTTTGTTTTATTGGTTTGGATTTTGTGCATTTTGTTGCAAGAGAAAGAGAGGTCTGGGTATTGGGTGGGTAGGCAAGTGTGTAGTTAGGACCTTAGAAGAGTTGCAGGAAAGAAAAACAAGATGATTAAATGATGTATGAGTAAGAAGGTTTTAACCAAGCCTTGTTGTCTATGATCTCTATTTGGTTAATTTGTATTTATAGTGTGAATAAATCTCCACTCTATGTTTTGCATGTCATCAATAAACTAGTTTCCCCATATCTCTGCTGGAAATAATTAATCTTTCCCATGAAAGATCGATTGTTTTCATGGTCATAAGTATGCTTTGTGACATATCTGACTTCATTTTGAAACTTGAGTGTTACCTCAGTTCCATAGATTATCTCTTTCTCCATACCATCTGACTCCCAGAGCTCATAGAAAAGTGTGAAGTGGAGAATCCAAGACATGCAACTTGTGGCCATGCTGGCCCCTCATGTTTCATTATGAAGTTTAGATTTATTAGCCATAGCTCTGAAACAAGCACCTGTTATGTTTGCAGAGAGTCCCTGCAAGAAATGCTTTTCTTTTGTGACAATCACTATTGACAATCACTGAAAGTCATCCAGTGTAGGAACATGGCACCTCCATTTAGGTGAACTTTAGTTACTTTTGAAATAGTTTGTATTTATAAGGAAATAAAGCTTGAGTGTTTTGTTTACATTGCCAGTAAGAATTTTAGTGTATTTAAGGTTACAGTGAGTGGAATGGTCCAGTGTTTGCATCAGGCAAAGCTTTTCTAAAACAGAGATAAATAAACCACACCCCATGAATCTGCTCTTAGAAAAGTGTGATTAGGAACAGCACAGGCCAGAAGAAATGCCTGCACATCTCCACTTAACGTGAGAAAGAGGCCAATATTCTGCCCAAGGCAAGCTTGACATCCTTGTTCCTCAGTGTATAGATGAGAGGGTTGATGGTTGGACTGACGATCGAGTATAGCACTGAGGTAAATTTGCTTCTTTCTGGGCTGTAGCTGGAAGCAGGACTGATATAGGCACATAACATAGATGAGTAGTACACAGAAACCACAATGAGGTGAGATGAGCAGGTAGAAAAGGCCTTCGTCTTGCCCTCAGCAGAACGCATGCGCAGGATGCTGGCAATGATGCAGCCATAGGATAGCAAGGTAAGCACAAAATTGACGCCTCCAAAAATGAAATCTCCCAAAAGAGTCATGATGGTATTTAAATATGTAGGACTACAGGAGAGTTGAAGTAGTGGGGGTATCTCACAGAAGAAGTGGGTGATGACCTTGGGTCCACAGAATGACAGCCGCGTCATCAGGCCAGTATGCACAGATGCATTCACAGCACCGATGGACCATACACCCACGGCCAGGGCCCCACACAGCTGTGGGCTCATCCTAGAGCTGTAGTGCAGGGGAAAGCAGATGGCCACATAGCGGTCATAGGCCATGACCGTGAGCAGCAGCAGCTCAGAAGATGCTGACCATGCAAGGAAGAAGAGCTGGGACATACATCCCTTGAAGGAGATTGTGTTTTCCTCAGACACTAGGCCAACCAAGGCCTTAGGAATCACAGAGGAGGTGCACACAATATCCGTGGTAGCCAGGTTGCACAGGAAAAAGTACATGGGATTGTGGAGCCCAGTGCTGGAGGTAACCAAAGCGATGATTAAAATGTTGCCCATCAGAGCCATCATGTAGAGGGTCAAGAAGCAGCCTATCAGGAACAATCTTAGACCAGGATGCTCTGAGAACCCTTCCAGCACAAACTCTGTCACTTCTGTCTGGTTGAGTTTCAATATCATCAAGGAGAGGATTGGGTCCATTGCTATGTCTTTCGGGTTCCTATAAAATGCCAGAGTTTACCACTTCAAAATCTGGATTCAAACTGTCTGCTGTCAGAAAGGGAAGGAGTTAGTGTATTTCCTTCATGAAAGCCTCTTGTCTTTTCTTGTGTGTACCACAGTATTGGAAAGCCACATATATTTCATTTTCTCTTCTTTCTCACATAGTAACTTTCCCCCTGTAGTGTTTTATCAAGGGGAACCGATGTATTTCATTTTCTCTTCTTTCTCACATAGTAACTTTCCCCCTGTAGTGTTTTATCAAGGGGAACCTATGTTCTTCTCTGCTCTTGAACATTCGGAAAGGGAGAAGCATCCTTTACTCAGCACCTGCCTATGCTTTTCTTCTCCATTGCCACTGAGCCCTGTGCTCTGGGGACAGAGCTCAGTGACCCAGCTGTACCCCTTACTTTCACATCTCCTATTCTCCACCTGATGAGAATTTTAGCTAGATATACTGAGATGATTATTATATCTTTGTTTCTACACTTGGCCTTCTTAGCTGACAGGCACGTTGTCTCTTCTGATATCTGGAGTGGTTGTCCAACTACCCATCTCAATCAGATATTGGCACCCCCATGGCCAAGTAGCCATGTATTTTTTGAATTAACTACTGTTATTGGTGTCTTCTGTATTTGGAAGTCTTCTGACTCTAACCCACATCAAATCTATGACCACGAAGAATATTTCATAAAACCCAGCCCTATGAACCTAAACTGCTTATGGGGCATTTCTGTCTTAATGAACCCCAGTGCACACTGAAGTCAACATACCCTCAGCTGAAGTCATTACCACTGTTTACAGAAGTTTCTTGTAGTTTCGGTACTTTTAATCAATAATTCACCCTCAGCTACACAGTGACTCCAGACACTTTTTCCATGGAGCTCAGCTCCATCTTTCTCACTCATTTTCTTATGTGTAGTCTATTTCCTTGATAGATCCTCATTAGTGTCCAGCTCCATGAGCAAAGAGAATGGTGTTCTTTACCCTCTTTCCTCTCTAATCCAACTGATCCTCAATGAGTGAAACTATAGCTTCCCCATTCTTAGAACTCATGTTCTCAAGGTCTTCAGCAGTTTCATAATTTCTGGGTTCTTGTCATTTCCATCATTTCCAGTTTCCTTCTCTACCACTCAAGAGATACTAATGGTATACTTAAGATAACTGGACTTCTGCCCTAAGCAAAGCTCACCATGTTTCCCCACAGTCATTCAGTGACTAGCACTCCATAGCTTGACATAGTAGACTCATCTAACATCCTTCTTTAGCCTTTTCCATAAGTTCCCGTCTGAGTGTATATGTGTGTATATGTGAACGTATATGAGTGTATATGTGGGTATACTCTACCCTATCTGGAAATCTGTTTGGAAATTATTTGTTGTGTTCCTCATCTGGAACTATTCTTCATTTTGTAGCAGTCTTCCAGTGAAATGTTTCATTCACTGAGTGCAGTGGCATACCCCACTCCCACTTTGCTGTATAACCCTTCATTTTCTTTGCTCACATTTTATTCTACATAATTTTCATAGTATGGCTCACAATCTATTTTCTCTCTTATTTAGTTATTTATGCTGGCTATATCTTTCTACATTTCAAATTATAGTTACAGAAATATTGTATTTGGAATACCCTTTGGAACCATATGAATATGACTGACCATGTCGCCTCCTCCCCATTCTATTGTACTGGAGAATGTTAATGCGTATTTAGTATTGCTCAAGGTTCTGCTGAAACAGAAGTTCAAAACCAAATTCCTATAATGTTCTTGGGATTTTCTTGATCAGGCTATCTAATTCAACTATACTTGATATTGTAAAATACTCCCTCCATAGTACATGTAATCAATTTTATTTGCTTCCATTCCTTTGTACACCTGCCTCAGAGCTTAAGGGAAAGATTCAAAAATAATTGAAACCTGTGACACACTATATGATAGAAATTTCTTAGTATTAATAACACATCTATACAAATCTATCTACATGGAAAATAACTAACTTATTCCTAAATGATACAGCTTAGAAAAAATGACGGAGAAATAAAATCCTTGGGGTGGTCTGAGGACCCAGAAACATGTCAATACATCTATGGACATATGACCTTTTGTAAGCAGACAAAGAAAGAAAGAAACAAGTGGAAAAAACACACTAGAGAAATAATCGCATGTTCAACAAACGGTGCTGGTTCAATTGGACATTTACAAGTAGAAGAATGAAACTAGTCACTTTCTCTTACCCTGTACCAAACTCAGCTGCAATTAGACCAAGGACCTCAGCATAATATCAAACACCCTAAAAATGAGAAATTACAGAATATGTGACTCATTATCACAGGAAAAGACATTCTGAACAGGACCATGGTAGTTCAAGCATTAAGTTCACATGCTTCACTATGTTTATAACAGCCTTATCTATAATAGCCAGAAGCTGGAAACAACCCAGATGTCCATCAGCAGAGAAATGGATACAGAAAATGTGGTACATTTACATAATTTACTCAGCTATTAAAAAAAATGACTTCATGAAATTCACAGGCAAATGGATGGGACTAGAAAATAACATCCTAAGTTAGGTAACCCAGACACAAAAGAACACATATGGTATGTACTCACTGATAAGTGGATATTAGCTCAAAAGCTCAGAATACCCATGATACAACCCACAAACCATATGGAGCTTAAGAAGAAGGGAGACCAAAATGTAGATGCTTCAATCCTACATAGAATGGGAAACAAAACAATCATAGTAGGTAGAGGGAGGGAGGGCCCTGGGAGTAAGAGAGTAGGGGGAGGGAAAAGTGGAGCAGGATCAGGACTGGAAAGAAATACAGAAGAGACAGAAGAGACTGGACAGAAGAGAAATACAGATGGTCAGGAAATTGAATAGAAACATGTAGCAGTGGGGGATGGGGAGCAGGGGTTAGCCACTAGAAAGTCCTAGAGTCCAGGGAACCCAGATTCTTCCAGGACCTAATGGTGATGACTTTAGGCAATATACCCCCCAAAACGAGAGATACAACCTGTAGAGACCACCTCCAGTAGATAGGCATGGCACCCAGTTGAGAGATGGATCCACCCACCTATCTCAAAAATTTTAACCAGAACTTTTCCTGTCCAAAGGAAAGACAGGGACAAAAAAATGGAGCAGAGATTGAAAATAAGGCCAACCAGAGACCACCCCACGTAGGGATCCATCCCATTTGCAGACACCAGTCTTCCTCACTATTGCTGTTGTCAAGAAGCACTTGCTGAACAGGATCCTGTTATGGCTGTTCCCTGAGAGGTTCTACAAGTACCTAGCCAATACAGATGCAGATACTCACAACCAATCATCGGTTGAAGCCTGGGAACCCCAATGAAAGAGCTAGGGGAAGGACTGAAGGAGCTGAAGGGGATTTCAACCCCATAGGAAGAAGAATATCAACTAACTGGAACACCCAGAGCTCCCAGGGACTAAACCACAAACCAAAGAGTATACATCTAGGGAGCAATGGTTCCAGCTGCATATGTAGCAGAGGATGGCCTTATCTGGCATCAATGGGAGGGGAGACCCTTGGTCCTGTGGAAGCTAGATGCCCTATCATAGAGGGATGCTAGAGTGGTGAGGCATGAGTTGGTGAGTGGGAAGAGACGCACCCTCATAGAGGCAAAGGGGAAGGGGCAGAAGGAGGATGGAATGGGGATTTTCTAGGGGAACAAACTGGGAAGGGGTATATCATTTGAAATGTAAATGAATAAAACTATTGATAAAAAGATCAGTAATGTACAAATTAGTCCACATGCTACAATTATGCATCTGTTTATAAAAGAACACCATCATTTGAGTGAATTGGCAGACTGGAGAATGGCAACAAGTCTTTAACAACTATATACATGAAAGAAGGTTAGTATCTAGAATATACAAACAACCAAAAATGTACACATCAAGAAATCAACAACCCAGCTAAAAATAGGGTATAGAATTTAACAGAGAATATTCAGAAGAAGAAATACAAATAGCCCAGAAAGAGTTTTAAAGAAATGTTCAACATTCTAAGCCTTCATAGAAATGGAAATTAAAATTTTTTTTTGAGAATTTATCTTACCTTAGTAAGAAGTACCAAGATAAAAACAAGGACAATAGATGCTGTGTAGTTGTTGGGCAAATAGCAATTATTCACTGTTACTAGAAGTGCAAGATGGAGTAATTACTATAGAAATCAGTATGAAGGTTCCTCAAAAGATGGACACAGATACACTACAATCTTCAGGTATATCATTCTTAGCATATTCTCAAAGACTATATATCTTAATACAGTGACATTTTCTCTTTTATGCTCATTGCTGTTCTATTCACTGTAGCCAGGAAGAGAAAACAAAATAAATGTCCATCATAGGAGTAATATGTAGTCAAACTATGGTACTTACGTTATAGAATATTATTTATCTGAAAAGAAAATGAAATTATGCAGTTTTTAGGAAAATAGGTTGAGTTGGAAGTAATCATGTTGAGAGAAGTAATCCAGACCCATAAAGCAAACATCTCACGCCTTGTCTCACATGTGTATATAACATTTAAAACTTTCTGTATGTGCACTCCTTCTGGAATACTCAAAGAGCTTAGCATCTAGTAAGGCACCATGGGGAGGAAGAAGAGGAGATGACATAGAATGTTTCAAATATGGGAAGAAGAACATTAGATCAGAATGATGAAGTGGGGCAGGGGGTGGGAGGGAGAATGAAGGAGGGAATATGTGTAGAGACAAGCAACCCTGAAAGTCTTTTGAAAATTCCTTATAGAGCCCTACTATAGTTGAAGATCCTAAACATACTTATACAGATGTAAAAATAATTTTAATAAGTCGCCCTCTAATGGGAGGCCTGCATCGGTACTGTCTAGTTTTATGTTAGTTTGACACACACTAGTCATCTGAGAGGAAGGGACTTCAATTAAAAAAAAAAAGGCTTTCATTAGATTGTTCTATAGGCGAGCCATTAGGGCATTTTCTTATTCAGTGATTGATGGATAAGGGCCCCAATCCACTGTGGATGGAGTCATCACTGTGCTGGCAGTCCTGAGTTGTGTAACAAAGCAGGCTGAGCAAGCTATGCCAAGTGAGCCAGGAAGCATAACCCCTCCATGGCCTCTGTAACACCTTCTGCCTACACGTCCCTGCCATGTTGAAGTTCTACCCTGAATTGTTTACCTCATCTGAGATGTCAATCACTAGGTCTCATAGACCCTCAAACATTACAGGCTATTGCTATTGTTCTTGGTTATCTTTCAGAATGTTTTGGTAAGTCTTTATGACTGGAGGCACCACTCATTGATCCATAAACATGGAAACATGAAATGGGCACTGACCTGAAATTTTCACTCCTTTTTTGGTAGCTCTTACAGCTCTGGAAGTTGCTATCTACACTATTTGAGAAGAAAAACATAAATATTGGTCTTACCCAGCTCAGAATACTATGAGCTACAATAACCACCCTCTTGATAAGATATGGCCACAGATGCAGTAGTGGCACAATGTTAAGGGCTAACTACTTTCTGACAGAATTTAAGGTCCATCTCCCTAGCTAGAACCCATATGTGGTACTGTTAACAAGGCCAAGAACCTGTGACTAGATGCATCATAGTCCTCAGAAAAAAAGCCTATTACTGTTTTTCTACTAAATGTACATAGCAATAAAATGACGCCTCATAATGCATTGCTATACTTATATATCAGCCCATCATTTAACTTTCATCAGAGAACCCTCTGCTTCGTGCAGAGGACAATTACCACAAAAGACTATAATTGGCCAATGTACATAGAAAAAGGTATGTTGGACTGCACAGAATTAAATGGGAGGTTTAGATCACAATACTTCCCTGAAGACTTAAGAATCTTCATGGAAGACATGGTGCAATAAGGCTCTAAGAGGCAGAGGTGGTAGAGGACATCAAAGAGAGAATGTTTTCTGGAAGCAGTGAGGCAGATGCACATATGAACTCACAGAAGTTTTACAATGTACAAAAGATCTGTGCAAGACACACAAAAATCCTCAGTGGAGGAGCTATTGACATGTGGTGGGTGATGGTAAAAGCTGTGTCAGGTTTGATTACTGATGTGATCACTTTATATAGACCATACTCTAAAGTAGACTTCATATTGAAGAGTAGTTGGACCACAGGAATCAGTCTTAGTTAGTTTTAAAGGAGAGGAGAAGGTTGAGTGTGTAGGGAGGTGGGGATATATCTGGAAGGAGTGGATTGGGAAATTGAACTTGATTGAAGTACAGTATATGAAATTCTGAAAGACTATTATAATATATATATTTTAAAAAATCACAT
The DNA here is from genome assembly GCF_978045245.1 of Mus caroli. NCBI lineage: Eukaryota > Metazoa > Chordata > Mammalia > Rodentia > Muridae > Mus > Mus caroli. Next base: position 4,761,260 of record NW_028227263.1, read on the forward strand.
TATTTCTAAAGGTGGATATGTTGGCAATGTACCTTTTATCCTAACTGTTTGGAAAGACAGGCTGTTCAAAGCCTGAATCATCCACACAACAAGTTTCAGATTAGCTGGATCTGCAAAGTGAGACAGTTTTCAAAAAAGCAGAAAATATATTCAGGAAAGAAAATCAGCACATCAGAATGTCAGCAATACACACTTTTGAAGAAATGGTCATATTAGCAAATGGACAGGATTATCCTATATATTTTCCTGGGGATGCAAGGATGAAGGAAAGGTAATAAAGATATAGAATGGAATATTATTCAACTGTAAAAAGCACGGTACAGTAAAATTAATGGTAATGGAGAATAATGTGTGAAGAAAAATAAAGCAGGCATAGATAAAGTGATACCACATCTATCTCTCACATGTGGAAACTAGAAAACACAATCATAGTAGAATAATGATCAATAGACATGATAAATGGCAAAGGTGAGGGAAGGTTAAAGAAGATAGATCAATGAGATCCAAGCACATTTAGACAAAAATATAAACTTTTGATATCTGCATGGGAGAGTGATGGTACCCAACAATCATCACTTTTGTATATACAAATAATGAGGAGATAGCAGGTCAGAGCTTGAAAAAATAGAGATGATAAAGTCACAGAAATAAACATTTACTTAGGATATGTACAAACATAGTGAATGATCAACACATGTCCAGTCAACATGTACAGTGACCTGCTATCACATAGAACATTGAGTGACACCAATAATGGCTGCTCCATTCATATACTATTGCCTAAAATATGTCAGAGAAAATCCAGATATTAACAGAAAACGCTGAAGATAGTGCTCAAAGTTTAAGATGAGAAAATAACTGCTTACAATGAGCTGATAAGATTTTGTATGGAGGAAATGCACTGAAAACCTAACCTGCAGCAGAAAATGCACACCATGCTGCCTTTTAATTATTGTGACTTGCACAAGAGCAGGTAGAGGACATCCGGGATCATAAAAGTGTCCTGCATCTTCATTGAACTGGGCTATGTGGTAGGAAGTCTTCTATAAAGCACACCAACTGGTCAAAAACGAATTGAAATCACTTCCTTAACTGTACCTTAAAACTGTAAGGAAAGACTAATTTCACTTTAAAATTTTACTTTAATTCAAGCCTTGACATGACATCTACCTTCAAAATGCTTTTAGTGTAGTAGAGCAAATGGGATGTATATTCAGAGTAATGGGAGCACATGCCTTCAGGTGGAGAAAGGAGACACCAAAGACAAGGGGGCAGAGTGTGACCTCTGTGGAGTAGGATTGTTACTGGAGAGGTTAGATGGAGTTATGTGTTTTGAACAGTGGAGCACAATGCCTTTGCTATGTGCATATTCCAGTGGCTACCCTTTGATGCTTATAAGTCTTATAGGTGTAGCAGACAATATTATGTTAGTCAGATGTAATCCAGGTACAGAGAAGGAAAAATAAATCAGTAGGTTTTCCAAGTTTTATCCACATCCATGGTGGAGCAGGGTGATGAGCTGTGCCTACCCAAGCTCTTTTTCCATAAATACATCCTGGTCGTCTGTGAGTTTAAGTTTGTTTGTATCTAAGTGAACATGAGGGAATCTACTATCCAGGTGGGGTTTTATTGGTCAGTAAAGTTACTAACAGTCCCTCATTATGTCAGCAAGCCTGACCTGAAAACCTTCAGAAGCTGAACCTCAATGAGGAGCAAAGCTGCTGAGGATCCTCTCCACAGTCAGGAACCAAAGTGTCTGCAGATTCTGTGGTCTGCTGAGAACAGTCGGCAGTGGAAGGATCCACATGTGCAGCCTTGTTAACCCAGTCCTCACCCCTTTATTTGGACATGTATCTTCATACAGAATATTGGACAGCTGTAATTTTTTCTTTAGGCGACTCTCAGTTGTGCTATCTCTGTCCTTCAGCAGACAGGGCAAGGCTAACACCATCAGTGCTATGCTGGTGTTTTTAACTCCATGGAAGTTGCAGGCCAATTTCTGTCCCTGAACAGTGGACTCTGGACAACATGGTAAGAAAAATCTCTTCTGTGGCATTTCTCACCGTTCTGTGTGGATACCACAGACCATCAAGACAGCATCTAAGTCTCGTGTACTCATATAAATTTATCTTAGATTCATCTAAATCTGTTGGTTTTCTTTCCCAATTAGTGTGAGCACTGTGGGTGGTGAATGAATAGATAACAATTATGAACATAAGATGAAAACAACAGGCATGAAGAAGCCCTCTGAATGTGATTAGATGCTAAAAATTCTGCTGTCTACACAATGGAGGAAGATAACAAATCTTTCTATCATATTCTGTTTTCTGACCTCTGACCCAGCACCCTTCATCAAACTCAGGACTCATTGAGAAGATAAGTTGTTGTCCTTTAATGGTGACATGCAAACACTAGGACTAATGTCACTTTTATAGTGAGCCTTTTGTTTTGGGGCTCCACTACTAGCCAATAGAGACACATAATGGAACTCAGGATTTAACTCACCTCTTTCTGTCACAGTGAATTCAGGTGACAGATGACTCCAACAAAAGTGCACACTGGGCTGAGCACAGACTATTTTTCTGCAAACAGCACGTCTTAACCCTGTGAAGCTCTGTCTTCCTTTGGATAGAGGTCACTGACCTTCAGGAATACCTGTCATTTCTGAGACCAGTGGTAGGTGCTTATCTTGTGCCTCATGGGATAGAAACTCAAGGAGAAAACTCTTAGGATCAATTAACAGAAATTTATGACATAATGATCCAAGCTCCCTGCAGACTTGTGTGGAAGACAATGGTCAGGGGAGTCACATACTGTGGGTACTACCTGTGTTGGAATTGTTCCAACTCTACAGCCTTGTTGTCACCAACCCTATGTATGCCCTGGTGTTATCATGTCCTGTATGGGAGTTCTCACCATGATACTAATTGTCTACTCTGTATTCTGCTGAGATTGCTTCCTCTGAATCAGACATGCACAGAATGGGTCTATTCTAAGTATCTTGTACTCCTTTCCCTACACTCAAGACATTCTGTATATTGTTATGAATTGATGTTCCTTCAGTACTTCCATTCTGTTTGCTACAGTTTCAAACATTTAAAATATTTATTCAGCCCTGAGACTCTCTATACTAGTAGCATTATACAGATAGAAGAATTCATACTTAGAATATATATGAATTTATGTATACATATATGCATGCAATAACAACTGGAATAAAAGAGCGGCCATGAATTTGCAGAAGAGTGACAGAGGGTTACATAGAAGTGTTTCAAGGAGAAAGGCAAGTCACAAAGGATATAGAGAAAGGATAATCTCACCAGAGAACTCCTAAATGTATTCTGCTGAGATTGCTTCCTCTGAATCAGACATGCACACAATGGGTCTATTCTAAGTATCTTGTATTCTTTTCCCTACACTCAAGACATTCTGTATATTGTTATGAATTGATGTTCCTTCAGTACTTCAGACCTATGGTCATTTGATCTTTGACAAGGAGCTAAAACCATCCAGTGGAAAAAAGACAGCAATTTCAACAAATTGTGCTGGATCAACTGGTGGTTATCATGTAGAAGAATGTGAATTGATCCATTCTTATCTCCTTGTACAAAGCTCAAGTCTAAGTGGATCAAGGAACTCCACACAAAACCAGAGACAATGAGTCTTATAGAGGAGAAAGTGAGGAAGAGCCTGGAAGATATGGACACAAGGGATTTTTTTTTTTAACAGAAGAGCAATGGCTTGTGCTGTAAGATCAAGAATCGACAAATGTGTCCTTATTAGAAGTTGGAACATCTTCTGGGTATATGCCCAGGAGAGGTATTGCGGCATCCTCCGGTAGTACTATGTCCAATTTTCTAAGGAACAGCCAGACTGATTTCCAGAGTGGTTGTACAAGCTTGCAATCCCACCCACAATGGAGGAGTGTTCCTCTTTCTTCACATCCTCACCAGCATCTGCTGTCACCTGAATTTTTGATCTTAGCCATTCTGACTGGTGTGAGGTGGATTCTCAAGATTGTTTTGATTTGCATTTCCCTGGTGATTATGGATGCTGAACATTTTTTTCTTCTCAGCCATTCGGTATTCCTCAGTTGAGAATTCTTTGTTTAGCTTTGTACCCCATATTTTAATAGGGTTATTTGATTTTCTGGTGTCCATCTTCTTGAGTTCTTTGTATATATTGGATATTAGTCCCCTATCTGATTTAGGATTGGTAAAGATCCTTTCTTAAGCTGTTGGTGGCCTTTTTGTCATATTGACAGTGTCTTTTGACTTACAGAAGCTTTGCAATTTTATGAGGTCCCATTTGTTGATTCTCTATCTTACAGCACAAGCCATTGTTGTTCTGTTTAGGAATTTTTTCCCCCTGTGCTCAAATCTTCTAGGCTTTCCCACACTTTCTCTTCTATAAGTATTAGTGTCTCTCATAGCATCCTTATTTATAATAGCCAGAAGCTGGAAAGTACCCAGATGTCCCTCAATAGAAGAATGGGTACAGAAAATGTGGTGCATTTACATAATGGAGTACTACTCAGCTATTAAAAACAATTAATTTATGAAATTCTTAGGCAAATGGATGGATCTGGAGGATATCATTCTGAGTAAGTTAATCCAATCACAAAAGAACTCACATGATATGCACTCACTGATAAGATAAGTGGATATTAGCCCAGAAACTTAGAATACCCAAGATACAATTTGCAAAACACATGAAACCCAAGAAGAACGAAGACCAAAGTGTGGATACTTTGTTCCTCCGTAGAATGGGGAACAAAATACCCATGGAGGGAGTTACAGAGACAAAGTTTGGAGCTGAGATGGAAGGAAGGACCATCCAGAGACTGCCCCACCCAGGGGTCCATTCCATAAAGAGCTACCAAACCCAGACACTATTGCATATGTCAACAAGATTTTGCTGACAGGACCCTGATATAGCAGTCTCTTGTGAGACTCTGCCAGTGCCTGGCAAATACAGAAGTGGATAATTACCGTCATCTATTGGATGGAACACAGGTTCCCCAATGGAGGAGCTAGAGAAAGTACCCAAGGACCTGAAGGGGTCTGCTACTCTATAGGAGGAATAACAATATGAATTAACCAGTACCCCCAGAGCTTGTGTCTCTAGTTTCCTTTTTTTAATTTTTAATATTTTTTATTACGTATTTTCCTCAATTACATTTCCAATGCTATCCCAAAAGTCCCCCATACCCCCCCCCCCACTTCCCTACCAACCCATTCACATTCTTTTGGCCCTGGCATTCCCCTGGATTGGGGCATATAAAGTTTGCAAGTCAAATGGGCCTCTCTTTCCAGTGATGGCCGACTAGGCCATCTTTCGATACATATGCAGCTAGAGACAAGAGCTCCGGGGTACTGGTTAGTTTATCATGTTGTTCCCCCCTATAGGGTTGCATATCCCTTTAACTCCTTGGGTACTTTTCTAGCTTCTCCATTGGGAGCCCTGTGATCCATCCAATAGCTGACTGTGAGCATCCACTTCTGTGTTTGCTAGGCCCCGGCATAGCCTCACAAGAGACAGCTATATCTGGGTCCTTTCAGCAAAATCTTGCTATTGTATGCAATGGTGTCAGCATTTGGAAGCTGATTATGGGATGGATCCCTGGATATGGCAGTCTCTAGATGGTCCATCCTTTCATCACAGCTCCAAACTTTGTCTGTGTAACTCCTTCCATGGGTGTTTTGTTCCCAATTCTAAGAAGGAGCATAGTGTCCACACTTTGGTCTTCATTCTTCTTGAGTTTCATGCGTTTATAAATTTTATCTTGTATCTTGGGTATCCTACGTTTTGGGCTAATATCCACTAGTCTGGCGGTTCCTCAGAAAATTGGACATAGTACTACCGGAGGATCCAGCAATACCTCTCCTGGGCATATATCCAGAAGATGTCCCAACTGGTAAAAAGGACACATGCTCCACTATGTTCATAGCAGCCTTATTTATAATAGCCAGAAGCTGGAAAGAGCCCAGATGCCCCTCAACAGAGGAATGGATACAGAAATTATGGTACATTTACACAATGGAGTGCTACTCAGCTATTAAAAAGAATGAATTTATGAAATTCCTAGCCAAATGGATGGGCCTGGAGGGCATCATCTTGAGTGAGGTAACACAATCACAAAAGAACTCACACAATATGTATTCACTGATAAGTGGATATTAGTCTCTCGTTTCATATGTAGCAGAGGATGGCCTAGTTAATCATCACTGGGAGGAGAGGCCCTTGGTCTTGTGAAGATTAAATGCCCCAATACATGGGAATGCCAGGGTCAAGATGTGGGAGTGGTGGGTTGGGGATCAGGGTAGGGGGAGGTTATAGGGGACTTTCGGGATATGATTTGAAATGTAAATGAAGAAAATATCTAATAAAACTGCATACAAATAAAGGAAGTGATTTTAGATTCAAATCTTGCTTTTCTGGTATGATGGTATATCCATGACTTGCTATGGTGGGAGAATTGGGTTCTGATGATGCCAACTAACCTTGGTTTCTGTTGCTTATGTTTTTATGCTTGCTTCCTGTCATCTGATTATCTCTGGTGCTACCTGCCCTCAATATATCTGACTGGGGTCTGTCCTTCCTGTGATCTTGATTATGTCAGAACTCCTCAGAGTTCAGCTGTCTCTGTGATCCTGTGATCATGAGATCCTGGGTGTGTCAGAGCTCCTGGGAGTTAAGCTGCCTCTGGGACCTTTGGATTCTGGTGTGATCAAGCTCCTGTGATCCTGTGATCCTGTGGTCCTGAGCGTGTTAGAGCACCTGACAGTGGAGCTTCTTCTGGGTGTTGTGGGACTGGCTGCAGAGTTCAAACCCAAGGTCTGCTCAGGGCACTGCCTCACACCAAAAGGAACCTGTGCCACTGGTCAGGTGGAATTCCTGGATGCCTGGGTCCTGCTTGTCTCAGTCAATTCCAGTTTTGGGGCAGATGTGTACTCCTCACCTCTGATCCTGGGAGTGTTAGAGAGCCTGGGAGTAGAGCTTCCTCTAGGTGTTGTGGGATTGGCCATGGAGTTTCTGTCCAAGGTCTGCTCAGGACACCAGCCCACACTGGAAGGAATTCATGCTACTAGATGGGCAGAGTTCCTAGGTCTTGCTGGTCCCCAGAAGTGTTCCTTTTTCATGTGTTCTGGGCTGCCATGATGGGAAGAAAGTTCTCCATCATACTCCCATTGCTGCAAAGCCCTGCCTCACAAAAGGCCAAAACAAAGACACAAATGGCCATGGACTGAGGCCTCTGAATCTATGAGTCAGTATAAATACATTGAAAATATATTTATTTGTCACAAAGATGAAGGTTGGTTAATACAACATACAGAGTTTGCATCACCAGTTCTGGTATGGTACAGCATTTATGAAGAATAGTGAAGTAGTTTGACCAAGAACATGTTTAGTCTGAAAAGGATACAGCATCTTTTTATCAGCATTTCCTGCAGAAGCTGCCTTTATCCACTGAGTTGGCATTGCACCATTCTTTCAACAGTTACTACAGATACACTTCTCCATCTTCTTCCTTCCCCCTGCTGCCTCCTTATTGTTCTGAAGTGTTTGAGCCAGGGGTAATTGGTCAATGTATAAAGGACTTCATTTTCTGAGTGTGCATTTGTTTTGTTTTGCTATTATTTTGTTTTATTGGTTTGGATTTTGTGCATTTTGTTGCAAGAGAAAGAGAGGTGTGGGTATTGGGTGGGTAGGCAAGTGTGTAGTTAGGACCTTAGAAGAGTTGCAGGAAAGAAAAACAAGATGATTAAATGATGTATGAGTAAGAAGGTTTTAACCAAGCCTTGTTGTCTATGATCTCTATTTGGTTAATTTTTATTTATAGTGTGAATAAATCTCCACTCTATGTTTTGCATGTCATCAATAAACTAGTTTCCCCATATCTCTGCTGGAAATAATTAATCTTTCCCACGAAAGATCAATTGTTTTCATGGTCATAAGTATGCTTTGTGACATATGTGTCTTCATTTTGAAACTTGAGTGTTACCTCAGTTCCATAGATTATCTCTTTCTCCATACCATCTGACTCCCAGAGCTCATAGAAAAGTGTGAAGTGGAAAATCCAAGACATGCAACTTGTGGCCATGCTGGCCCCTCATGTTTCATTATGAATTTTAGATTTATTAGCCATAGCTCTGAAACAAGCACCTGTTATGTTTGCAGAGAGTCCCTGCAAGAAATGCTTTTCTTTTGTGACAATCACTATTGACAATCACTGAAAGTCATCCAGTGTAGGAACATGGCACCTCCATTTAGGTGAACTTTAGTTACTTTTGAAATAGTTTGTATTTATAAGGAAATAAAGCTTGAGTGTTTTGTTTACATTGCCAGTAAGAATTTTAGTGTATTTAAGGTTACATTGAGTGGAATGGTCCAGTCTTTGCATCAGGCAAAGCTTTTCTAAAACAGAGATAAATAAACCACACCCCATGAATCTGCTCTTAGAAAAGTGTGATTAGGAACAGCACAGGCCAGAAGAAATGCCTGCACATCTCCACTTAACGTGAGAAAGAGGCCAATATTCTGCCCAAGGCAAGCTTGACATCCTTGTTCCTCAGTGTATAGATGAGAGGGTTGATGGTTGGACTGACGATCGAGTATAGCACTGAGGTAAATTTGCTTCTTTCTGGGCTGTAGCTGGATGCAGGACTGATATATGCACATAACATAGATGAGTAGTACACAGAAACCACAATGAGGTGGGATGAGCAGGAAGAAAAGGCCTTCCTCTTGCCCTCAGCAGAACGCATGCGCAGGATGCTGGCAATGATGCAGCCATAGGATAGCAAGGTAAGCACAAAATTGACGCCTCCAAAAAAGAAATCTCCCAAAAGAGTCATGATGGTATTTACATATGTAGGACTACAGGAGAGTTGAAGTAGTGGAGGTATCTCACAGAAGAAGTGGGTGATGACCTTGGGTCCACAGAATGACAGCCGCGTCATCAGGCCAGTGTGCACAGATGCATTCACAGCACCGATGGACCATACACTCACGGCCAGGGCCCCACACAGCTGTGGGCTCATCCTAGAGCTGTAGTGCAGGGGACAGCAGATGGCCACATAGCGGTCATAGGCCATGACCGTGAGCAGCAGCAGCTCAGAAGATGCTGACCATGCAAGGAAGAAGAGCTGGGACATACATCCCTTGAAGGAGATGGTGTTTTCCTCAGACACTAGGCCAATCAAGGCCTTAGGAATCACAGAGGAGGTGCACACAATATCCGTGCTAGCCAGGTTGCACAAGAAAAAGTACATGGGATTGTGGAGCCCAGTGCTGGAGGTAACCAAAGCGATGATTAAAATGTTGCCCATCAGAGCCATCATGTAGAGGATCAAGAAGCAGCCTATCAGGAACAATCTTAGACCAGGGTGCTCTGAGAACCCTTCCAGCACAAACTCTGTCACTTCTGTCTGGTTGAGTTTCAATATCATCAAGGAGAGGATTGGGTCCATTGCTATGTCTTACAGGTTCCTATAAAATGCCACAGTGTACCACTTCAAAATCTGGATTCAAACTGTCTGCTGTCAGAAAGGGAAGGAGTTAGTGTATTTCCTTCATGAAAGCCTCTTGTCTTTTCTTGTGTGTACCACAGTATTGGAAAGCCACATATATTTCATTTTCTCTTCTTTCTCACATAGTAACTTTTCCCCTGTAGTGTTTTATCAAGGGGAACCAATGTATTTCATTTTCTCTTCTTTCTCACATAGTAACATTCCCCCTGTAGTGTTTTATCAAGGGGAACCGATGTATTTCATTTTCTCTTCTTTCTCACACAGTAACTTTCCCCCTGTAGTGTTTTATCAAGGAGAACCTATGTTCTTCTCTGCTCTTGAACATTCGGAAAGGGAGAAGCATCCTTTACTCATCACCTGCCTATGCTTTTCTTCTCCATTGCCACTAAGCCCTGTGCTCTGGGGACAGTGCTCAGTGACCCAGCTGTACCCCTTAGTTCACATCTCCTATTCTCCACCTGATGAGAATTTTAGGTAGATATACTGAGATGATTATTATATCTTTGTTTCTACACTTGGCCTTCTTAGCTGACAGGCACGTTGTCTCTTCTGATATCTGCAGTGGTTGTCCAACTACCCATCTCAATCAGATATTGGCACCCCCATAGCCAAGTAGCCATGTATTTTTTGAATTAATTTCTGTTATTGGTGTCTTCTGTATTTTGAAGTCTTCTGACTCTAACCCACATCAAATCTATGACCACAAAGAATATTTCATAAAACCCAGCCCTATGAACCTAAACTGCTTATGGGGCATTTCTGTCTTAATGAACCCCAGTGCACACTGAAGTCAACATACCCACAGCTGAAGTCATTACCACTGTTTACAGAAGTTTCTTGTAGTTTCGGTACTTTTAATCAATAATTCACCCTCAGCTACACAGTGACTCCAGACACTTTTTCCATGGAGCTCAGCTCCATCTTTCTCACTCATTTTCTTATGTGTAGTCTATTTCCTTGATAGATCCTCATTAGTGTCCAGCTCCATGAGCAAAGAGAATGGTGTTCTTTACCCTCTTTTCTCTCTAATCCAACTGATCCTCAATGAGTGAAACTATAGCTTCCCCATTCTTAGAACTCATGTTCTCAAGGTCTTCAGCAGTTTCATAATTTCTGGGTTCTTGTCATTTCCATCATTTCCAGTTTCCTTCTCTACCACTCAAGAGATACTAATGGTATACTTAAGATAACTGGACTTCTGCCCTAAGCAAAACTCACCATGTTTCCCCACAGTCATTCAGTGACTAGCACTCCATAGCTTGACATAGTAGACTCATCTAACGTTCTTCTTTAGCCTTTTCCATAAGTTCCCGTCTGAGTGTATATGTGTGTATATGTGAACATATATGAGTGTATATGTGGGTATACTCTACCCTATCTGGACATCTGTTTGGAAATTATTTGTTGTGTTCCTCATCTGGAACTATTCTTCATTTTGTAGCAGTCTTCCAGTGAAATGTTTCATTCACTGAGTGCAGTGGCTTACCCCACTCCCACTTTGCTGTATAACCCTTCATTTTCTTTGCTCACATTTTATTCTACATAATTTTCATAGTATGGCTCACAATCTATTTTCTCTCTTATTTAGTTATTTATGCTGGCTATATCTTTCTACATTTCAAATTATAGTTACAGAAATATTGTATTTGGAATACCCTTTGGAACCATATGAATATGACTGACCATGTCGCCTCCTCCCCATTCTATTGTACTGGAGAATGTTAATGTATATTTAGTATTGCTCAAGGTTCTGCTGAAACAGAAGTTCAAAACCAAATTCCTATAATGTTCTTGGGATTTTCTTGATCAGGCTATCTAATTCAACTATACTTGATATTGTAAAATACTCCCTCCATAGTACATGTAATCAATTTTATTTGCTTCCATTCCTTTGTACACCTGCCTCAGAGCTTAAGGGAAAGATTCAAAAATAATTGAAACCTGTGACACACTATATGATAGAAATTTCTTAGTATTAATAACACATCTATACAAATCTAACTACGTGGAAAATAACTAACTTATTCCTAAATGATAAACTTTAGAAGAAATGACAGAGAAATAAAATCCTTGGGGTGGTCTGAGGACTCAGAAACATGTCAATACATCTATGGACATGTGACTTTTTGTAAGCAGACAAAGAAAGAAAGAAACAAGTGGAAAAAACACACTAGAGAAATAATCGCATGTTCAACAAATGGTGCTGGTTCAATTGGACATTTACAAGTAGAAGAATGAAACTAGTCACTTTCTCTTACCCTGTACCAAACTCAGCTGCAATTAGACCAAGGACCTCAGCATAATATCAAACACCCTAAAAATGAGAAATTATAGAATATGTGACTCATCATCACAGGAAAAGACATTCTGAACAGAACCATGGTAGTTCAAGCATTAAGTTCACATGCTTCACTATGTTTATAACAGCCTTATCTATAATAGCCAGAAGCTGGAAACAACCCAGATGTCCATCAGCAGAGAAATGGATACAGAAAATGTGGTACATTTGCACAATTTACTCAGCTATTAAAAAAATGACTTCATGAAATTCACAGGCAAATGGGTGGGACTAGAAAATAACATCCTAAGTTAGGTAACCCAGACACAAAAGAACACATATGGTATGTACTCACTGATAAGTGGATATTAGCTCAAAAGCTCAGAATACCCATGATACAACCCACAATCCATATGGAGCTTAAGAAGAAGGGAGACCAAAATGTAGATGCTTCAATCCTACATAGAATGGGAAACAAAACAATCATAGTAGGTAGAGGGAGGGAGGGCCCTGGGAGTAAGAGAGTAAGGGGAGGGAAAAGTGGAGCAGGATCAGGACTGGAAAGAAATACAGAAGAGACAGAAGAGACTGGACAGAAGAGAAATACAGATGGTCAGGAAATTGAATAGAAACATGTAGCAGTGGGGGATGGGGAGCAGGGGTTAGCCACTAGAAAGTCCTAGACTCCAGGGAACCCAGATTCTTCCAGGACCTAATGGTGATGACTTTAGGCAATATACCCCCCCCCCCCAAACAAGAGATACAACCTGTAGAGACCACCTCCAGTAGATAGGCATGGCCCCAAGTTGAGAGATGGATCCACCCACCTATCTCAAAAATTTTAACCAGAACTGTTCCTGTCCAAAGGAAAGACAGGGACAAAAAAAAAATGGAGCAGATATTGAAAATAAGGCCAACCAGAGACCACCCCACGTAGGGATCCATCCCATTTGCAGACACCAGTCCTCCTCACCATTGCTGTTGTCAAGAAGCACTTGCCGAACAGGATCCTGTTATGGCTGTTCCCTGAGAGGTTCTACAAGTACCTACCCAATACAGATGCAGATACTCACAACCAATCATCGGTTGAAGCCTGGGAACCCCAATGAAAGAGCTAGGGGAAGGACTGAAGGAGCTGAAGGGGATTTCAACCCCATAGGAAGAAGAATATCAACTAACTGGAACACCCAGATCTCCCAGGGACTAAACCACAAACCAAAGAGTATACATCTAGGGAGCAATGGTTCCAGCTGCATATGTAGCAGAGGATGGCCTTATCTGGCATCTTGGGAGGGGAGGCCCTTATCCTGTGGAAGCGAGATGCCCCAGCATAGAGGGATGCTAGAGTGGTGAGGCAAGAGTTGGTGAGTGGGAAGAGAAGCACCCTCATAGAGGCAAAGGGGAAGGGGCAGAAAGAGGATGGAATGGGGATTTTCTAGGGGAACAAACTGGGAAGTGGGATATCATTTGAAATGTAAATGAATAAAAGTATTGATAAAAGATCAGTAATGTACAAATTAGTCCACATGCTACAATTATGCATCTATTTATAAAAGAACACCATCATTTGAGTGAATTGGCAGACTGGAGAATGGCAACAAGTCTTTAACAACTATATACATGAAAGAAGGTTAGTATCTAGAATATACAAACAACCAAAAATGTACACATCAAGAAATCAACAACCCAGCTAAAAATAGGGTATAGAATTTAACAGAGAATATTCAGAAGATGAAACACAAATAGCCCAGAAAGACTTTTAAAGAAATGTTCAACATTTTAGCCTTCATAGAAATGGAAATTAATTTTTCTTTTGAGAATTTATCTTTCCTTAGTAAGAAGTACCAAGATAAAAACAAGGACAATAGACGCTGTGTAGTTGTGGGGCAAATAGCAATTATTCACTGTTACTAGAAGTGCAAGATGGAGTAATTACTATAGAAATCAGTATGAAGGTTCCTCAAAAAGATGGACACAGATACACTACAATCTTCAGGTATACCATTCTTAGCATATTCTCAAAGACTATATATCTTAATACATTGACACTTGTTCTTTTATGCTCATTGCTGTTCTATTCACTGTAGCCAGGAAGAGAAAACAAAATAAATGTCCATCATAGGAGTAATATGTAGTCAAACTATGGTACTTACGTTATAGAATATTATTTATCTGAAAAGAAATTGAAATTATGCAGTTTTTAGGAAAATAGGTTGAGTTGGAAGTAATCATGTTGAGAGAAGTAACCCAGACCCATAAAGCAAACATCTCACGCCTTGTCTCACATGTGGATATCACATTTAAAACTTTCTGTATGTGCACTCCTTCTGGAATACTCAAAGAGCTTAGCATCTAGTGAGGCACCATGGGGAGGAAGAAGAGGAGATGACATAGAATGTTTCAAATATGGGAAGAAGAACATTAGATCAGAATGATGAAGTGGGGCAGGGGGTGGGAAGGAGAATGAAGGAGGGAATATGTGTAGAGACAAGCAACCCTGAAAGTCTTTTGAAAATTCCTTATAGAGCCCTACTATAGTTGAAGATCCTAAACATACTTATACAGATATAAAAATAATTTTAATAAGTCGCCTTCCAATGGGAGGCCTGCATTGGTACTGTCTAGTTTTATGTTAGTTAGACACACACTAGTTATCTGAGAGGAAGGGACTTCAATTAAAAAAAAAAGACTTTCATTAGATTGTTCTATAGGCGAGCCATTAGGGCATTTTCTTATTCAGTGATTGATGGATAAGTGCCCCAATCCACTGTGGATGGAGTCATCACTGTGCTGGCAGTCCTGGGTTGTATAACAAAGCAGGCTGAGCAAGCTATGCCAAGTGAGCCAGGAAGCATAACCCCTCCATGGCCTCTGTAACACCTTCTGCCTACAGGTCCCTGCCATGTTGAAGTTCTACCCTGAATTGTTTACCTCATCTGAGATGTCAATCACTAGGTCTCATAGACCCTCAAACATTACAGGCTATTGCTATTGTTCTTGGTTATCTTTCAGAATGTTTTGGTAAGTCTTTATGACTGGAGGCACCACTCATTGATCCATAAACATGGAAACATGAAATGGGCACTGACCTGACATTTTCACTCCTTTTTGGGTAGCTCTTACAGCTCTGGAAGTTGCTATTTACACTATTTGAGAAGAAAAACATAAATATTGGTCTTACCCAGCTCAGAATACTATGAGCTACAATAACCACCCTCTGGATAAGATATGGCCACAGATGCAGTAGTGGCACAATGTTAAGGGCTAACAAACTACTTTCTGACAGAATTTAAGGTCCATCTCCCTAGCTAGAACCCATATGTGGTACTGTTAACAAGGCCAAGAACCTGTGACTAGATGCATCATAGTCCTCAGAAAAAACCCTATTACTGGTTTTCTACTGAATATACATAGCAATAAAATGACTCCTCATAATGCATTGCTATACACATATATCAGCCCATCATTTAACTTTCATCAGAGAACCCTCTGCTTCGTGCAGAGGACAATTACCACAAAAGACTATAATTGGCCAATGTACATAGAAAAAGGTATGTTGGACTGCACAGAATTAAATGGGAGGTTTAGATCACAATACTTCCCTGAAGACTTAAGAATCTTCATGGAAGACATGGATGCAATAAGGCTCTAAGAGGCAGAGGTGGTAGAGGACATCAAAGAGAGAATGTTTTCTGGAAGCAGTGAGGCAGATGCACATATGAACTCACAGAAGTTTTACAATGTACAAAAGATCTGTGCAAGACACACAAAAATCCTCAGCGGAGGAGCTATTGACATGTGGTGGGTGTTGGCTAAAGCTGTGTCAGGTTTGCTTATTGATGTGATCACTTTATATAGACCATACTCTAAAGTAGACTTCATATTGAAGAGTAGTTGGACCACAGGAATCAGTCTTAGTTAGTTTTAAAGGAGAGGAGAAGGTTGAGTGTGTAGGGAGGTGGGGATATATCTGGAAGGAGTGGATTGGGTAATTGAACTTGATTGAAGTACAGTATATGAAATTCTGAAAGACTATTAAAATATATATATTTTAAAAAAATCACATTATTTCTAAAGGTGGATATGTTGGCAATGTACCTTTTATCCTAACTGTTTGGAAAGACAGGCTGTTCAAAGCCTGAATCATCCACACAACAAGTTTCAGATTAGCTGGATCTGCAAAGTGAGACAGTTTTCAAAAAAGCAGAAAATATATTCAGGAAAGAAAATCAGCACATCAGAATGTCAGCAATACACACTTTTGAAGAAATGGTCATATTAGCAAATGGACAGGATTATCCTATATATTTTCCTGGGGATGCAAGAATGAAGGAAAGGTAAGAAAGATATAGAATGGAATATTCTTCAACTGTAAAAAGCATGGTACATTAAAATTAATGGCAATGGAGAATAATGTGTGAAGAAAAATAAAGCAGGCATAGATAAAGTGATACCGCATCTATCTCTCATATGTGGAAACTAGACAACACAATCATAGTAAAATAATGATCAATAGACATGATAAATAGCAAAGGTGAGGGAAGGTTAAACAAGATAGATCAATGAGAATCAAGCACATTTAGACAAAAATATAAACTTTTGAGATCTGCATGGTAGAGTGATGGTACCCAAGAATCATCACTTATGTATATACAAATAATGAGAAGATAGCAGGTCAGAGCTTGAAATAATAGAGATGATAAAGTCACAGAAATAAACATTTACTTAGGATATGTACAAACATAGTGAACAATCAATACATGTCCAGTCAACATGTACAGTGACCTGCTATCACATAGAACATTGAGTGACACCAATAATGGCTGCTCCATTCATATACTATTGCCTAAAATATGTCAGAGAAAATCCAGATATTAACAGAAAACGCTGAAGATAGTGCTCAAAGTTTAAGATGAGAAAATAACTGCTTACAATGAGCTGATAAGATTTTGTATGGAGGAAATGTACTGAAAACCTAACCTGCAGCAGAAAATGCACACCATGCTGCCTTTTAATTATTGTGACTTGCACAAGAGCAGGTAGAGGACATCCGGGATCATAAAAGTGTCCTGCATCTTCATTGAATTGGGCTATGTGGTAGGAAGTCTTCTATAAAGCACACCAACTGGTCAAAAACGAATTGAAATCACTTCCTTAACTGTACCTTAAAACTGTAAGGAAAGACTAATTTCACTTTAAAATTTTACTTTAATTCAAGCCTTGACATGACATCTACCTTCAAAATGCTTTTAGTGTAGTAGAGCAAATGGGATGTATATTCAGAGTAATGGGAGCACATGCCTTCAGGTGGAGAAAGGAGACACCAAAGACAAGGGGGCAGAGTGTGACCTCTGTGGAGTAGGATTGTTACTGGAGAGGTTAGATGGAGTTATGTGTTTTGAACAGTGGAGCACAATGCCTTTGCTATGTGCATATTCCAGTGGCTACCCTTTGATGCTTATAAGTCTTATAGGTGTAGCAGACAATATTATGTTAGTCAGATGTAATCCAGGTACAGAGAAGGAAAAATAAATCAGTAGGTTTTCCAAGTTTTATCCATATCCATGGTGGAGCAGGGAGATGAGCTGTGCCTACCCAAGCTCTCTTTCCATAAATACATCCTGGTCGTCTGTGAGTTTAAGTTTGTTTGTATCTAAGTGAACAAGAGGGAATCTACTATCCAGGTGGGGTGTTATTGGCCAGTAAAGTTACTAACAGTCCCTCATTATGTCAGTTAGCCTGACCTGAAAACCTTCAGAAGTTGAACCTCAATGAGGAGCAAAGCTGCTGAGGATCCTCACCACAGTCAGGAACCAAAGTGTCTGCAGATTGTGTGGTCTGCTGAGGACAGTCGGCAGTGAAAGGATCCACATGTGCAGCCCTGTTAACCCAGCCCACACCCCTTGATTTGGACATGTATCTTCATACAGAATATTGGACAGCTGTAATTTTTTCTTTAGGGACTCTCAGTTGTGCTATCCCTGTCCTTCAGCAGACAGAGCAAGGCTAACACCATCAGTGCTATGCTGGTGTTTTTAACTCCATGGAAGTTGCAACCAATTTCTGTCCCTGAACAGTGGACTCTGGACAACATGGTAAGAAAAATCTCTTCTGTGGCATTTCTCACCGTTCTGTGTGGATACCACAGACCGTCAAGACAGCATCTAAGTCCCATCTACTCATATAAATGTATATTAGATTCATCTAAATCTGTTGGTTGTCTTTCACAATTAGTGTGAGCACTGTGGGTGGGGAATGAATAGATAACAGTTATGAACATAAGACGAAAACAACAGTCATACTGAAGCCCTCTGATTGTGATTAGATGCTAAAAATTCTGCTGTTTATGCAATGGAGGAAGATAACAAATCTTTCTGTCATATTCTGTTTTCTGACTTCTGACCCAGCACCCTTCATCAAACTCAGGACTCATTGAGAAGATAAGTTGTTGTCCTTTAATGGTGACATGCAAACACTAGGACTAATGTCACTTTTATAGTGAGCCTTTTGTTTTGGAGCTCCACTATCAGCCAAAAGAGACACATGATGGAACTCAGGATTTAACTCACCTTTCTGTCACAGTGAATTCAGGTGACAGATGACTCCAACAAAGGTGCACACTGGGCTGAACACAGACTCTTTTTCTGCAAGCAGCAGGTCTTGACCCTGTGAAGCTTTGTCTTCCTTTGGATAGAGGTCACTGACCTTCAGGAATACCTGTCATTTCTGAGACCAGTGGTAGGTGCTTATCTTGTGCCTCATGGGGTAGAAACTCAAGGAGAAAACTCTTAGGATCAATTAACAGAAACTTATGACTTAATGATCCAAGCTCCCTGCAGACTTGTGTGGAGGACAATGGTCAGGGGAGTCACATACTGTGGGTACTACCTGTGTATGAACTGTTCCCCCTCTACAGCCTTGTTGTCACCAACCCTGTGCATGCCCTGGTGTTACCATGTCCTGTATGGGAGTTCTCACCTTGATACTAATTGTCTACTCTGTATTCTGCTGAGATTGCTTCCTCTGAATCAGACATGCACACAATGGGTCTATTCTAAGTATCTTGTACTGCCCATCTCTCTCCTCCTTTCCCTACACTCAAGACATTCTGTATATTGTTATGAATTGATGTTCCTTCAGCACTTCCATTCTGTTTGCTACAATTTCAAACATTTAAAATATTTATTCAGCCCTGAGACTCTCTATACTAGTAGCATTATACAGATAGAAGAATTCATACTTAGAATATATATAAATTTATGTAAACATATATGCATGCAATAACAACTGGAATAAAAGGGCATCCATGAATTTGGAGAAGACTGACAGAGGGTTACATAGAAGGGTTTCAAGGAGAAAGACAAGTCACAAATGATATAGAGAAAGGATAATCTTACCAGAGACCTCCTAAACCTGATAAAGAGCTTCACTGAACTAGCTGGATATAAAATTAACTCAAACAAATCAGTGGCCTTTCTCTAAACCAAGCATAAATAGGATGAGAAAGAAATTAGAGAAACAACACCCTTCACAATTGTCACAAGAAATATCAAATACCTAAGTGTGACTCTAACTAAAGAACTGAAAGATGTTTGATAAGAACTTCAACTCTCTGAAGAAAAAAATTGAAGAAGATCTCAGAAGATGGAATGATCTTCCATGCTCTTGGATTGACAGCATTAACATAGTAAAAATGGCTATCTTGCCGAAAGCAATCTACAGATTCAATGCAATCCCCATTAAAATCCCAACTCAATTCTTCACTGAGTTAGAAAGGGCAATTTGCAAATTCATCTGGAATAACAAAGAACCGAGGATAGCAAAAACTATTCTCAACAATAAAAGAACCTCACCACACCTGACCTCAAGCTGTACTACAGAGCAATTGTGATAAAAACTGCATGGTACTAGTACAGTGACGGACAGGTAGATCAATGGAATAGAATTGAAGACCCAGAAATGAACCCACACACCTATGGTCATTTGATCTTTGACAAGGAGCTAAAACCACCCAGTGGAGAAAAAGACAGCAATTTCAACAAATGGTGCTGGATCAACTGGTGTTTATCATGTAGAAGAATGTGAATTGATCCATTCTTATCTCCTTGTACAAAGCTCAAGTCTAAGTGGATCAAGGAACTCCACATAAAACCAGAGACAATAAATCTTATAGAGGAGAAAGTGAGGAAGAGCCTGGAAGATATGGGCACAAGGGATTTTTCTTTTTTAACAGAAGAGCAATGGCTTGTGCTGTAAGATCAAGAATCGACAAATGTGTCCTTATTAGAAGTTGGAACATCTTCTGGGTATATGCCCAGGAGAGGTATTGCGGCATCCTCCGGTAGTACTATGTCCAATTTTCTAAGGAACAGCCAGACTGATTTCCAGAGTGGTTGTACAAGCTTGCAATCCCACCCACAATGGAGGAGCGTTCCTCTTTCTCCACATCCTTGCCAGCATCTGCTGTCACCTAAATTTTTGATCTTAGCCATTCTAACTGGTGTGAGGTGGACTCTCAAGATTGTTTTGATTTGCATTTCCCTGGTGATTATGGATGCTGAACATTTTTTTCTTCTCATCCAATCCATATTCCTCAGTTGAGAATTCTTTGTTTAGCTCTGTACCCCATATTTTAATAGGGTTATTTGATTTTCTGGTGTCCATCTTCTTGAGTTCTTTGTATATATTGGATATTAGTCCCCTATCTGATTTAGGATTGGTAAAGATCCTTTCTTAAGCGGTTGGTGGCCTTTTTGTCATATTGACAGTGTCTTTTGCCTTACAGAAGCTTTGCAATTTTATGAGGTCCCATTTGTTGATTCTCTATCTTACAGCACAAGCCATTGCTGTTCTGTTAAGAATTTTTTCCCCTGTGCTCAAATCTTCTAGGCTTTCCCACACTTTCTCTTCTATAAGTATTAGTGTCTCTCATAGCATCCTTATTTATAATAGCCAGAAGCTGGAAAGTACCCAGATGTCCCTCAATAGAGGAATGGATACAGAAAATGTGGTGCATTTACATAATGGAGTACTACTCAGCTATTAAAAACAATAAATTTATGAAATTCTTAGGCAAATGGATGGATCTGGAGGATATCATTCTGAGTAAGTTAACCAAATCACAAAAGAACTCACATGATATGCACTCACTGATAAGATAAGTGAATATTAGCCCAGAAACTTAGAATACCCAAGATACAATTTGCAAAACACATGAAACCCAAGAAGAACGAAGACCAAAGTGTGGATACTTTGTTCCTCCTTAGAATGGGGAACAAAATACCCGTGGAGGGAGTTACAGAGACAAAGTTTGGAGCTGAGATGGAAGGAAGGACCATCCAGAGACTGCCCCACCCAGGGATCCATTCCATAAGGGTCTACCAAACCCAGACACTATTGCATATGTCAGCAAGATTTTGCTGATAGGACTGTGATATAGCTGTCTCTTGTGAGACTCTGCCAGGACCTGGCAAATCCAGAAGTGGATGCTCACAGTCATCTATTGGATGGAACACAGGTTCCCCAATGGAGGAGCTAGAGAAAGTATCCAAGGAGCTGAAGGTGTCTGCAACCCTATAGGTGGAACAACAATATGAACTAACTAGTACCCCCAGAGCTTGTGTCTCTAGTTTCATATGTAGCAGAGGATGGCCTAGTCGATCATCATTGGGAGGAGAGGCCCTTGGTCTTGCAAAGATTAAATGCTCCAATACATGGGAATGCCAGGGCCAGGAAGTGGGAGTGTGTGGGTTGGGGAGCAGGGTGGGGGGGGGAGGTTATAGGGGACTTTTGTTATATCATTTGAAATGTAAATGAAGAAAATATCTAATAAAACTGCATGCAAATAAAGGAAGTGATTTTAGATTCAAATCTTGCTTTTCTGGTATGATGGTATATCCAGGACTTGCTATGGTGAGAGAATTGGGTTCTGATGATGCAAAGGAACCTTGGTTTCTATTGTTTATGTTTTTATGCTTGCGTCCTGTCATCTGATGATCTCTGGTGCTACCTGCCCTAGATATATCTGACTAGGGTCTGTCCTTCCTGTGATCTTGATTATGTCAGAACTCCTCAGAGTTCAGCTGTCTCTGTGATCCTGTGATCCTGTGGTCCTGAGCTTGTTAGAGCACCTGACAGTGGAGCTTCTTCTGGGTGTTGTGGGACTGGCTGCAGAGTTCGAACCCAAGGTCTGCTCAGTGCACTGCCTCACACCAAAAGGAACCTGTGCCACTGGTCAGGTGGAATTCCTGGATGCCTGGGTCCTGCTTGTCTCAGTTAATTCCAGTTTTGGGGCAGATGTGTACTCCTCACCTCTGATCCTGGGAGTGTTAGAGAGCCTGGGAGTAGAGCTTCCTCTAGGAGTTGTGGGATTGGCCATGGAGTTTCTGTCCAAGGTCTGCTCAGGACACCAGACCAGACTGGAAGGAACTCATGCTACTAGATGGGCAGAGTTCTTAGGTCTGGCTGGTCCCCAGAAGTGTTCCTTTTTCATGTGTTCTGGGCTGCCATGATGGGAAGAAAGTTCTCCATCATACTCCCATTGCTGCAAAGCCCTGCCTCACAAAAGGCCGAAACAAAGACACAAATGGCCATGGACTGAGGCCTCTGAATCTATGAGTCAGTATAAATATATTGAAAATATATTTATTTGTCACAAAGTTGAAGGTTGGTTAATATAACATACAGAGTTTGCATCACCAGTTCTGGTATGGTACAGCATTTATGAAGAATAGTGAAGTAGGTTGACCAAGAACGTGTTTAGTCTGAAAAGGATACAGCATCTTTTTAGCAGAATTTCCTGCAGAAGTTGCCCTTTATCCACTGAGTTGGCATTGCACCATTCTTTCAACAGTTACTACAGATACACTTCTCCATCCTCTTCCTTCCTCCTGCTGCCTCCTTATTGTTCTGAAGTGTTTGAGCCAGGGGTAATTGGTCAATGTATAAAGGACTTCATTTTCTGAGTGTGCATTTGTTTTGTTTTGCTATTATTTTGTTTTATTGGTTTGGATTTTGTGCATTTTGTTGCAAGAGAAAGAGGGGTGTGGGTATTGGGTGGGTAGGCAAGTGTGTAGTTAGGACCTTAGAAGAGTTGCAGGAAAGAAAAACAAGATGATTAAATGATGTATGAGTAAGAAGGTTTTAACCAAGCCTTGTTGTCTATGATCTCTATTTGGTTAATTTTTATTTATAGTGTGAATAAAGCTCCACTCTATGATTTGCATGTCTTCAATAAACCAGTTTCCCCATATCTCTGCTGGAAATAATTAATCTTTCCCACGAAAGATCGATTGTTTTCATGGTCATAAGTATGCTTTGTGACATATGTGACTTCATTTTAAAACTTGAATGTTACCTCAGTTCCATAGATTATCTCTTTCTCCATACCATCTGACTCCCAGAGCTTATAGAAAAGAGTGAAGTGGAGAATCCAAGACATGCAACTTGTGGCCATGCTGGCCCCTCATGTTTCATTATGAAGTTTAGATTTATTAGCCATAGCTCTGAAACAAGCACCTGTTATGTTTGCAGAGAGTCCCTGCAAGAAATGCTTTTCTTTTGTGACAATCACTATTGACAATCACTGAAAGTTATCCAGTGTAGGAACATGGCACTTCCATTTAGGTGAACTTTAGTTACTTTTGAAATAGTTTGTATTTATCAGGAAATAAAGCTTGAGTGTTTTGTTTACATTGCCAGTAAGAATTTTAGTGTATTTATGGTTACATTGAGTGGAATGGTCCAGTGTTTGCATCAGGCAAAGCTTTTCTAAAACAGAGATAAATAAATCACACCACATGAATCTGCGTTTAGAAAAGTGTGATTAGGAACAGCACAGGCCAGAAGAAAAGCCTGCACCTCTCCACTTAATGTGAGAAAGAGGCCAATATTCTGCCCAAGGCAAGCTTGACATCCTTGTTCCTCAGTGTATAGATGAGAGGGTTGAGGGTTGGACCGACGATCGAGTATAGTACTGAGGTAAATTTGCTTCTTTCTGGGCTGTAGCTAGAAGCAGGACTGATATAGGCACATAACATAGATGAGTAGTACACAGAAACCACAATGAGGTGGGATGAGCATGTAGAAAATGCCTTTGTCTTGCCCTCAGCAGAAAGCATGCGCAGGATGCTGGCAATGATGCAGCCATAGGATAGAAAGGTAAGCACAAAATTGACGCCTCCAAAAAAGAAATCTCCCAAAAGAGTCATGATGGTATTTACATATGTAGGACTACAGGAGAGTTGAAGTAGTGGAGGTATCTCACAGAAGAAGTGGGTAATGACCTTGGTTCCACAGAATGACAGCCGCGTCATCAGGCCAGTATGCACAGATGCATTCACAGCACCGATGGACCATACACCCACGGCCAGGGCCCCACACAGCTGTGGGCTCATCCTAGAGCTGTAGTGCAGGGGACAGCAGATGGCCACATAGCGGTCATAGGCCATGACCGTGAGCAGAAGCAGCTCAGAAGATGCTGACCATACAAGGAAGAAGAGCTGGGACATACATCCCTTGAAGGAGATGGTGTTTTCCTCAGACACTAGGCCAACCAAGGCCTTAGGAATCACAGAGGAGGT
The DNA here is from genome assembly GCF_978045245.1 of Mus caroli. Lineage (NCBI taxonomy): Eukaryota > Metazoa > Chordata > Mammalia > Rodentia > Muridae > Mus > Mus caroli. The sequence goes on from NW_028227263.1 coordinate 4,785,652, forward strand.
GCACACAATATCCGTGCTAGCCAAGTTGCACAGGAAAAAGTACATGGGATTGTGGAGCCCAGTGCTGGAGGTAACCAAAGCGATGATTAAAATGTTGCCCATCAGAGCCATCATGTAGAGGGTCAAGAAGAAGCCTATCAGGAACAGTCTTAGACCAGGGTGCTCTGAGAACCCTTCCAGCACAAACTCTGTCACTTCTGTCTGGTTGAGTTTCAATATCATTAAGGAGAGGATTGGGTCCATTGCTATGTCTTTCAGGTTCCTATAAAATGCCACAGTTTACCACTTCAAAATCTGGATCCAAACTGTCTGCTGTCAGAAAGGGAAGGAGTGAGTGTATTTCCTTCATGAAAGCCTCTTGTCTTTTCTTGTGTGTACCACAGTATTGGAAAGCCACATATATTTCATTTTCCCTTCTTTCTCACATAGTAACTTTCCCCCTGTTGTGTTTTATCAAGGGGAACCGATGTATTTCATTTTCTCTTCTTTCTCACATAGTAACTTTCCCCCTGTAATGTTTTATCAAGGGGAACCTATGTTCTTCTCTGCTCTTGAACATTCGGAAAGGGAGAAGCATCCTTTACTCAGCACCTGCCTATGCTTTTCATCTCAATTGCCACTGAGCCCTGTGCTCAGGGGACAGTGCTCAGTGACCCAGCTGTACCCCTTAGTTCACATCTCCTATTTTCCACCTGATGAGAATTTTAGGTAGATATACTGAGATGATTATTATATCTTTGTTTCTACACTTGGCCTTCTTAGCTGACAGGCACGTTGTCTCTTCTGATATCTGGAGTGGTTGTCCAACTACCCACCTCAATCAGATATTGGCACCCCCATGGCCAAGTAGCCATGTATTTTTGAATTAATTACTGTTATTGGTGTCTTCTGTATTTGGAAGTCTTCTGATTCTAACCCACATCAAATCTATGACCACGAAGAATATTTCATAAAACCCAGCCCTATGAACCTAAACTGCTTATGGGGCATTTCTGTCTTAATGAACCCCAGTGCACACTGAAGTCAACATACCCACAGCTGAAGTCATTACCACTGTTTACAGAAGTTTCTTGTAGTTTCGGTACTTTTAATCAATAATTCACCCTCAGCTACACAGTGACTCCAGACACTTTTTCCATGGAGCTCAGCTCCATCTTTCTCACTCATTTTCTTATGTGTAGTCTATTTCCTTGATAGATCCTCATTAGTGTCCAGCTCCATGAGCAAAGAGAATGGTGTTCTTTACCCTCTTTCCTCTCTAATCCAACTGATCCTCAATGAGTGAAACTATAGCTTCCCCATTCTTAGAACTCATGTTCTCAAGGTCTTCAGCAGTTTCATAATTTCTGGGTTCTTGTCATTTCCATCATTTCCAGTTTCCTTCTCTACCACTCAAGAGATACTAATGGTATACTTAAGATAACTGGACTTCTGCCCTAAGCAAAACTCACCATGTTTCCCCACAGTCATTCAGTGACTAGCACTCCATAGCTTGACATAGTAGACTCATCTAACGTCCTTCTTTAGCCTTTTCCATAAGTTCCCGTCTGAGTGTATATGTGTGTATATGTGAACGTATATGAGTGTATATGTGGATATACTCTACCCTATCTGGACATCTGTTTGGAAATTATTTGTTGTGTTCCTCATCTGGAACTATTCTTCATTTTGTAGCAGTCTTCCAGTGAAATGTTTCATTCACTGAGTGCAGTGGCATACCCCACTCCCACTTTGCTGTATAACCCTTCATTTTCTTTGCTCACATTTTATTCTACATAATTTTCATAGTATGGCTCACAATCTATTTTCTCTCTTATTTAGTTATTTATGCTGGCTATATATTTCTACATTTCAAATTATAGTTACAGAAATATTGTATTTGGAATACCCTTTGGAACCATATGAATATGACTGACCATGTCGCCTCCTCCCCATTCTATTGTACTGGAGAATGTTAATGCGTATTTAGTATTGCTCAAGGTTCTGCTGAAACAGAAGTTCAAAACCAAATTCCTATAATGTTCTTGGGATTTTCTTGATCAGGCTATCTAATTCAACTATACTTGATATTTTAAAATACTCCCTCCATAGTACATGTAATCAATTTTATTTGCTTCCATTCCTTTGTACACCTGCCTCAGAGCTTAAGGGAAAGATTCAAAAATAATTGAAACCTGTGACACACTATATGATAGAAATTTCTTAGTATTAATAACGCATCTATACAAATCTATCTACATGGAAAATAACTAACTTATTCCTAAATGATACAGCTTAGAAGAAATGACAGAGAAATGAAATCCTTGGGGTGGTCTGAGGACCCAGAAACATGTCAATACATCTATGGACATTATGACCTTTTGTAAGCAGACAAAGAAAGAAAGAAACAAGTGGAAAAAACACACTAGAGAAATAATCGCATGTTCAACAAATGGTGCTGGTTCAATTGGACATTTACAAGTAGAAGAATGAAACTAGTCACTTTCTCTTACCCTGTACCAAACTCAGCTGCAATTAGACCAAGGACCTCAGCATAATATCAAACACCCTAAAAATGAGAAATTATAGAATATGTGACTCATCATCACAGGAAAAGACTTTCTGAACAGGACCATGGTAGTTCAAGCATTAAGTTCACATGCTTCACTATGTTTATAACAGCCTTATCTATAATAGCCAGAAGCTGGAAACAACCCAGATGTACATCAGCAGAGAAATGGATACAGAAAATGTGGTACATTTGCACAATTTACTCAGCTATTAAAAAAATGACTTCATGAAATTCACAGGCAAATGGATGGGACTAGAAAATAACATCCTAAGTTAGGTAACCCAGACACAAAAGAACACATATGGTATGTACTCACTGATAAGTGGATATTAGCTCAAAAGCTCAGAATACCCATGATACAACCCCCAATCCATATGGAGCTTAAGAAGAAGGGAGACCAAAATGTAGATGCTTCAATCCTACATAGAATGGGAAACAAAACAATCATAGTAGGTAGAGGGAGGGAGGGCCCTGGGAGTAAGAGAGTAGGGGGAGGGAAAAGTGGAGCAGGATCAGGACTGGAAAGAAATACAGAAGAGACAGAAGAGACTGGACAGAAGAGAAATACAGATGGTCAGGAAATTGAATAGAAACATGTAGCAGTGGGGGATGGGGAGCAGGGGTTAGCCACTAGAAAGTCCTAGACTCCAGGGAACCCAGATTCTTCCAGGACCTAATGGTGATGACTTTAGGCAATATACCCCCCAAAACGAGAGATACAACCTGTAGAGACCACCTCCAGTAGATAGGCATGGCACCCAGTTGAGAGATGGATCCACCCACCTATCTCAAAAATTTTAACCAGAACTTTTCCTGTCCAAAGGAAAGACAGGGACAAAAAAATGGAGCAGAGATTGAAAATAAGGCCAACCAGAGACCACCCCACGTAGGGATCCATCCCATTTGCAGACACCAGTCTTCCTCACTATTGCTGTTGTCAAGAAGCACTTGCTGAACAGGATCCTGTTATGGCTGTTCCCTGAGAGGTTCTACAAGTACCTAGCCAATACAGATGCAGATACTCACAACCAATCATCGGTTGAAGCCTGGGAACCCCAATGAAAGAGCTAGGGGAAGGACTGAAGGAGCTGAAGGGGATTTCAACCCCATAGGAAGAAGAATATCAACTAATTGGAACACCCAGAGCTCCCAGGGACTAAACCACAAACCAAAGAGTATACATCTAGGGAGCAATGGTTCCAGCTGCATATGTAGCAGAGGATGGCCTTATCTGGCATCAATGGGAGGGGAGGCCCTTGGTCCTGTGGAAGCTAGATGCCCTATCATAGAGGGATGCTAGAGTGGTGAGGCATGAGTTGGTGAGTGGGAAGAGACGCACCCTCATAGAGGCAAAGGGGAAGGGGCAGAAGGAGGATGGAATGGGGATTTTCTAGGGGAACAAACTGGGAAGGGGTATATCATTTGAAATGTAAATGAATAAAACTATTGATAAAAAGATCAGTAATGTACAAATTAGTCCACATGCTACAATTATGCATCTGTTTATAAAAGAACACCATCATTTGATTGAATTGGCAGACTGGAGAATGGCAACAAGTCTTTAACAACTATGTATGTGATAGAAGGTTAGTATCTAGAATATACAAACAACCAAAAATGTACACATCAAGAAATCAACAACCCAGCTAAAAATAGGGTATAGAATTTAACAGAGAATATTCAGAAGAAGAAATACAAATAGCCCAGAAAGAGTTTTAAAGAAATGTTCAACATTCTAAGCCTTCATAGAAATGGAAATTAAAATTTTTTTTTTGAGAATTTATCTTACCTTAGTAAGAAGTACCAAGATAAAAACAAGGACAATAGACGCTGTGTAGTTGTGGGGCAAATAGCAATTATTCACTGTTACTAGAAGTGCAAGATGGAGTAATTACTATAGAAATCATTATGAAGGTTCCTCAAAAAGATGGACACAGATACACTACAATCTTCAGGTATACCATTCTTAGCATATTCTCAAAGACTATATATCTTAATACAGTGACACTTGTTCTTTTATGCTCATTGCTGTTCTATTCACTGTAGCCAGGAAGAGAAAACAAAATAAATGTCCATCATAGGAGTAATATGTAGTCAAACTATGGTACTTACGTTATAGAATATTATTTATCTGAAAAGAAAATGAAATTATGCAGTTTTTAGGAAAATAGGTTGAGTTGGAAGTAATCATGTTGAGAGAAGTAATCCAGACCCATAAAGCAAACATCTCACGCCTTGTCTCACATGTGTATATAACATTTAAAACTTTCTGTATGTGCACTCCTTCTGGAATACTCAAAGAGCTTAGCATCTAGTGAGGCACCATGGGGAGGAAGAAGAGGAGATGACATAGAATGTTTCAAATATGGGAAGAAGAACATTAGATCAGAATGATGAAGTGGGGCAGGGGGTGGGAGGGAGAATGAAGGAGGGAATATGTGTAGAGACAAGCAACCCTGAAAGTCTTTTGAAAATTCCTTATAGAGCCCTACTATAGTTGAAGATCCTAAACATACTTATACAGATGTAAAAATAATTTTAATAAGTCGCCCTCTAATTGGAGGCCTGCATCGGTACTGTCTAGTTTTATGTTAGTTTGACACACACTAGTCATCTGAGAGGAAGGGACTTCAATTAAAAAAAAAAAAAGGCTTTCATTAGATTGTTCTATTGGCGAGCCATTAGGGCATTTTCTTATTCAGTGATTGATGGATAAGGGCCCCAATCCACTGTGGATGGAGTCATCACTGTGCTGGCAGTCCTGGGATGTATAACAAAGCAGGCTGAGCAAGCTATGCCAAGTGAGCCAGGAAGCATAACCCCTCCATGGCCTCTGTAACACCTTCTGCCTACAGGTCCCTGCCATGTTGAAGTTCTACCCTGAATTGTTTACCTCTTTCTGAGATGTCAATCACTAGGTCTCATAGACCCTCAAACATTACAGGCTATTGCTATTGTTCTTGGTTATCTTTCAGAATGTTTTGGTAAGTCTTTATGACTGGAGGCACCACTCATTGATCCATAAACATGGAAACATGAAATGGGCACTGACCTGAAATTGTCACTCCTTTTTTGGTAGCTCTTACAGCTCTGGAAGTTGCTATCTACACTATTTGAGAAGAAAAACATAAATATTGGTCTTACCCAGCTCAGAATACTATGAGCTACAATAACCACCCTCTTGATAAGATATGGCCACAGATGCAGTAGTGGCACAATGTTAAGGGCTAACAAACTACTTTCTGACAGAATTTAAGGTCCATCTCCCTAGCTAGAACCCATATGTGGTACTGTTAACAAGGCCAAGAACCTGTGACTAGATGCATCATAGTCCTCAGAAAAAAAGCCTATTACTGTTTTTCTACTAAATATACATAGCAATAAAATGACGCCTCATAATGCATTGCTATACACATATATCAGCCCATCATTTAACTTTCATCAGAGAACCCTCTGCTTCGTGCAGAGGACAATTACCACAAAAGACTATAATTGGCCAATGTACATAGAAAAAGGTATGTTGGACTGCACAGAATTAAATGGGAGGTTTAGATCACAATACTTCCCTGAAGACTTAAGAATCTTCATGGAAGACATGGATGCAATAAGGCTCTAAGAGGCAGAGGTGGTAGAGGACATCAAAGAGAGAATGTTTTCTGGAAGCAGTGAGGCAGATGCACATATGAACTCACAGAAGTTTTACAATGTACAAAAGATCTGTGCAAGACACACAAAAATCCTCAGTGGAGGAGCTATTGACATGTGGTGGGTGATGGTAAAAGCTGTGTCAGGTTTGATTACTGATGTGATCACTTTATATAGACCATACTCTAAAGTAGACTTCATATTGAAGAGTAGTTGGACCACAGGAATCAGTCTTAGTTAGTTTTAAAGGAGAGGAGAAGGTTGAGTGTGTAGGGAGGTGGGGATATATCTGGAAGGAGTGGATTGGGAAATTGAACTTGATTGAAGTACAGTATATGAAATTCTGAAAGACTATTAATATATATATATTTTAAAAAATCACATTATTTCTAAAGGTGGATATGTTGGCAATGTACCTTTTATCCTAACTGTTTGGAAAGACAGGCTGTTCAAAGCCTGAATCATCCACACAACAAGTTTCAGATTAGCTGGATCTGCAAAGTGAGACAGTTTTCAAAAAAGCAGAAAATATATTCAGGAAAGAAAATCAGCACATCAGAATGTCAGCAATACACACTTTTGAAGAAATGGTCATATTAGCAAATGGACAGGATTATCCTATATATTTTCCTGGGAATGCAAGGATGAAGGAAAGGTAATAAAGATATAGAATGGAATATTATTCAACTGTAAAAAGCACGGTACAGTAAAATTAATGGTAATGGAGAGTAATGTGTGAAGAAAAATAAAGCAGGCATAGATAAAGTGATACCACATCTATCTCTCACATGTGGAAACTAGAAAACACAATCATAGTAGAATAATGATCAATAGACATGATAAATGGCAAAGGTGAGGGAAGGTTAAAGAAGATAGATCAATGAGATCCAAGCACATTTAGACAAAAATATAAACTTTTGATATCTGCATGGGAGAGTGATGGTACCCAACAATCATCACTTTTGTATATACAAATAATGAGGAGATAGCAGGTCAGAGCTTGAAAAAATAGAGATGATAAAGTCACAGAAATAAACATTTACTTAGGATATGTACAAACATAGTGAATGATCAACACATGTCCAGTCAACATGTACAGTGACCTGCTATCACATAGAACATTGAGTGACACCAATAATGGCTGCTCCATTCATATACTATTGCCTAAAATATGTCAGAGAAAATCCAGATATTAACAGAAAATGCTGAAGATAGTGCTCAAAGTTTAAGATGAGAAAATAACTGCTTACAATGAGCTGATAAGATTTTGTATGGAGGAAATGCACTGAAAACCTAACCTGCAGCAGAAAATGCACACCATGCTGCCTTTTAATTATTGTGACTTGCACAAGAGCAGGTAGAGGACATCCGGGATCATAAAAGTGTCCTGCATCTTCATTGAATTGGGCTATGTGGTAGGAAGTCTTCTATAAAGCACACCAACTGGTCAAAAACGAATTGAAATCACTTCCTTAACTGTACCTTAAAACTGTAAGGAAAGACTAATTTCACTTTAAAATTTTACTTTAATTCAAGCCTTGACATGACATCTACCTTCAAAATGCTTTTAGTGTAGTAGAGCAAATGGGATGTATATTCAGAGTAATGGGAGCACATGCCTTCAGGTGGAGAAAGGAGACACCAAAGACAAGGGGGCAGAGTGTGACCTCTGTGGAGTAGGATTGTTACTGGAGAGGTTATATGGAGTTATGTGTTTTGAACAGTGGAGCACAATGCCTTTGCTATGTGCATATTCCAGTGGCTACCCTTTGATGCTTATAAGTCTTATAGGTGTAGCAGACAATATTATGTTAGTCAGATGTAATCCAGGTACAGAGAAGGAAAAATAAATCAGTAGGTTTTCCAAGTTTTATCCACATCCATGGTGGAGCAGGGTGATGAGCTGTGCCTACCCAAGCTCTTTTTCCATAAATATATCCTGGTTGTCTGTGAGTTTAAGTTTGTTTGTATCTAAGTGAACATGAGGGAATCTACTATCCAGGTGGGGTTTTATTGGTCAGTAAAGTTACTAACAGTCCCTCATTATGTCAGCAAGGCTGACCTGAAAACCTTCAGAAGCTGAACCTCAATGAGGAGCAAAGCTGCTGAGGATCCTCTCCACAGTCAGGAACCAAAGTGTCTGCAGATTGTGTGGTCTGCTGAGTACAGTCGGCAGTGGAAGGATCCACATGTGCAGCCCTGTTAACCCAGTCCTAACCCCTTTATTTGGACATGTATCTTCATACAGAATATTGGACAGCTGTAATTTTTTCTTTAGGGACTCTCAGTTGTGCTATCCCTGTCCTTCAGCAGACAGAGCAAGGCTAACACCATCAGTGCTATGCTGGTGTTTTTAACTCCATGGAAGTTGCAGGCCAATTTCTGTCCCTGAACAGTGGACTCTGGACAACATGGTAAGAAAAATCTCTTCTGTGGCATTTCCCACCGTTCTGTGTGGATACCACAGACCATCCAGACAGCATCTAAGTCCCATCTACTCATATAAATGTATATTAGATTCATCTAAATCTGTTGGTTGTCTTTCACAATTAGTGTGAGCACTGTGGGTATTGAATGAATAGATAACAGTTATGAACATAAGATGAAAACAACAGGCCCTCTGATGAAGCCCTCTGATTGTGATTTGATGCTAAAAATTCTGCTGTTTATGCAATGGAGGAAGATAACAAATCTTTCTATCATATTCTCTTTTCTGACCTCTGACCCAGCACCCTTCATCAAACTCAGGACTCATTGAGAAGATAAGTTGTTGTCCTTTAATGGTGATATGCAAACACTAGGACTAATGTCACTTTTATAGTGAAACGTTTGTTTTGGGGCTTCACTATAAGCCAATAGAGACACATAAAGGAACTTAGGATTTAACTCACCTCTTTCTGTCACAGTGAATTCAGGTGACAGATGACTCCAACAAAGGTGCACACTGGGCTGAGCACAGACTCTTTTTCTGCAAGCAGCAGGTCTTGACCCTGTGAAGCTCTGTCTTCCTTTGGATAGAGGCCACTGACCTTCAGAAATACCTATCATTTCTGAGACCACAGGCAGGTGTTTGTTCTGGTGCCTCATGGGATAGAAACTCAAGGAGAATGCTCTTAGGATCAATTAAGAAAAACTTATGACTTAATGACCCAAGCTTCCTGCAGACTTGTGAGGAGCACAATGATCAGGGGAGTCACATACTGTTGGTACTACCTGCATTGGAACTGTTCCCACTCTACAGCCTCATTTTCACCAACCCTGTTCATGCCCCGGTGTTACCATGTCTTGTATGGAAGTTCTCACCAGGACACAAATTGTCTACTCTGTATTCTGCTGAGAGTGTTTCATCTGAATCAGACATGCACACAGTGGGTCTATTCTAAGTATCTTGTACTGCCTATCTCTCTCCTCTCCCTACAGTCAAGACATTCTGTATATTGTTATGAATTGATGTTCCTTCAGCACTTCCATTCTGCTTGCTACAATTTCAAACATTTAAAATATAGATTCAGCCCTTAGACTCTCTATACAAGTAGCATCATACAGATAGAAGAATTCATGTTTAGGAATATGTATCAATTTGTTTATATATATATGTATGCAATAACAAGTAGAATATAAAAAGTGGCCATGAACTTGGAGAAGAGTGACAGAGGGTTATATAGGTGTGTAAGGAGAAAGGCAGGATATAAAGGATCTCTAAAATGAAAGCATAATCTCGAAATTATTAAAGATAAAATATTATATAACATTTTCTTTGTCACTAGATTATAAAAGAAAACATAAATAAACCAATTTATTTACATGTTTTAGATGCAAAATAATTTTTTCACACAATGTATTCTGATCATGGCTCTTTCCTTTTTCAACTTCTCCCAGATCCTCTGTACCTTTCCCAATCCATGACCATCCTTCTTGTCTCTTCAGAAAAACAAACAGAAGTGCAAACAACATACAAATAAATCAACAAAAATGAAGAAACAAAGGAAATAAACACACATAACCCTAATCCATGAAAAAATTAGAAACTATAATGTACAGGTACAAGGTTAGTAAGACAAACATAGTTACACAAAGGAATATGAGAGAAAAAGTCCTTTGAAATATTGAGTTTGGTTTTTGCTTTCTATCTACTATTGGGGAAATGTCCTACTAGTTAATTGGGTTTTATGTATCTGGTGAGACTCTATTGGGAAAATGAGTTTTCCATGATTGTTCCAAGGTCTCTCACTATTGCACATTGTTCAGTGTGGGTTTTTGTGTTAGTTTCCATGTACCGCAGAATGATGCTTCTCTGATAATGGGTGAGTGATACACTGACCCACCTTTGAGTATATATGTATGTTGGGGTTGGCCTGCGGCTCCAATGTCTGGGTTCGAGTCTGGGAGGCAACCTGGAGCTGAAAGAAAGGGAAACTAGGCAGACAAGAGAGAGGATTCTGATCAAGGCTCAAATTTTTAATAATAGTCTGTGCTTTTTAAAGAGGGAAGCCCATCCCCAGTCATTCCAAGTTTCTTCTGAAGTTGTCAGAACAGCCTTTTAGCAGAAACTCACCAAATTCTCAGTTTGCTGATAACTCTGGAAAATCTTGGAGAACTGGTTCAGCCTCAGGCAGGCAGCAGGCAGTGTCACATCAAAGGAGAGGGATGAGAAGCAGCACAGCAGGTGGTTCAGCCTCAGTGGCTAATGGTCAGAACCAGCCTGCCTAGGCTGAAGAAGGATATTTTCCCCCCTTTAAATAATATATAAAAACTGGACTGAGGCATAAAATTTATTTATGCTCTATAGTTCTGCCTGGGAGTTATGGTGGCTGGCAGCCGTGCCTGCCTTAGGATCTCCGATCTTTTCAAATCATCCTTATCCGTCATAGGAGCATACGTGCAGCTTGTTTGTGTTTATTTTACACAAAACATGGCTCTGTGGTGTATTATTAACAGCCACGGCCTCTTGGCATGTACCCCTGTAGATTGGTATGATTCTTTGATCTGGTTGCCTGTCATTGACTAACCAGCCCTCGTAGCACACCATACTCCCAATTCAGACCAAAACCACAATATGTACTTAGAATGCTTCTTGATGGAGAATAATAACTGCCACCTGTGCTGTTGGAGGCGAAGCTGTGCACCTGCTGCAGTCAGGCTGAACGGTGTCTGACCTGCTTGAAAAACAAAGGTGGGACAGTGAAAAAGCAATAGTATAAAATCTGCTTTGAAGAAGTCCAGGTACTCCATTCAGTTGCAAATTAGCAACAACCAAGCTCAGGCTCTGGCCTCCTGGTGTGGGGGAGCTGGCTTTGAGAATTAGCAGAAAGGCCAGAGATTCTCTGGAAGTGAAGGTTGTGCTCCAAATTAACTTTGCTAGGTAATTAAGAATTTCAACTATCTTCAATAGGAATCTCTAATATTGGAATTATTACTAGACCAGTGTAAGATTGAGTTAGAATAACTGGTCACACTGAAGAAAAGAGAAGAATCATTATAACTCTATTATATGACTAATCATTCTAAGTCAGTTTACACAGTCTCTGATGTTCTTTTTACCATAAGGTCAAAAGCTTGAAACAAGGCAGCTTCACTTGTCCAAACTGGAAAATTGGCAAGCAAGGATGGGTCGAAAACATGTACCCAATTTAGCTTCCTTGTCACTAAAGTCAGGGCACAGAGCGAACTTACCTGTCAACCTGTCACACGAATTAGCCATCATGCTTCTGCAGGGTTCTGTGGATAGAACCTATGCTTTCCCCTTTCCTAATAAGGTAGCTGTTCAGGATCAAACCATATGCCAATAAGTAAATCCTTTTAAGATACTATAAGGCATTTATTAAGTTCTTTGACATTCAGATTTCAAAATTCTAAAATAAAAGTATGATTTACATAATGTGCACGGGAATGAATTAAATAATATGCATGGGGATATAATTTCCCCCTTCTTTGTCTTTTAAGAATCTAGAGTTTTAAAGTTCCACAATACCTTGTCCTTGAGAATTAATAATATGTTGACAAAACATCTCAAATACTTGACTGTTATAGTCAGTATTAATGTAACATGGGCAGTGACTAATTGCACTTTCAATTGTTTCTCTTAAAGAGTGGTTGTAACTAGAAAGCTTGAAAAGTTATTAATAGTCACATGTGTATTTTTATTAAATCAGAAATAGGAATATTTATTTGTAGCAATTTATTAAGTATAAGTCCTCAAGAATTAACACTATTATGTGGAAACAAGTAGTAACTGAGGACACTAAGAGCAAAGAATTTGACATTTACAATTTCCAAGAATACTAAAATATTATCTTAAACCATAACTGTTTTGAGTATATAAAGAACGAGATTATATATCCAATCTATCTTATATGTAGGACCTATAGACTGCCTGAGATATAAATCCAGCATGGCATTACTTTTAGATGTCCAGGCAATCCAGAACAATTTATTAAATGTCCAAAAACAGCCTTCTTAAAAGGACAGCATTTTTTTCTTATGAGTTGTATATGCATAAGCAATTGCAAATTTGAGAATTAATAGCATCTGAGGGACGAACAATCTTAAGCAATTGTGAGCTCTGAGATATAATATTGACTATTAATATACAAATTAAGGTTTGATTGTTCAACATTTTAAAACACCCTCCACAGCACACAACTTGATTATCTGTGCAGAAACAGGAGGAAACTCAAAAGAATAAACGTGTGGTCTAATTCACATCTACTTATTTCCCATAGAGGGGTTGTTTTTAAACACAATAATTGGGATGCATGCATGCATGAATTTATAGAAGATATAAAAGCATGCATAAAAAACAATTTTTAACTTATCTTTGGGATATTGATTGTCAATTTTATTTAAAATGATGGTATGCAAGAGATCAATTATTAATATTCTGTAATAACCAAATTAATTGCTGTTTGGAACAAGGAACAGACACTTTGTCAGGTTTTTAAGACACAATTTTTGTTATAGGTTTTCCAAAATACACAAATATATCTTACAATTCTTTATTAGCACCACAGTAGTTTTAATAGGATGCTGAAACTGTGCTTTGAGGTGAGTGCCACTTTGGTCCCGCACACCTGCCTTGTCGCAGCTCTGCTGTCCAGGTCCCCACACCCACCAGGCACCTCAGAAGGGTCCTTTGGCCTTGATCCTTCCTGGCCCCGATCAAGCCGAGCCTGAGCGGCGGAGCCACTCTGAAAAGGCAGACCATGAAGAAATCCAAAACACCATCAGATCATTCTACAAAAGGCTATACTCAACAAAACTGGAGATCCTGGATGAAATGGACAAGTTTCTAGACAGATACCAGGTACCAAAGTTAAATCAAGATCAGGTTAATGATCTAAACAGTCCCATATCCCCTAAAGAAATAGAAGCAGTCATTAATAGTCTCCCAACCAAGAAAAGCCCAGGACCAGATGGGTTTAGTGCAGAGTTCTATCAAACCTTCAAAGAAGAACTAATCCCAGGTCTTCACAAACTATTCCACAAAATAGAATCAGAAGGTACTCTACCCAACTGATTCTATGAAGCCACAATTACTCTGATACCTAAACCACATAAAGACCCAACAAAAATAGAGAACTTCAGACCAATTTCCCTTATGAATATTGATGCAAAAATCCTCAATAAAGTTCTTGCTAACCGAATTCAAGAACACATCAAAACAATCATCCATCCTGACAAGTAGGATTCATCCCAGGGATGCAAGGATGGTTCAATATACGAAAATCCATCAATGTAATCCATTATATAAACAAACTCAAAGACAAAAACCACATGATCATCTCGTTAGATGCTGAAAAAGCATTTGACAAAATCCAACACCCATTCATGATAAAAGTCTTGGAAAGATCAGGAATTCAAGGCCCATACCTAACCATGATAAAAGCAATATACAGCAAACCAGTAGCCAACATCAAAGTAAATGGTGAGAAGCTGGAAGCAATCCCACTAAAATCAGGGACTAGACAAGGCTGCCCACTCTCTCCCTACCTATTCAACATTGTACTTGAAGTCCTAGCCAGAGCAATTAGACAAAAAAAGGAGATCAAGGGGATACAAATCAGAAAAGAAGAAGTCAAAATATTGCTTTTTGCAGATGATATGATAGTATACATAAGTGACCCTACAAATTCCACCAGAGAACTCCTAAGCCTGATAAATAGCTTCGGTGAAGTAGCTGGATATAAAATTAACTCAAGCAAGTCAATGGCCTTTCTGTACACAAAGGATAAACAAGCAGAGAAGGAAATTAGGGAAACAACACCCTTCTCAATAGTCACAAACAATATAAAATACCTTGGCGTGACTCTAACTAAGGAAGTGAAAGATCTGTATGACAAGAACTTCAAGTCCCTGAAGGAAGAAATTAAAGAAGATCTCAGAAGATGGAAAAACCTCCCATGCTCATGGATTGGCAGGATCAATATTGTAAAAATGGCTATTTTGCCAAAAGCAATCTACAGATTCAATGCAATCCCCATCAAAATTCCAACTCAATTCTTCAACGAATTGGAAAGGGCAATTTGCAAATTCATCTGGAACAACAAAAAACCTAGGATAGCAAAAAGTCTTCTCAAGGATAAAAGAACCTCTGGAGGAATCACCATGCCTGACCTAAAGCTGTACAGAGCAATTGTGATAAAAACTGCATGGTACTGGTATAACGACAGACAAGTAGACCAATGGAACAGAATTGAAGACCCTGAGATCAACCCACATACCTATGGTCACTTGATCTTTGACAAGGGAGCAAAAACCATCCAGTGGAAAAAAGACAGCATTTTCAACAAATGGTGCTGGCACAACTAGCGGTTATCATGTAGAAGAATGTGAATTGATCCATTCCTATCTCCTTGTACCAAGGTCAAATCTAAGTGGATTAAGGAACTCCACATAAAACCAGAGACACTGAAACTTATAGAGGAGAAAGTAGGGAAAAGCCTCGAAGATATGGGTACAGGGGAAAAATTCCTGAATAGAACAGCAAAGGCTTGCGCTGTAAGATCGAGAATCGATAAATGGGACCTCATAAAGTTGCAAAGCTTCTGCAAGGCAAAAGACACCGTCAATAAGACAAAAAGACCACCAACAGATTGGGAAAGGATCTTTACCTATCCTAAATCAGATAGGGGACTAATATCCAATATATATAAGGAACACAAGAAGGTGGACTCCAGAAAATCAAATAACCACGTTAAAAAATGGGGCTCAGAACTGAACAAAGAATTCTCACCTGAGTAATACTGAATGGCAGAGAAGCACCTGAAAAAATGTTCAACATCCTTAATCATCAGGGAAATGCAAATCAAAACAACCCTGAGATTCCACCTCACACCAGTCAGATTGGCTAAGATCAAAAATTCAGGTGACAGCAGATGCTGGCGAGGATGTGGAGAAAGAGGAACACTCCTTCATTGTTGGTGGGATTGCAAGCTGGTACAAATACTCTGGAAATCAGTTTGGCGGTTCCTCAGAAAATTGGACATAATACTACCAGAGGATCCAGCAATACCTCTACTGGGCATATATCCAGATGTTCCAACCGGTAAGAAGGACACATGCTCCACTATGTTCATAGCAGCCTTATTTATAATAGCCAGAAGCTGGAAAGAACCCAGATGCCCCTCAACAGAGGAATGGATACAGAAAATGTGGTACATTTACACAATGGAGTACTACTCAGCTATTAAAAGGAATGAATTTATGAAATTCCTAGGCAAATGGGTGGATCTGGACGGCATCATTCTGAGTCAGGTAACATATTCACAAAGGAACTCACACAATATGTACTCACTGATAAGTGGATATTAGCCCCAAAACTTAGGATACCCAAGATATAAGATACAATCTGTTAAACGCATGAAACTCAAGAAGAACGAAGACCAAAGTGTGGACACTGTGCCCCTTCTTGGAATTGGGAACAAAACACCCATGGAAAGAGTTACAGAGATAAAGTTTGGAGCTGTGAAGAAAGGATGGACCATCTATAGACTGCCATATCGAGGGATCCATCCCATAATCAGCTTCCAAACGCTGACACCATTGCATACACTAGCAAGATTTTGCTGAAAGGACCCAGATATAGCTGTCTCTTGTCTGACAATGCCGGGGCCTAGCAAACACAGAAGTGGATGCTCACAGTCAGCTATTGGATGGATCACAGGGCCCCCAATGGAGGAGCTAGAGAAAGTACCCAAGGAGCTAAAGGGAACTGCAACCCCATAGGTGGATCATTATTAGGAACTAACCAGTACCCCAGAGCTCTTGTCTCTAGCTGCATTTGTATCAAAAGATGGCCTAGTCGGCCATCACTGGAAAGAGAGGCCCATTGGACTTGCCAACTTTATATGCCCCAGTACAGGGGAATGCCAGGGCCAAGGGGTGGGGGTGGGTGGTGGGGGACTGGGGGGGGAGTGTATTGGGGACTTTTTTGGATAGCATTGGAAATGTAATTGAGGAAATTACCTAATTAAAAAAAAAAGAAAAAGAAAAGGACTCTGGATTTCAACCCGCTGCCGAGCCCCACATCTCCGAAGTGGAGGTGGTGCGTGCCTCTATCTGCGATGCCTTTGGCTGCTGCTGCCACCACCGCTGCCACCTTGGCCTTCCTCTCAGGCAGAAGAGGCTGAAGGTGGTCTGATCTGTAGTAGGCTAGAAAACAGGAGTGAGGGCAGCAGAGCACCCTGAGTCTTAGTGGGAAAAATATGGCTACCCTGGCGGGACAGGCAGAGGCTCATGGGAGCAATGATTAGCAAGGCCCTCCCCTGAGTTCTCTACAAAGCTGCCTGCTTTCTGGTGGCCTCCCATGTTACCATGCTTAGGGAAAGCTGCATGCCCAAAGGCCCCACCCCGCCGCCATCAGCAGCCCACTGGCTGGGAGGATAAGAATAATGTTTTCTCTTGCCAAAGAATACAGAAAATAAAGGGGGTAGGAAGTCACAGCAGGCAAAGTACATTGAAGTTACCTGACATGAAACAAAGGAATGACTTCAAAAGATTAACAGGAACCAGATAAATGTTTACAGTAAGGCTAAAGCAGCCTGATTATGGTCAGCTTAATGACAGCTAAGGTTTTCACACCCTTAGTCCCAATGCAGCTTGCTGAAGAATTGCTGTGGGCACATTTAATAACCATTAACTAAAATGGGCAGCTAATATTTAATTACCATTGATTATAATTGATAACAATTATAAAAGCTTTTTTTAAATTTTCTGCAAAGCCTTCTGTAGTAAACTAAAACCCTAAGTAATAAAAAGATATTGCCTCTGAATGTTTTCTGGAGCAACAGCCACTCCCCAGAACTTAAAAGCTTCTTGTGTGAGAGCAAAGAATTAAAGTAAACTTCCCTTGAGAGGCATTAGCTAATAAAATACTTTCCACTTAGAAAACAATATACACCGAAAGATTCAAACTCTTAGCTTCTTGTATAGAAGCAGAAATGATAAAAATTTCTTACAGAATGTAGACCTATATTTAGCCATACTTAGAGGCAGAATTTTCCAGTGATTACAAACTCACTAGAAGCAAACCCTTTACAATTATTAAGATGTAAAAGAAAAACACCAAACTTTTAAATCTATAATAACTTTATATAAAGTAGGCAAGTCAAATTGTAATGTCCTGATAAATTCTACAGCATGATTGACCTTTTTTTTTATAAACTTAGAATTTAAACTCTATTTAGAGCAACATCTGGATAGATCTGCAACAGTGTTCTTTTATTTAGCTAAAAGAAAATTCCCCTGGAGGCGAGGAGAGGCGAGGAGAGGCGAGGAGAGGCGAGGAGAGGCGAGGAGAGGCGAGGAGAGGCGAGGAGAGGCGAGGAGAGGCGAGGAGAGGCGAGGAGAGGCAAGGAGAGGCGAGGAGAGCTTCTTTAGGCACCATTTGCAAGACAAAAGAAAGTCACACAAACCCTGCAGAGGCTGCTCTCTGAGCTTAGTTCCTCCTGCCCTGAGGACAGATTTTAGAATTACTAAGTTTCTTTTGCAATATTAGACCATAAGTACAACTTTGGGAAAGCAAAACCCAATTTCAAAACAATTTATCATCTTTAGAATCAATATTAGAAGCATTACTATCATATTACAACGTTTGGATGCCAATTTATACCTATGAATACATGACAGTGCAAGATTTAATGCTTCATTAAAGAGAGCTTGCTTTAAATCTTATCTTAATCTTACTTAATAAGAATCACATTAAATATTATCTCAGCTAGAAGTATCTTAGGAGGCCCAATTTTTTGGCCCGCTTATGCCACGTGTTAGAAAAGACTCCTGAATTGCCAATTTAAGGCTAACCTTCTGTTACCAATGTAACAATTATTTAATCCTAACCAATAACTTTTGAGCTGATTGTGAAGACAGGCGTCCACATTACCAGTAAAAAACCAAATGCAGCAGATCCACTTAGACCAATCAGAGAATATTAATTTTTCTAGCTATAATTATAAAATAAAAAGCACTTTGTCATTAGCTAAACACAATAATCACGATTGCAGAGAATTTTCTTAGAAAAAAAACATCTATTAGCTATTCTGCCCCAAAACCATGAGGCTGCAGACTCCCTTTTTTTAAAAAACAGTTTTTCCAGCAGGGGCCCCCCTGCTGTGCCTGATCCTAGCTAAAGCATGTGGCCACTCTCGGCTTTGCTATACCAGCAGAGAAAATATTAGCCATCTTTTATTTTCCAACATGAAACACAGAACATTCAGTAATTCAGATGACTAGACATGAACATACATGAATTGAACATGTGGACAGACTGGTGCACCAGACATTAGACAAGACCTTAGACAAAAACACAAAGAGGGCAGAGAACTTCTGCTGTAGGGCACAGAGGGAATAATCTCTGTCTCTGGGAGAGTTTTCCTCCCACCTGATACAGTTCTTAGGCTGCGGCCAATCTGCCTGATTATTAAATCCAAACCCTTTTATTTCTCTCACCTAAAAAGCAGCTTCTGGAAGCTGCGGCCGATTGCCTGCTGTGTTCCTAGATCCTGATATCACTGCTGCACCTATGCAAATCCAGCGTGCGGGTTTAGCATTGTTCCAGCTTAGACTGTACCACACCTAGCAACCTTTTGCCTGTTGCTTCTCCTGTACGAATTTTCTTTAATTCTTTTCTTCTTCCATGAAGCTCCAAACCAGCAGTGTTTCTTCCAGTGTCCTCTGCTTTTCCTAGGTCCGGCGTGGGACACCAAATTGTTGGGGACGGCCTGAGGCTCTTTGTCTGGGTTCAAGCCTGGGAGGCAACCTGGAGCTGAAAGAAAGGGAAACTAGGCATACAAACTAGGGAAACTCCGGAAAATTTTGGAGAACTGGTTCAGCCTCAGGCAGGCAGCAGGCAGTGTCACATCAAAGGAGAGGGATGAGAAGCAGCACAGCAGGTGGCTCAGCCTCAGTGGCTAATGGTCTGAACCAGCCTGCCTAGGCTGAAGAAGGGTACATATGTATATATACGCCTATTGCCATTTGTTGGTCCCTGGATGTTCCTGATGTAGCAGGTCTCTGGGTAAATGGCCTCAACCAGATGTTTATGGTACAGTAGGCCTCAGGTGGGCAGCCTTGGACTGCACAATAGTGCTCAGGGAGCAGGATGAGAGAGAGATGGAACCAAGACAGGATTCTGATCAAGACAGGGGATTCATATGGGAAGGGACTTATTCAGGATGTTACTGGTATAACAGATCTGGTGAAGGCAGTTGGAGTGGTGACTGGAGAATAGATCTGGGGGTGGGACAGTATGCAGTTTAGGGTATTAGGGCATGCCCCAGGGTTTCATTTGGCAGAAGAATGGGGCTGGATATGGTCTAACTTGGATGCTCCCAGTGTAGCAGGCCTAGTGCAAGTGAGAAGAGCTGTGTCTAGACAATGGTGATCTTGAGGACAGCACAGAGCTCTCTTTGAAGGTCTTTCATATATAAAATTATATCACCTGAAAATAAAGATACTTTGACTTCTTTTCCATCTGTATCCTCTTGATCTCCTCCTGTTGTCTTATTACTGTAGCTATGAATTCAGGCACTATATTGAATAGGTATATAGAGAGTGTACTTTTGTATGTTCCTGATTTGGTGGAAATACTTTTGATTTTCTTTCTATTTAGTGTGATGTTGGATGTGGGCTTGCTGTAAATCACCTTCATAATGTTGACTTATATCCATTTTATCTCAAGTCTCTTTGGGGATTTTACCATAAAAGGGCTTTGAATTTTGTCAAAGGCCCTTTCTGCATCTAATTAGTAATTTTGTTTTCAATCTGTTTCTGTGGTAGATTAGGTTTATTGATTTATATTTGTTATATCAGATCTGTATCTGTGGGGTGGAGCCTACTTTGTCAAGGAGATGATCTTTTCAATATATTCTTGGATTTTGTTCGCAAGCTTTTGTGATGTGTTAGAATACCTTTATATTATTATTTTTACGTATCCACTTTACATCCTGCTTACTGCTTCCTTCCTGGTCACCTGTCCCACAGCCCTTTCTCCATTTCCCCTCCCCTTCTGCTCCATCCTGGATGTCCTCTGACCCTGGCAAGTCAAATCTCTGTTAGGCTAGGCTCAACTTTTCCCACTGAGGCCAGACTAGGCAGCCCAGCTAGAAGAACATACGCCATGTACAGGTAAAAACTTTTGGGATAGTCCCCACATGAAGACCAAGCTGCAAATCTGCTACATATGTGTGAGGAGGTTTAGGTCCAGCCTGTGTGCATTTAGTTTAGTTTTAGTTTGTGTGACCTGTCTCTTGGGGATTTGGCTAATGAAATCACTAAGCATTACTCTTTGAGGATCAATATGTGCTTATATCTGCACATATTGTAGTGTTTCTTTATGAACTTGGGTGCCCCTGTGCTTGGTACATAGATGTTTAGAATTGCAATATCCTCTTGCTGGCCTTTTCTTTACATGATTACATTATATTCTTCAATGTCTCTTTTGAATAATTTTGGATTGAATCTACATTGTCAGACATTAAAATGGCCTGCTTGCTTCGTGTGTACATTTTCTTGAGATATCTTTTACCATCCTTAATCTGAGGTGGTGTCTATCCTTGATGTTGAGATGTGTTTGTTGGATTTAGCAGAAGAATGGATCCTCTTTTCAAATATGATCTTTTAGAATGTCTTATTTGAAAAATTGAACCTATTGAGATTGAGAGATTTTGTGAGCAACATTTTGATTCCACTTAATTTGTTGGTATGCCTCATCTGCAAACCTTTGATTTGGGATAATTGCGATTTTAGGTATTTATATTTTGTCTTGTCTTGGTTTGCTCACTTTCTTGTTTTTATTGCTTTCCCTACATCTTAACAATGTGAGGTGGTTGTAGGTTTCCTGGTAGGTTGTGCTTCTAATATAGGTATTGGGGGCTGATATGAAGAAATGTGGGTGGGCAAAGAGGAAGGGCTTAAAGGGTATACAGGGAGGATTAAAGCTTTTTCTCCTCTGAGGTTTGGTGCAATCCTTTGGGAGTTGATTTGGAGAGAAGGAAAGACCACTGAATGTGATCTGCTACAAGGCTAGACATGAGAGTAAGAAATTTGAAAAGGAGAACAGGAATGTGTATTATGATCATGTACTTGATTCCCAGTCTTGTTTGGCCAGGCTGTTCTCATTGTCTCAGGTAGAGTTGTATGCTGGCCTGCGGCCTACTTGAACTGGGTATACCAGGGAGGCAGGCTGGGGCTGAAAGAGACTTAGATGGTGTCTTAGTCAGGGTTTCTATTCCTGCACAAACATCATGACCAAGAAGCAAGTTGGGGAGGAAAGGGTTTATTCGGCTTACACTTCCATGCTGCTGTTCATCACCAAAGGAAGTCAGGACTGGAACTCAGACAGGTCAGGGAGCAGGAGCTGATGCAGAGGCCATGGAGGGATGTTCTTTACTGGCTTGCCTCCTCTGGCTTACTCAGCCTACTCTCTTATAGAACCAAGACTACCAGCCCAGGGATGGTCCCACCCACAAGAGGGGCCTTTCCCCCTTGATCACTAATTGAGAAAATGCCTTACAGTTGGATCTCATGGAGGCATTTCCTCAACTGAAGCTCCTTTCTCTGTGATAACTCCAGCTGTGTCAAGTTGACACAAAAATAGCCAATACAATTGACCCCTTGTCAACTTGACACACAAACACATCACTAGTAAGCCTCAACCCTTACATTCTTATTCATCCCCAAGATCTAAATAACTTTAAAAGTCCCACAGTCTTTACATATTCTTAAAATTTCAATCTCTTTAAAATATCCATCTCTTTTAAAATCCAAAGACTTTTTACAATTAAAAGTCTCTTAACTGTGGGCTCCACTAAAACAGTTTCTTCCTTCAAGAGGGAAAATATCAGGGCACAGTCACAATCAAAGCAAAAATCAATCTCCAACTGTCCAACGTCTGGGATCCAACTCACGATCTTCTGGGCTCCTCCAAGGGCTTGGGTCACTTCTCCAGCCATGCCCTTTGTAGCACACACGTCGTCCTCTGGGCTCCAGATGCCTGTACTCCACTGCTGCTGCTGCTCTTGGTGGTCATCTCGTGGTACTGGCATCTCCAAAACACTGCGTGACCCCTTCAGTCCTGGGCCTTCAATTACAACTGGGGCTGCACCTTCACCAATGGCCTTCCATGGCCTCTCACAGTGCCAATCCTCAGCTACTCTGCGTGACCCCTTCATGCCTTCAAAACCAGTACCACCTGGGTGACCCTTACACATTACCAAGTCCCACTGCAGAAGGAGTACAATCTTGCCTATCTCTGGAACACAGCCTCTTTGTGCTTTCAGAAAACACTTCCCAGAAGATGTCACCTCAACGATGCTGGTCTCTTCTTAATCACCGCTAATTTCTTAGCTCCAGCTAACCAGCATCAATAGTCCCAGTAATGCAAAGTTTTTGCTTTAGTAGTTCTGGTATCTTGTTTATCACAGCTGATTCTTCAGCCCCAGCTAACCAGAACTACAAAATCTTCACAATAAAAACAGCAATGGCCCTGAAGAGAGTCTTTAATTTTCCCTCTGAAATTTCACAAACCAGGCCTCCATCTTCTGCACTGTTCTCAGCATTATCTTCCAAGCTCCTACACAACATCTGACAGAGCTCTTAACAACGAATGGATCTTCAAGCCCAAAGTTCCAAAGTCCTTCCACAGTCCTCCCCAAAACATGGTCGGGTTGTCACAGGAATACCCCACTCTGCTGGTACCAATTTGTCTTAGTCAGGGTTTCTATTCCTGCACAAACATCATGACCAAGAAGCAAGTTGGGGAGGAAAGGGTTTATTCGGCTTACACTTCCATGCTGCTGTTCATCACCAAAGGAAGTCAGGACTGGAACTCAGACAGGTCAGGGAGCAGGAGCTGATGCAGAGGCCATGGAGGGATGTTCTTTACTGGCTTGCCTCCTCTGGCTTACTCAGCCTACTCTCTTATAGAACCAAGACTACCAGCCCAGGGATGGTCCCACCCACAAGAGGGGCCTTTCCCCCTTGATTACTAATTGAGAAAATGCCTTACAGTTGGATCTCATGGAGGCATTTCCTCAACTGAAGCTCCTTTCTCTGTGATAACTCCAGCTGTGTCAAGTTGACACAAAAATAGCCAATACAGATGGCAAGAGATTAATGGAGACCAAGACATGATTCTGTTCAAGGCCCTCCAGTTTACTAAGAGAGTCTACTTATAAAAGGGGAAGACCTATCCCCCGCCAGTCCATTCTTGGTGTCTGGAACTAGCCTGTTGGTGATGTGCAGAATAGGATGTTCCTCCCGATCATCTCAGGGG
This sequence comes from Mus caroli, assembly GCF_978045245.1. NCBI lineage: Eukaryota > Metazoa > Chordata > Mammalia > Rodentia > Muridae > Mus > Mus caroli. The sequence continues at coordinate 4,809,618 of NW_028227263.1, forward strand.
CTTCTCAGCGGGTAGCAGTGTCTTGGAGAGAGCAGTGGCAGGTGGCAAAACAAAAGAGCCATCTAGGTTGGAAGGCTCTACCTTAGGTAATTTCCTTCTCAGTGGCAGCTAGGTCAAAGTCTGGATCAGCCTTCTTCAGGGCTGAGGGAGGCTACAGAGAGTGGCTCAAGGTATTGGAAGCTGACACAATGGGAGGAAATCTGGATCTGCAGAGAAAATGGAAGCAGAGAAGAGAGGCCCCTAAAAGTGGTCTGCTACAGGAATGAGGAGTTAGAAACAGAGGGCAGGAAGGAAGTCAAAATCACTTACCTAGGTCTAAGTGTGATGTAGTCAGAGGTTTCTCAGATAGGAGTTTTAATTTCGTTTCTATTGCTAACATATTCACATAGTCAGCTTGCTGGAACATGGTCATCTCTGTGTCTATTTTGGGTCAGGTCCTTGATGCATACAACAACTTGCTCAGGGACTTGATACAGAGTGTCAGTCCACATTCTTAAGCCATCTTCATGGAATATGTCCCTAATTTGCTCTTTCATTCAATTTTTGAATCAAGAGACTAGAAACTAAAGGGGATGTCTAAACTCCTTTTGATTATGTGGATGAAGGTCCACATTGGTAAAGACTACACTCAGGTCTGTTTCTAGAGTTTGTTATCTGCAGAAAGATTGTGATCATCAAAATAAAACCCTTATTACTGCCTGCTATACCCCACTGCCTCATTTCTAATTGTATTTTTCTAGCATTGCCACAGTTTCTACAACAATAGAAGACAGATTGTCAGCCTAAAAGAGTACTCAAACACAATTGTATCTACTTAGGTGTGGTGTTACATTTAGCACACAAAGCACACAAAGGAGAAGATCAGTACTCAGGACCCAGGTGAAGACAAACACTTGGATAAGGCAACCCATGAAAAAATTATGTTCTCTGCTACCAGGCTTTGCAGCATCTTGAACAGAATGGTTTCCATGTAGAGTACATCCAGCTAGACAGGATTAAACAGGAAGAAATACATGTTAGTTGATAGTATGGAAGTGATGTTGTAATGGATGGCCATGATTCTTATGCTAAACAGAGTAAAGAACATTCTATGAAAGACCTGATGTGGTGTCTACTTATGTCCCCAAACTTGTTTATTCATTTAACATGTAGAGCAAGATAATAAAAAATTAACCCTTTGTTTCTTATTAGAGCAGATTGTCCATTACATGAATTTATTTTTCTGTGGCTTTAAGGCAAATTTCATCTAAGAATAATAATATTTCCTATTTCTTGAGGAGGAGGCCCATGCTGAAATTTCTGCCCTGGGCCCAGACAACAGTGTCAGCTATGGCTCTAGGATGCCAGTCCACTGTAATGTGTTGGTCCTAGAAAGTATTTTAGACCAATAGTGACCCCAGGCCACACTATTCTCTTTATTTACTCTGTTTAGCATAAGAATCATGGCCATCCATTACAACATCACTTCCATACTATCAACTAACATGTATTTCTTCCTGTTTAATCCTGTCTAGCTAGATGTACTCTACATGGAAACCATTCTGTTCAAGATGCTGCAAAGCCTGGTAGCAGAGAACATCATTTCTTTCATCAGTTGCCTTATCCAAGTGTTTGTCTTCACCTGGGTCCTGAGTACTGATCTACTCCTTTTGTCTGCTACAGCCTTCAACAGATATCTAAGCATTTGCTGGCCTTTGTACTATAGCATACCAATTTAGAGCTTGGCCTGTGTGACTCTGGCACCTTTGCCTGGCTCAGAGTGTCTCTCAGTTACATGTTGCTCATCTACTTAGCTTGCCACTGTCCTATGACTCCATTCTGGGCTCACATTTTTTCCTGAAGATCCTATAGATATTGTTGATATTCTGTAGCCCCACTTTCATCAACAATGTCATGAAAGTCATTTAAGAAATTTTCCTTAGTGTTCTAAATTTCTTAATGACCATATTGTTCTATGGCTTCATCATTGTAAGCATCCTGCACATTTGCTCAGCTGAGGACAAGAAATGTGTCTTCTCAGCTATAGGGGGTATGGAAATGAGATATCCAACTCCTGTATCTAGGCAAAACTTCAGTGGAGTAATTATGACAACAACCCAGTCATAAAACATTGACCCACATTTTTTCTGCCTACCAGATGTGCAGGGATAAAGAAGGAGCTAACATTGAGGGCATGGCCAACCAATGACTGTCCCAACTTCAGACCCATGCCATGAGAGAGTGTGATTCTACTCTACCATTTGCATGTGGTCGTTAATATAAATCTGTTTGTTGGAAATAATTAGTCTTTGCCATGATCTTGATTGTTTCCATTGTCATAAGTATGCTGTGTGTCATATGTGACTTCATTATGAAACTTCAACTTTATCTCTACTCCATAGATTATCTGTTTCTCCATGCTATTTGACTCCCAGAGCTCATAGGAAATTGTGAAAGGGAGACTCCAAAACCTGCAACATGATTTCCCCAATACATTGTGGTCATGCTGATCTCTCAAGTTTCCCTATGAAGTTAAGGTTTATTAGCCATAACTCTGAAAAAAGTACCTGTTATATTTGCAGAGAGTCCCTGCATGAAATGCTTTTGTTTTGTGACAATCACCATTGACACTCACTGAAAATCATCCAGTCCTGGAATATTAAACCCCCATTTAGATAAATTTTAGTTAGTTGTGAAATGGTTTGTATTTATAATGAAATAAAGCTTGAGTGTTTTGTTTACATTGCCAGTAAGGATTTTAGTGTATTTAAGGTTACAGTGAGTGGAATGGTCCAGTCCTTGCATCAGGCAAAGCTTTTCTAAAACAGAGATAAATAAACCACACCCCACGAATCTGCTCTTAGAAAAGTGTGATTAGGAACAGCACAGGCCAGAAGAAAAGCCTGCACATCTCCACTTAACGTGAGAAAGAGGCCAATATTCTGCCCAAGGCAAGCTTGACATCCTTGTTCCTCAGTGTATAGATGAGGGGGTTGAGGGTTGGACTGAGGATCGAGTATAGCACTGAGGTAACTTTGCTTCTTTCTGGGCTGTAGCTGGAAGCAGGACTGATATAGGCACAGAACATAGATGAATAGTACACAGAGACCACAATGAGGTGGGATGAGCAGGTAGAAAAAGCCTTCCTCTTGCCCTCAGCAGAATGCATGCGGAGGATGCTTGCAATGATGCAGCCATAAGACAACAAGGTTAGCATGAAGTTGATGCCTACAAAAAAGGCATCTGCCATAAGAGTCAGAATGCTATTCACATATGTAGGACTACAGGAGAGCAGGAGGAGTGGGGGTATCTCACAGAAGAAGTGGGTGATGACCTTGGGACCACAGAATGACAAACGTGTCATCAGACCAGTGTGGACACATGCATTCACAAGACCGATGAACCATACAACCATGGCTAGGGCTCCACACAGCTGTGGGCTCATCCTAGAGCTGTAGTGTAGGGGAAAGCAGATAGCCACATAGCGGTCATAGGCCATGACTGTGAGCAGCAGCAGCTCAGAGGATGCTGAGCATGCAAGGAAGAAGAGCTGGGACATACATCCCTTGAAGGAGATGGTGTTTTCCTCAGACACTAGGCCAACCAAGGCCTTAGGAATCACAGAAGAGGTACAGATAACGTCCATGGTGGCCAGGTTGCACAGGAAAAAGTACATCGGATTGTGAAGCCCTGTGCTGGAGGTGACCAAAGCGATGATCAAAATGTTGCCCATTAGAGCCATCATGTAGAGGGACAAGAAGCAGCCCGTCAGGAACAATCTTAGACCAGGGTGCTCTGAGAACCCTTCCAGCACAAACTCTGTCACTTCTGTCTGGTTGAGATTCAACGTCATCATGGAGAGCACCAGGTCCACCATTGTGTGTATCAGTTTCTGAGAAAATACCACAGTTTACCACTTGAAATCTGGTTTCAAATTGTCTGCTGTCAGGAAGGCTAGGAACAAATGTATTTCCTCCATGTAAGCCCCTTCTTTATTGTTTGTACCACACCATTTGAAAACCACATATCTTTCATTTTCTCTATTTCTTGTACCTAGAAACTTTCTCCCCATCATTTTGAATCAGGAGGAACATCTGCTCCTCCCTAATCTTGAACATGTGAGAAGAGAGCAGCATCCTTTACTCAATACCTGCCTATGCTTTCCTTCCTCATTGCCACTAAGCTCTGTGCTCTGGGGACAGTGCTCAGTGACCCAGCTGTACTCCCCACTTTCACATCTCCTATTCTCCACCTGATGAGAATTTTAGGTAGATACACCGACATGACTATTATTCCTTTGTTTCTATACTTGGCCTCCTTAGCTGACAGGCACTTTGTCTCTTCTGATATCTGGAGTGGTTGTCCAACTACCCACCTCAACCAGATATTGGCACTCCCATGGCCAAGTAGCCATGAATTTTCTCAATTAATTACTGTTATTGGTGTCGTTTGTATTTGAAAGTCTTCTGACTCTAACCCACATCAATTCTATGACCATGGAAAACATTTCTCAAAACCCTGCCCTATGAACCTAGACTGCTTATGGGGCTTTTCTGTCCCAATGAACTGCAGTGACCATTGAAGTCAACATACCCACAACTGAAGTCATTACCACTGTCTATAGATGTTTTTTTCTATGGAGCACAGCTCCTTGTCTCTGATTCATTGTCTCACCTCTTTGCCTTTCTAATCCACTAATTGTCAATGAGTGCAACTATAGCTTCCCCATCCTTACAACTCACATTCTCAATGTCTTCAGCAGTTTCATAATTTCAGGGTTCTTGTCATTTCCATCATTTCCAGTTTCCTTCTCTACCACTCAAGGGATACAAACAGTATACTTAAGATAACTGGCCTTCTGCCCAAACAAAACTCACTATGTCGTCCCACAGTCATTCAATGAATAACACGCCATAGCTTGACACACTAGACTCATCTAACATTCTTCATTAGCCTTTTCCATAATATCTTGTCTGAGCATATATGCAAATATACTCTACTCTATCTAGAAACCTGTTTAGGAAATTGTTTGCAGTGTTCCTCATCTGGAACAATTCTCTATTTTACAGCAGTGAAATTTTCAGTCACTGAATTCAGTGGTAAGAAGTCCCATTCCCCACTTTGCCCTATAACACTTCATTTTTTTTTGCTCATATTTCATTTCACATTTAATTTCCATAGTATAGCTCACAATTTATTTTTTCCAATCCTTAGTAGCGAATGTTGAGTTTTAAGCATTATATTTTTCTAAATTTTAGAGATAGAGAAATATTGTATTTACCCTTTGGATCCATGAGGATAGTGATATGTCTGAGCACTTTTCCTCCTCCCCATTCTATTGTGGTGGAGAATGCCAATTCATATTCAGAATTGTTCAAGGTTCTGCAGAAATAGAAGTTCAAAACCAAATTCCTATAATGTTTTTTGCAGTTTCTTGATCAGGTTAGTTCAACTATACATGATTTTGCAAAATACTCTCTTGATAGTACCTATAATTACTGATATTTGCTTCCATTCCTGTGTATGCCTGCCTCAGAGCTGAGCTGAAGGGAAAGATTAAAAATAATAGAAAACTGTTACAAACATGTGCTATATGATAGAAACTTCCTAGTATTAATAACACATCTACAAAAATTATTTGGAATATAACTATTTCATTTCTAATTGACACATCTAAGAAGAAATGACAGAGAAATATAACAAGTGGGGACATCTAGGACCCAGAGAATGTCAATACATCTGTTGGACACATGATGTATTGCAAACAAATAAAGAAAGAAGCCAATACACTAGAGAAATGATGGCATGTTCAACAAATGGTGCTGGTGAAGTTGGGCAGTTACATGTAGAAGAATGAAACTAGTCCCTCATCTCTAACCCTGTACAAAACTCAACTCTAACTTGACCAAGGTCCTCAGCATAAGATCAGACATCCTAAAAATGACAAAGGAGAAATTATGGTGTATGCTTGCACTCATTGTCACAGGAAAAGTCTTTCTGAACAGGACCATGGTAGCTTAAGCATGAAGATCAGTAATGGACAAATTAGTTGAGATGCTATAATTATGCATCTGTTTAAAAATAACACCATCATTTGAGTAAAGTGGCAGACTGCAGAATGGCATCAAGTCTTTAACAACTGCATATGTGACATAAGGTTAGCATCTAGAATATACAAACAAACAAAAACTTTAAACAGCCTGAAACCAAACAACCCAGATATAAATAGGGAATGGGAATTAACAGAGAATATTCAGAAGATGAAACACAAATAGCTAAGAAACAGTCTTTTTAAAAAATAAATGTTAAACGTTCTAAGCCTTCAAAGAAATGGAAATTAAAAATCTTTGAGATTTTATCTTCTGTCAGTAAGAATGGTGAAGATAAAGGACAGCAGATGCTGGCAAGGATGTGGAGAAAGGAGCAGCTATTCACTTTTCTTAGAAGTGCAAGTTGGAGCAATTACTATAGAAATCAGTATGTAGGTTCCTCAAAAAGATGGACACAGATACACTACAAGATTCAGGTATACGATTCTTAGCATATTCTCAAAGACTATATCTTACTACAGTGACACTTGCTCTTTTATGCTCATTGCTGCTCTATTCACTATAGCCAGGAAGGGAAAACAACATAAATGTCCATCACACGAGTAATATGTAGTCAAACTATGGTACTTAAGTAATAAAATATTATTTATCTGAAAAGAAAATGAAATTATGCAGTTTTTAGGAAAATAGATTCAGTTGGAAGTAATCATGTTGAAAGAAGTAATCCAGACCCATAAAGCAAACATCCCACGCCTTGTCTCACATGTGCATATCACTTTTAAAACGTTCTGTATGTGCACTCTTTCTGGAATACTCAAAGAGCTTAGCAACTAGTGAGGCACCATGGGGAGGAAGATGAGGAGATGACATAGAATGTTTCAAATATGGGAAGAAGAACATTAGATCAGAATGATGAAGTGGGGTAGTGGGTGGGAGGGAGAATGAAGGAGGGAATATGTGTAGAGAAAGCCTTTTGAAAAATCCTTGTAGAACCCTACTACAGTTGAAGATCCTAAACATACTTATACAAATGTATAAAAAATATTTTTAATAAGTTACTCTCTAATGGGAGGCCTGCATCTGTACTGTCTAGTCTGACACAAGCTAGTCATCTGAGAGGAAGGGGCTTAAATTTTAAAAAAGGATTTCCTTAGATTGTTCTATAGGCAAGCCATTAGGGCATTTTCTTATTAATGTTTGATGGGCAAGCCACTGTGGATGGAGTCATCACTGTGCTGGCAGTCCTGGGATGTATAACAAAGCAGGCTGAGCAAGCTATGCCAAGTGAACCAGGAAGCATAACCCCTCCATGGCCTCTGGAAGACCTTCTGCCTACAGGTCCCTGCCATGTTGAAGTTCTGCCTTGAATTGTTTACCTCTTTTTGAGATGTCAATCATTAGGTCTGATAGACCCTCAAACATTACAGGCTATTGCTATTGTTTTTGGTTATTCTTCAGAATGTTTGGTAAATCTCTATGACTAGAGGCACCACTCATTGATCCATAAACATATAAACATGTAATGGGTACTGACCTGAAATCTTCACTCCTTCTTGCTGGCTCTTATAGCTCTGGAAGATGCTATCCACACTATTTGAGAAGAAAAGCATAAATATTGGTCTTACTCAGCTCAGAATACTATGAGCTACAACAACAACCTTCTTGATAAGATTTGGCCAAGGATGCAGTAGTAGCACAATGTTAAGGTCCATCTTCCTAGCTAGAACCCATATGTGGTACTGTTAATAAGGCGAAGAACTTGTCAGTATATACATCATAGGCTTCAAAAGAAAACCTATCACTTTTTTATTTTTTACTAAATGTACACAGGAATAAAATGACTCCTCATAATTTATTGCTATACTCATAGATCAGCATATCACTTAACTCTCATCAGAGAACCCTCTTCTTGTAGCAGAGAACGTTAACACAAAGGCCTATAATTCACCACTCTACACAGAAAAAGGAATGTTGAAGTGCTCAGACTTAAATGGGAGGCTTAGATCACAATACTTTCCTGACCACTTAAGAATATTCATGGAAGATACAGAGGAAAGAAGACTCTAAGAGCCAAAGGTGGTAGAGGACATCAAAGAAAGAATGTTTTCTGGAAACTGTGAGGCAGATAAACATACGAACTTACAGAAGTTTTACAGTGTATAAAAGAGTTGTGCAAGCCACACAAAATTCCTCAGTGGAGGAGCTATGGACATGTGGTGGGTGAGGGCAAAAGCAGCGTCAGTTTTGTTTACTGATGTGATCGCTTTATATAGACCATACTCCAAAGTAGACTCCATATTTAAGAGTAGTTGGCCCACAGAAATCAGTCTTAGTTAATTTCAAAGGAGAGGAGGTTAAAAGGTTGAGTGAATAGGGAGGTGGGGATGTATCTGGGAGGAGTAGAGGAGGGAAATAAAACTGGATCAACATACAGTGTGTGAAATTGTCAAAACTTTAAAACATACTTAAAAAACCCACATAATTTCAAAATGGTGGGCATGTTGGCAATGACCTTTTATTCTAGCTATTGGGAAAGAAAGGCTTTTCAAAGCCTGAATCATCTGCACAAGTTTCAGATTAGCTGGATCTGCAAAGTGAGACAGTGTTTCAAATAGCAGAAAGTATATTCAGGAAATAAAATCAGCATATCAGGGTATCAGCAATACACACTTTTGAAGAAATGGTCATATTAGCAAATGGACAGGATTACCCTATGTATTCTTCTGGGGATGCAAGGATGAAGGAAAGGTAATAAAGATATATAATAGAATATTATTCAACTGTAAAAAGCATGGCACAGTAAAATTGATGGGAATGGAGAATAATATGTGAAGAAAAATAAAGCAGGCATAGATAAAGTGATACCACATCTATCTCTCACATGTGGAAACTAGAAAACACAATCATAGTAGAATAATGATCAATAGACATGATAAATGGCAAAGGTGAGGGAAGGTTAACAAGATAGATCAATGAGAGCCAAGTACATTTAGGCAAAAATATAAACTTTTGAGATCTGCATAGTGGAGTCATGGCACCCCACAATCATATCGTATGTATATTGAAATAACGAGAAGATAGCAGGTCAGAGCTTAAAAAAAGTAGAGATGATAAAGTCACAGAAATAAACATTTACTTAGGATATGTACAAACATCCTGAACGATCAACACATGTCCCATCAACATGTACCGTGGCCTGCTATCACAAACAACATTGACTGACACCAATAATAGCTGCTCCATTCATATACTATTGCCTAAAATATGTCAGAGAAAATGCAGATATAAACAGAAAATGCTGAAGATGGTGCTCAAAGTTTAAGATGAGAAAATAACTGCTTACAACGAGCCGTTAGGGCTTTGTGTGGAGAAAATGCACTGAAAACCTAACCCGCAGCAGAAAATGCACACCATGCTGCCTTTTAATTATTGTGACTTGCACAAGAGCAGGTAGAGGACATCTGGGATCATAAAACTGTCCTGCATCTTCATTGAACTGGGCTATGTGGTAGGAAGTCTTCTATAAAGCACACCAACTGATCAAAAACGAATTGAAATCATTTCCTTAACTGTACCTTGAAACTGTAAGGAAAGACTAATTTCACTTTTAAATTTTACTTTAATTCAAGCCTTGACATGACATCTACCTTCAAAATGCTTTTACTGTGGTAGAGCAAATGGAATGTATGTTCAGAATAATGGGAGCAAATGCCTTCAGGTAGACAAAGGAGACACCAAAGACAAGGGGGGCAGAATCTGACCTCTGTGAGTAGGACTGTTACTGGAGAGGTTAGATGGAGTCATGCCTTTTGAAGAGTGGCGCACAATGCCTTTGCTATGTCCATATTCCAGTGGATACACTTTGATGCTTTTAATTCCTATAGGTGTAGCAGACAATATTATATTAGTCAGAAGTAATCCAGGCACACAGAGGGAAAAATAAATCAGTAGGTTTTTCAAATGTTTATCCATATCCATGGTGGAGCAGGGAGATGAGCTGTGCCTACCCAAGATCTCTTTCCATAAATACATCCTGGTCTTTTGTTCGTTTAAGATCCTTTGTTTGTGTCTAAGTGGACACAGGGGAATCTTCTATCTAGGTGGGGGGTTATTGGTCAGCAAAATCACTAACAGTCCCTCATTATGTCAGCAAGGCTGACCTGAAAACCTTCAGAAGCTGAGCCTCAATGAGGAGCAAAGCTGCTGAGGACTCTTACCAGAGTCAAGAACCAAAGTGTCTTCAGATTGTGTGGTCTGCTGAGAACAGTCAGCAGAGGAAGGATCCATATCTGCAGCACTGTTACCCCAGCCCACACCCCTTTATTTGGACATTTATCTTCATACAGAATATTGGACAGCTGTAATTTTTTTCCTTAGGTGACTGCCAGTCATGGTATCCTGTTCTTTAGCAGACAGGGCAAGGCTAAAACCATCAGTGCTATGCTGGTGTTTTTAACTCCATGGAAGTTGCAGGTCATTTTCTGTCCCTGAACAGTGGACTCTGAACAACAGGGTAAGAAAAATCTCTTCTGTGGCATTTCTCACCGTTCTGTGTGGATACCACAGACCGACAAGACAGCATCCAAGTCCTATCTACTCATATAAATTTATCTTAGATTCATCTGAATCTGTTGATTGCCTTTCACAATTAGTGTGAGCACTGTGGGTGATTAATGATCCACTTATGAACATAAGACAAAAATTACAGGTATGACTAAGCCCTCTGATTGTAATTAGACACTAGACATTTTGCTGTTTAAACGATGGAGGAAGATACCAAATCTTTCTATCATTTTCAGTTTTCTGACCTTTGACCCAGCACCCTTCATCAAACTCAGGACTCATTGAGAACATAGGTTGTTGTCCTTTAATGGTGACATCCAAACAGTATGCCTAATGATGTCACCTTTATAGTGAGACGTTTGTTTTGGAGCTCCACTATCAGACAAAAGAGACACATAATGGAACTTAGGATTTAACTCACCTTTTTCTGTCACAGTATATTCAGATGACAGATGACTCCAACATAGGTGCACACTGGGCTGAGCAGACTATATTTTTGCAAGCAGCAGGTCTTTACCTTGTAAAGCTCTGTCTTCATTTTTATAGAGGCCCCTGACCTTCAGGAATACCTGTCATTTCTGAGACCAGTGGTAGGTGCTTATCTTATGCCTCCTGGGATAGAAACTCAAGGAGAATGCTCTTAGGATCAATTAACAGAAACTTATGACTTAACGACCCAAACTCCCTGCAGACTTGCGTGGAGGACAATGGTCAGGGGAGTCACATACTGTGGGTACTACCTGGGTTGGAACTGTTCCCACTCTACAGCCTCGTTGTCACCAACCCTGTGCATGCATTGGTGTTACCATGTCCTGTATGGAAGTTCTTATCCTGATACTAATTGTCTACTCTGTATTCTACTGAGATTGCTTCATCTGACTCACACATACATACAATGGGTCTATTTTCTGTATCTTGTACTGCCCATCTCTCTCCTCCTCTCCCTACACTCAAGACATTCTGTCTATTGTTATGAATTAATGTTCTTTCAGCACTTCCATTCTGTTTGCTACAATTTCAAATATTTAAAATATTTATTCAGGCCTGAGACTCTCTATACAAGTAGCATTATACAGATAGAAGAATTCATATTTAGGAATAGTATCAATTTGTTTATACATATATGCATGCAATAACAACTAGAATATAAAAAGCAGCCACGATTTTGGAGAAGAGTGACAGAGGGTTATATAGAATGTTCTCAAGGAGGAAGGCAGGACATAAAGGTTATAATCAAAGCAAAATCTCAAAAATATTAAAGATAAAAATATTTTAAAACATTTTTTGTTTCACTAGATTGTAAAAAACAAATAAAACTAAGTTAATTACAAGTTTTAAATAAAAAATATTTTTTTCAAACAATATATTCTGATCATGGCTTTTCCCTCAGTGAACATCGCCCAGATCCTCCCTACCTACCCAGTTCCATGACCATTCTTCTTGTCTCTTCAGAAAAGAAACATAAAAGCCAACAAAATAGAATTAAACGAACAAAATGAAGAAACAAAAGAAATAAAGACAGATAACCTAAATCCAAAATAAAAATCAGAAACCATAATGGACAGGCACAAGGCCAGTCATACAAACTTAACTACACAAAGAAATAGGAGAGAAAAAGTCTTCTGAAATTTTATGGTGACATCTAAACATAAAATTTTTATTGTTGCTACTTCATAACACTTATTTGTTGTGTAATGAATCATAATGTAAATATCTGGCATATCTGATTTTAGATGACCCCTGTGAAAGGGTTATTTGACCTTCAAAAGATTTGCAACCCAAAGGTTATCACAGGGATGAGGAATCCCTGCTCTGAACCCATGATTCATGTAGACTTCTATGACCCATGTGGGGCACGTGGTCAGTGCTACCAGAGGAGCTGGCATGGAACTGTCAAGGTGGAGCATGTTCAAACCCTAGAGATTTCAAAACTTGAGGTTTAGATCTCATCCTGAGAATGGCAGGAGTGAGACTAACGTCTCTTTTTCCATGCCTGCCAAATGGTCATAGGTAGTCAGTCATATAGCCCAGGACCTGGAAGTCTTCTCCATGATATTGAAGCATCACAGTAGCCTTAGCCTTCAGCCAAAGACCTTTTCACACCCTAGATATTCTCACCTCCTTCTTCAAAACTATATAACTCTTGGCACACCCTTAATAAAGAGATGTGTATACCACATAAAATAAAGGTGTATGCTCACATTAAAATCATCTCGGAGAGCTGTTTCATTGAGGATTGCTGAAGAAGGCCTTCACGTAAAAGGGTTGTAATACTAAGAACCTCAGATAAGGCCTTCTCTCTCTACCTGCCTCCATGGAATTTGTCCCAGCTTGACTGCGATGCTGTTTGTCGTGGACTATGCTTCACCCCTCTTGGCCTGGTATACAGCAGCCACCTGATGCTCTGGAGGAAAAAGTGGATCCCACTGGTTTCTGACTTTGCCCAGTCCTCTCAGAGTCAGTGTAACAGTGGCATGCAGATACCCCAGAGGAAAGACAGAACCCAGAACCCCAGACCCACTTTTGATTCTTTATATCTTTCCTATTGTTATTTCACAACAACCCTTGAAGCATAGTTTATACCCAATCTTGAAGGAAGGATACCCACTGTAGAAAAATAGGAGGTTGATCTTGACAGCCACTGACACCTACAGAACCTCCTCTGATCCAAATACAGAGAGGTGAGACCAGAGCCAGACACTGGCACAATAGCCCTTTTCTAGACAAAATGACACATTAAGAGTTTGCTTAGTCACATTTCTCTCTTAGACACCACTGACTGGTGCGTTTTGTGTGACCTGACTTTTCCTGGATGTCCATTGCTATATTGTGTTGTATTTTGTAGGTTATATTAATATAACATAAGGCATGTCTCATGATGATGATAATTCCCAAATAATGTGTATATGAGATGTATGCACGTGTATGCGTTTCTGACCAGTTGTATACTTTTCTTTAGGTGTGTATCAGTTGCTTTATAGCTTAAATCATAGTTATGAGGCTAATACTAGAAGAAATGACTCAAAACATGACTTGAAGGTGACACAAATAGTGTCAAAGAAATCAATAGGTATATCAGGTCAAAGCCCATGTTTCACAGATGCTACTCTTTACTACCACCATAACAGAATTCACAAGTAATTAGGACAGTGTTCTCAGCCATCCTAACGCTGCAGTCCTTTAAAACAGTTATTCTTTTTGCTGCTACTTTATAATGTTAATTTGCTATGTAATGTTGATACATTTACATTATGATTAATGTAAGTACCTGGCATTTCTGTCTTAGGTGACACCAATCAAAGTGTTATTTGACCATTAAAGAATTTTAAACCCACAGATTGAGCAACATTGACCTAGGAGTTCACTAAGGGACACTTCTTTCCTTGCCTGTGACAGTGTTTCCAGGAAGGATTCACTGGAGCAAGGGATCCTCCTTCTATGTGGTCAGCACCATCCTAAAGTCTGGAGAGTTGAAATCATGGGGTAAAATAAAAAGAAGAAAGCCAGTTGAACACTGGAGTGTTCCTCTTTCATGTGTTCTGGGCTGCCATAATGTGATGAAACGTCTCCATCATTCTGCCACTGCCTCAAGGCCTTGCTCACAATAGGCCAAAACAAAACCCCAAATGGCCATAGACTGAGGCCTCTGAATCCATGAGTTAGTATAAATACATTGAAAATATGTTTATTTGTAACAAAGATGAAGGTTGGTTAATACAACATACAGAGTTTGCACCACAAGTTCTGGTAAGTTACAGCATTTTTACGAAGAATAGAGAAGTAGGTTGACCAAGAACGTGTTTAGTCTGAAAAGGATACAGCATCTTTTCAGCAGCTGCCCTTTATCCACTAAGTTGGCATTGAACCATTTTTTCAAGTTTCCAGATACACTTCTCCATCCTTTTCCTTCCTCCTCCTGCCACCATCTAGCTGTTCTTGAGCTAGCTGTTTGAGCCAGGGTCAATGTATAAAGGACTTCAATTTCTGAGTGTGCATTTGTTATTATTTTGTTTTATTGGTTTGCATTTTGTGCATTTTGTTGCAAGAGAAAGAGAGGTGTGGGTATTGGGTGGGTAGGCAAGTGGGTAGTTAGGACCTTAGAAGAGTTGCAGGAAAGAAAAACAAGATGATTAAATGATGTATGGGTAAGAAGGTTTTAACCAAGCCTTGTTGTTTATGATCTATATTTGGTTAATTTTTATTTATAGTGTGAATAAAGCTCCACTCTATGCTTTGCATGTCGTCAATAAACAAGTTTCCCCATATCTCTTTGTTGGAAATAATTTTTCTCATGAAAGATCGATTGTTTTCATGGTCATAAGTATGCTTTGTGACATATGTGACTTCATTTTGAAACTTAAATGTTACCTCAGTTCCATAGATTATCCCTTTCTCCATAACATCTGACTCCCAGAGCTCATAGGAAAGTGTGAAGTGGAGAATCCAAGACATGCAACTTTGTGGCCATGCTGGCCGCTCATGTTTCATTATGAAGTTTAGATTTATTAGCCATAGCTCTGAAACAAGCACCTGTTATGTTTGCAGAGAGTCCCTGCAAGAAATGGTTTTGTTTTGTGACAATCACTATTGACACTCACTGGAAATCATCCAGTGCAGGAACGTGGCACCTTCATTTAGATAAATTATAGTTACTTTTGAAATGGTTTGTATTTATCAGGAAATAAAGCTTGGTGTTTTGTTTACATTGTCAGTAAGAATTTTATTGCTTTTGAGGTTACAGTGAGTGGAATAGTACAGTTTTTGCATCAGACAAAACTTTTATAAAACAAAGATAAGTAAACCATGCTCCATGAAGCTGCTCTTAGGAAAGTGTGATTAGGAACAGCCCAGTCAAGGAGAATATTCTACACATCTCCACTTAATGTGAGAAAGAGGCCAATATTCTGCCCAAGGCAAGCTTGACATCCTTGTTCCTCAGTGTATAGATGAGAGGGTTGAGGGTTGGACTGACGATCGAGTATAGCACTGAGGTAAATTTGCTTCTTTCTGGGCTGTAGCTGGAGGCAGGACTGATATAGGCACAGAACACAGATGAGTAGTACACAGAAACCACGATGAGGTGGGATGAGTATGTAGAAAAGGCCTTCCTCTTGCCCTCAGCAGAACGCATGCGCAAGATGCTGGCAATGATGAAACCATAAGATAACAGGGTTAGCATGAAGTTGATGCCTCCCAGAAAGACATCTGCCACAAGTGTCATAACGCTATTAATGTATGTGGAACTACAGGAGAGCAGGAGGAGTGGGGGTATCTCACAGAAGAAGTGGGTGATGACCTTGGGTCCACAGAATGACAGCCGTGTCATCAGGCCAGTGTGCACAGATGCATTCACAGCACTGATGGACCATACACCCACGGCCAGGGCTCCACACAGCTGTGAACTCATCCTAGAGCTGTAGTGCAGGGGAAAGCAGATGGCCACATAGCGGTCATAGGCCATGACTGTGAGCAGCAACAGCTCTGAGGATGTTGCCCATGCAAGGAAGAAGAGTTGGGCCATACATCCCTTGAAGGAGATGATGTTTTCCTCAGATACTAGGCCAATCAGGGCCTTGGGAATCACAGAGGAGGTGCACACAACATCCGTGGTAGCCAGGTTGCACAGGAAAAAGTACATGGGATTGTGGAGCCCAGTACTGGAGGTGACCAAAGCAATGATCACAATGTTGCCCATTAGAGCCATCATGTAGAGGGTCAAGAAGCAGCCTATCAGGAACAGTCTTAGACCAGGGTGCTCTGAGAACCCTTCCAGCACAAACTCTGTCACTCCTGTCTGGTTGAGACTCAACAACATCATGGAGAGTGTTGGATCCACTGCTTTGTCGTTCAGGTTGAGGAAATATTACAGTTTTTCACTTCGAACTTTGGTTTCAAACTGTCTTTCTGTAAGAAAGGGAAGGAGTGAGTGTATTTTCCTTATTAAAGCCTCTTGTCTTTTCTTGTATGTTCCACACTACTGGAAAGCCACATATATTTTATTTTCTCTTCTTTCTCACATGGTAACTTTCCCCCTGTAGTGTTTTATCAAAGGGAACCTATGTACTTCTCTGATCTTGAACATTCAGAAAGAGAGCAGCATTCTTTACTCAGCACCTGCCTATGCTTTTCTTCTCCATTGCCACTAAGCCCTGTGCTCTGGGGACAATGTTTGGTGACTCCGCTGTACCACTTACTTTCACATCTCCTATTCTCCACCTGATGAGAATTTTAGGTAGATACACTGAGATGATTATTATTGTTTCTACACTTGGCCTCCTTAGCTGACAGGCATTTTGTCTCTTCTCATATCTGGTGTGGTTGTCTAACTACCCATCTCAACCAGATATCGGCACCCCCATGGTCACGTAACCTTGTATGTTCTGAATTAATTACTGTTATTGTGGTCTTTTCTACTTGGAACTCTTCTGACTCTAACTCTCATCAAATCTATTACCATGGAGAACATTTCTCAAAACCCAGCCCTATGAACCTAGACTGCTTATGTGGCTTTTTTTGTCTCAATATACCACAGTGAAAACTGATGTCAACATACCCACACCTAAAGTCATTACCACTATCTACAGATGTTTCTTTGCAGTTTCAATATATTTAGTCAGAAATTTACCCTTAGCTCCGCAGTGTAGTCTATACCCTTGAGAGATTCTCATTAGAGTCTTGCTCCATGACCCAAGATTGGTCTTCTTTACCCTCTTTGCCTGTCTAATCCAACTGATCCTCAATGAGTGCAACTATAGCTTCCCCATCCTTACAACTCACATTCTCAAGGTCTTCAGCAGTTTCATAATTTCCTGGTTCTTTTCTTTTCCATCATTTCCAGTTTCCTTTTCTATCACTCAAGGAATACAAATGGTATACTTATGATAACTGGCCTTCTGCCTCAAACCAAACTCACCATGTCCTGTCACAGTCATCCAGCAAATAACACTACATAGTTTGAAGTAGAAGACTCATTTAACATCATTAGCTTTTTCCATATGTTCCTGTCTGAGTGTATATGCAAAATACTCTGCCTATGTAGAAACCTGTTTGGGAAATCATTTGCACTGCTCCTCATCTGGAAATAATCGCTTTGCAGCAGTCTTCCAGAGAAATCTTTCATTCACTGGATGCAGTGGAATGCTGCACTCTCCACTTTGCTATATAACCCTTCATTTTCTTTGCTCACATTTTATTTCACAGAATTTTCATAGTATGGCTCGCAATCTATGTTCTCTCTTCTTTAGTGGTGAATGCTGAATTTTAAACTTTATATCTTCCTACATTTCAAATTAGAGATACATAAATATTGTACTTACCTTTTGCAACCATGTGGATAGTGATATGTCTGACCCTGTCTCCTCCTCCCTATTCTATTGTGCTGGAGAATGCCAATGCATGTTTAGTATTGTTCATTGTTCCGCAGAAACAGAAGTTCAAACCAAATTCTATAACGTTCAAGGGAGTTTCTTGATCAGACTATCTAATTCAACTACACTTGATATTGTAAAATACTCTCTTGATTGTGCCTATAACCAGTAATATTTGCTTCCATTTCTGGTTACACATGTCTCAGAACTGAAGGAAAAGATTTAAAAACAATTGAAACCTGTGACAGACATGTGCTATATGATAGCAATTTCCTAGTATTAATAACACTTCTATACATATCTAACTATGTGGAAAATAACTAACTTTATTCCAAGATGATAAACCTTAGAAGAAATGACAGAGAAATAAAATCACTGGGGTGATCTGAGGACCCAGAAACATGTGAACACATCTATGGACACATGACTTTTTGCAAACAGACAAAGAAAGAAAGAAAGAAAGAAACAAAAACACACTAGAAAATAATAGCATATTCAACAAATGGTGCTGGTGAAATTAGACATTTACATGTAGAAGAATGAAACTAGTCACTTTCTCTTACCCTGTACAAAACTCAGCTGCAATTAGATCAAGGACCTCAGCATAAGATCAAATATCCTAAAGATGACAAAGGAGAAATTATGGAATATGCTTGCACTCATTGTCACAGGAAAGGACTTTCTGAACAGGACCATGGTAGCTCGAGCATTAAGTGCAATACACATGCTCCACTATATTCAAAACAGCCTTATTTATAATAGCCAGAAGCTGGAAAGAACCCAGATGTCCTTCAACAGAAGGATGGATACAGAAAATATGGTGCATGTACACAATGGAATATTATTCAGCTATTAAAAACAATGACTTCATGAAACTCACAGGCAAATGGATGGAACTAGAAAATACCACCCTAAGTGAGATAACCCAGACACAGAAAATCACACGTGGTATGTACTCACTGATATGTGGATATTAGCTCAAAAGCTCAGAATATCCACAATGCAACCCACAAACCATATGGAGCTTAAGAAGAAGGGAAGACGAAAATATAGATGCTGCAATCCTACATAGAAGGGGAAACAAAACAATCACAGGAGTTAGAAGGAGGGAGGGCCCTGGGAGTAAAAGAGTAGGGGGAGGGAAAAGGGAGCAGGATCAGGTATTGGAAGCAACAGGAGAGAAGTTCAGATGGTCAGGAAATTGAATAGAAACATGTTGCACTGGGGGATAGGGAACTGGGGTTAGCCACCAGAAATCCCAGACTCCAGGGAACCCAGAATCTCCCAGGACACATTGGTAATGACTTTAGCCAAAATATCCCCCAAAAGGAGAGATATAACCTGTAGGGACCACCTCCAGTCATGACCCTCAGTTGAGAGATGGGGCCACCCATCCATCTCAAAAATTTTAACCTAGAAATCTTCCTGCCCAAAGAAAAGACAGGGATAAAAAAATGGAGCAGAGACTGAAGGAAAGGCCAACCAGACACCACCCTACCTAGGGGTCCATTCCATTTGAAGACACCAAACACTCACACTATTGCTGTCCTCAAGAAGCACTTGCCAAACAGGAGTCTGTTATGGCTGTTCCCTGAGAGGTTCTACCAGCATCTGACCAATAAATGCAGATTCTCATAGACAACCATGGGGCTAAGCCTGGGAACCCCAATGAAAGAGCTAGGGGAAGGACTGAAGGAGCTGAAGGGGATTGCAACCCCATAAGAAGAACAGTATCAACTAACTGGAACACTCAGAGCTCCCAGGGACTAAACCACCAACCAAAGAGTATACATGGAGGGAGCAATGGCTCCAGCTGCATATATAGCAGAGAATGGCCTTATCTTGCATCAGTGGGAGGGGAGACCTTTGGTCCTGTGGAGGCTTGATGCCCCATCATAGGCAAATGCTAGTGTAGTGAGGTGGGAGTGGGTGAGTGGGTGAAGAAGCACCCTCAAAGAGGCAAAGGGGAAGGGGGAGAAGGAGGATGGAATGGGGATTTTGTGGAGGAGAAACCTGGAAGGGGAATATCGCTTGAAATGTAAATGAATAGAACACTATCATTTGAGTGCATTGGCAGACTGAAGAATGGTATCAAGTCTTTAACAACCACATATGTGATAGAAAGTTAATATCTAGAATCTAAAAACAACCAAAAACTTAAAACTGCCTGAAATCAAACAACCCAGCTAAAAATTAGGGGATGGAATTTAACAGAGAATATTCAGAAGATGAAACACAAATAGCTAAGAAACAGTTTTTAATAAATGTTAAACATTCTAAGCCTTCAAAGAAATGGAAAGTAAATATCTTTGAGATTTTATCTTCTCTCAGTCAGAATGGTGAAGATAAAGGACAGCAGATGATGTCTAGTTGTAGGGCAAATGACAATTATTCCAGGCTGGTGGAATTCAAACCATTTCCTTAACTGTACCTTGAAACTGTAAAGAAAGACTAATTCCACTTTTAAAATTTACTTTAATCCAAGCCTTGACATGCCATCGACCTTCAAAATGCTTTTAGTGTGGTAGAGTAAATGGAATGTATGTTCAGAGTAATGGGAGCACACGCCTTCAGGTGGAGAAAGGAGACACCAAAGACAAGTGGCAGAGTGTGACCTCTGTGGAGTAGGATTGTTACTGGAGAGGTTAGATGGAGTTATGTGTTTTGAACAGTGGAGCACAATGCCTTTGCTATGTGCATATTTCAGTGGATACACTTTGATGCTTATAATTCCTATAGGTGTAGTAGACAATATTATGTTATTCAGAAGTAATCCAGGTACACAGAAGGAAAAATAAATCAGTAGGTTTTCCAAGTGTTTATCTATATCCATGGTGGTGCAGGGAGGTGAACTGTGCCTACCCAAGCTCTCTTTCCATAAATACATCCTGGTCATCTGTGAGTTTAAGTTTGCTTGTGTGTAAG
This sequence comes from Mus caroli, assembly GCF_978045245.1. NCBI lineage: Eukaryota > Metazoa > Chordata > Mammalia > Rodentia > Muridae > Mus > Mus caroli. Next base: position 4,830,502 of record NW_028227263.1, read on the forward strand.
TGAACTTAGAAGGAGGAATCTACTATCCATATGGGGAGTTATTGGTCAGCAAAGTCACTAAAATTCCCTCACTATGACAGCAAGGCTGACCTGGAAACCTTCAGAAGCTGAGCCTCAATGAGGAGCAAAGCTGCTGAGGATCCTCACCACAGTCAGGAACCAAAGTGTCTGCAGATTGTGTGGTCTGCTGAGAACAGTCTGCAGAGGAAGGATCTATATGTGCAGTCCTGTTACCCCAGCCCTCACCCCTTTATTTGGACATGTATTTTCATACAGAATATTGGACAGCTGTAATTTTTTTCCTTAGGTGACTCCAAGTCATGGTATCCTGTTCTTTAGCAGACAGGGCAACGCTAACACCATCAGTGCTATGCTGGTGTTTTTAACTCCATGGAAGCTCCAGGTCATTTTCTGTTCCTGAACAGTGGACTCTGGACAACAGGGTAAGAAAACTCTCTTCTGTGGCATTTCTCACCTTTCTGTGTGGAATCCACAGACCAACAAGACAGCATCCAAGTCCTATCTACTCATATAAACTTATCTTAGATTCATCTGAATCTGTTGGTTGCCTTTCACAATTAGTGTGAGCACTGTGGGTGATGAATGAATAGATCCTGTTATGAACATAAGACAAAAACAAAAGGCACGACTAAACTCTCTGATGGTGATTAGATGCTAGAAATTCTGCTGTTTATACAATGGAGGAAGATAACAAATCTTTCTATCATATTCTGTTTTCTGACCTCTGACCCAGCACCCTTCATCAAGCTCAGGACTCATTGAGAAGATAAGTTGTTGTCCTTTAATGGTGACATGCAAACACTATGACTAATGTCACTTTTATAGTGAGCCTTTTGTTTTGGAGCTCCACTACTAGCCAAAAGAGACACATAATGGAACTCAGGATTTAACTCACCTTTTTCTGTCACAGTGAATTCAGGTGACAGATGACTCCAACAAAGGTGCACACTGTGCTGGGCACAGACTGTCTTTTTTGCAAGCAGCAAGTCTTTAGTGTCCCCCTGACGCTCTGTCTTCATTTTTATAGAGGTCACTGACCTTTTGGAATACCTGGTATTTCTAAAGCCGGGGCAGGCACTTGTCCTGGTGCCTCCTGGGATATATATTCAAGGAGAAATCTCATAGGATCAATTAATGGAGACTTCATGACTTAATGACCCAAGCTCCTTGCAGACTTGTGTGGAGGACAATGGCCAGGGGAGTCACATACTCTGTAGAAGCAGTTATTTCTGTTATAGCGTCCTCTCACCAACACTGTGCATGCACCATATCATTGGGATTCTTATGTCCTGTGTGGAAGATATCACCATGAAAAAGCTGACTACTCTCTATTCTGCTGAGATTACTTCATTTGTCTTATACATACGCACAGTGGATTTATTCTAAGTATCTTGTACTGTCTACCTCTCTCTTCCTTTCCCTAAACTCAAGCCTTTCTGTACATTGTCAAGAATTAATGTTCCCTCAGCACTTCCATTCTGCTAGGTACATTTTTAAACATTTAAAAATATTTAATTAGCCCTGAGACTCTCTATACAGATAACAATATAGATATAGAAGAGTTGATATTTAGGGATATGTAGATATATAAACATACTTATATCCATGCAATAACAATTAGTCATTTAAAAAGAACAATGACTACTGTGAAAGTTATTGTCTCCATAAGTTTTTCCTCAGCCCATTTATTGTTTGTATAAAGATTTCTTTGGCCGGGCAGTGGTGGCACATGCCTTTAATCCCAGCATTTGAGTGGCAGAGGCAGGCAGATTTCTGAGCTTGAGGACAGTCTGGTCTATAGAGTGAGTTCCAGGACAGCTAGGGCTATACAGTGAAACCCTATCTTGAAAAACCAAAAAAGCCAAAACCAAGCCAAACCAAGCCAAACCAAGCCAAACCAAGCCAAACCAAGCCAAACCAAGCCAAACCAAGCCAAACCAAGCCAAACCAAGCCAAACCAAACCAAGCCAAACCAAACCAAACCAAACCAAACCAAACCAAACCAAACCAAACCCAACGAAACCAAACCAAACCAAACCAAACCAAACCAAACCAAACCAAACCAAAAAAACCTAGCTTAAGAAAGACAGATGTTAACATGCCTGACCTAAAGCTGTACTACAGAGCAATTGTGATAAAAACTGCAAGGTACTGGTATAGTGACAGACAAGTAGATCAATGGAATAGAGTTGAAGACTCAGAAATGAACCAACACACCTATGGTCACTTGATCTTTGACAAGGGAGCTAAAACCATCCAGTGGAAAAACGATAGCATTTTCAACAAATGGTGCTGGCACAATTGGTTGTTATCATGTAGAAGAATGAGAATTGATCCTTTCCTATCTCCTTGTACTAAGGTCAAATCTAAGTGGATCAAGGAACTCCACATAAAACCAGAGACACTGAAACTTATAGAGGAGAAAGTGGGGAAAAGCCTTGAAGATATGGGCACAGGGGAAAAATTCCTGAATAGAACAGCAGTGGCTTGTGCTGTAACACTTGAGAATTGACTAATGGGACCTCATAAATTTACAAAGTTTCTGTAAGGCAAAAGACACAGTCAATAAGACAAAAAGGCCACCAAACAGATTGGGACAGGATCTTTAGCAATTCTAAATCAGATAGGGGACTAATATCCAATATATATAAAGAACTCAAGAAGGTTGATTCCAGAAAAATCAAATAACCCCATTAAAAAATGGGGCTCAGGACAAGTCCCTTCCGGTCCACTCGAGCACTCGGGTGCCTTGCCAGTGGAGTCTCCGGACACCCGCAAGGACCCGCACAGGATTCCCCACGGGATCCTAAGACCTCTGGTGAGTGGAAGACAGTGTCTGCTCCAATCCAATCTTGCGGAACTTGAGACTGCATTAACTAGAGAAGCAGGCACCCCGGCCTCTGCTGGGGCACAAGTACCTTCCGGTCCACTCGAGCACTCGGGTGCCTTGCCCGGTGGAGTCTCCGGACACCTGCAAGGACCCACACAGGATTCCCTACGGGATCCTAAGACTTCTGGTGAGTGGAACACAACTTCTGCTAGGAGGCACGTTCGAACACCAGATACCTGGGCACCTTCCCTGCAAGAATAGAGGTTGCCTGCAGAGAATACTCTGACCACTGAAACTAAGGAGAGAGCCAGCCTCCCAGGTCTGCTGATAGAGGCTAACAGAGTCACCTGAGAAACAAGCTCTAACCAGAGACAACTATAACAGCTAGCTTCAGAGATTACCAGATGGCGAAAGGCAAACGTAAGAATCCTACTAACAGAAATCAAGACCACTCACCATCATCAGAACGCAGCACTCCCACCCCACCTAGTCCTGGGCACCCCAGCAAAACCGAAAATCTAGACCCAGATTTAAAAGCATATCTCATGATGATGGTAGAGGGCATCAAGAAGGACTTTCATAACTCACTTAAAGAAATACAGGAGAGCACTGCTAAAGAGTTACAGGTCCTTAAAGAAAAACAGGAAAACACAACCAAACAGGTAGAAGTCCTTAAAGAAAAACAGGAAAACACATCCAAACAGGTGATGGAAATGAACAAAACCATACTAGACCTAAAAAGGGAAGTAGACACAATAAAGAAAACCCAAAGTGAGGCAACGCTGGAGATAGAAACCCTAGGAAAGAAATCTGGAACCATAGATGCCAGCATCAGCAACAGAATAAAAGAGATGGAAGAGAGAATCTCAGGTGCAGAAGATCCCATAGAGAACATTGGCACAACAATCAAAGAAAATACAAAATGCAAAAGGATCCTAACTCAAAACATCCAGGAAATACAGGACACAATGGGAAGACCAAACCTATGGATAATAGGAGTTGATGAGAATGAAGATTTTCAACTTAAAGGGCCAGCAAATATCTTCAACTAAATAATAGAAGAAAACTTCCCAATCCTAAAGAAAGTGATGCCCATGATCATACAAGAAGCCTACAGAACTCCAAATAGACTGGACCAGAAAAGAAATTCCTCCCGACACATAATAATCAGGACAACAAATGCACTAAATAAAGATAGAATATTAAAAGCAGTAAGGGAGAAAGGTCAAGTAACATATAAAGGCAGGCCTATCAGAATTACACCAGACTTTTCACCAGAGACTATGAAAGCCAGAAGAGCCTGGACAGATGTTATACAGACACTAAGAGAACACAAATGCCAGCCCAGGTTACTATACCTGGCCAAACTCTCAATTACCATAGATGGAGAAACCAAAGTATTCCACGACAAAACCAAATTCACACATTATCTTTCCACGAATCCAGCCCTTCAACGGATAATAACAGAAAAACAAACAAACAAACAAACAAACAAACAAAAAAACAATACAAGGACGGAAATCACAAACTAGAAAAAGCAAGAAAGTAATCCCTCAAGGAACCTAAAAGAAGACTGCCACAGGAACAGAATGCCAACTCTAACAACAAAAATAAAAGGAAGCAACAATTGCTTTTCCTTAATATCTCTTAATATCAATGGACTCAATTCCCCAATAAAAAGACATAGACTAACAGACTGGCTACACAAATAGGACCCAACATTCTGCTGCTTACAGGAAAACCATCTCAGGGAAAAAGACAGACACTACCTCAGAGTGAAAGGCTGGAAAACAATTTTCCAAGCAAATGGTCTGAAGAAACAAGCTTGAGTAGCCATTCTGATATCGAATAAAATCGTCTTCCAACCCAAAGTTATCAAAAAAGACAAGGAGCGACACTTCATACTCATCAAAGGTAAAATCCTCCAAGAGGAACTCTCAATTCTGAATATCTATGCCCCAAATGCAAGGGCAGCCACGTTCATTAAAGACACATTAGTAAAGCTCAAAGCACATATTGATTGCACCTCACACAATAATAGTGGGAGACTTCAACACCCCACTTTCATCAATGGACAGATCGTGGAAACAGAAACTAAACAGGGACACAGTGAAACTAACAGAAGTTATGAAACAAATGGACTTAACAGATATCTACAGAACATTTTATCCTAAAACAAAAGGATATACCTTCTTTTCAGCACCTCACGGTACCTTCTCCAAAATTGACCACATAATTGGTCACAAAACAAGCCTCAACATATACAAAAATATTGAAATTGTCCCATGCATCCTATCAGATCACCATGGACTAAGGCTGATCTTCAATAACAACATAAATAATGAAAAGCCAATATTCACGTGGAAACTGAATAACAGTCTTCTCAATGATAACTTGGTCAAGGATGGAATAAAGAAAGAAATTAAAGACTTTTTAGAGTTTAATGAAAATGAAGCCACAACATACCCAAACCTATGGGACACAATGAAAGCATTTCTAAGAGGGAAACTCATAGCTCTGAGTGCCTCCAAAAAGAAATTAGAGAGAGCACACATTAGCAGCTTGACAACATACCTAAAAGCACTAGAACAAAAGGAAGCAAATTCACCCAAGAGGAGTAGATGGCAGGAAATAATCAAACTCAGGGGCGAAATCAACCAAGTGGAAACAAGAAGAACTATTCAAAGAATCAACCAATCAAGGAGCTGGTTCTTTGAGAAAATCAACAAGATAGATAAACCCTTAGCTAGACTCACTCGAGGGCACAGGGACAACATCCTAATTAACAAAATCAGAAAAGAAAAGGGAGACATAACAACAGACCCTGAAGAAATCCAAAACACCATCAGATCCTTCTACAAAAGGCAATACTCAACAAAACTTGAAAACCTGGACGAAATGGACGAATTTCTGGACAGATACCAGGTACAAAAATTAAATCAGGATCAAGTTAACTAGCTAAACAGTCCCATATCCCCTAAAGAAATAGTAGCAGTCATTAATAGTCTCCCAGCCGAAAAAAGCCCAGGACCAGATGGGTTTAGTGCAGAGTTCTACCAGACCTTCAAAGAAGATCTAATTCCAGTTCTGCACAAACTACTCCACAAAATAGAAGTAGAAGGAACTCTACCCAACTTATTCTATGAAGCCACAATTACTCTGATACCTAAACAACAGAAAGATCCAACAAAGATAGAGAACTTCAGACCAATTTCCCTTATGAATATTGATGCAAAAATACTCAATAAAATACTCGCTAACCAAATCCAAGAACACATTAAAGCAATCATCCATCCTGACTAAGTAGGTTTTATTCCAGAGATGCAGGGATGGTTTAATATACAGAAATCCATCAACGCAATCCATTATATAAACAAACTCAAAGACAAAAAACACATGATCATCTCCTTAGATGCAGAAAAAGCATTCGACAAGATCCAACATCCATTCATCATAAAAGTCTTGGAAAGGTCAGGAATTCAAGGTCCATACCTTAACATGATAAAAGCAATTTACAGCAAACCAGTAGCCAAAATCAAAATAAATGGTGAGAAGCTTGAAGCAATCCAACTAAAATCAGGGACTAGACAAGGCTGTCCACTTTCTCCATACCTATTCAACTTTTACATGAAATCCTAGCCAGAGCAATTTGACAACAAAAGGAGATCAAGGGGATACAAATTGGAAGAGATGAAGTCAAAATATCACTTTTTGCAGATGATATGATCGTGTATATAAGTGACCCTAAAAATTCCACTAGAGAAGTCCTAAACCTGATAAACAGATTCGGTGAAGTAGTTGGATATAAAATTAACTTAAACAAGTCAATGGCCTTTCTCTACACAAAGAATAAACAGGCTGAGAAAGAAATTAGGGAAACAACACCCTTCTCAATAGTCACAAATAATATAAAATATCTTGGCGTGACTCTAACTAAGGAAGTGAAAGATCTCTATGATAAGAACTTCAAGTCTCTGAAGAAAGAAATTAAAGAAGATCTCAGAAGATGGAAAGATCTCCCATGCTCATGGATTGGCAGGATCAACATTGTAAAAATGGCTATCTTGCCAAAAGCAATCTACAGATTCAATGCAATCCCCATCAAAATTCTAACTCAATTCTTCAACGAATTAGAAAGAGCAATCTGCAAATTCATCTGGAATAACAAAAAACCTAGGATAGCAAAAACTCTTCTCAAGGATAAAAGAACCTCTGGTGGAATCACCATGCCTGACCTAAAGCTTTACTACAGAGCAATTGTGATAAAAACTGCATGGTACTGGTATAGTGACAGACAAATAGACCAATGGAATAGAATTGAAGACCCAGAAATGAACCCACACACCTACAGTCACTTGATCTTCGACAAGGGAGCTAAAACCATCCAGTGGAAGAAAGACTGCATATTCAATAAATGGTGCTGGCACAATTGGTTGTTATCATGTAGAAGAATGGGAATCGATCCATTCCTATGTCCTTGTACTAAGGTCAAATCTAAGTTGATTAAGGAACTTCACATAAAACCAGAGACACTGAAACTTATAGGGGAGAAAGTGGGGAAAAGCCTTGAAGATATGGGCACAGGGGAAAAATTCTTGAATAGAACAGCAATGGCTTGTTCTGTAAGATCAAGAATTGACAAGTGGGACCTCATGAAACTGCAAAGCTTCTGCAAGGCAAAAGACACCATCAATAAGACAAAAAAACCAGCAACAGATTTGGAAAGGATCTTTACCTATCCTAAATCAGATAAGGGACTAATATCCAATATATATAAAGAACTCAAGAAGGTGGACTCCAGAAAATCAAATAACCCCATTAAAAAATGGGGCTCAGAACTGAACAAAAAATTCTCACCTGAGGAATACCGAATGGCAGAGAAGCACCTGAAAAAATGTTCAACATCCTTAATCATCAGGGAAATGCAAATCAAAACAACCCTGAGATTCCACCTCACACCAGTCAGAATGGCTAAGATCAAAAATCCAGGTGACAGCAGATGCTGGCGAGGATGTGGAGAAAGAGTAACACTCCTCCATTGTTGGTGGGATTGCAAGCTTGTATAAACACACTGGAAATCAGTCTGGTGGTTCCTTCGAAAATTGGACATAGTACTACCGGAGGATCCAGCAATACCTCTCCTGGGCATATATCCAGAAGATGTCCCAACCGGTAAAAAGGACACATGCTCCACTATGTTCATAGCAGCCTTATTTATAATATCCAGAAGCTGGAAAGAACCCAGATGGCTCTCCACAGAGGAATGGATACAAAAAATGTGGTACATTTACACAATGGAGTACTACTCAGCTATTAAAATAATGAATTTATGAAATTCCTAGGCAAATGAATGGACCTGGAGGGCATCATCCTGTGTGAGATAACACAATCACAAAGGAACTCACACAATATGTACTCACTGATAAGTGGATATTAGCCCAAAACTTAGGATACCCAAGATATAAGATACAGTTTGCTAAACGCATGGAACTCAAGAAGAATGAAGACTGAAGTGTGGATACTATCCCCCTCCTTAGAATTGGGAACAGATCTCCCATGGAAGGAGTTACAGAGACAAAGTTTGGAGCTGTGATGAAAGGATGGACCATCTAGAGACTGCCATATCCAGAGATCCATTCCATGATCAGCATCCAAACGCTGACACCATTGCATTCATTAGCAAGATTTTGCTGAAAGGACCCAGATATAGCTGCCTCTTGTGAAGACTATGCCGGGGCTTGGCAAACACAGAAGTGGATGCTCACAGTCAGCTACTTAATGGATCACAGGTCTCCCAATGGAGGAGCTGGAGAAAGTACCCAAGGAACTGAAGGGATCTGCAACCCTATGGGTGGAACAACATTATGAACTAACCAGTACCCCGGAGCTCTTGACTCTAGCTGTGTATGTATCAAAAGATGGCCTAGTCATCCATCACTGGAAAGAGAGGCCCATTGGACATGCAAACTTTATATGCCCCAGTACAGGGGAATGCCAGGGCCAAAAAAAAAAAAAAAAAAAAGGGAATGGGTCGGTAGGGAAGTGGGGGGAGGGTATGGGGGACTTTTGGGATAGCATTGGAAATGTAATTGAGGAAAAGATGTAATAAAAAATATATATAAAAAATGGGGCTCATAGCTAAACAAAGAATTCTCAACTGAGAAATACTGAATGGTTGAAAAGCACCTGAAAAATGTTCAACATCCTTAATCATCAGGGAAATGCAAATCAAAACAACCCTGAGATTCCACCTCACACCAGCCATAATGGCTAAGATCAAAAATTCAGGTGACAGCAGATGCTGGCAAGGATGTGGAGAAAAAGAAACACTCCTCCATTGTTGGTGGGATTGCAAGCTTATATAACCACTCTGGAAATCAGTCTGGCAGATCCTCAGAAAATTGCATATAGTACTACCGGAGGATCCCGCAATACCTCTCCTGGGCATATATCCAGAAGATGTTCCAACTGGTAAGAAGGACACATGCTCCACTATGTTCATAGCAGCCTTATTTATAATAGTCAGAAGCTGGAAAGAACCCAGATGCCCCTCAACAGAGGAATGGATACAAAAATTGTGGTACATTTACACAATGGAGTACTACTCAGCTATTAAAAAGAATGAATTTATGAAATTCCTAGGCAAATGAATGGACCTGGAGGGCATCATCCTGAGTGAGGCAACCCAATCACAAAAGAACTCACATGATATGTACTCACTGAGAAGTGGATATAAGCCCAGAAACATAGAATACCCAACATACAAGATAAAATTTGGAAAACACATGAAACTCAATAAGAACGAATATCAGAGTGTGGACACTTGCCCCTTCTTAGAATTGGAAACAATCACCCATGGAAGGAGTTACAGAGACAAAGTTTGGAGCTGTGACGAAAGGATGGACCATCCAGAGACTGCCATACCCGGGGATCCATCCTATCATCAGCTTCCAAAGGCTGACACCATTGCATACACCAGCAAGATTTTGCTGAACCGACCCTGATATAGCTGTGTCTTGTGAGACTAGGCCTGAGCCTGTCAAACACAGAAGTGGATGCTCACAGTCAGCTATTGGATGGAACACAGTGTCCCCAAGGGAGAAGCTAGAGAAAGTACCCAAGGAGCTAAAGGGGTCTGCAACCCTTTAGGTGGAACAACAATATGAACTAACCAGTACCCCTCGGAGTTCGCATCTCTAGCTGCATTTGTATCAGAAGATGGCCTTGTAGGCCTTCATTGGGAAGAGAGGTCCCTTGGTATTTCAAACTTTATATGCCTCAGTATGGGGGAACGCCAGGGCCAAGAAGTGGGAGTGAGTAGGTAGGGGAGTGGGGGGGGAGAGGGTCTGGGGGAATTTTGGGATAGCATTTGAAATGTAAATGAAGAAAATACCTAATTAAAAAAAAGTAAATAAAAAAAAGACAGATGTTTTTCACTTGCTCAAAGAGCAAAGAATATTTTGGGGGCTGGATAGGTGGCTCAGCGCTTAAGAGCGCTGTCTAGGCTTTCTGAGATCCTGAGTTCAATTCCCAGCAACCACATGGTGGCTTACAACTATCTAGAATGGAATCTGATGCCCTCTTCTGGTGTGTCTGAAGACAGCAACAGTGTGCTCACATACAGAAAATAAATAAATATGTCTTTTATTTACTATATGTAAGTACACTGTAGCTGTCTTCAGACACATAAATAAAAAGTAAAAACAAAAAAAATAAATAAATATGTCTTTTAAAAAACCCTACAACTAAGATTTCTTTGAGTTGGTTTTGCATCCAGCTCCTTTGCTGAAGGTGGTTTTCATCTCTATTTGTTCTCTGGTATAATTTTTGGGGTTGCTTATATATATTATAATATCATCTGTGAATCATAATACTTTGATTTCTTCCTTTCCAATTTGTATCCCCTTGATCTCTTTTAGCTGTCTTATTGTTAAAGCTAGAACTTCAATTACCTTCTTCAAGAGATATGGGGGAAGCCTTGTGTTCTCTCTGATTTTAGTGGGTTTGCTTTAAGTTTTTTCTCCTTTCAATTTGATGCTGGCTATTGGCATGCTGTATACTGCTTTTATTTTATTCAGCTATGTGCCTTGCATCTCTGATATCTCCCAGACTTGTAACATAAAGTGGTGTTGGATTATGTTAAAGGCTTTTTTAGCATGTGATGAGATAATCATGTATCTTTATTTCTTTCAGTTAGTTTATATGGTGGATTATGTTGATGGATTTTCCCATATTGAAGCACTTCTGCATCCCTGTGATGATGTCTATTTGAGCATGTTGGATGATATATTCTTTTTTTTTAATTTTTAATATTTTTATTACATATTTTCCTCAGTTACATTTCCAATGCTATCCCAAAAGTCCCCCATAGCGCCCCCCACTTCCCTACCCACCAATTCCCATTCTTTTGGCCCTGGCATTCCCCTATATTGGGGCATGTAAAGTTTGCAAGTCCAATGGGCCTCTCTTTCCAGTGATGGCCGACTAGGACATCTTTCGATACATATGCAGCTAGAGACAAGAGCTCCGGGGTTCTGGTTAGTACATCATGTTGTTCCAACAATAGGGTTGCAGATCCCTTTAGCTCCTTGGGTACTTTCTCTAGCTTCTCCATTGGGAGCCCTGTGATACATCCAATAGCTGACTGTGAGCATCCACTCCTGTGTTTGCTAGGCCCTGGCATCGTCTCACAAGAGACAGCTATATTTGGGTCCTTTCAGCAAAATCTTGCTTGTGTATGCAATGGTGTCAGCGTTTAGAAGCTGATTATGGGATGGATCCCTGGATATGGCAGTCTCTAAATGGTCCATCCTTTCATCACAGCTACGAACTTTGTCTCTGTAACTCCTTCCCTGGGTGTTTTGTTCCCAATTCTAAGAAGGGGCACAGTGTCCACACTTTGGTCTTCATTCTTCTTGAGTTTCATGCGTTTAGCAAATTGTATCTTATATCTTGGGTATCCTAAGTTTTGGGCTAATATCCACTTATCAGTGAATACATATTGTGTGAGTTCTTTTGTGATTGTGTTACCTCACTCAAGATGATGCCCTCCAGGTCCATCCATTTGGCTAGGAATTTCATAAATTCATTCTTTTTAATAGCTGAGTAGTACTCCATTGTGTAAATGTACCATAATTTCTGTATCCATTCCTCTGTTGAGGGACATCTGGGTTCTTTCCAGGTTCTGGCTATTATAAATAAGGCTGCTATGAACATAGTGGAGCATGTGTCCTTTTTACCGGTTGGGACATCTTCTGGATATATGCCCAGGAGAGGTATTGCTGGATCCTCCGGAAGTACTATGTCTAATTTTCTGAGGAACCGCCAGACTGATTTCCAGAGTGGTTGTACAAGCTTGCAATCCCACCAACAATGGAGGAGTGTTCCTCTTTCTCCACATCCTCGCCAGCATCTGCTGTCACCTGAATTTTTGATCTTAGCCATTTTGACTGGTGTGAGGTGGAATCTCAGGGTTGTTTTGATTTGCATTTCCCTGATGATTAAGGATGTTGAACATTTTTTCAGGTGCTTCTCTGCCATTCGGTATTCCTCAGGTGAGAATTTTTTGTTCAGTTCTGAGCCCCATTTTTTAATGGGGTTATTTGACTTTCTGGAGTCCACCTTCTTGAGTTCTTTATATACATTGGATATTAGTCCCTTATCTGATTTAGGATAGGTGAAGATCCTTTCCCAATCTGTTGGTGGTTTTTTTGTCTTATTGATGGTGTCTTTTGCCTTGCAGAAGCTTTGCAGTTTCATGAGGTCCCACTTGTCAATTCTCGATCTTACAGCACAAGCCATTGCTGTTCCATTCAAGAATTTTTCCCCTGTGCCCATATCTTCACGGCTTTTCCCCACTTTCTCCTCTATAAGTTTCAGTGTCTCTGGTTTTATGTGAAGTTCCTTGATCCACTTAGACTTGACCTTAGTACAAGGAGATAGGAATGGATCGATTCGCATTCTTCTACATGTTAACAACCAGTTGTGCCAGCACCATTTGTCGAAGATGCTGTCTTTCTTCCACTGGATGTTTTTAGCTTCCTTGTCGAAGATCAAGTGACCGTAGGTGTGTGGGTTCATTTCTGGTTCTTCAATTCTATTCCATTGGTCTATTTGTCTGTCACTATACCAGTACCATGTAGTTTTTATCACAATTGCTCTGTAGTAAAGCTTTAGGTCCGGCATGGTGATTCCACCAGAGGTTCTTTTATCCTTGAGAAGAGTTTTTGCTATCCTAGGTTTTTTGTTATTCCAGATGAATTTGCAGATTGCACTTTCTAATTCGTTGAAGAATTGAGTTGGAATTTTGATGGGGATTGCATTGAATCTGTAGATTGCTTTTGGCAAGATAGCCATTTTTACAATGTTGATCCTGCCAATCCATGAGCATGGGAGATCTTTCCATCTTCTGAGATCTTCTAGAATTTCTTTCTTCAGAGACTTGAAGTTTTTATTATACAGATCTTTCACTTCCTTAGTTAGAGTCACGCCAAGATATTTTATATTATTTGTGACTATTGAGAAGGGTGTTGTTTCCCTAATTTCTTTCTCAGCCTGTTTATTCTTTGTGTAGAGAAAGGCCATTGATTTGTTTGAGTTAATTTTATATCCAGCTACTTCACCAAAGCTGTTTATCAGGCTTAGGAGTTCTCTGGTGGAATTTTTAGGGTCACTTATATATACTATCATATCATCTGCAAAAAGTGATATTTTGACTTCATCTTTTCCAATTTGTATCCCTTTGATCTCCTTTTGTTGTCGAATTGCTCTGGCTAGGACTTCAAGTACAATGTTGAATAGGAAGAGAGAAAGTGGACAGCCTTGTCTAGTCCCTGATTTTAGAGGGATTTCTTTAAGCTTCTCACCATTTACTTTGATGTTGGCTACTGGTTTGCTGTAGATTGCTTTTATCATGTTTAGGTATGGGCCTTGAATTCCTGATCTTTCCAAGACTTTTATCATGAATGGGTGTTGGATCTTGTCAAATGCTTTTTCTGCATCTAACGAGATGACCATGTGGTTTTTGTCTTTGAGTTTGTTTATATACTGGATTACGTTGATGGATTTCCGTATATTGAACCATCCCTGCATCCCTGGGATGAAACCTACTTGGTCAGGATGGATGATTGTTTTGATGTGTTCTTGGATTTGGTTAGCAAGAACTTTATTGAGGATTTTTGCATCAATATTCATAAGGGATATTGGTCTGAAGTTTTCTATCTTTGTTGGGTCTTTTTGTGGTTTAGGTATCAGAGTAATTGTGGCCTCATAGAATGAGTTGGGTAGAGTACCTTCTGTTTCTAATTTGTGGAATATTTTGTGAAGAACTGGGATTAGATTTTCTTTGAAGGTCTGATAGAACTCTGCACTAAACCCATCTGGTCCTGGGCTTTTTTTAGTTGGGAGACTATTAATGACTGCTTCTATTTCTTTGGGGGATATAGGGCTGTTTAGATCATTAACCTGATCTTGATTCAACTTTGGTACCTGGTATCTGTCTAGGAACTTCTCCATTTCATCCAGGTTCTCCAGTTTTGTTGAGTATAGCCTTTGGTAGAAGGATCTGATGGTGTTTTGGATGTCTTCAGGATCTGTTGTTATGTCTCCTTTTTCATTTCTGATTTTGTTAATTAGGATGCTTTCCCTGTGCCCTCTAGTGAGTCTGGCTAAGGGTTTATCTATCTTGTTGATTTTCTCAAAGAACCAGCTCCTTGATTGGTTGATTCTTTGAATAGTTCTTCTTGTTTCCACTTGGTTGATTTCGCCCCTGAGTTTGATTATTTCCTGCCGTCTACTCCTCTTGGGTGAATTTGCTTCCTTTTGTTCTAGTGCTTTTAGGTATGTTGTCAAGCTGCTAATGTGTGCTCTCTCTAATTTCCTTTTGGAGGCACTCAGAGCTATGAGTTTTCCTCTTAGAAATGCTTTCATTGCGTCCCATAAGTTTGGGTATGTTGTGGCTTCATTTTCATTGATCTCTAAAAAGTCCTTAATTTCTTTCTTTATTCCTTCCTTGACCAAGGTATCATTGAGAAGAGTGTTGTTCAGTTTCCACGTGAAGGTTGGCTTTCTCTTAGTTATTTTGTTATTGAAGATCAGCCTTAGTCCATGGTCATCTGATAGGATGCATGGGACAATTTCAATATTTTTGTATCTGTTGAGGCCTGTTTTGTGACCAATTATGTGGTCAATTTTGGAGAAGGTACCATGAGGTGCTGAGAAGCAGGTATATCCTTTTGTTTTAGGATAGAATGTTCTGTAGATATCTGCCAGATCCATTTGATTCATAATTTCTGTTAGTTTCACTGTGTCCCTGTTTAGTTTCTGTTTCCATGATCTGTCCATTGGTGAAAGTGGTGTGTTGAAGTCTCCCACTATTATTGTATGAGGTGCAATGTGTGCTTTGAGCTTTTCTAAAGTTTCTTTAATGAATGTGGCTGCCTTTGTATTTGGAGCATAGATATTCAGGATTGATAGTTCCTCCTGGAGGATTTTACCTTTGATGAGTATGAAGTGCCCCTGCCTGTCTTTTTTGATGACTTTGGGTTGGAAGTCAATCTTATCAGATATTAGAATGGCTACTGCAGCTTGTTTCTTCAGACCATTTGCTTGGAAAATTGTTTCCCAGCCTTTCATTCTGAGGTAGTGTCTATCTTTTTCTCTGAGATGAGTTTCATGTAAGCAGCAAAATGTTGGGTCTTGTTTGTGTAGCCAGTTTGTTAGTCTATGTCTTTTTATCGGGGAGTTGAGTCCATTGATATTAAGAGATATTAAGGAAAAGTAATTGTTTTTTCCTGTTATTTTTGTTGTTAAAGTTGGCATTCTGTTCTTGTGGCTGTCTTCTTTTAGGTTTGTTGAGGGATTACCTTCTTGTTGTTTCTAGGGTTCCTGTCCTTGTATTGGTTTTTTTCTGTTATTATCCTTTGAAGGGCTGGATTCGTGGAGAGATAATGTGTGAATTTGGTTTTGTCGTGGAATACTTTGGTTTCTCCATCTATGTTAACTGAGAGTTTGGCTGGGTATAGTAGCCTGGGCTGGAATTTGTGTTCTTTTAGTGTCTGTATAACATCTGTCCAGGATCTTCTGGCTTTCATAGTCTCTGGTGAAAAATCTGGTGTAATTCTGATAGGCTTGCCTTTATATGTTACTTGGCCTTTTTCTCTTACTGCTTTTAGTATTCTATGTTTATTTAGAGCATTTGTTGTTCTGATTATTATGTGTCGGGAGGTATTTCTTTTCTGGTCCAGTCTATTTGGAGTTCTGTAGGCTTCTTGTATGTTCATGGGCATCTCTTTCTTTAGATTTGGGAAGTTTTCTTCTATAATTTTGTTGAAGATGTTTGCTGGTCCTTTGAGTTGAAAATCTCCATTCTCATCCACTCCTATTATCCGTAGGTTTGGTCTTCTCATTGTGTCCTGCATTTCTTGGATGTTTTGAGTTAGGATCTTTTTGCGTTTTACGTTTTCCTTGATTGTTGTGCTGATGTTCTCTATGGAATCTTCTGCACCTGAGATTCTCTCTTACATCTCTTGTATTCTGTTGCTGATGCTCGTATCTATGGTTCCAGATTTCTTTCCTAGGGTTTCTATCTCCAGTGTTGCCTCATTTTGAGTTTTCTTTATCGTGTCTACTTCCCTTTTTAGGTCTAGTATGGTTTTGTTCATTTCCATCATCTGTTTGGATGTGTTTTCCTGTTTTTCTTTAAGGACTTTTACCTGTTTGATTATTTTATTCTGTTTTTCTTTAACGATTTGTAACTCTTTAGCAGTGTTCTCCTGCAATTCTTTAAGGGATTTTTGTGCTTCCTCTTTAATGTCTTCTACCTGTTTTCCAGTGTTCCTTTGTATTTCTTTAAGTGTGTTATTAAAGTCCTTCTTGAAGTCCTCTACCATCATCATGAGATATGCTTTTAGATCCGTGTCTAGCTTTTCCGGTGTGTTGGGGTGCCCTGGACTGGGTGAAGTGGGAGTGCTGGGTTCTGATGATGGTGAGTGGTCTTGGTTTCTGTTAGTAAGATTATTACATTTACCTTTCGCCATCTGGTAATCTCTGAGGTTAGTTGTTGTCGTTGTCAGTGTTTAAAGATTGGAGGAGAAGCTGTGTTCCACTCACCAGAAGGCTCAAATTCCTGTGGCGGGGTCGTGGGTAGCTAGCGGGTGTCAGCCGACCTTGCGCTCTAGCTACCCAGGTGCTGTTCAGACCGGAAGACGCCTGTGGCCCTACTCAGGCCGGTTTTCTGTTTCCCTAATTAATTCAGTCTCAGGTCCCGCGCGCAATTGGATTGGAGCAGAAGCTGTGTTCCACTCACCAGAAGTCTTAAGATCTTGTGGCGGGTGTTGTGGGTAGTTGGTGAGTATCAGCCGACCCTGCGCCCTAGCTACCCTGGTGCTTTTCTGACCGGAAGAGGCTTGTGGCCCTACTCAGGCCGGATTTCTGCCTCCCCAACCAAAGCAGTCTCACGTCCCGCGTGATTGGACTGGAGCAGAAGCTGTGTTCCACTCACCAGCAGTCTCAAAATCCTGTGGCGCGGGTCGTGGGTAGCTGGCAGGTGTCAGCCGACCCTGCGCTCTAGCTACCCAGGTGCTGTTCAGACCGGAAGAGGCCTGTGGCCCTACTCAGGCCGGTTTTCTGCTTCCCTAACTAATGTAGTCTCAGGTCCCGCGCGCAATTGGATTGGAGCAGAAGCTGTGTTCCACTCACCAGAAGTCTTAAGATCCTGTGGCAGGTGTTGTGGGTAGCTGGCGAGTGTCAGCCGACCCTGCGCCCTAGCTACCCCGGTGCTTTTCTGACCGGAAGAGGCTTGTGGCCCTACTCAGGCCGGATTTCTGCCTCCCCAACCAAAGCAGTCTCAGGTCCCGCGTGATTGGACTGGAGCAGAAGCTCGGATGATATATTCTTAGACTCAGAAGTATTTTATTTAGTATTTTTGTATCAGTGTTCATAATGGAAAATGGTGTGAAACTCTTTTTCTTTGTTCAGTTTTTGTGTGGTTTAGGTATCAGGGTGACAGTGTCATCACAGAATGAATTAGGTAGCATTCCTTCTGTTTTTATTTTGTGGAATAGTTTGAGGAGTATTGGCATTAGCTCTTTTTTGAAATTATGGTAGAATTCTGAAGTAAAACCAACTGGCCCTGGACTTTTCTTTTGGTTAGACGACTTTTAATGAGTGCTTCTATTTTCTTATGGGGTTATAGGACTATTTAGATACTTTATATGATGTTGATTCAAATTTGGTAAGTAGTATCTTTCTAGAAATCATCCATTTCATTTGGATTTTCCAGTTTTGTGGAGTACAGGCTTTTAAAGTAATAGCTAATAGCAATACCACTCCTGGGCATATACCCAGAAGATACTCCAATAGGTAATAAGGACACATGCTCCACTATGTTCATAGTAGTCTTTTTTATAATAGCCAGAAGTTGGAGATAACCCAGATGTCCCTCATCAGAGGAATGGATACAGAAAATGTGGTACATTTACACAATGGAGTACTACTCAGCTATTAAAAACAATGAATTCATGAAATCCTTAGGCAAATGGATGTATCTGGAGTATATCATCCTGAGTGAGGTAACCCAATTCCAAAGAACACACATGATATGAACTTACTGATAAGTGGGTATTAGCCCAGAAGCTCAAAATACCCAAGATACAATTCACAAACCATATGAAACTCAAGAAGAAGGAAGACCAAAGTGCAGATACTTCATTCATTCTTAGATGAGGGAAAAATACCCATGGAAGGAGTTACAGAGACAAAGTGTGGCGTAGAGACTGAAGGAATGACTGTCCAGAGACTGCCCCACCTGGGGATCCATCCCATATACAATCACCAAACCCAGGCACTATTTTGGATGCCAACAAGTGCTTGCTGACAGGAGCTTGATATAGCTGTCTCTTAAGAGGCCCTGCCAGTGCCTGACAAATACAGAAGTGGATACTCACAGCCATCCTTTGGACTGAGCACAGGGTCCCCAAATGAAGGAGCTAGAGAAAGGACCCAAGGAGTTGAAAGGGTTTGCAGCCCCATACGAGGAATAACAAGAGGAACTAACCAGTACCCACAGAGCTACCAGGGAACTAAATAACCAACCAAAGAATACACATAGTGGGACTCATGGTTCCAGTTACATATGTAGTAGAGGATGACCTAGTTGGTCATCAGTGGAAGGAGAGGTCCTTGGTCTTGTGAAGGCTCTATGCCCCATTGTAGGGGAGTGCCAGGGCCAGGAAGCTGGAGTGGGTGGGTTGGTGATCACTGGGAGGTGGAGGGTTAATTTTTTTTGTGGGGGGGGGGAAATCAGGAAAGGGGATAACATTTGAAATGCAAATAAAAAAATCTAATAAAAAAAGAGAAATTCCTCAGTGTCTGTTGTTATATCTCCTTTTTCATTTCTGATGTTTTTTATTTTTTCATTTTGCTTCTTTGGGTCTGGGCTCTAGTGGAGGAATAAGGACACTAACCCACCCACAATAACTTTGACCCAAAATGTGCCCCACCTTCAGGATGTTCAGGGACAAAGATAGAACCGAGATGGAGGAAATGGCCAACCAATGTCTGGCTCAACTTGAGAGCCATTCCATGGTCAAGAACCAATCCCTGACACTACTAATACTCACAGACATGAGTCTAGAATAACTGTCTGCTACGAAGCTCCACTCAGCAGCCAATGGAAATAAATGTAGAGACCCACAGCCAAAAATTTGATGGAGCTCAGGGCGTCTTGTGGAAGAGTTGGGGGAAGAATCAATGAAGCCAAAGAGGACAGGGACTCCACAGGAAGACCAACAGAGTCAAGTAACCTGGACCACTGGGGACTCCCAGAATCTCAACCACCTACCAAAGGGCAAACATGTGGTGAACCTATGCCCCCTCCCCAGCCACATGTATGTAGCAGATGTTCAGCTTGGTCTTCATGTGGGTCCCCCAATTACTGGGACAGGGGTTGTCCCTGACTCAGTTGCCTTCCTGTGGCTCATGTTGCCCTAATTGAACCACCTTGTCTGACCTCAGGGAGGGGAGGAGTAAGTGCCTAGTTCTGCAGTGACTCAATGTGTGTGGAGCTTGAGGTGGGGGATGATACTCAGAGGAATATGGTAGGGAGGAATGGGTGGAGGATCTGTATGAGGGATTACTTGAAGGAGAGGCGTTCTGATATTGTGATGTAAAGTGAATATACACATTAAATTAAAAAAGGAAAAGAAAAATAGGAGGTTGAGCTTGACAGCCACTGATGCCTACAAAACTTCCCTGATCCAAATACAGAGAGGTGAGACCAGAGCCAGATACTGGCACAATAGCCCTTTTCTAGACACACAGCACATCAGGAATTTGCTTAGTCACATTTCTGACATAGATACCAGTGCTGGTGTGTTTTTGTGAACTGTTTATCCTGGAGGTTCACTACTATATTGTGTTGCACATCATAGGTAATGTTAACATGACATAAGGCTTGTCTCACAATAAGGAGACATATATAAGATATATGCATGTATATGTGTTTGCAGCTATTTGTGTACTTGTGTTTGGGTGACTATCAGTTGTTCTATAGCTTAAATTATAATAAGACTAATACCAGAAGTAATGGCATTAAACATGACTTGGAGGTGAAGCAAATAATATACACAGCCAGAATAGGCCAAGGCTAATATTTCATAGGTATTATTCTTCATTATCACCATAATTATTGTGTGTGTGCGCTTTCTTTTGTTTTGGTATTGCGTCTTCTTATTGGTTTGGGCTTTGTGCATTGTTTGCCAGAGAGAAGGAGAGGTGAAAGTATTCACTGGATAGGTAAGTAGGTGGGTGGGATCTGAGAAGAGTTGCATGAGAGGAAACAAGATGATTAAATGACGTATGTATAAGATGGTTTTAACTGGCATTGCTGTCCATGCTCTCTTTTTGGTTGATTTTTATTGCTAGCATGAGTAAGGCTTCTACTTTAGTTCTTGCATTCATCTAGTTTCTCCAAATATCTTTGTTGGAAATAATTAATCTTTGCCATGAATTTTATTGTTTTCATTGTCATAATTATGCTGTGTGGCATATATGACTTCACTTTGAAACTTAAACTTTACCTCAGTTCCATAGATTAGCTCTTTCTCCATGCTATTTGACTCACAGAGATCCTAGGATACTGTGAAATGGAGAATCCAAGACATGCAACTTTGGTTTCTCCAAGACATTATGGCCATGCTGGCCCCTCAAGTTTCCTTATGAAGTTTAGATTTATTAGCCACAGCTCTGAAACAAGGACCTGTTATGTTTACAGAGAGTCCCTGCATGAAATGCTTTTGGTTTGTGACAATCACCATTGATACTCACTAAAAATATTCTAGTCCAGGAACATAGCACCTCCATTTAGATAAACTTTAGTTACTTTTGAAATTATTAATTATTATAATTATTAATTATTATAATTAATTATTAAGTATTAATCAGGAAATGATGCTTGAGTGTTTTCATTACATTGCCTTTAAGAATTTTGTTGATTTTGAGGTTACAGTGAGTGGAATTGTCCAGTCCTGGCAACAGGCAAAGGTTTTCTAAAACAGCAATAGGGAAACCCCACTCTGTGAGGCTACCCTCAGGAAAGCACGTTTAGGAGTAGTCCAGGTCAGGAGAATATTCTGTACAGCTCCATCTACTTGGGGAAAGAGGGCAAGAGTCTTCCCAGGGCAAGTTTGACATCCTTGTTCCTTAGTGTATAGATGAGGGGGTTCAGGGTTGGGCTGAGGATCGAGTATAGCACGGAGGTAACTTTGCTTCTTTCTGGGCTGTAGCTGGAGGCAGGACTGACATAGGCACAGAACACAGATGAATAGTACACTGAGACCACGATGAGGTGGGATGAACAGGTAGAAAAGGCCTTCCTCTTGCCCTCAGCAGAACGCATGCGCAAGACGCTGGCAATGATGCAGCCATAGGATAACAAAGTTAGCACAAAGTTGATGCATCCATAAAAGGCATCTGCCACAAGTGTCATAACGCTATTAATGTATGTGGAACTACAGGAGAGCAGAAGGAGTGAGGGTATCTCACAGAAGAAGTGGGTGATGACCTTGGGTCCACAGAATGACAGCCGTGTCATCAGACCAGTGTGTACAGATGCATTCACAGCACAGATGGACCATACACCCACGGCCAGAGCCCCACACAGCTGTGGGCTCATCCTAGAGCTGTAGTGTAGGGGAAAGCAGATGGCCACATAGCGGTCATAGGCCATGACCGTGAGCAGCAGCAGCTCTGAAGACAAGGACCACAGAAGAAAGAAGAGCTGAGCCATGCATCCTTTGAAGGAGATGGTGTTTTCCTCAGACACTAGGCCAATCAGGGCCTTAGGAATCACAGAGGAGGTGCACACAATGTCCATGGTGGCCAGGTTGCACAGGAAAAAGTACATGGGACTGTGGAGCCCCGTGCTGGAGGTGACCAAAGCAATGATAATAATGTTGCCCATTAGAGCGATTGTGTAGAGGGACAGGAAGCAGCCTGTCAGGAGAAGTCTTAGAGTAGCATGTTCTGAAAACCCTTCTAGTATAAACTCTGTCACTTCTGTCTGGTTGGGACTGAACATCATCAAGGAAAATATCTGTTTCACAAATGTGTTTCTTGGCTTTGAGAAAAGATCACAGTTTATCACTGCAAAGTCTGGTTTCCAACCTTGAGCACCTCAATTTTCCCTGCTGTCAGAAAGGGAAAGAATGATTGTATTTTCTTTACGGAAGCCTGTAGTCTTTGTTGTTCATAGAACACTACTAGAAACGACATACATTTCATTTACTTCTCTTTCCCACTTAGAAACCCTCACTTCACTGCTTTGAATCAAGAGTTACAACTGGTCCTTCCTCATCTTCTTGGGCATGTGGCAAGAGTGAAGTATCTTCCCTGTCACCAGTAGGCCATATGTTCTGGGGACAGTGCTTAGTGACACCTCTTTACTGTTTACCTCTACAGCAAGTGTTCTTGATGACAATTTTGGATGGACACAATGAGATAACTTTTGTACATTCTTCCACACCCAGCCTCTTAGGTTCCCTGGCACTTGTTAATTTTTGAAATTTTGAGAGTTGATCTGTTACACATCTCAACCTGATAATGTCATTTTCCATGGTCACATAGCTATGTATTTTCTGATTTTTAATCACCGTTGACATGTGGCTTCTACTGTGATCGACACTGTCTTGACTCTATAAAACTTCAAATATATCATCCTGGAGAATATTTCTCAAATCATAGACCTATAAATCCATCAAGCTTTTGTGGCCTTTTTTCTCTCCATGAATCACAGAAACTTCAAAGTCAACATATCCACAGCTGAAGTCACTGCCACTGTTTATAGATATTTTTGTTCACTCTCAATGTCCTTATACAGAAGTTCACCCTCAGCTATGCAGTGTTTCTCGATTTTTTTGTTTTTTGGAGTGCAGATCCATCTCTCTGACTCATTGTCTTACCTGAAGTAAATGCACTTGGTAGATCCTGAGTAGAGTCCTGGTCTTTGAGCCGAGAATCATGCTCTATATCTTCTTACCTCCCTCATCAACTGGTCCTCTAAGTCTATAAGGATAGCTTCCCCAACATTATAACTCATGTTCCCAATGTTTTCATCTGGTTCATATTTTCTGGGTTCTTGACATTGTTAACATTGCCAGTTTCCTCCTCTATCACTCAAGGAGTACAGTGTGTATATCTTAAAATAATTTATCCTTGGCCCCTAGGCAAATTCACTATATGTTTTCCCAATTCTTCAGCAAAATATACTCTATACCTTGACCCAGAAGGATCACCTGACACCTCCATTAATCATTTCCATAGGTTCCATCATAAGTTCAGATATTTGCATTCAACCCTATTTATAAATCTGTTTGTGACAATTATTTTCAGTGTCACTTCATTTTTGATCACTTTTTATCTCAAATATTTTTTCCATAGTAATGTTCACAATCTATTTCTTACCAACTTAATAGTAAGTGTTGAATTTTAAACATTATGTGTGCCTCCATTTTAAACTAGGGATACTCAAATATAGCATTTCCCCTCTGCAACCATGTGGACATTGTTGTGTCTGACCACTTCTCTCCCTCTTCCCCCTATCCTATTGTATAGACATTGCAAGTGTTTCTACAGAATCAGAATTACAAAAGTGAATTTTTCTAATATTTTTTCAATTTCTAGATCTGGCTAGTTAAATCTACTAAATCTGAAATTGTGAAGTTCTCTCCTGATAGTATCTATAATATATGTGTGATTTAACTTCCATTCCTAGGGTGTACCTCCATCAGAGTACAGAAAGTGTTGATAAGGATGGACCTTAGGCTGAGCTAAAGGGAAATATTTAATGTTAATTGAAACCTGTGGAAAACATGTGTTATCTGGTAGATTTCTCCTAAGACTAATAGCACATCTCTAAAAATCTAATTACATGAAAAATATCTATCTTATTTCTAAATGACACACTGAAGAAGAAATGACAAAGAATTTCAATATATAGGATAGGATAAAGATTTGACGACACGTCCACATACCCACAAACATCTGTTTTATTACAAAGAAGGAAAATCTACACACTAGAGAAAAGACAGGATGATTAAACACAGAAATTTCTTATCTCTCAACCTGTACAAAACTCAAATCTAAGTTTGATCCTTCTGTGTCAAGGTATAGAGTATATTTTGCTGAAGAATTGGGAGAACATATAGTGAATTTGCCTAGGGGCCAAGGATAAATTATTTTAAGATATACATACTGTACTCCTTGAGTGATAGAGGAGGAAACTGGCAATGTTAACAATGTCAAGAACCCAGGACTAGTGTAAGATCAACACCTGAAAAATGACAGAAATGGGGCATGTACTTCATTCAACTCATTGTTCCAGAAAACCTTCTGAGCAGGACCATGGCAGCACAGGTACTGCGCTCAATAACTGATAAACTGGCCCATATGAAACAATATATAAAGCTTCTGTATGTAATAGAACATCATTTGAGTAAAGAGGCAGCCAGCTTTCTTATAGAATTCCAGGCCAACAGCTCAGGGATAATCCAACCCACAATGGACTGGGCTCTCTCACATCAATCATTAATTTTAAAAATGCTCTATAGTTTCACCTTATGCTGAATATTATGGAGGCATTTTTTCAGCTGGTGTTGTTGCCTCTCAGGTAACTTTAGCTCAGATCAAGTTGACATAAAACTGGCCAGCACAATTGACTCCTTGTCAACTTGACACAGTACTTAAGACATAACCTTTCCTTTTGTTGGTCCATCCCCAAGATCTCAGATTAATAAATACCACAAATCTAAAACATATTACAAACATAAAATTCTAAGTAAATCTTTATCAACTTAAAATGTCAAAATGTAGGACGAGGATAATAATGGACTGAACCTGGAACCCCAATTAAATGTCCTTTATAAGAAAAGAACCCAAAAAGCAAAGCAAAACAAAACAAAACATCAAAAGTTTAGTCTTTGTAAAAATCCAAAATCTCTTACTATCCCAAATACCTTTTAAAAATTCAGTTTCAGCAAGGCTCCCTGAATCAACTAAGTAAGGCACATATGAACTCACAGAGGACTGAAGCTGGAAGCATAGTGCCTGTATGGGTCTATACCAGGTCTTCTAGGTCTATCATAGCTATCAACTTAGTATTTTTGTGGGATTCATGACTATGAGAATGAGCTGGTCTCTGACTCCTCTCCCTGCCTGAGACTCTACCTCCTGTTGTGCTGCTGTGTCCATCTTTGATATGAAAGTTTTTTGCTTCATCTTATATTTTTTCATGTTTGGTTACCACCTAGAAGCCTGTTGTTCTAATGAGAGAAGAAATAGAGTGAATCCAGAGTAGAGGGGAGGTGAGAGGGGTAAAAAGAGGGAAACTATAATCAAGGTGTATTGTGAAGAAAAGGATGTATTCACACACACACACACACACACACACACACACACACACACACACACCCCGAAACACAACCCAACCCAATGGAAAAAAAAAAGAAAGAAAAATTTAAAGTCTATCAAGTGTGGGCTCCTATAAAACAAATAAAATAAGCCAAATACTTTTTTACGTCAAGACGGAAGAACTAGGGCACAGTCACAATCCAAGCAGAGCAAAGCAACACTCAAACAGTATAAATAACTCAATGTTAAATATCTGGGATTCATTTATGATCTCTTCATGGTGCCAAGATTCAACTTCTCTCCATGGCCCCTTCAATCCTACAGGTTCATCAGCCACTGAAGCTGATTCTTTTTCAATGGCCTCTCCTGGCCTTTCATCAAGTCAAGCTGCAGATGCTCTCCATGACTTCTTCACGTCTTCAAAGCCAATGCTGCCTGCATATGACTCTTATACCACCACGGTTGGCTGCTAACATAATCCCCCCCACAAACAAAATGGTAAGGTCTGCCACAGCAATACCCAACTCTTGGTACCAACTTTTTTACATTAGAGTTCTATTGATGTGATGAAACACCCTGACCAAAGCAACTTGAGGGGAAAGGGTTTATTTGTCTTACATTTCCACATCTCTGTTCACCACTGAAGTAAGTCACTACAGGAATTCAAACTGGGCAGGAACCTGAGGCAGAAATGATGCAGAGGCCATGGAGGGGTGCTGCTTACTGGATAGCTCATCATGGCTTACTCATCCTGCTTTCTTATAGAACTTATAAAATTAGCTAGAACAATAAGCAACACTAAAAGTCTTTTGAGAGATCCATATGGAAATTTATTATAGCACAATATTCTTAAAATATATTCATATACAGATATAAAAAGAATTTATATGGAGTTACCTTATAATTGTGGGGGTGGGAGCAAAACCCCCATTAGCTACCACATGCTATCATATAAAACTCTTATACCAGGAATAGGTTGCATTTTTCAGAACATTAATCACGAGGTGACATTGGCCCTCAGACCTTACATATATTGTTGTTGCTCTTGGTTGTCCTTCAGAATGTGATCCTACTGCTGGAGATACCACATAACCTGAGCCATAAATATGAAGAAACCAAATGGATACAGACCTGAAAGCTTTATCCCTACTTGTTAGCTTTCACAGTTCTGGAAGATGCTATGCACATTACTTGTGGGAAAAATATGTGATCAATTTCACCTGTCTGAACCCCAAGAGCCATAACAACCTGCTTGCAAAGATATGGCCACAGATATAATAGTGACACACAAATGTAATAAGGTAACCACAACCACTTTCTGACTGCATTTAAACTCCACTTCACTAGAGGGAACCCATATCTGGTACTGCTAACAAGGTCAAGAACTTATGGCTAGGTAGATCTAGAAAAGGTCTAAGAAAAACCTACTACTGTCTTCCTACTAAGGGACAAAGTCTTCTACTGATTTACTGCTATATGCATAGATTAGTCCATCATACAACACTCAGAAGAGAAACTTCTTCTTGCAGTAGATAAGAATTAGCAGAAAGGTCAATGAGAACAGAATACAAACTTTGGGGTGCTCAGACCTAAACGGAAGGTTTAGATCACTCCCTTTCCTCAAGACTTAAAAATATTCATGGATGAGGGGAAGAAAAGAGTTTTGTAAGATCTAGAGGCGGTCGATGACTTCATTTAGACAGAAAAACAAGTTCTAGGGCTCTGCATAGTGGAGTGACTACACTCCACAATCATCTCATGTATTTACAAACAGTGAGAAGAGATAAGCTCCCAAAGCTTGACAAGACAGAGACGACAAAGTCACAGAAACAAACTTACTTAGAACAAATAAACTTACCCTTCCAGTCCACGCCAGCACCGGGGTACCTTTGACGCGGAGTCTCCGGACACCCGCAAGGTCCTCACAGGACCCTCCACGGGATCTTAAGACCTCTGGTGAGTGGAACACAGCGTCTGCTCCAATCCAATCTCGCAGGACCTGAGACTGCATTAATTAGGGAAGCAGAAAAACCAGCCTGATCAGGGGAAAAGTCCCTTCCTGTCCACTCCAGCACGAGGGTACCTTTGGAGCGGAGTCTGAGGACAGCCGCAAGTTCCCCACAGGACCCTCCACAGGATCTTAAGACCTCTGGTGAGTGGAACACAACTTCTGACAGGAGGCAGGTTCAAACACCAGATATCTGGGCACCTTCCCTGCAAGAGGAGAGCTTGCCTGCAGAGAGTACTCTGACCACTGAAACTAAGGAGAGAGCTAGTCTCCCAGGTCTGATGATAGAGGCTAACAAAATCACCTGAGGAACAAGCTCTAACCAGAAACAACTACAACAACTAACTCCAGAGATTACCAGATGGCGAAAGGCAAACGTAAGAATCTTACTAACAGAAACCAAGAGCACTCACCATCATCAGAATGCAGTACTCCCACCCCACCCAGTCCTGGGCACCCCAACACACCCGAAAAGCTAGACCCGGATTTAAAAGCATATCTCATGATGATTGTAGAGGACATCAAGAAGGACTTTAATAACTCACTTAAAGATATACAGGAGAACACTTCTAAACAGGTAGAAGACCTTAAAGAGGAAACACAAAAATCCCTTAAAGAATTGCAGAAAAACACGACCAAACAGGTGATGGAATTGAATAAAACCATCCAAGACCTAAAAAGGGGAGTAGACACAATAAAGAAAACCCAAAGTGAGGCAATACTGGAGATAGAAACCCTAGGAAAGAAATCTGGAACCATAGATGCGAGCGTCAGCAAAAGAATACAAGATATGGAAGAGAGAAACTCAGGTGCAGAAGATTCCATAGAGAACATTGGCACAAAAATCAAAGAAAATACAAAATGCAAAAAGATCCTAACTCAAAACATCCAGGAAATCCAGGACACAATGAGAAGACCAAACCTATAGATAATAGGAGTAGATGAGAATGAAGATGAGATGAAGAATGAGATGGCCCTTTCAACTTAAAGGGCCATCAAATATCTTCAACAAAATTATAGAAGAAAACTTCTTAAACCTAAAGAAAGACATGTCCATGAATATACAAGAAGCCTACAGAACTCAAAATACACTGGGCCAGAAAAGAAATTCCTCCCGACACATAATAATCAGAACAAGAAATGCACTAAATAGAGAGAGAACATTAAAAGCAGTAAGGGAGAAAGGTTAAGTAAAATATAAAGGCAAGCCTATCAGAATTACATCAGACTTTTCACCAGAGACTATGAAAGCCAGAAGAGCCAGGACAGATGTAAACAGACACTAAGAGAACACAAATACCAGCCCAGGCTACTATACCCAGCCAAACTCTCAATTACCATAGATGGAGAAACCAAAGTATTCCATGAGAAAACCAAATTAACACATTATATTTCCATGAATCCAGCCCTTCAAAGGATAATGACAGAAAAAAAACCCATACAAGGACAGAAACCATGCCCTAGAAAAAGCAAGAAAGTAATCCCTCAACAAACCAAAAAGAAGACAGCCACAAGACAGAATTCCAACTCTAACAACAAAAATAATAGCAAGCAACAATTACTTTTCCTTAATATATCTCTTAATATCAATGGACTCAATTCTCCAATAAAAAGACACAGACTAACAGACTGACTACACAAGTAGGACCCAACATTCTGCTGCTTACAGGAAACCCATCTCAGGGAAAAAGACAGACACTACCTCAGAGTGAAAGGCTGGAAGACAATTTTCCAAGCAAATGGTCTGAAGAAACAAGCTGGAGTAGCCATTCTAATTTCGAATAAAATCGACTTCCAACCCAAAGTTATCAAAAAAGACAAGGAGGGACACTTCATACTCATCAAAGTAAAATCCTCCAAGAGGAACTCTCAATTCTGAATATCTATGCTCCAAAAGCAAGGGCAGCCACATTCATTAAAGAAACTTTAGTAAAGCTCAAAGCACACATTGGACCTCACACAACAATAGTGGGAGACTTCAACACCCACTTTCATCAATGGACAGATCGTGGAAACAGAAACTAAACAGGGACACAGTGAAACTAACAGAAGTTATGAAACAAATGGACTTAACCCGATATCTACAGAATATTTTATCCTAAAACAAAAGGATATACCTTCTTCTCAGCACCTCAAGGTACCTTCTCCAAAATTGACCATATAATTGGTCACTAAACAAGCCTCAATGGATACAAAAATATTGAAATTGTCCCATGCATCCTATCAGACCACCATGGACAAAGGCTGATCTTCAATAACAACATAAATAATGGAAAGCCAACATTCATGTGGAAACTGAACAACACTCTTCTCAATGATAACTTGGTCAAGAAAGGAATAAAGAAAGAAATTAAAGACTTTTTAGAGTTTAATGAAAATGAAGCTTCAACATACCCAAACTTATGAGACACAATGAAAGCAATTCTAAGAGGGAATCTCAAAGCTATGAGTGCCTGCAAAAAGAAACTAGAGAAAGCACACACTAGCAGCTTGACAACACACCTAAAAGCTCTAGAACAAAAGGAAGCAAATTCATCAAAGAGGAGTAGAAGGCAGGAAATAATCAAACTGAGGGGTGAAATCAACTATATGGAAACAAGAAGAACTATGCAAAGAATCAAACAAATGAGGACCTGGTTCTTTGAGAAAATCAACAAGATTGTTAAACCCTTAGCCAGACTCACTAGAGGGCACAGGGACAGCATCCTAATTAACAAAATCAGAAATGAAAAGGGAGAAATAACAACAGATCCTGAAGAAATCCAAAACACCATCAGATCCTTCTACAAAAGGCTATACTCAACAAAACTGGAAAACCTGGACGAAATGGACAAATTTCTAGACAGATACCAGGTACCAAAGTTAAATCAGGATCAAGTTAACGATCTAAACAGTCCCATATCCCCTAAAGAAATAGAAGCAGTCATTAATAGTCTCCCAGCCAAAAAGTCCAAGACAAGGTGGGTTTAGTGCAGAGTTCTATCAGACCTTCAAAGAAGACATAATTCCAACTCTCCTCAAACTATTACACAAAATAGAAACAGAAGGTACCCTACCCAATTCATTCCATGAAGCCACAATTACTCTGATACCTAAACCACAGAAAGATCCAACAAAGATAGAGAACTTCAGTCCAATTTCCCTTATGAATATCGATGCAAAAATAATCAATAAAATTCTTGCTAACCGAATCCAAGAACACATTAAAACATTCATCCATCCTGACCAAGTAGGTTTTATTCCAGGGATGCAGGGATGTTTTAATATACAGAAATCCATCAACATAATCCATTATATAAACAAACTCAAAGACAAAACCACATGATCATCTCCTTAGACCTGGAGAAAGCATTCGACAAGATCCAACACCCATTCATGATAAATGGCTTGGAAAGATCAGTAATTCAAGGCCCATACCTAAACATGATAAAAGCATCTAGCCAACATCAAAGTAAATGGTGAGAAGCTGGAAGCAATCCCACTAAAATCAGGGACTAGACAAGGCTGTCCACTTTCTCTCTTCCTATTCAACATTGTACTTGAAGTCCTAGCCAGAGCAATTTGACAACAAAAGGAGATCAAGGGGATACAAATTGGAAGAGATGAAGTCAAAGTATCACTTTTTGCAGATGATATGATAGTATATATAAGTGACCCTAAAAATTCCACCAGAGAACTCCTAAACCTGATAAACAGCTTCTGTGAGGTAGCACGATATAAAATTAACTCAAAGAAGTCAATGGCCTTTCTCTACACAAACATTAAACAGGCTGAGAGAAAAATTAGGGAAACAACACTCTTCTCAATAGTCACAAATAATATAAAATACCTTGGCGTGATCCTCGCTAAGGAAGTGAAAGATCTGTATGATAAAAACTTCAAGTCTCTGAAGAAAGAAATTAAAGAAGATCTCAGAAGATGGAAAGATCTCCCATGCTCATGGATTGCCAGGATCAACATTGTAAAAATGGCTATCTTGCCAAAAGCAATCTACAGATTCAATGCAATCCCCATCAAAATTCCAACTCAATTCTTCAAAGAATTAGAAAGGGCAATCTCCAAATTCATCTGGAATAACAAAAAACCTAGGATAGCAAAAACTCTTCTCAAGGATAAAAGAACCTCTGGTGGAATCACCATGCCTGACCTAAAGCTTTACTACAGAGCAATTGTGATAAAAACTGCATGGTACTGGTATAG
This sequence comes from Mus caroli, assembly GCF_978045245.1. Taxonomy (NCBI): domain Eukaryota; kingdom Metazoa; phylum Chordata; class Mammalia; order Rodentia; family Muridae; genus Mus; species Mus caroli. The sequence goes on from NW_028227263.1 coordinate 4,862,463, forward strand.
TGACAGACAAGTAGACCAATGGAATAGAATTGAAAACCCAGAAATGAACCCACACACCTATGGTCACTTGATCTTCGACAATGGAGATAAAACCATCCAGTGGAAAAAACAGCATTTTCAACAAACGGTGCTGGCACAACTGGCTGTTATCATGTAGAAGAATGGGAATTGATCCATTCCTATCTCCTTGTACTAAGGTCAAATCTAAGTGGATCAAGGAACTCCACATAAAACCAGCTACACTGAAACCTATAGAGGACAAAGTAGGGAAAAGCCTCAAAGATATGGGCATAGGGGAAAAATTCCTGAATAGAACAGCAATGGCTTTTGCTGTAAGATCAAGAATTGCCAAATGGGACCTCATGAAACTGCAAAGCTTTTGTAAGGCAAAAGACACCATCAATAAGACAAAAAGGCCACCAATAGATCGGGAAAGTATCTTTACCTATTCTAAATCAGATAGGGAACTAATATCCAATATATATAAAGAACTCAAGAAGGTGGACTCCAGAAAATCCAATAACCCCATTAAAAATGGGGCTCAGAGCTAAAAAAAGAATTCTCACCTGAGGAATAACAAATGGCAGAGAAGCACCTGAAAAAATGTTCAGCATCCTTAATCATCAGAGAAATGCAAATCAAAACAACCCTGAGATTACATCTCATACAGGTCAGAATGGCTAAGATCAAAAATTCAGGTGACAGCATATCCTGGCAAGGATGTGGATAAAGAGGAACACTCCTCCATTGTTGGTGGGATTGCAAGCTTATACAACCACTCTGGAAATCAGTCTGGTGGTTCCTCAGAAAATTGGACATAGTACTACCGGAGGATCCTGCAATACCTCTCCTGGGCACATATCCAGAAGGTGTTCCAACTGGTAAGAAGGACACATACTCCACTATGTTCATAGCAGCCTTATTTATAATAGCCAGAAGCTGGAAAGAACCCAGATGCCCCTCAACTGAGGAATGGATACACAAAAACGTGGTACATTTACACAATGGAGTACTACTCAGCTATTAAAAGTAATGAATTTATGAAATTCCTAGGCAAATGGTTGGACCTGGAGGGCATCATCCTGAGTGAGGTAACTCAATCACAAAAGAACTCAAATGATATGTACTTACTGATAAGTAGATATTAGCCCAGAAACTTAGAATACCTGAGATATAAGATACAATTTGGAAAACACATGAAACTGGAGAAGAACAAAGATTAAAGTGTGGACACATTGCCCCTTCTTAGAATTGGGAACAAAACACCCATAGAAGGAGTTACAGAGACAAAGTTTAGAGCTGACACAAAAGGATGGACCATCAAAGCCTACCATATCCAGGGGTCCATCCCATCTTCAGCCTCCAAAAGATGACACCTTTGCATACACTAGGAAGATTTTGCTGAAAGGACCCTGATATAGTTGTCTCTTGTGAGACTATGCTGGGGCCTAGCAAACACATAAGTGGATGCTCACAGTCAGCTATTGGATGGATCACTGGGCCCCCAATGGAGGAGCTAGAGGAAGTACCCAAGGAGCTAGAGGGATCTGCAACCCTATAGGTGGAATAACATTATGAACTAACCAGTACCCCAGAGCTCTTGACTCTAGCTGCATATGTATCAAAAGATGGCCTAGTCAGCCATCACTGGAAAGAGAGGCCCATTGCACATGCAAACTTTATATGTCCTAGTACAGGGGAACATCAGGGCCAAAAAGTGGGAGTGGGTGGGTAGGGGACTGGGGGGGAGGGTACAGGGGACTCTTGGGTTAGCATTGGAAATGTAATTGAGGAAAATACCTAATAAAATATTTAAAAAAGAACAAATAAACTTTACTTAGAATATGTATAAACCATGTTGAAATATCAACCTATGACACATCAACATATGCAGCAAGTTGTTATTACAAATACCAGTATTGATCGACATCATTCATAACAGCTATTGTTACTCATGATATTAATTCAGAAAAATATATCACAGAAAAGCCAGATAACCAGTCCAAAGTTTAAGATAGTAAAGATAACTGTTAACAATAAAGTTATATGTGTTCATGGGGAGGAAAATGCACTTAAAAGCTGATCTAAAGAAGAAGATGCATATGTGTTACTTCCTAATTATTGTGCCCTGACAAAGTGTGTGGGACTTCTCGGATTTTGAAGATGCCCTATATCTTTATGGAATTGGGCTACATGAAAGATAGCATTCCATAAAACACAAAATGGTTTTAAAAAGCAAGCATATAAAAAGATTGCTTTCACTTTTTAAGTGTCCTTTAATCAAATCCTTGACATCTATCTTGAAAATATTTTAAGTGTGATAGGGCAAATGCAATGTATATTTAGAGTAATGGGAACACATGCCTTTAGGTGGAGAAAGGAGACAACAATGAGAAGGGGAGAGAGTGTGACCTCTGTGAAGTAGGATTGTTATTGGAGAGGTTAGCGGTTAGAGGGGCATGTCTTTTGAACAGTGGAGTGCAATGCCTTTGCTACATGCATAATCCAATGGCAACATGTGCACTTGTGTGCTCACTTTATAATAGTGAGAGATTGAATATGAGTGTGTGCATAGCAGGAGACAGGTCTGAACTGAACATAAAAAACATCAATGATTCCACAATACATTTACAAAATATTTTGATCAAATCTGTATCAAATACATTAAAAAATACCACATTCCACTTGATCTCACTGAGAGCACTTAGAAGCAAGAACAGAATAATTACAACAAATGTCTGAATCCAGTAAGCATGATCAGTAAAGGTACTAAGAGTTTGCTTCAGGGTCTTGACACTGATAGTGGAGTGACAAACTGTAAGAGCCTGTAATGCCATGGTGAATAAGGAGCCCCTGTCCTAGCAGACAGAGACACCATCAAAGCTCTTGTCTGTGAGCTCTGAAATGCCCAGAACTGGAACAAATAGTGAAATTAGACAGGTTTCTAGTTCTGGGATTTCTAAGTCCAAATTGTGACAGGGTAGTGAACTACAGCAGGGGGTGGGGGCGGGGCTATGTTCTTGCAAAAAACAACAGAGAGATTAAAAGGTTATGACCCTAAATCTGTGTTGGGCAGAGGCTAGATTAGACACAGGACATTCCGATAGTCTCAGCATTCTACATATTATCTGTTGGCTTCACAGAAACAGTATTAACTTCATCTTGTGCATTTCATCAAGTGGTATTATTTGCTGCTTCTCATCATGATCAAACCAGACATTCCCTGCATAGTATAACGGAGGAGTCTCAGTATTTGTACTGAGTCCTACTCAACATTTGTTGTTTATCACAGAACATAAATCACAGGGAGAAGATGTTGGTTGGAGATAAATTTGGTAGACCAGGAATCCATTTTACTTGGACTGGACTACTGGGACTTGCCATGGTGTATCCAGTAGCCAACTAAACAAAATTGGTTTTGGAATATTTAATAAATGACACTTCTGGAAAACTGTAGATCAATAGTCACTTCATACACACTGTATTTGGCAAGCAATATTTTGATGCCTGTCATTCCTATTGGGCTAGCAGACAATGCTATAATATTTAGATGTGATTCTGTCATACAGAAGCAAAAAGTAATTAATACATTTCCCAACTTCAACAATGCACACTGTGAAGTAGAGAAGTAACTACCTCTCCTTGAGGCCTCTTTTCTGGAATATATCATGCTCTTTGGAATTTAGCTTTGATTACTTATGTGCCCATTTGTGCCTAAGTGGATAGGGGAGAATTTAGTGTCCAGATGGGGAGTCTGTGGGAACAAATTCACAACAGCCTCTCATGGTTACCTGTAAGCCAGATCTCAGCAAGGCTGACCTTTAAACTTTTAGAAGCTGAGCCTCAGCCAGGAGTAGAGCAGCTGAGGCACCTCACCAGGGTCAGGAACTAGAGTGTCTGCAGATACTGTGGCCAAGACAGCAAAAGTGGCAGAGGAAGCATCTGCACCTCCAGCCCTATTAACACAGCCCCCCCTTATTTGGTCATTTTTCTTGATACTTAATTTTAGACAGCTGTAATTGTTTCTTTAAGTGACTCCCAGTCATGCCAACCCCGATTTGGAGCAGAGAGGGAAAGTCTAACTCCAGGAGGCTGGACTGATGTTTTCAACTCAAGGTAAAGAACATTTTCTATCCTCAGAACAACAGGTAAGAAAATCTCTTTTGTGGAATTTTCCACCAATTTCTATGGACACCACAGACCAAAAGGGGTACATTAAAAGTACTATCTAGACATCAATATGATTCATTTAAATTTGTTATTTTCATCTCATAATTTGTGGGAATACTGTGGGAGAATGAATAGTCTAGTTATGACCATAGGCAAATATAACAGAAATTAACAAACTCTTTGATCATGATTAGAAACTAGACATTCTGCTGTTTATACAATGGAGCAGGAAACCAAATCTTTCTATCATATTCTGTTTTCAGATCTCTGACCCAGCACTCGTCATCAAACCTGGGATCCATTGAGAACCTAACCCTTCTGTGTTTCTGTCCCTCTGTACTGATTTCCAAAAAATGGGGACAAATGCCATTTTTAGAGAATTATCTTTTGCTTGGAGTACCATTATTAGCCCGTGAAAGTCTTCACTCACCTGTCTCTGTCCCAGTGAATTGAACTGACAGATGGCTCCCACACAGAGACCACTGTGCTGAGCACTGATGTTCTCTCCTGCAAGCACTAAGTCTTTTGTCCTTCTGAAGCTCTGTCTTCCTTTGTGTTGAGTATCAATTGACCTTCACAAATTCCAGTGATTTTCTGAGACCAGGGCAGATGTTGGTCCTGGTACCTCTTGGGATAGAAATCCAATGAGAAATCTCTTAGGATCAATTAAAAAACACCTCTTAGCTTCATAAATCCCAAATCCCTGAAGACTGGTGTGGATGAGTGTGGTCAGAGGAATCTCATAGGTAGGAGCACTTCCTCCTCCACACTCCACACACATCTCCCCGAATCTCCTGGTATTCTCATGTTCTGTGCCAAAGGTCTCACTATAGTATTAATTGACTCCTTGGAACTAGGCTAGAGTACTTCATGTAAACTGGATATATGCAGGGGATTTATTCTAAGTATGTTCTCTTTCTATGCTTCCCTTCCAAGCCTTCAATATGTCTTTATGAATTAATATTCCTCCAGGATGTCCAGTCCATTCTGTTTGCTACATTTTAAATCCCTGAGAATATAGACACAGGTAGCATTACACAGACAGAATAGGCATATTTGATGAATACAGATGAATCCACACATATGCATTTAATAACTATTAATAAATAAAGCACAGCCATGAACTTAGAGAAGAATGGGGAAGGAATATATGGAAAGGTTTTGAGGTAGAAAGGGAGGACAGAAACATTAGGATCAAAATGTAATCTCAGAAAGTTTTGAAGAAAACTCTTTATTCAAAGTTTTATGTGTCATAAGATCTTTCATCAAGAAAAACCCAAATAAGAACAATTTAATTAAAATATTAATTCAAAAATATTTTTTTTCACACAATGTATTTTGATCATGGTTTCCCCTCTCCAAACTCTTCTCAGAATCTCCCGACCACCCAACTCCTGCCATTTCTTTCTTTCTATTTTTATAAAACAAACAAACAAAACAAGAATCAACAAAAATAACAAATATGCACAACCAAAATATATAAAAACAGAAATTCAGACACCATAATATACAAGCAAAAGGTCAGTAACACACACACACACACACACACACACACACACACACACGCACACACACAAGCAAAGAAATATGAGAAAAACTCTATAGAAATATCATTGAGTTTTCCTCTTCTCTACATCCTCTCCAACATGTGTTGTTACTCGAGGTTTTGATCTTAGCCATTTCGACTGGTGTAAGGTGGAATCGCAGGGTCCTTTTGATTTGCATTTCTCTGATCACTAAGGACTTTGAACATTTCTTTAGGTGTTTCTCAGCCATGCAAGATTCCTCCATTGTGAATTCTCGGTTTAGTTCTATACCCCATGTTTTGATTGGGTTGTTTGGTTTTTTGGTGATTAACCTCTTGAGTTCTTTACATATTTTGGATATTAACCCTCTATCAGATGTGAGGTTAGTGAAGATTTTTTTCCCAATCACTAGTTGACCGATTAGTCTCCATTGCTGGTAGGATTGCAAACTGGTACAACCACTCTGGAATCAATCTGAAGGTTCCTAAGAAAATTGGGAATATTTCAACCTGAAGACTCAGCTATACTACTCTTGAGAATATACCCAAAAGATGTCCCACCATGCCATCAGGGCATGTGTTCCACTATGTTCATAGCAGCCTCATTTGTGATAGTCAGAAGATACAAACAACCCAGATATCCCATGACAGAAGAATGGATACAGAAAATGTGGTTCATCTACACAATGGAAAACTACTTAGCTATTAAGAATGAGGACATCCTGACCTTTGCAGGCAAATGGATGGTTCTAGAAAATATCATCCTGAGTGAGATAACTCAGACCCAAAAGGACATGCATGGTATGTACTCACTAATCATATTTGCCAAAAAACAAAACAAAACAAAACAAACAAACAAACAAACAAACCACTTTCATACAGAATACACAAGATACAGTCCACAGAATTCAAAAGCCTCAACAAACTGAAGTGTCCAAGTGAGGACACCTTAGTCCCACTTGGGAAAGAGAAGAAAGCAATCAGAAGTGGGGAGGAAGCAAGGGACTTGGGAGGGAAAGTGGAAGTGGTGGGGTGGGGCAGTGGGGGGTAGAGGGGAACCAGATCTGGTAGTGGGTGAGGGAAAAGGACTGAAGCCCTGAGGGCCAGCAGAAAGAATGCAAACAGGCAACCTCAGGAAATAGGAGGTTGGGCGGACACCCTAGAATGCACCAGAGACCAGGGAGGTGAGAGACTTCCAGGATTCATAGGGAGGGACCTATGATGAAATGCCCGAAAATAGGGAGAGGGAACTTATAGAGCCCACCTCCAGCAGGAAGACAAGACATCAAGTGAGGGATAGGGTTGCCATCCCACAGTCACACCTCTGACCCATACTTGTTTCTGTCTGAAAGAATTACAGGGATGGAAATGGAGAGGAGCCTGAGGAAAAGAAGGTCCAGTGATAGTCCCAAGTGGGATCCAGCTCACGGGGATGTCCCAAGGTCTGACACTATTACTGAGGCTATGGAACACTCACAAAAAGGGATCTATCATGATTTTCTCCCGAAAGACCCAACAAACAGTTGAAAGAGTCAGACACAACTATTTGTACCCACTCAATGAACAGAAGCAGCTGAGCCCTGTTGTTGACTAGGGAAGGCTGAAAGAAGCTGAGGAGAAGGGCGATTCTGTAGGAGGACCAGCAGTCTTAATTACCCTGGATCCCTGATATCTTTCAAACACTGGACAACCAAACAGATAGCTGATATGAGGCCCCTAACACAATAAAGTAGAGGACTTCTGGATCTGTGTTCATTCAGAGATGATGCACCTAACCCTCAAGAGACTGGAGGTGGCCCCAGGGAGTTTAGAGGTCAGGTGGGGTGGGGGTGGAAACATCTTCGTGGAGATGGGGTAGGGTTGGGTGTTGGTATGGGACATGGAACATTTGGAGGGTGGATGGGGGAGGTGCGGGAAATGGAATATGGAGTGTAAAAAATGAATTACAAGTAAAATTAAATTTAAAAAATGTTCTGCATGTCTTCATCATAGAATATTAGCTTATAAGTTATTGGGTACGATTAAAAGAGTGTAACATTTGTAGCAAAACAGCTTTAAATTGGTTACTCAGGATTGGAGTCTTTCAAAGACATGGCAGAAAGCAGGCCAAAAAACTAGGCCTCTAAGGATACTTCTAGTTGAGATAATATTTAATGTGATTCTTATCCTAAAAGTAGACTTAAAGATAAGATTTAAAAAAATGTCTCTTTAATGAAGCACTAAAACTTGCACTGTCATGAATTCATAGGTATAAATTGGCAGCCAAACTTTGTAACATGATTGTAATGTTTCTAATATTGATTCTAAAGATAATAAATTGTTTTAAAATTGGGTTTTGCTTTTCCAAAGTTGTAGTTATAGTTTATTATTGCAAAAGAAACTTAAAAATTCTAAAATCTGTCCCCACTGCAAGAGGAACAAAGCTCAGAGGAACCTCAGGGAAGCTTGTATGGCTTTATTTTGTTTTGCAAACAGTGCCTAGAAAGTACTTGAAACTCGCCTCTCCTTGCTTTCAGGGGAATTTCTCTTTAACTAAAAGAACACTGTTGCATATCTATCCAAGATGTTGTTCTAAATAAAGTTCAAATTCAAAATTTATAAAAGGTCAATCAGACTGTAGAACTTATAAAGCATTACAATCTGGGTTGCCTTCTTCATGTAAAGTTATAGGTTTAAAGATTTGTTTTTTCCTTTGCATCCTGATAATTGTAAAGGGTTTGCTTCTAGTGAACTGGTAATCACTGGAAAATTTTGCATCTAGGTATGGCTAATATAGTTTTACATTATGTAAGAAATATTTTTATTGTCTCTGCTTCAATATAAGAAGCTAAGAGTTTGAATCTTTCAGTGTATATTGTTTCCTAAGTGGAAAGTATTTTATTAGCTAATGCCTCTCAAGGGAAGCTTACTTCAAATCTTTGCTCTCACACAATGAGCTTTAAAGTTCTGTGGAGTAGTTGTTGCTCCATAAGATTCAGAGACAATATCTTTATAATATTTAGGGATTTAGTTATGCTATAAAATTTTGGTACAGAAAATCTAAGAATAAAAAATTGATTTGCTTCAAAATTTTATTTTCAAAAACTTTCAGGAGATGTTAATTGGCTAAGACCTGACCTTAAGGTTTTAAAGTGACTTAAACCTTTGTTAGATGTTATCTTGAGAGACACAAATTAACTAGTAAAAAACAAAAGTCCTTCCAGAGAACAAAGGAAGCTTTTATAATTGTTATCAATTATAATCAATGGTAATTAAATACTAGCTGCTTATTTTAGTTATGATTATTAAATGTGCCTACAGCAATTTTTGTCAAGAGAAACATTAATGTAAAATTATCTTTCTTCACCTCAAATTAAAGTTTTAATATCCTATTAAGGCTGCTGTGGTGCCAATTAAGATTTGTAAGGTAAATTCATATATTTTCAAAAACCTATAATAAAAAATTGTGTCTTAAAACCCTGACGAAGTGGCTCTGTTCCTTGTTCCAAACAGCAATCAAATTGGTTATTGCAGAGTATTGATATTTGACCTATTGCATACCATCATTTTAAATAAAATTGATAATCACTTTCCTAAAGATAAGTTAAAATTGTTTTTATGCATGCTTTTGTACCTTCTATAAATTCATGCATCCATGTATTCCATTTACTGTGTTTTAAAACAGTCCTTCTATGGGAGAAAAGTATATGTGAATTGGATCACACGCTTATTCTTTTGATTTTCCTCCTGCTTCAGCACAGATAATTAAAATGTGTGCTGTATATGGTGTTTTAAAATGTTGGATAATCAAGTTTTAATTTGCATATTTATTAATATATATCTCAGAACTTACATTTGCTTAAAATTTTTCATCCCTCAGATACTATAAATTCTCAAATTTGCAATGTATTATGCATATACAACTCATAAGAAAAAATGCTGTTCTTTTAAGAAGACTGATTTTGGACATTTAAGAATTTGTCCATGATTGCCTGGACAAGACCTCTTAAGGCAATGCCATGCTAGATTTATATCTCAGGCAGATTACAGATCTTACATAGGAATAACTGGCCACATAATCTCCTTCTTTATGTTGATTCTCCATCTTACAGCACGAGCCATTGGTGTTCTGTTCAGGAATATTTCCCCTGTGCCCATATCTTTGAAGGAAAGCCTATTTTCTATATCCCCCTCTTCTATGTGTTCTGGGCTGCCATGCTGTGAGGAAGCTTCTCTACTAAATAAGCCCACCCCCACCAGGCCCTGCTGCAATATACGCCCAAACAGTCAAGTGACCATGGATTGAAGCTTCTGGAACTGTTGCAGGAATTTCTAAAAATCATCACCATCCCAGGCTATCTATACTTAGGTACTCTCTGCCCACTGTCTCTCTGCCTCTTGCCTAACCCCAGTTGGCTATCTTCCCAGCTCTGGTTCACCTGCCTCAGAGCTGCTCATTTTTTTTTCAACCATCTACCCCCTTTGGCTCTTTGTCACAAATCCTCTTAATCCAGTAAATCAAAATTCTAGAAGCTTATAATTAACCAGTCAGATTTATATTTCCATAAATTCACAATTCACAAGATGCCCACAGAATAATTTCAGAGCCAATTGATAATGATACAAGCCGCCCATCTAGATAAGACAAATTGTCCTGTAATTATCCATCCCTTATAAAATATTCATGGTTAACTGTGGGTATTTAAAGCCTCGCAGAATCTGGATCATCTTTCTCTTCCTCCATTTCCCTTCTTCTTCCTTCCCTTCTTCCTGTCCCTATCCTGTCTTGCAACTCTTCTTTCCAACTCCCTTTTCCCTGTCCAATCTCAGGCTTCTTAATGTATTAATATTTAAATTAATTGGGCAAAAATTCTGCTACATGGAACCATGGGACAAAATCAATATTTGAAAAAGGTATTTGGGTCACAAGGATGAATTACTGTACCATACATGATTTACATCACAACTGCTGGTGTGGCATAGCATTTAGGAAGAGTAAGGCAGTAGGCTGATGAAGAAAGGACATAGTTTGAAATGGGTATGGCATCTCAGCATCAGCTGTTGCAGATCCTGCCCTTTCTCCACTGTGTTGTCTTCCCACCAATATCTCAGCAGTGGGCACAGATGCACTTCTCCCTTCTCTCCTTCCTCCTCTTTCTTCCTGTTATCACAGTGTTTTAGCCATGAGTGGTGGGTCAACTCAAAATAGACTCTATCTTTTGTGTGCCCCTTTTGGTATTATTCTGTCTTATTGGTTTGTGTTTATTTTACATTTTGCAGAGGGAGAGAGAGAGAGAGAAAGAGAGAGAGAGAGAGAGAGAGAGAGAGAGAGAGAGAGAGAGAGAGAGAGAGAGAGAGAGAGAGACAGGGATGGAGAGGGACAGAAAGAGTTTGAGAGATTGCGAGAGTGGTTAGATGGGTAGGTAGGATGTGGGGAAATTTGTGGGAGGGGAAAGAATATGATTAAAATATGTAATAGGGAAAATTTGTCTATGATCCATTTTTGTTGACTTTTATTTAAATATGAAGGAGGAGTTTGACTTTTCTGTGTAGACATTCATCTAGCTTCCACAAAACTCTTTGTTGTAAATAATTAATCTTTCCTGTGCTTTTGATTATTTTCATTGTCATAAATTAGCTGGAATCACATGTGTGAGTTAAGTGAGTTAAGTGTTGAATAATAAACTTCATCTCTGTTACACTGATTGTATCCCCCCTCAAACCAGTTTCACCGGCTTTGATGTCCACAGCATAGCTGGGAGCTGTTAAATTACAAGCCTGAGTCACTCTTTTCTTTATTCTTTCCAAGATGTAATATTCATAGGGTGGCATTGGATGAAAGGCTATTTTTTTACTATCACCAATGTCATCTACTGAATATCTTTCAGCCTAGGAACATGGAATCCCTATTTAAATACATTTTACTTTTGAAATGATTTGTTTTTGTCAGGAGATGAAGCTCCTGTTTTTATTTACACTGACTCAAGGAAGTTATGGTGAGTAGAATTGTCCAGTCTTCTCATCAGACAGAGGTTTTCTAAAGGAACAATAGGGACACCCCGGCTCCATGAGGCTTCCCTTAGGAGAGCATTTTAGGAACTGTGCAGGCCTGGAGAATAGCCTACATATCTCTGCTTAATTTGAGAAAGAGGGCAAGAGTCTTCTCAGGGCAAGCTTGACATCCTTGTTCCTCAGTGTATAGATGAGGGGGTTGAGGGTTGGGCTCAGGATTGAGTACAAAACTGAGGTAAATTTGCTTCTTTCTGGGCTGTAGCTGGAACCAGACCTGATATAGGCACAGGACACAGATGAGTAGTACACTGAGACCACAATGAGGTGGGATGAACAGGTAGAAAGGGCCTTTCTCTTGCCCTCAGCAGAACGCATGCGCAGGATGCTGGCAATGATACAGCCATAGGATAGCAAGGTAAGTACAAAATTGATGCCTGCATAAAAGGCATCTGCCACAAGAGTCATAACGCTATTTACATATGTAGGACTACAAGAGAGCAGGAGGAGTGGGGGAATCTCACAGAAGAAGTGGGTGATGACCTTGGGGCCACAGAATGACAGCCTTGTCATCAAACCAGTGTTGATAGATGCATTTAGTGCACAGATGGACCATACACCCATGGCCAGGGCCCCACACAGCTGTGGGCTCATTCTAGAGCTGTAGTGGAGGGGAAAACAGATAGCCACATAGCGGTCATAGGCCATGACTGTGAGCAGCAGCATCTCAGAGGATCCAGACCACAGAAGAAAGAAGAGCTGGGCCATGCATCCTTGGAAGGAGATGGTATTTTTTTCAGACAGTAGACCAACCAGTGCCTTGGGCAGCACAGAGGAGGTGCAGATAATATCCATGGTTGCTAAGTTGCACAGGAAAAAGTACATGGGACTGTGGAGCCCAGTGCTGGAGGTGATCAAAGCAATGATCACCATGTTGCCCATTAAAGCCACTGTGTAGAGGGACAGGAAGCAGCCTGTCAAGAACAGTCTTAGACTAGGGTGCTCTGAGAACCCTTGCAGCACAAACTCTGTCACTACTGTCTGGTTGGGACTGACCATCGTTGTGTGGATTATCCAGTTCATAGAGGTGTGAATTGGCTTCCTAGAAAATATTACACTTTATTATGCCAAAGTCTCATTTTGAAACGTGATCATCTCACAATTTTCTGCTCTCAGAAAGGCAAAGAGTAAGTGTATTTGCATCTGCGAAGCCTCTCATCCCCTATTTTCGTACCATACCTGTTGGTATTTAGTTCACAGTTGAATTGTCAACTAGAAATCTCTCCCTGTAGGTTTGGATCAACAAAGATATCTGCTCCTCTCCCATCCTTTTGTACATGTGAAATGAGTTTAGCATTCCTAGCTCAGTTCCAGCCTGTGCTTTTCTTCTACATCACCTGAAAGCACTATGTGCTCCTGACAGTGATGGAAACAGTAGCCCCTCCTCCCACAGCTGGTATTCTCCATGTAATGGCAACTTTAAAGGAACAACACAATGAGATGACTCTTACACTGTCCTTCATACCTGGCCTATTGATGCTAAGTCACTTTTTTTCTTCAATATTTGGAAAAGTATTTCTCTTCTACCCACTGAAAATTGATAATTATTGTGTCTTTGGCTGTGGAGACATGTATCTCCTGTTTCAACTTACTGTGATATGTGACTTCTCCTGTGGATGAAACTATCCTGATTCAACTCAACCCACTTACCCCAGAGAGCATTTCTCAAAAATCCCAGCCTAAAGAGAGATTGTATTTCTGTTTCTTTTCGTCTGAACAAAACACAGTGATATCAAAGTCAACACACCCAGAAGTGAAATCAGTGCCACAGTCTACAGATGTTCCTGTGTGATTTCACTGGCATGCACAGAATCTTGTCACTGCCTCCCTGGTGCTTTAGATGTTGATTTTATAGAGTTCAGCTTGATCCTCTGAGCCACCTTTTACCTTTACCCTATGCCCATGGAAGATCCTCAGTAGCTTACTGTTCTATATGACAAATATGTTCTTCCACATCCTCTCACCCCTCTCGTCCAACTTACCCTCTAAGCTTGCAAGTATGATTTTCCCAGGATTGTAACGTATTCCCAATTTCTTTAAGTTTTTCATAATTAATGAATTCTTTTCCTTTTCAACATTTCCAGTTTTCTCCTTTATCACTCAAGAAGTATAGAGTGTGCACTTTTAGATCATTAGCTTTCGGGCCCTAGTACAAATTCTCTGTCTCTCTCAAGTCCTTCAGCAAACCACATTCTATTGCTTGATACAGAAGTCTCATCTGACATAACCTATTCGCTTTTTGTAAGGGTTTCCTGAGTTCCTCTGTAAACATACTCTATCCCATATGTAAACATTTTTGTGGCAATTATTTGCAGTGTCAATTTTCAGCAAATAGTCTTTGCTTTGCAGCTCCTTCAGTGCCCAATATAAAAGGATATTTTCCTTCATAACTGAGCACATCCATGGCATATCAGCCAGTGCAGTGTGTTCCACTTACTCAATCCAGTGGTGCTCAGCACTTCCACACTTTGTCCTACACCCATATCCTAACACTGCATTCATTTTCTTTGGTCACACTTTATCTGCTGTATTGTTTCTGTAATGTGCCTCAAACCTATTTTCTCAAACACAGTGATATCAAAGTCTTATCTTTGATCACAGTGATATCAAAGCCTTATCTTGATCATACATGTTGAATTTTAAACATTATTCTACCTTTATTAAAACTGGAGGTTTCAAATGATGTATTTGATGTCTTCAACCATAAGGACAGTGTTGGGTCTGACCATATGTAAACATTTTTGTGGCAATTATTTGCAGTGTCAATTTTCAGCAAATAGTCTTTTTGTATTGCAATGTTGTTTTGTATTTGCAATGTTGTATTGTACTAGAGAGCACCAATATACAGTTTGATATTTCAAGTTGATCTACAGAAAAAGGAATTCAGGTGTAAATTTCTTATATTGTCCTGGCATATTTTGAATCTGTCTGGCTAATCAAGCAAGCCTGGATTTTGGACTATACTCCTGATAGTCCGGATAAGTCTATGAGTGACACTCAGCACCTTCCCAGGAGAGCACTGATTAAGAACACCTCAGGCCGAGGTAAAGACAAAAATTAAAGAATAATTGAAATCCATTAAAATTTTTACTTTTGATTGATTTTTGTTACCAATAGCACATATAACAAGATGAGAAATAACAGATTTATAAATGACACCTCTAAAAAGCAATGACAGAGAAATGGAATCCATCAGGTGATTGAGGAGCCAGACTTATCTCCATAAATTTATGGATACATAATTTACCTCAAAGGAGAAAAAAAGTACACACTAGAGAAAAGAAAAACAAAACCTTTTTGACTAATGATCATGGTCAAACCTGTTGATTACACATTGAAGAATTATACTATCACTTGCTTTGATAGAGTTAGGTGAGGCTATTTTATATTACTGTGGCTATTGTAAAAACTGCCAGGAGGGTCTCTGTGAGGTGGGACTGGGTGAGTGTTTAATAGAAAGAAAGAAATAATGGAAGTAAGGAAGGACAGAAAGAAGGAGGGAAGGAAGGAGGGAAGGAAGGAAGGAAGGAAGAGAGAGAGAAAGAAAGAAAGAAAGAAAGAAAGAAAGAAAGAAAGAAAGAAAGAAAGAAAGAAAGAAAGAAAGAGAAAGAAAGAACTATTTCCCTAATTTATTTCATGGTCTGTTCATCTTTTATATAATGGAAGGCTACTAATTTTTGTTTTGAGTTAATTTTGTATCCAGTCACTTTACTGAAGGAGTTTATCAGCTGTATGAGTTCTCTTTGACTTCTTCCTTCCTGTTTTGTACTTCTTCTTGATCTTTTTTGTTGTTTTTTTGCTCTTATCTAGTACTTCAAGTATTTTATGGAATAGATGGGGAGAGAGTGGGTAGACTTGCCTTGTTCCTTATTTTAGTGGGATTGTTATAAGTTTCTCTCCATATAATTTAATGTGGCTACTGGCTTGCTGTATACTACTTTTATTATGTATAGGTATGTGCCTTGTATCCCTGATCTCTCTAAGTCTTGTGACATGAATTGGTGTTAGATTTTTGTCAAAAGGCCTTTTCAAAATCTAATGTGATGATCATATGTGTTTTTTCTTTCAATTTGTTTATATGTAGAATTATGTTGATGATTTTCATATATTAAACCATCCCTGAATCTCTGGGATGAAGCCCACTTGATCATGCTGGATCATGTTTTTGATGTGTTTCTGGGTTAGGTTTGAGAGTACTCTCTTATTTTTAGAGACAGGAGCCTAGCATAACTGTCCTCCAAGAGGCTCTACCCAGAAGATGACTAAAACAGATGTAGATACTCACACCCAAACACTGGACAGAGGTTGGGGGACACTTATGGAAGAGTTGGAGGAAAGATTGAAGGCCCTGAAGGGGATGGGAACTCTACAGGAAGCTCAATAGAGTCACCTAATCTGACACTTGAGGGCTCTAAGAGACTGAGCCACCAACCAAAGAGCATACACCGGCTGGACCTAGGCCCCTTGCACATATGTAGCAGATGTGCAGCTTGGTCTTCATGTGGGTCCTCCCAACAATTGAAGTGGGGCTGTTCCTAAAGCTGTTACCTGTCTGTGGAATATTCTCCCCTAACTGGGCTGCCTTATCTGGTCTCAGTGGGAGAGCATGCACCTAGTCCTGGAGAGACTTTATTTGCTGGGGTAGGGGAAACTCAAGGTGGGCCTCCACCCTCACAGAGAAGAAGGGGAGGAGCAAGGGGGGGAGGAACTCTCTGAGGGGAAACTGGTAGGGAGGACGAAATTGGGATATAAGTTAAATAAATAATCACATTAATTAATTAAAAAGAAACCAACAAAAGAATTACACTAATTACTTATCATTAATCTTTATAAAACTAGACTTCAAGTGGATCAAGACCTCAACCTAAGACCCAACATTCTGAAAATGACAAAGGAGAAAACTTGTTGTCACTGGAAAGGTCTTTCTGAACAGAACCATTGTTCCGTATTCATTGAGATTAATAATTGACAAAGAGGCTCACTTGTAACAGCAATGCTTCTGTAGAGCAAAGAAAACCATCATTTGAGTTAAGAGCTATGCTACAGAATGGCAAAATCTTTACCATTTAGACATATGACAGAGTGTTAATATATAGAATATGCAAATAATTAAAAGCTTCAAACAAGAAAATAAACATCCCAACTGACCTGGGGACCGGAACTAAGCAGAAAAATTTCAAAAGATGTAACACAAATACTAGCTTGGCTGTCCTCTGAGAGGTCCAATAAGCAGCTGACTGAGAAAGACACAGATACTTATACCCAGCCACTGGACTAAAGTAGGGTTCCTTGAGGTTGACCGATAGATACATACACAGCAGAAGACTGCCTGATCTGGCATCAGTGGGAGAAGACACACCCAATCCTTGAAAGATTTGAGGCCTCAAGGAGGGGAGAGGCTTAGCAGTATGGGGACATCCTCTTGGAAAAAAAAGGAGGAAGAATGAGCTGAAGAACTTTCGGAGGCAGACTGGGAGGTGGCCAATGGCTGGACTATAAAAAAACAAAAGTAATTAAAAATGTTCAACATGCTAAGTCCTCAGAGAAATGCAATTTAAAACTTTTTTTGAGAATAACTGTTACTCCAGTCATAATGAACAAGGGGAAAAAAGACAGGCAATGCTAGCAAATATGTAGGGAAAGGAAAATATTTATTCAGTACTAGTGGGAATGTAAACTGGTACAGCTACTATGGAAATCAGTATGGCGGATCATTAAAGATGGAAACTGATATAGTACATACTTCAGGTATATCACTTTTAAGCATAAACCCAAAGGACTACATACCTTAATGAAACAACACTTGTTCTTACATGCTCATCGCTGCTCTATTCATAGTAGCCTGGAATGGAAATGTCATAAATGTTCATTCTGTGATGAACAGGGAGTGAACATGTGGTATTTACAAAATGGAACATCACTCAGCTGTTAAGACAAATACAATTATGAAGATTTAGGAAAATGAATGGAGCCGGAAGCAATCATCCTGAAGTGGCCCTGACCTGGAAGGAGAAACATTCCCTGCTTTCTCTCACGTGTAGATATTACCTTTTAAGGTTTAAATATGTGTGCTTCTTTTGGAATACTCACAGAAGAAGCATCTAGTAAGACAACATGTGGAGAGATAAGAAGGACATTATTAAATAAGACAAATGAAATAATGTGGAGGATTAGACAGAGGGAGGAAGAGATATTATGCAGAAGGTCATGTAACACTGAGACCTTTTGACAAATCTCTATGGATATCTGCTGCCATAGAACCTTCCTAAATATACACATATACACATATAAAAATATTCAAATGGGATTACTCTGTAATGGGGGTCAACAGCTTGGCTAGACACCACATGCTACTAAATAAACCTCTTGTATCAGTAATAGATTAACACTTGAAGAGATGTTAATTTCTGTATACTGTTGACTCTCAGACATTACAAGCTCTTGCTGTTCCTCTTAGTTATATCCAAAATGTGATGGTAAGATCCTATTGCCAGAGGACCTTACTTGGACAATGAATATGGAGAAATCAAGTAGGTACAGACATGCAAGCTTCACCACTACTTGCTTGATTTCACAGTTCTGAAAGATATTGTGCATACTTCTTCAGGAGAAAAAAAAATCACCAATATCACCCAGTTCTGAACCCTATGAGCTATAGCAACAACCACAGGCTTGGCCAGACATGGCCACTGATTGGACAGTGATATGGATGTTATGGGATAAACATACACTTTCTCATTGAATTTTAGACCCACTTCTCCAGATGGAACTCATATCTGGAACTATTAACAAGACTAGGAGAGTGTTCTAAGACCAACCCTAGGTCTACGAATTTTTCAAGGTATGCGGGCATGAGGAAAAGGTAGTATTCATGCACAATGGAATGTTATTTACCCAGAATAATATGATACCATCCATGAAATGGAAAATGGATGGGAATGGAGAATAATGTGTGAAGAAATATAAGCCAGGCACAGAAAAAGATACCATATTTATCTCTCATATGTGGAAATTAGAAAACTCCATCTTAATTAGATAATGATCAATAGACTAGCTAATTGGCAAAGATGAAGAAATGCTAAAGGACATAGGATATAGAGAACCAATTACATTTAGAAAGAAGAATAAGAGCCGGGCGGTGGTGCTGCATGCCTTTAATCCCAGCACTTGGGAGGCAGAGGCAGGCAGATTTCTGAGTTCGAGACAAGCCTGGTCTACAAAGTGAATTCCATGACAGCCAGGGCTATACAGAGAAACCCTGTCTCAAAAAACCAAAAAAAAAAAAAAAAAAAAAAAGAATGAAAGAAAGAAGAATAAGATACTGGGCTCTGCATAGTGGAGTGAAGACACCCCACAGTCATCTTTTACATATTTACAAATAACTAGAAGAGAGAAGCACAAAACTAGAAAAGTCAGAGATGAAAAATTAACCGTATCATCAACATTTACTTAGAATATGTGTTAACATTTTGAAATATCAACACAGTAATATCTTGTTTTTCCAAATAGTAACAATGATTGACAGCATTCATGGCATATTTATTCATATACCATTTCAGAAAGATTTATCACAGAATAGGAAGGTATAAATAGATTAAGATGTGAAAAATAACTCTTCACAATGAAGTTTAATGCTTTCATGTCAATGGAAATGCTCAGAAAACCTGATCTATAACACTATATATACGTCTGTGTCACCTACAGTTTATTGTGTCATGAGCAAGAATGTGTAGAGGAATTCTGGGATCCTGAAAATGTCCTGCATCTTCGTAGAACTGTGCTACCAGAAGGTAGCATTGTGTAAAAGTCATTAGATGGTTAAAAGTATGGAAACCTCTTCTTTAAGTGTACCTTGAAAATTATAAAGAAAGATTACCTCACTTGCTAAGTTTCCTTTAATAAAAGCTTTCACATTCATTTTCAGAGCTGTTTAGTGTTAGAGCAAATGGAAGCTGTATTATGGGTAATGGAAGTCACATCTCTTACACTGAAGAGGGCAACACCAATGAGAAAGCGAGAGTGTTAAATCTATGATATTGCATCATTACTGGAGAGGTCACATGGAGACTCTCTGGTGAACGCCATTATGTAATGCCTTTGCCACTCTATATATTCATGGCTACACCTACATGTATGCATTCACTCTACCACACTGAGAGATGGAATGTATGTGCCCAGCACCAAACAGGTCTGAATGAACCCATGAAAATATCAATAAATCCACAGCAGGTGTGCCAACATTTCTGATTAAATCTATATCAACCACAATGATAATTAAAATAATTTACCTCAGTCTTCTGCACTTAGAGAAACAAGAATAGAACAATTACAATGAATGTCTGAAGTGTGATAAACAGGATCTTTCAGTAAAGGGATTAAGAGCTTGCTCAGGGACAAGGCTTTGACACTGTAGTGAGAAACTATAAGTTCCTGCAGTGTCTTGATGAATAAGGACCCATGGAAGAGACTGAGATATCATGCAGGGCTTTGGTTTGTGAACCCTGAAAGTTCCTAGGACAGGAATAGCTAGTGAAATCAGACAGGTGCTAGATTGGAGTATTCCCAAGTCCACATTGAGATGGACTAGCAAACTGGAGAGGGGTGTTGCTCTTGAAGAACAAACAGTGGGAAGGAGATTAGAAGATCATCATGACTGTTAGTCTGTTTAAGGACAAAGGCTGGATTATTACTTACAACATTCATAGAATCTCAGCTTCCTACAGAATATGTGTTGGCCTCTTGGGAAAAGTACTAATATCACCCTGGGTACTTACCCTAGTCATTCCAGTTGCTGCTTCTAGTCAGGATCAAACCAGGCAGCTGCTGCACAGTGTCATGGAGTAGCCCCAGTATTTGTCCTATCACAGAAGAGAAACTACAGAAAAAAGTGGTTGGAAAAAACTCACTTTGGTGGCCAGTGACTGCCATTTTGCCTGCATTGGTCACCAGAGGCATGTCATAAACTGTTATATCCAACAGACTAATGCAGTTTTTTTCTGGGTTAGTTTGAATGCATGACGGAGAGTAGAATAGCCCTTATAGAAAAGCACAAATCCACACTTATTTTCTTCATACATACTGTGTCTAGCAAGCGTTATATTGAGCCTCTCATTCCTAAGAGTCTAGCTGAGACACGTGATATCATCTTACTAAGATGTGATACAGCTATGTAGAGGAAAAAATTAAAAGTTTTATAACTGCTCACACATGCATACTGTGAAACTGTCTGATGATCTGCATGTACTTGAGCCCTTTCTCCATAGTCCTATACAGCTTTTTGTGAACTTAGTTTTGATTGCTAGTGTACCCATTTCTTCCTCAGAAGACGTGTAAGAACCTAGTATTCAGTTGGGGGGGGGGTTGTGGGAACAAATTCACAACAGCCTCTCATGGTTACCTCTAAGCCAGATCTCAGCAAGGCTGGCCTGAAAACCTTCAGAAGCTGATCCTCAGCCAGGAGCAGAGCAGCTGAGGCTCCTCACCAGGGTCAGGAACGAGAGTGTCTGTAAATACCGTGGTCAAGACAGCAAAATTGGCAGAGGAAGCATCTGTACCTCCAGCCCTATTAACACAGCACCCTCCCCATTATATGGTCATTTTTCTTGATACTTAATTTTAGACAGCTGTATTTTTTTTTTAAATGACTCCCAGTCATGCCAACCCCGATTTGGAGCAGATAGCAGATCAGGAGGCTGGACTGATGTTTTCAACTCAAGGTAAAGAGCATTTTCTATCCTCAGAACAACAGGTAAGAAAATATCTTTTGTGGCATTTTCCACCAATCTCTCTGGACACCAATGACCAAAAGGGGTACATTCAAAGTACTATCTAGACATCAATATGATTCATTTAAATTTGTTATTTTCATCTCACAATTTGTGGGAATACTGTGGGAGAATGAATACATCTAGTTATGAACATAATTCAAATATAACAGAAATTAACAAACTCTTTGATCATGATTAGAAACTAGCATTCTGCTGTTTATACAATGGAGCAGGAAACCAAATCTTTCTATCATATTCTGTTTTCGGATCTCCAACCCAGCACTCATCATCATATCCCGGATCCATTGAGAACCTAACCCTTCTGTGTTTCTGTCCCTCTGTACTGATTTCTAAAAATGGGGACAAATGCCATTTTTAGAGAATTATCTTTTGCTTGGAGTACCATTATTAGCCCGTGAAAGTCTTCACTCACCTGTCTCTGTCCCAGTGAATTGAACTGACAGATGGCTCCCACACAGAGACCACTGTGCTGAGCACTGATGTTCTCTCCTGCAAGCACTAAGTCTTTTGTCCTTCTGAAGCTCTGTCTTCCTTTGTGTTGAGTATCAATTGACCTTCACAAATTCCAGTGATTTTCTGAGACCAGGGGCAGATATTTGTTCTGGTACCTCTTGGGATAGAAATCCAACGAGAAATCTCTTAGGATCAATTAAAAAACACCTCTTAGCTTCATAAACCCCAAATCCCTGAAGACTGGTGTGGATGAGTGTGGTCAGAGGAATCTAATAGGTAGGAACACTTCCTCCTCCACACTCCACACACATCTTCCAGAACCTCCTGGTATTCTCATGTTCTGTGCCAAAGGTCTCACTATAGTATTAATTGACTCCTTTGATCTCGGCCGAGAGTACTTCATGGAAACTGGATATATGCAATGGATTTATTCTAAGTATGTTCTACTTTCAATGCTTCCCTTCCAAGCCTTCAATATATCTTTATGAATTAATGTTCTGTTAGTATGTCCAGTCCATTCTGTTTGCTACATTTTAAGTCCCGGAGAATATAGACAGGGGTAGTATTCCTCAGACAGAACAGGCATATTTGATGAATACAGATGAATTCGCACATATGCAGTTAATAACTATTAATAAATAAAGCACAGCCATGAACTTAGAGAAGAATGGGGAAGGAATATATGGAAAGGTCTTGAGGTAGAAAGGGAGGACAGAAACATTAGGATCAAAATGTAGTCTCAGAAAGTTTTGAAGAAAACTCTTTTTCAAAGTTTTATGTGTCATAAGATCTTTCATCAAGAAAAACCCAAAGAAGAACAATTTAGTTAAAATATTAATTGAAAAATATGTTTTCACACAATGTTTTTTGATCATGGTTTCCCCTCTCCAAACTCTTCTCAGAATCTCCTGACCACCCAACTCCTGCCATTTCTTTCTTTCTATTTTTATAAAACAATTAAACAAAACAGGAATCAATATGCACAACCAAAGTATATAAAAACAGAAATTCAGACACCATAATAGACAAACAAAAGATCAGTAACACACACACACACACACACACACACACACACACACACACGCAAAGAATTATGAGAAAAACTCTATAGAAATGCCATTTTATTTCCCTCTTCTCTATATCCTCTCCAACCTGAGGTTTTGATCTTAGCCATTCGACTGGTGTAAGGTAGAATTGCAAGGCCCTTTCGATTTGCATTTCTCTGATCACTAAGGACTTTGAACATTTCTTTAGGTGTTTCTCAGCCATGCAAGATTCCTCCATTGTGAATTCTCGGTTTAGTTCTATACCCCATTTTTGTTTGGGTTGTTCGGTTTTTTGGTGATTCACTTCTCGAGTTCTTTACATATTTTGGATTCTAACCCTCTATCAGATGTGGGTTTAGTGAAGATTTTTTTTTTTCCCAATCAGTAGTTGACCGATTAGTCTCCATTGCTGGTAGGATTGCAAAATGGTACAACCACTCTGGAAATTAATCTGAAGTTTCCTAAGAAAATTGGGAATATTTCGACCTGAAGACTCAGCTATACTACTCTTGAGTATATACCCAAAATATGTCCCACCATGCCATCAGGGCATGTGTTCCACTATATTCGTAGCAGCCTCATTTGTGATAGTCAGAAGCTACAAACAACCTAGATATCCCATGACAGAAGAATGGATACAGAAAATGTGGTTCATCTACACAATGGAATACTACTTAGCTATTAAGAATGAGGACAACCTGACCTTTCCAGGCAAATGGATGGAACTGGAAAATATCATCCTGAGTGAGGTAACTCAGACCCAAAAGGACATGTATGGTATGTACTCACTAATCATATTAGCCAAAAAACAAAACAAAACAAACAAACAAACAAACAAAAACCCCTTTCATACAGAATACACAAGATACAGTCCACAGAATTCAAAAGCCTCAACAAACTGAAGTGTCCAAGTGAGGACACCTTAGTCCCAGTTGGGAGAGAGAAGAAAGCAATCAGAAGTGGGGAGGAAGCAAGGGACTTGGGAGGGAAATTGGATGTGGTGGGGTGGGGCAGTGGGGGGGTAGAGGGGACCTGATCTGGTAGTGGGTGAGGGAAAAAAACTGAAGCCCTGAGGGCCAGCAGAAAGAATGCAAACAGGCAACCTCAGGAAATAGGAGTTTGGGCGGACAACCTAGAATGCACCAGAGACCTGGGAGGTGAGAGACTTCCAGGATTCATAGGGAGGGACCTTTGATGAAATGCCCGAAAATAGGGAGAGGGAACTTATAGAGCCCACCTCCAGCAGGAAGACAGGACATCAAGTGAGGGATGGGGTTGCCATCCCACAGTCACACCTCTGACCCATACTTGTTTCTGTCTGAAAGAATTACAGGGATGGAAATGGAGAGGAGCCTGAGGAAAAGAAGGTCCAGTGATAGTCCCAAGTGGGATACACCTCACGGGGAGGTCCCAAGGCCTGACATTATTACTGAGGCTATGGAACACTCACAAAAAGGGATATATCATGACTGCCTTCCAAAAGACCCAACAAACAGTTGAAAGAGTCAGAAGCAGCCATTTGTACCCACCCAATGGACAGAAGTAGCTGAGCCCTGTTGTTGACTAGGGAAGGCTGAAAGTAGCTGCGGAGAAAGGCGATTATGTTTGAAGACCAGCAGTCTTAATTAATCTGGGTCCCTGATATCTATCAAACACTGGACCACCAAACAGACAGCTGATATGAGGCCCCCAACACAATAAAGTAGAGGACTTCTGGATCTGTGTTCATTCAGAGATGATGCACCTAACCCTCAAGAGACTGGAGGCTCCAGGGAGTTTGGAGGTCAGGTGGGGTGGGGGTGGGAACATCCATGTGGAGATGGGGTGAGGTGAGGTGTTGGTATGGGACATGGAACATTTGGAGGGTGGATGGGGGAGAGGCGGGGAATGGAATATGGAGTGTAAAAAATGAATTACAAATAAAATTAAATTTTAAAATGTTCTGCATGTCTTCATCATAGAATATTAGCTTATAAGTTATTGGGTATGATTAAAAGGGTATAACATTGGTAGCAAGACAGCTTTAAATTGGTAACTCAGGTTTGGAGTCTTTCAAAGATGTGGCAGAAAGCAGGCCAAAAAACTAGGCCTCTAAGAATACTTCTAGTTTAGATAATATTTAATGTGATTCTTATCCTAAAAGGTAGACTTGAAGATAAGATGTAAGACAATGTCTCTTTAATGAAGCATTAAAATTTGCACTGTCATGCATTCATAGGTATAAATTGGTAGCCATACTTCATAACTTGATAGTAATGTTTCTAATATTGATTTTAAAGATAATAAATTGTTTGAAAATTGGGTTTTGCTTTCCCAAAGTTGTAGTTATAGTCTAATATTGCAAAAGAAACTTAAAAATTCTAAAATCTGTTCTCACTGCAAGAGGAACAAAGCTCAGAGGAGCCTCAGGGAAGCTTGCATGGCTTTCTTTTGTTTTGCAAACAGTGCCTAGGAAGTTCTGGAAACTTTTCTCTCCCTGCTTTCAGTGGAATTTCTCTTTAGCTAAATGAACACTGTTGCAGATCTATCCAAGATGATCTTCTAAATAAAGTTCAAATTCATAATTCATAAAAGGTCAATCAGACTGTAGAACTTATAAAGGCATTACAATCTGGCTTGCCAACTTCACGTAAAATTATTATAGATTTAAAGGTTTGTTTTTTCCTTTGCATCCTGATAATTGTAAAGGGTTTGCTTCTAGTGAACTGGTAATCACTGAAAAATTTTGCCTCTAGGTATGGCTAATATAGCTTTACATTAGTTGAGAAAAATTTTTATTGTCTCTGCTTCAATACAAGAAGCTAAGAGTTTGAATCTTTCCGTGTATATTGTTTCCTAAGTGGAAAGTATTTTATTAGCTAATGCCTCTCAAGGGAAGTTTACTTCAAATCTTTGCTCTCACTCAATGAGCTTTAAAGTTCTGTGGAGTAGTTGTTGCTCCATAAGATTCAGAGACGATATCTTTATAATATTTAGGGATTTAGTTATAGTATAAAATTGTGGTACAGAAAATCTAAGCACAAAAAATTGATTTGCTTCAAAATTTTATTTTCAAAAGCTTTCAGGAGATGTCAATTGGCTAAGACCTCACCTTAAGGTCTTAAAGTGACTTAAACTTTTGTTAGACTTTATCTTGAGAGACACAAATTAACTAGTAAAAAACAAAAGGCCTTTCAGAGAACAAAGTAAGCTTTTATAATTGTTATCAATTATATTCAATGGTAATTAAATATTAGCTGCTTATTTTATTTATGGTTATTAAATGTGCCCACAGCAATTCTTTGGCAAGAGAAAACATTAATGTAAAATCATCTTTCTTCACCTCAAAGTAAAGTTTTAACATTCTATTAAGGCTGCTGTGGTGCCAATTATGAATTGTAAGATAAATTTATATACTTTCAAAAACCTATAACAAAAATTTATGTCTTAAAAACCTGACAAAGTATCTGTTCCTTGTTCCAAACAGCAATTAAATTGGTTATTGCAGAATATTGATATTTGGCCTATTGCATACCATCATTTTAATTAAAATTGATAATCACTATCCTAAAGATAAGTTAAAAATTGTTTTTATGCATGCTTTTGTACCTTCTATAAATTCATGCATGCATGCATCCCATTTACTGTGTTTAAAAACAGCCCTTCTATGGGAGAAAAGTATATGTGAATTAGATCACATGCTTATTCTTTTGACTTTCCTCCTGCTTCAGCACAGAAAATTAAGTTGTGTGCTATAGATGGTGTTTTAAAATGTTGAATAATCAAAGTTTTAATTTGCATAGTTTTAATATATCTCTCAGAGCTTACAATTGTTTAAAATTGTTCATCCCTCAGATACTATAAATTCACAAATTTGCCATGGTTTATGCATATACAACTCATAAGAAAAAATGCTGTTCTTTTAAGAAGACTGCTTTTGGACATTTAAGAATGTGTCCAAGATTGCCTAGACAAGACCTCTTAAGGCAATGCCATGCTACATTTATATCTCAGGCAGATTACAGACCTTATATAAGAATAACTGGCCATATAATCTCATTCTTTGTATAATCAAAGCAGTAATGGCTTAAGATAACATTTTGGTATTTTTTTTCAGTTTGTTATATGGAATATTTATGTTACCATTAGAAAGTTGGTTTCTAAGATACAAAACCACATTAGCAGAATTGTACTAGAATTATTTGGCAAATGACTTTTCTTTGAAAATGGTGCATGGATAAGACACTTGTCTGCATAGTATCACAGCAGCGAAGTATCAGAAAAATAAAGACATTATTTTATTGTACTCAAGAGTTCAAAATTTCTGAGGAAACCGGACACATTTTCCATCTTTCTCATCAATGGGATTTGATGTCCTTTGCTACCCCCAGAATGAAGGTTCTATCCAAAAGCCATCTTTCTTCCCCATGACACAGGACAACTACAGAGTTCTTTTGGTTACATTTTTGGTCATAATGAATCACCAACTACTTCATTGCCTTGTGATTTCAAGTTAATTCACTTCATAAGAGGTGTTCCATCCCCCATTTAGACTTCTTCACCCATTTCTAAAATTGTCAAAAGCAATACAAAAATTTGTACACCCATTAATTCTCAAACAGGACAAAGAAAGGACAGGGGAGACAGGATGGCAGACCAGGCCCTGTGGAGAGTCACCACAGCCAGAAGGCATATGGATGACACTGTGGTCACAAAGGATCCCTTACTTTGTCCTCAAACGAGTCAGTGCCAACCTTGTTGCAATTTTCTGATGCCTGCCACTCCCAATCTGTGGTCTCTACAGTGGTCAACAGGTAGCAAAAGGAAAACACAGTAAAGGTTTCAAATCCAGGGGCGTCTTAGACCTGGCTGAGAGAGCTCAAGGTATTTGTTGGTTAAACGTTGGCTTGACTGGTGATTAATGTTGGTTTCTGTTTGTTCAGGTTTTTTTTTTCAAAGTTCTTTTGTGGGTTGTTGTGTTTTGTTGTGTTTTGTTTTGTTTTTTTGTGCTGCCATAGGTATCTGCCATTGGTTGCCAAAAAACACGTTGTTCCCTCTTCAGGTGGTTTCACTGGGCGACTGTGAGTTTTTCTATGGGATGAAGTGAGGTGAGAGACCAAGAGAGCCTGTTGTACTGCAGATTCCCATGCCATCTGTGAAGCACCCACCATGAGTTCGCATTGATGCTATTTCTTAGGTCTGTAGATTTTCGCATAGAGAGGCTCTGGCTCTGCTTCTTGTTCTTAACTCTTGCTGGGACTTTCAAAGCCTTCTTCAAAGATGTCATCTGCGGTCGGATCACTGACATGGGATGCTGATGATTTGGATGGAGAACTCTGCCTAGGGGCTGGGGTTGGAGGTGAGTTGGTAGATGGTGTGGTAGAAGTCACAGGGGTCAAGTTCAATTGGGAGATGTCAAAGCCACCACAGTCATCTGTATCCTGTGCCACTCTGACTTTGTTGAAGTAACTGGAGAAGGCCTCTGAGGTACAGGTCAGGGAGGGCTGGTCAGGCTTCCGGGAGGGTACGGGTGGAGGCTGGACCATCTGGAAATCCTTGAACGTTTCCTTCCCCATTTTCTGCCTGGGCTTGTCACTTTGTGGACTTGACCTGGCAGAGTCATTAGTGCCTGGGACGGTTGCAAGGGGGGTGAGGGTACCTTGGAACATGGCGGCTGCTAAAGGCATAACAGTTTGTGTGGGCATGAAGGCGGCTGGCGGGAACTGCCCGGCCACAGTGGGCCAGGCTTGCTGGGGGGCAGGAAAGAGAACTGGCTGGCCCCATGCGATGGGCTGAGCTCCTGGTATCACCTGAGCAACGGGTGGCTGAGCACCCATGGCGATCTGCTGTTGAACAAGGAGCTGCTGGCCCCAGAAGGATGGGAGGACGGCGCCCATAGCAACATAACCTGAGGGTACAGCAGCAGTGGCGAAAGACATAGAGCCAAACACCTCTGCACTCCCCAGAAGCGTCTGGGAAGACGAAGGGAGAAAGGCATCACCTGGGGTTGCAGGAGTAGCGGGAGAGGTTGTATCAGGAGGGGTGGACATGTCTCCAAAAAGTTCTAATTGGGTCACAGCCTTGGTTGCCTCGAGAAGCTCATCAAAGTCCATTGACAAGTTCCCGTTTGGAGTGGTGGTGGCAAAGCGCAAGTCGAAATCCTCCAGTGACTGGCTATTACTTATAGGCTGACTTTTTGGCACATCATAAACACCTT
This sequence comes from Mus caroli, assembly GCF_978045245.1. Taxonomy (NCBI): domain Eukaryota; kingdom Metazoa; phylum Chordata; class Mammalia; order Rodentia; family Muridae; genus Mus; species Mus caroli. The sequence goes on from NW_028227263.1 coordinate 4,891,689, forward strand.
CCTTCTTTTGGCTGGTGGGAACCTGGTACACAGCTTGTTCACACTGCTTATCCTTTTGTGCCCCTTTTTCCAATTCTTCTCTTTGCTTCAGCTCATAGATGAGTTGAAAGATATCTCTCAAGTCTCAGCCGTCTGGGCTGTTTTGATGGCCACAAATCTGTTATTCCCTTCCTTCCCGCAAACGTATCTGAAAGCCCGGTGATCTGTGATGTCCTTCTCAATGTAGGAAATTTCATGAATAGCATGGTGATGCTGAAGGGCCCCCGTCTTCTCATCAAAGATTTTGATTCCTCCAAAGGAGATGGTTAAAAAGATTTTCTGTTTGTGTTCTCCCTTGGAACGTGTGCCAGCAACAACACCCTTGAGCTTCATCATGGAATCTTGACATAACTTGTCTCCCCGAGCTGCGGACACTTCATCAATCCCAATCAGCTTGGCTTTGTACCGGACCCCTTCGCCTTTAAACCTCTTTATCAAAGTGGCTTCTTCGCTGCGATCCTGACCTTTCTTCCTGGAGTCTTTCTTGGCGCTGGTTTTTCACAGCTACTTGAAGTTCTGTCTCAGTTGACATCCTACTTAATCCTTAGTCCTCTTCACACAGACCCCGGGCCTCGTTCAGGCTCAAGATCCAAGAGCATCTCTTGGAGGATGCTCTCCAAGAGAAAGGCTCCTCCCTTCATAAAGGACACCACACACTGTGCATGTCATTCACTCTGGCGGAGTGCTAGGCTCCCCTGGAGCATCCTCCTTGGCTGCCGCAGGTGCCCAGGACACGGCTCTCCATGCCCTGCGGGCGGCAGCACTCAGACATGCTCTCCAGCCTGGGGAAGTCCGGGTGAGCCCAGAGCTGAGTCCATGCTCCCCGGGAAGCGATGGGCGCATGCCAGCATATTTTGGTATTTTTAGAGAATGTGCATGTCAAATTGTAAAAAAAAAAATTGTTCTTAGTGTCCTCAGTTCCTACCTGTTTCTACATAATGCTGTTAATAGTTAAGGACTTATACTTAATCAATTGCTGCAAATGGATACTCTTATTTCTGATTAATAAATAAATTATGCACATGTGACTATTAATACCCTTTTAAGCGATTTCGTTTTGCTTCTCTACATACTGGAGAGGCCTCTAGAAATGTAATTGATCGTTGTTTACAAGCCTTTAATGCTATGGATTGCTTAAACTCATTAAGACAGATAATGGGCCATCCTATACTAGCAACAATTTTACTTCATTTTGTAAGGAATTTGGTATCAAACCTAAAACTGGAATTCCTTATAACCCCATGGGACAAGGAATTGTTGAACGGGCTCATTGCACTCTGAAAAATTGACTTTTAAAAACAAAACAGGGGCAGTTATACCCCCCAAAGTCGCTAAAAGCACATCTTGCTTTTGTCTTGTTCGTTTTAAATTTTTTGCAAACTGATGTTAAAGGTCAGTCTGCAGCAGATCACCACTGGCTTCCAGTTACTTCCAGTTCTTATGCCATGGTTAAATTGCGGGACCCATTAACTAATATGTGGAATGGTCCAGACCGTGTTTTAATCTGGGGAAGAGGTTCTGTCTGTGTTTTTTTCACAAAAAGAAGATGGAGTGCGATGGCTGCCTGAAAGATTGGTTCGTCAAGTGGGCACAGATTCTGAATCTTCTAGTAAGTATCATTCTAACTTCATTAATGGCTAAAAATCCTTTTTAGCTGAAAAAGTAAATTTGGAGCACAGCCTCCACTTTCAGAGAATTTTCAGCTTTTCTACTAATTCTCAAAGTCTCCTCCCCCACACAGGAAGTCAGAGTCTGAGCTTGATTGTTGCTAATTTGCAACTTAATAAAGTACCTGGATTTCCCCAAAGAAGCTTTTATCTGTTGCTTTTCAACGATCTTCACTTTATTTTTCAAGCAGGTCAGTCTCTCCTTACAGCCTGATTTCAGCAAGCATGCAGCCTTGCCTCCAGCAAGCGCAGGTGGCAGAAATTCATCAATATGAAGAAGCATATTAAGTAAATATTGTGGCTTTGGTCTGATTTGGGAATAAGGTGTGCTATGAGCATCAGACAGTTAATGATAGGCAACCAGATTTTGGAGCCTTATCAATCTAAGACAGAGGTACATGCCAAGAGCCTGTGGTTTGTTAATAATACACCACAGAGCCATGTTTGTGTAAAATAAACACAAACAAGCTGCATGTATGCTCCTTGACAGATAAGAATGGCTCAGCAAAATCTGAGATTTCCTAAGCCAGACACAGCTGCCAGCCACCATAACTCTCAGGCAGGACTATGGAGCATAAATAAATTTTATGTCTTGGTACAGCTCTTTTTATTATATAATCGAGAGGGGGGAATTGTAGCCCCCCCCCAGCCTGAAGGGGGCTGATACAGACATTGTCACCACTGAGGTGGGGCCACCTGCAGTGCAGCTTTCCCACTTGGCTGGCTTCTTTTGAAGTGTCAACTGCCCTGAGATTCTGCTACCTGCTGAGAGGCTGAACTTGTCTTCCTGAGACATTCCTGGATAAGCAACAGCCTGGTGACCAAGTGCTGATGGCATGGTGGCATGGTGGCATGGTGACAAAGCACCAAGGATGGACTGGCAGGGGGTGGGGTGGGGGGAATGGACCTTCCCCCTTACAAGCACAGTCTCTTAGTAAACTCGCAGGCCTTGATCAGAGAAAATTTGTCTTGACCTCATCATTCTTTTCTTGCCATCTAGTTCCTCTTTCAGCCCCAGCCTGCCTTCCAGGAATACCCAGTTCATGTAGGCTGCAGTTCAGCCTCCTACAACAGACACTCATGACCCAAGCTCCAGATAAGTATAAGGAACATGGAAGCTACTTTGGCAGTGATATTGACGACTGAAGATGCACAATTGAGAAAGACGGACATGGAAGGCTTACACAACAACACCTACCCTACCCCAGACACCCTCCCAAAAGGAAGAGCCTAAAAAGGAAGGCATTAATGAGAACTCTAAAAAATTGTGATACAGATGCTGAAGTGTAGCTTTTCTCAATTGATGGCTTCTGGCCAGGGTATAGTTGGAGAAGCTGTACGTTTCTGAGTGGGACAAAAGGAGTCAGAGTTACTGGGAACTTTTCTCCCAGGAAGTAAGTCAGAGACAAATGACTATTAGGTACCAAGATGGATGCCTAGCAAAAATAAGAGTTTCTTTAGACATTACATCACTATGATAGGAATTCCTAAATAATGTATTTATGAAATGTATGCATGTAGATGTGTATGTGACTATTTGTATACTTAATTTTTGGCTGATTATCAGTTGTTTTGTAAGTTACAGTCATGAGACTAATAACCAAAGAAGTGCACAGAACATGGCTTACAGATGAAGCAAACAGTGTGAAAACAACCAAATGATTCACACATGGTACTCATTATTGTTACCATACCTGAATTAAAAATCACATAGGAAATCTCCGAGGGTCGTTTCTGTCCATGCCAGTGAGAGTGTTTCCAGAAAGGAATCGCTGAAGCAGGGATCCACTCTCTATGTGGGTAACACAATCCTAGGGCACTAGAAAGCATGAGCTAAAGGGAAAAGGAGAAAGCCTCCTTTTTATTTTATTTTTTATTAGATACATTCTTTTTTTTTTTTTTACATTTTTTATTAGGAATTTCCCTCATTTACATTTCCAAAAGTCCCCCATAACCCCCCCACTCCCCTACCCACCCACTCCTCCTTTTTGGCCCTGGCACTCCCCTGTACTGGGGCATATAAAGTTTGCAGGTCCAATGGGCCTCTCTTTCCAGTGATGGCCGACTAGGCCATCTTTTGATACATATGCAGCTAGAGACAAGAGCTCTGGTGTACTGGTTAGTTCATATTATTGTTCTACCTATATGGTTGCAGTTCCCTTTAGTTCCTTGGGTGCTTTCTCTAGCTCCTCCATTGGGGGCCCTGTGATCCATTCAATAGCTGACTGTGAGCATCCACTTCTGTGTTTGCTAGGCCCCGGCATAGTCTCACAAGAGACAGCTATATCTGGGTCCTTTCAGCAAAATCTTGCTAGTGTATGCAATGGTGTCCGTGTTTGGAAGCTGATCATGGGATGGATCTCTGGATATGGCAATGACTAGATGGTCCATCCTTTCGTCACAGCTCCAAATTTTGTCTCTGTAACTCCTTCCATGGGTGTTTTGTTCCCAATTCTAAGAAGGGGCACAGTGTCCACACTTTGGTCTTCGTTATTCTTGAGTTTAATGCGTTTAGCAAATTGTATCTTATATCTTGGGTATCCTAAATTTCTGGGCTAATATCCACTTATCAGTGAGTACATATTGTGTGAGTTCCTTGATGTTACCTCACTCAGGATGATGCCCTCCAGGTCCATCCATTTGCCTAAGAATTTTGTAAATTCATTGTTTTTAATAGCTGAGTAGTACTCCATTGTGTACATGTACCACATTTTCTGTATCCATTCCTCTGTTCAGGGACATCTGGGGTCTTTCCAGCTGCTATGAACACAGTGGAGCATGTGTCCTTATTACAAGTTGGGACATCTTCTGGGTATAGGCCCAGGAGAGGTATTGCTGGACCTTCAGGTAGTACTATATCCAATTTTCTGAGAAACAGCCAAATGATTTCCAGAGTGGTTTTACCAGCTTGCAATCCCACCAGCAATGGAGGAGTGTTCCTCCTTCTTCACATCCTCACCAGCATCTGCTGTTACCTGAATTTTGTTTTTAGTCATTCTGACTGGTGTGAGGTGGAATCTTGGGGTTGTTTTGATTTGCATTTCCCTGATGATTAAGGATGTTGAACATTTTTTTCAGGTGTTTCTCAGTCATCCGATATTCCTCAGTTGAGAATTCTTTGTTTAGTTCTGTACCCCATTTTTAATAGGGTTATTTGATTTTCTGGAGTCCACCTTCTTGAGTTCTTTATATATATTGAATATTAGTCCCCTATCTGATTTAGGATTGATAAAGATCCTCTCCCAATCTGCTGGTGGCCTTTTTGCCTTATTGACAGTGTCTTTTGCCTTACAGAAGCTTTGCAGTTTTATGAGGTCCTATTTGTTGATTCTCGATCTTACAGCACAAGTCACTGGTGTTCTCTTCAGGAATCTTTCCCCTGTGCCCATATCTTTGAGGGAAAGCCTCCATTTCTATGTCCCCCGCTTCTATGTGTTCTGGGCTGCCATGGTGTGAGGAAGCTTCCCTACTACATAAGCCCAACCCCACTGCACCCTGCTGCAATATAGGCCCAAACAGTCAAGTGGTCATGGATTGAAGCGTCTGGAACTGTTGCAGGAAATTCTAAAAATCATCACCATCCCAGGCTATCTATACTCAGGTACTCTCTGCCCATTGTCCCTCTGCTTCTTGTCTAACCCCAAGTGGCTATCTTCACAGCTCTGGTTTGTCTTCGTCAGAACTGCTCATTCAGTTTCAGCCATCTACCCCCTGCAGGTAGTTGTCACAATTCCCCTTAACCCAGTAAATCAAAACTCTAGAAGCTTATAATTAACCAGTCAGATTTATAGATCCATAAATTCACAATTCAAAAGATGCCCACACAATAATTTCAGAGCCAATGATGATGATACAATCTTCCCACCTAGATAAGACAAATTGTCCTGTAATTATTCATCCCTTATAAGATATTCATAGCTAACTATGGCTATTTAAAGCCACGCTGAATCTGGATTATCTTTCTCTTCCTCCATTTCTCTTCTTCTTCCTTCCCTTCTTCCCGTCCCTGTCCTGTCCTGCAACTCTTCATTCCAACTCCCTTATCCCTGTCCAATCACAGGCTTCTTATTTTATTAATATTTAAATTAATTGGGGAAAAATTCTTCTACATGGAACCATGGGACATAATCAATATTTGGAAAAGGAATCTGGGTAACAAGGATGAATTACTGTACCATATATGATTTACATTACAACTGCTGGTGTGTTATAGCATTTAGGAAGAATAAGGTAGTAGGCTGATGAAGAATGGGCATAGTCTGAAGTGAATACTGCATCTCAGCATCAGCTGTTGCAGATAGGGCCCTTTCTCCACTGTGTTGTCTTCTCACCAATATCTCAGCAGTGGGCACAGATGCACTTCTCCCTCCTCTCCCTCCTCCTCTTTCTTTCTTTCTTTCTTTCTTTCTTTCTTTCTTTCTTTCTTTCTTTCTTTCTTTCTTTCTTTCTTTCTTCTTTCTGTTATCACAGTGTTTTAGCCATAAGTGCTGGGTCCACACAAAATGGACTCTATCTTTGCAGAGACGGAGAGAGAGAGTGAGAGAGAGAGAGTGAGAGAGAGAGAGAGAGAGAGAGAGAGAGAGAGAGAGAGAGAGAGAGACAAAAAGAGACAGGGATGGAGCGAGACAGAAAGAGAATGAGAGATTGATAGTGTGGTTGGATGGGTAGTAGGATGAGGGGAGATTTGTGGGAGGGGAAAGAATATGATTAAAATATGTAATAGGGAAAATTGTCTATGATCCATTCTTTGTTGACTTTTATTTAAATATGAAGGAGGAGTTTGACTTTTCTGTGTAGACATTCATCTAGCTTCCCCAAACTCTTTGTTGGAAATAATTAATCTTTCCTGTGCTTTTGATTATTTTCATTGTCATAAATTAGCTGGAATCACATGTGTGAGTTAAGTGTTGAATAATAAACTTCATCTCTGTTCCACTGGTTGCATCCCCCCTCAAACCAGTTTCACTGGCTTTGATGTCCACAGCACAGCAGGGAGCTGTGAAATTACAAGTCCGAGTTTCTCTATTCTTTATTCTTCCCAAGATAGTGAGGCCATAGAGGCCCCTCAAGTTTACTTATGAAATCTAGAATCATTAGCTGTGGTTCTTAACCAAGGCTCTGTGATATTCAGAGGGTGGCACTGGATGAAAGGCTATTTTTTGACTGTCATCAATGTCATCCACTGAATATCTTTCCACCTCAGAACACTGAATACCTATTTAAATAAACTTTACTTTTGAAATGATTTATTCTTATCAGGAGATGATGATGGTGTTTTTATTTACAGTGACTCAAAGAAGTTACAGTGAGTTGAATTGTCCAGTCTTCTCATCAGATAGAGGTTTTCTAAAGCAAGAATAGGGACACCACAGCTCCATGAGGCTTCCGTTAGAAGAGGATTTTAGGAACCACACAGGCCTGGAGAATAGACTACATATTGCTACTTAATATGAGAAAGAGGGCAAGAGTCTTCTGAGGGCACGCTTGACATCCTTGTTCCTAAGTGAATAGATGAGGGGGTTGAGGGTTGGGCTCAGGACTGAGTACAAAACGGCGGTAAATTTGTTTCTTTCTGGGCTGTAGCTGGAACCAGGACTGATATAGGCACAGAACACAGATGAGTAGTACACAGAAACCACGATGAGGTGGGATGAGCAGGTAGAAAAGGCCTTCCTCTTGCCCTCAGCAGAACGCATGCGCAGGATGCTGGCAATGATGCAGCCATAGGATAGCAAGGTAAGTACAAAATTGATGCCTCCATAAAAAACATCTGCCACAAGAGTCATAAATGTATTTACATATGTAGGACTACAGGAGAGCAGGAGGAGTGGGGGAATCTCACAGAAGAAGTGGGTGATGACCTTGGGGCCACAGAATGACAGCCGTGTCATCAGACCAGTGTGTACAGATGCATTCACAGCACAGATGGACCATACAGCCACGGCCAGAGTCCCACACAGCTGTGGGCTCATTCTAGAGCTGTAGTGGAGGGGACTGCAGATGGCCACATAGCGGTCATAGGCCATGACCGTGAACAGCAGCAGCTCAGAGGCTTCAGACCACACAAGAAAGAAGAGCTGGGCCATGCATCCTTTGAAGGAGATGGTGTTTTCTTCAGACAGTAGACCAACCAGGGCCTTGGGCAGCACAGAGGAGGTGCAGATAATATCCATGGTTGCTAAGTTGCACAGGAAAAAGTACATGGGAGTGTGGAGCCCAGTGCTGGAGGTGATCAAAGCAATGATCACCATGTTGCCCATTAAAGCCACTGTGTAGAGGGACAGGAAGCAGCCTGTCAGGAACAGTCTTAGACTAGGGTGCTCTGAGAACCCTTGCAGCACAAACTCTGTCACTACTGTCTGGTTGAGACTGAACATTGTTGTGAGGAGGATCCAGTTCATAGAGGTGTGGATTGGCTTCTGAGAAAATATTATATTTTATTATGCCAAAGTCTGATTTTGAAATGTGATCATCTCACAATTTTCTGCTGACAGAAAGGGAAAGAGTAAATGTATTCGCACCATCAAAGCCTCTCATCCCCTATTTTCTTACCATACCTGTTGGTATTTTGTTTACAGTTGAATTTTCAACTAGAAATCTTTCCCTGTAGGTTTGGATCAACAAAGATATCTGCTCCTCTCCCATCCTTTTGTACATGTGAAATGAGTTTAGCATTCCTAGTTCGGTACAAGCCTATGCTTCTCTTCTACATCACCTGAAAGCACTATGCTCTCCTGACAGTGCTGGAAACAGCAGCCCTTCCTCCCACAGCTGATTTTTTCCATGCATTGGCAACTTTGAAGGAACACACACTGAGATGACTCTTGCACTGTCCTTCATACCTGGCCTATTGACGTTAAGTCGATTTTTTTTCTTTAATATTTGTAAAAGTATTTCTCTTCTACCCACTGAAAATTGATAATTATTGTGTCTTTGGCTATGGAGACATGTATCTCCTGTTTCAACTTACTGTGATATGTGACTTCTCCTGTGGATGAAACTATCCTGACTCAACTCAACCCACTTACCCCAGAGAGCATTTCTCAAAAACCCCAGCCTAAAGAGAGATTGTATTTCTCTTTCTTTTCTGTCTAAACAAATCACAGTGATGTCAAAGTAAACACACCCAGAGGTGAAATCATTGTCACAGTTACAGATGTTCCTGTGTGCTTTCATTGGCATGCACAGAAACTTGTCACCACCTCCCCAGTGGTTTGAGATGTTGATATTATAGAGCTCAGCTCGATCCTCTGAGCCATCTTTTACCTTTAGCCTATGCCCATGGAAGATCCTCAGTAGCTTACTGTTCTATATGACAAATATGTTCTTCCACATCCTCTCACCCCTCTCGTCCAACTTACCCTCTAAGCTTACAAGTATGGTTTTCCCAGGATTGTAAAGTATTCATAATTTCTTTAAGTTTTTCATAATTTCTGGCTTCATTACCTTTTCAACATTTCCAGTTTTCTCCTTTATCACTCAAGAAGTATAGAGTGTGCACTTTTAGATCATTAGCTTTTGGGCCCTAGTTCAAATCCTCTGTCTCTCTCCTGTCCTTTAGCAAACCACATTCTATTGCTTGATACAGAAGTCTCATCTGACATCACCCATTCGCTTTTTCTAAAGGAATTCCTGAGTCCCTATGTATACATAATCTACCCCATATGTAAACATTTTTGTGACAATTATTTGTAGTGTCAATTTTCTGGAAATAGTCTTTGCTTTGCAGCTCTTTTAGTGCCCAAGATAAAATGATACTTTCCTTCATGACTGAGCACATCCATGGCATATTAGCCAGTATAATATGCTCCACTTACTGAATCCAGTGGTGCTCAGCACTTTCTCACTTTATCCTGCACCCATCACCTAACACTGCATTTTCTTTGGTCACATTTTATCTCCTGTATTGTTTCTGTAATGTGCCTCACAACTTATTTTCTCCTTATCCTGATCATACATGTTGAATTTTAAACATTATTTCTACCTCCATTCAAACTGGAGGTATTCAAATGAAGTATTTGCTGTCTTCAACCATAAGGACAGTGTTGGCTCTGACCATATGTTCTATTGCACTAGAGAGCAACAATATACAGTTTGATATTTCAATTAGATCTACAGAAAAAAGAATTCAGATGTAAATTTCTTATATTGTCCTGGCATATTTTGAATCTGTCTAGCTAATCAAGCAAACCTGGATTTTGGACTATACTCCTGATAGTCCTGATAGTCTATGAGTGACACTCAGCACCTTCCCAGGAGAGCACTGATTAAGATCACCTCAGGATGAGGTAAAGACAAATATTAAAAATAATTGAAATCCATTAAAATTTTTTTGATTGATTTTTGCTACCAATAGCACATATAACAAGATGAGAAATAACAGATTTATAAATGACACCTCTAAAAGGCAATGACAGAGAAATGTAATCCATCAGGTGATTGAGGACCCCGACTTATCTCCATGTACTTATGAATACATAATTTACCTCAAAGGAGTAAAAAAAGTACACACTAGAGAAAAGAAAAACAAAACCTTTTTGACTAATGATCATGGTCAAACCTGTTGATTACACATAGAAGAATTATATGATCATTTGCTTTGTTAGAGTTACGTGAGGCAATTTTATATTACTGTGGCTATTGTAAAAACCTGCAGGAGGGTGTATGTGAGGTGGTACTGGGGGGAGTGATCAATAGAAAGAAAGAAAGAAAGAAAGAAAGAAAGAAAGAAAGAAAGAAAGAAGGAAAGAAAGAAAATGAATGAAAGAAAGAAAGATTTCCCTAACTTATTTCTTTGTTTGTTTATCTCTTATATAATGGAAGGCTACTTTTCTTTTAATTAATTTTGTATCCAGCCACTTTACTGAAGGAGTTTATCAGTTATAGGAGTTCTCTTTGACTTCTTTCTTTCCAATTTGTATCCTTCTTGATCTCTTTTAGTTGTTTTATTGCTGTAGCTAGTACTTCAAGTATTGTATTGAATAGATGGGGAGAGAGTGGGCAGACATGCCTTGTCCCTGATATTAGTGGAATTGTTTAAGTTCTCTCCATATAATTTAATGTTGGCTACTGGCTTGCTGTATACTGCTTTTATTATGTATAGGTATGTGCCTTGTATCTCTGATCTCTCTAAGTCTTGTAACATGAACGGGTGTTAGATTTTTGTCAAAAAGCCTTTTCAACATCTAATGAGATGATCATGGGTGATTTTTCTTTCAATTTGTTTACATGTAGAATTATGTTGATATTTTCATATATTAAACCATCCCTGAATCTCTGGGATGAAGCCTACTTGATCATGCTGAATCATGTTTTTGATGTGTTTCTGGTTTATGTTTGTGAGCACTCTGTTATTTTTAGAGACAGGAGCCTAGCATAACTGTCCTCCAAGAGGCTCTACCCAGAAGATGACTAAAACAGATGTAGATACTCACACCCAAACACTGGACAGAGTCTGGGGGACCCTTATGGAAGAGTTGGAGGAAAGATTGAAGGCCCTGAATTGAATGGGAACTCAACAGGAAACTCAATAGAGTCAACTAACCTGACACTTGGGGGCTCTCAGAGACTGAGGCACCAACCAAGATCATACAGAGGCTGGACCTAGGCACCTCACACATATGTAGCAGATGTGCAGCTTGGTCTTCATGTGGGTTCTCCCAACAATTGAAGTGGGGCTGTCCCTAAAGCTGTTACTTGTCTGTGGAATATTCTCCCCTAACTGTGCTGCCTTGTTTGGTCTCAGTGGGAGTGTATGCTCCTAATCCTGCAGAGACTTTATGTGCTAGCATAGGGGGAAATTCAAGGTGGGACACCACCCTCACAGAGGAGAAGGGGAGGAGTGAGGGGGGAGGAAATCCCTGAGGGGAGATTGGGAGGGAGGTAGCAATTGGGATGCAAAGTAAATAAATAAATTAATTAATTAAAAAACAAAGCAACAAAAGAATTACACTAAATACTTATCATTAATCTTTATAGAACTAGACTTCAAGTGGATCAAGACCTCAACCTAAGACCCAACAATCTGAAAATGCAAAGGAGAAAACTCGTTGTCACTGGAAAGGTCTTTCTGAACAGAACCATTGTTCTGTAGGCATTGAGATTAATAATTGACAAACAGGCTCACTTGTAACAGCAATGCTTCTGTAGAGCAAAGAAAACCATCATTTGAGCTAAGAGCTATGCTACAGAATGGCAAAATCTTTACCATTTAGACATTTAACAGTGTTAAAATACAGAATATACAAATAATTAAAAGCTTCAAACAAGAAAATAAGCAACCCAACTGACCTGGGGACCGGAATTAAACAGAGAATTTTCAAAAGATGTAACACAAATACTAGTATGGCTGTCCACTGAGAGGTCCAACAAGCAGCTGACTGAGATGGACACAGATACTTATACCCAACCACTGGACTGAAGGTGGGTCCGTGGAGGTTGACCAATAGACATATACACAGCAGAAGACTGCCTGCTCTGGCATCAGTGGGAGAAGACACACCTAACCCTTGAGAGATTTGAGGCCTCAAGGAGTGGAGAGGCCTAGCAGGGTGAGGACATCTTCTTGGAGACAGGGGAGAGGAGGAATGAGATGAAGAAATGTGAGAGAGCAGACTTGGAGGTGGGCAATGGCTGGATTATGATAAATAAAAGTAATAAAAAATGTTCAACATGCTAAGTCATCAGAGAAATGCAATTTAAAACTTTTTTTGAGAATAAATGTTACTCCAGTCAGAATGAACAAGGGGAAAAAGACAGGCAATGCTAGCAAATATGTAGGGAAAGGAGAATACTTATTCAGTACTAGTCGGAATGTAAACTGGTACAGCTACTATGGAAATCAGTATGGCGGATCATTAAAGATGGAAACTGATATAGTACATACTTCAGGTATATCACTTTTAATCATAAACCCAAAGGAATACATACCTTAATGAAGCAACATTTGTTCTTACATGCTCATCGCTGCTCTATTCATAGTAGCCTGGAAATGGAAATGACATAAATGTTCATCCTGTGATGAACAGGGAGTAAACATATGGTATTTATAAAATGGCACATCACTCAGTTGTTAAGAGAAAGACAATTATGAAGATTTAGGAAAATGAATGGAGCTGGAAGCAATCATGCTGAAGTGGCCCTGACCTAGAAAGATATCTGCTGCAATAGAACCTTCCTAAATATACACATATACAGATATAACAATATTCAAATGGGATTACTCTGTAATGGGGGTCAACAGCTGGGCTAGACACCACATGCTACTAAATAAACCTCTTGTATCAGTAATAGATAAACACTTGAAGAGATGTTAATTTCTGTATACTGTTGACTCTCAGACATCACAAGCTCTTGCTGTTCCTCTTAGTTATATCCAAAATGTGATGGTAAGATCCTATTGTCAGAGGACCTTACTTAGACAATCAATATGGAGAAATAAAGTAGGTACAGACATGCAAGCTTCACCACTACTTGCTTGATTTCACAGTTCTGAAAGATGTTGTGCAGATTTTTTGAGGAGAAAAAAATCACCAATCTTACCCACTTCTGAACCTTATGAGCTATAGCAATAATCACAGGCTTGGCAAGACATGGCCACTGATTGGACAGTGACATGGATGATATGGGATAAGCAAACACTTTCTCATTGAATTTAAGACCCACTTCTCTAGATGCAACTCATATTTGGAACTGTTAACAAGACTAGGAGAGTGTTCTAAGACCAACCCTAGGTCTAGTTATTTTTCAGGGTATGCAGGCATGAGGAAATGTAGTATTCATGCACAATGGAATGTTATTCATCCAGAATAACATGATAGCCTACATGAAATGGAAAATGGATGGGAATGGATATTAATGTGTGAAGAAATACAAGCCAGGCCCAGAAAGAGACACCACATTTATCTCTCACATGTGGAAAGTAGAAAACTGCATCTTAGTTGGATAATGATCAATAGACTTATTAATTGTCAAAGATGAAGAAATTGTAAAGGACGTAGGACAATGAAAACCAAGTACATTTAGAAAGAAGAATAAGTTCCCGGGCTCTGCATAGTGGAGTGAAGACACCCCACAGTCATCTTTTACATATTTACAAATAACTAGAAGAGAGAAGCTCCAAACTAGAAAAGTCAGAGATGAAAAAGTAACCATATCATCAACATTTGCTTAGAATATGTGTTAACGTTTTGAAATATCAACACAGAAATATCTTGTTTTTCCAAATAGTAACAATGATTGTCAGCATTCATGGCATATTTATTCATATACCATTTCAGAAAGATTTATCACAGAATAGGAAGGTATAAGCAGATTAAGATGTGAAAAATAACTCTTCACAATGAAGTTATATGCTTTCATGTCAAGGGAAATGCTCAGAAAACCTGATCTATAACACTATATATACGTCTGTGTCACTTACAGGTTATTGTGACATGAGCAAGAATGTGTAGAGGAATTCTGGGATCCTGAAAATGTCCTGCATCTTCATAGAACTGTGCTACCAGAAGGTAGCATTGTGTAAAAGACATTAGATGGTTAAAAGTATGGAAAACTCTTTTTTAAGTGTACCTTGAAAATTATAAAGAAAGATTACCTCACTTGCTAAGTTTCCTTTAATAAAAGCTTTCACATTCATTTTCAGAGCTGTTTAGTGTTAGAGCAAATGTAAGCTGTATTATGGGTAATGGGAGTCACATCTTTTACACTGAAGGGGGCAACACCAATGAGAAAGCGAGAGTGTGTCATCTATGATATTACATCATTACTGGAGAGGTCACATTGAGACTCTTTGGTGAACACCATCATGTAATGCCTTTGCCACTCTATATATTCATGGCTACACCTACATGTATGCATTCACTCTACCACACTGAGAGATGGAATGTATGTGCCCAGCACCAAACAGATATGAATGAAAACAAGAAAACATCAATAAATCACAGCAGGTGTGCCAACATTTCTGATTAAATCTATATCAACCACAATGATAATTAAAATAATTTACCTCAGTCTACTGCACTTAGAGAAAAAGGATAGAACAATTACAATGAATGTCTGAAGTGTGATAAACAGGATCTTTCAGTAAAGGGATTAAGAGCTTGCTCAGGGACAAGGCTTTGACACTGTAGTGAGAACCTATAAGATCCTGCAGTGTCTTGATGAATAAGGACCCATGGAAGAGACTGAGATAACATGCAGGGCTTTGGTTTGTGAACCCTGAGAGCTCCTAGGACAGGAATAACTAGTGAAATCAGACGGGTGCTAGATTGGAGTATTCCCAAGTCCACATTGAGATGGACTAGCAAACTGGAGAGGGGTGTTGCTCTTGAAGAACAAACAGTGGGAAGGAGATTAGAAGAGATCATGACTGTTAATCTGTTTAAGGACAAAGGCTGGATTATTACATACAACATTCCTAGAATCTCAGCTTCCTACAGAATATGTGTTGGCTTCTTGGGAAAAGTACTAATATCACCCTGGGTACTTACCTAGTCATTCCAGCTGCTGCTTCTAGTCAGGATCAAACCAGGCAGCTGCTGCACAGTGTCATGGAGTAGCACCAGTATTTGTACTATCAGAGAAGATAAACTACAGATAAAAGTGGTTGGAAAAAACTCATATTGGTGGCCAGTGACTGCCATTTTGCCTGCATTGGTCAACAGAGGCATGTCATAAACTGTTATATCCAACAGACTAAGGCAGTCTTTTTCTGGGTTAGTTTAAATGCATGACAGAGAGTAGAATAGCACTTATAGAAAACCACAAATCCATACTTATTTTCTTCATACATACTGTGTTTAGCAACCGTTATTTTGAGCCGCTCATTTTTAAGAGTCTAGCTGAGACACGTGATATCATCTTACTAAGATGTGATACTGCTATGTAGAGGAAAAAGTTAAAAGTTTTATAACTGCTCACCCATGCATACTGTGAAACTGTCTGATGATCTGCATGTACTTGAGCCCTTTCTCCATAGTCCCATTCAGCTTTTTGTGAACTTAGTTTTGATTTCTAGCGTACCCATTTCTTCCTCAGAAGACGTGTAAGAACCTAGTATCCAGGTGGGGGGTTTGTGGGAACAAATTCACAACAGCCTCTCATGGTTACTCTAAGCCAGATCTCAGCAAGGCTGGCCTGAAAACCTTCAGAAGCTGAGCCTTAGCCAGGAGCAGAGCAGCTGAGGCTCCTCACCAGGGTCAGGCACTAGAATGTCTGTAAATACCGTGGTCAAGACAGCAAAAGTGGCAGAGGAAGCATCTGTACCTCCAGCCCTATTAACACAGCACCCTTCCCATTATATGGTCATTTTTCTTGATACTTAATTTTAGACAGCTGTAATTTTTCTTTAAGTGACTCCCAGTCATGCCAACCCTGATTTGGAGCAGATAGGGCAAGTCTAACTCCAGGAGGCTGGACTGATGTTTTCAACTCAAGGTAAAGAGCATTTTCTATCCTCAGAACAACAGCAAGAAAATATCTTTTGTGGCATTTTCCACCAATCTCTCTGGACACCAATGACCAAAAGGGGTACATTCAAAGTACTATCTAGACATCAATATGATTCATTTAAATTTGTTATTTTCATCTCATAATGTGGGAATACTGTGGGAGAATGAATAGTCTAGCTATGTCCATAAGGCAAATATAACAGAAATTAACAAACTCTTTGATCATGATTAGAAACTAGACATTCTGCTGTTTATACAATGGAGCAGGAAACAAAATCTTTCTATCATATTCTGTTTTTGGATCTCTGACCCAGCACTTGTCATCAAACCCGGGATCCATTGAGAACCTAACCCTTATGTGTTTCTGTCCCTCTGTATTGACTTCCAAAAATGGGGACAAATGCCATTTTTAGAGAATTATCTTTTGCTTGGAGTACCATTATTAGCTCCTGAAAGTCTTCACTCACCTGTCTCTGTCCAAGTGAATTGAACTGACAGATGGCTCCCACACAGAGACCACTGTGCTGAGCACTGATGTTCTCTCCTGCAAGCACCAAGTCTTTTGTCCTTCTGAAGCTCTGTCTTCCTTTGTGTTGAGTATCAATTGACCTTCACAAATTCCAGTGATTTTCTGAGACCAGGGCAGATGTTGGTCCTGGTACCTCTTGGGATAGAAATCCAACGAGAAATCTCTTAGGATCAATTAAAAAATACCTCTTAGCTTCATAAACCCCAAATCCCTGAAGGCTGGTGTAGATGAGTGTGGTAAGAGGAATCTCATAGGTAGGAGCACTTCCTCCTCCACAATCCACACACATCTTCCTGAATCTCCTGGTATTCTCATGTTCTGTGCCAAAAGTCTCACCATAGTATTAATTGACGCCTTTGATCTTGGCCGAGAGTGCTTCATGTCAACTGGATATATGCAATGGATTTATTCTAAGTATGTTCTACTTTCAATGCTTCCCTTCCAAGCCTTCAATATATCTTTATGAATTAATGTTCTTTCAGTATGTCCAGTCCATTCTGTTTGCTACATTTTAAGTCCCTGAGAATATAGACACGGGTAGCATTACACAGACAGAATAGGCATATTTGATGAATACAGATTAATCTGCACATATGCATTTAATAACTATTAATAAATAAAGCACAGCCATGAATTTAGAGAAGAGTGGGGAAGGAATATATGGAAAGGTTTTGAGGTAGAAATGGAGGACAGAAACATTAGAATCAAAATGTAATCAGAAAGTTTTTGAAGAAAAATATTTTTTTATTACATATTTTTCTCAGTTACTTTTCCAATGCTATCCCAAAAGTCACCCATAGCGCCCCCCCACTTCCCTACACACCCATTCCCATTCTTTTGGCCCTGGCATTCCCCTGTATTGGGGCATATAAATTTTGCAAGTCCAATGGGCCTCTCTTTCCAGTGATGGCCGACTAGGCCATCTTTCGATACATATGCAGCTAGAGACAAGAGCTCCGGGGTACTGGTTAGTTCATCATGTTGTTCCAACTATAGGGTTGCAGATCCCTTTAGCTCCTTGGGTACTTTATCTAGCTTCTCCATTGGGAGCCCTATGATTCATCCAATAGCTGAAAGTGAGCATCCACTTCTGTGTTATTTTGGCCCTGGCATAGTTTCACAAGAGAGAGCTATATCTGGGTCCTTTCAGCAAAATCTTGCTAGGGTATGCAATGGTGTCAGCGTTTGGAAGCTGGTTATGGGATGGATCCCTGGATATGGCAGTCTCTAGATGGTCCATCCTTTCATCACAGCTCCAAACTTTGTCTCTGTAACTCCTTCCATGGGTGTTTTGTTCCCAATTCTAAGAAGGGGCATAGTGTCCACACATTGGTCTTCATTCTTCTTGAGTTTCATGCGTTTAGCAAATTGTATCTTATATCTTGGGTATCCTAAGTTTTGGGCTAATATCCACTTATCAGTGAATACATGTTGTGTGAGTTCCTTTGTGATTGTGTTACCTCACTCAAGATGATGCCCTCCAGGTCCATCCATTTGGCTAGGAATTTCATAAATTCATTCTTTTTAATAGCTGAGTAGTACTCCATTAAGTTAATGTACCATATTTTCCGTATCCATTCCTCTGTTGAGGGATATCTGGGTTCTTTCCAGTTTCTGGCTATTATAGATAGGCTGCTATGAACATATTGGAGCCTGTTTTCTTCTTACTGGTTGGAACATCTTCTGGATATATGCCCAGGAGAGGTATTACTGGATCCTCCGGTAGTACTATGTCCAATTTTCTGAGGAACCGCCAGACTGATTTCCAGAGTGGTTGTACAAGCTTGCAATCCCACCAACAATGGAGGAGTGTTCCTCTTTCTCCACATCCTCGCCAGCATCTGCTGTCACCTGAATTTTTGAACTTAGCCATTCTGACTGGTGTGAGGTGGAATCTCAGGGTTGTTTTGATTTGCATTTCCGTGATGATTAAGGATGTTGAACATTTTTTCAGGTGCTTCTCTGCCATTCGGTATTCCTCAGGTGAGAATTCTTTGTTCAGTTCTGAACCCCATTTTTTAATGGGGTTATTTGATTTTCTGGAGTCCACCGTCTTGAGTTCTTTATATATATTGGATATTAGTCCCTTATCTGATTTAGCATAGGTAATGATCCTTTCCCAATCTGTTGGTGGTCTTTTTGTCTTATTGATGGTGTCTTTTGCCTTGCAGAAGCTTTGCAGTTTCATGAGGTCCCACTTGTCAATTCTCGATCTTACAGCACAAGTCATTGCTGTTCTATTCAAGAATTTTTTCCCTGTGCCCATATCTTCAAGGCTTTTCCCCACTTTCTCCTCTATAAGTTTCAGTGTCTCTGGTTTTATGTGAAGTGCCTTGATCCACTTAGATTTGACCTTAGTACAAGGACATAGGAATGGATCAATTCGCATTCTTCTACATGATAACAACCAGTTGTGCCAGCATCATTTGTTGAAAATGCTGTCTTTCTTCTACTGGATGGTTTTAGCTCCCTTGTCAAAGATCAAGTGACCATAGGTGTGTGGGTTCATTTCTGGGTCTTCAATTCTATTCCATTGGTCTACTCGTCTGGCACTATACCAGTACCATGCTGTTTTTATCACAATTGCTCTGTCGTAAAGCTTTAGGTCCGGCATGGTGATTCCACCAGAGGTTCTTTTATCCTTGAGAAGAGTTTTTGCTATCCTAGGTTTTTTGTTATTCCAGATGCATTTGCAGATTGCACTTTCTTTTTTTTCTTTCTTTCTCCTTTCTTCCTTCTTTTCTTTTTCTTTTTTTAAAATTTTTAATAATTTTTATTACATATTTTCCTCAATTACATTTCCAATGCTATCCCAAAAGTTCCCCATACCGCCCCCAACTTCCCTACCCACCCATTCCCATTCTTTTGTCCCTGGCATTCCCCTATATTGGGGCATATAAAGTTTGCAAGTCCAATGGGCCTCTCTTTCCAGTGATGGCTGACTAGGCCATCATTCAATACATATGCAGCTAGAGACAAGAGCTCCGGGGTACTGGTTAGTTCATCATGTTGTTCCCCCTATAGGGTTGCAGATCCCTTTAACTCTTTGGGTACTTTCTCTACCTTCTCCATTGGGAGCCCTGTGATCCATTCAATAGCTGACTGTGAGCATCCACTTTTGTGTTTGCTAGGGCCCAGCATAGTCTCACAAGAGACAGCTATATCTGGGCCCTTTCAGCAAAATCTTGCTAGTGTATGCAATGGTGTCAGCGTTTGGAAGCTGGTTATGGGATGGATCCCTGGATATGGCAGTCTCTAGATGGTCCATCTTTTCATCACAGCTCCAAACTTTGTCTCTGTAACTCCTTCCATGGGTGTTTTGTTCCCAATTCTAAGAAAGGGCATAGTGTCCACACATTGGTCTTCATTCTTCTTGAGTTTCATGCGTTTAGCAAATTGTATCTTATATCTTAGGTATCCTATGTTTTGGGCTAATATCCACTTATCAGTGAATACATATTGTGTGAGTTCCTTTGTGATTGTGTTACCTCACTCAAGATGATGCCCTCCAGGTCCATCCATTTGGCTAGGAATTTCATAAATTCATTCTTTTTAATAGCTGAGTAGTACTCCATTGAGTAAATGTACCACAATTTCTGTATCCATTCCTAAGTTGAGGGGCATCTGGGTTCTTTCCAGCTTCTGGCGATTATAAATAAGGGTGCTATGAACATAGTGGAGCATGTGTCCTTCTTACCGGTTGGGACATCTTCTGGATTTATGCCCAGGAGAGGTATTGCTGGATCCTCCGGTAGTACAATGTCCAATTTTCTGAGGAACCGATAGACTGATTTCCAGAGTGGTTGTACAAGCTTGCAATCCCACCAACAATGGAGGAGTGTTCCTCTTTTTCCACATCCTCGCCAGCACCTGCTGTCACCTGAATTTTTGATCTTATCCCTTCTGACTGGTGTGAGGTGGAATCTCAGGGTTGTTTTGATTTGCATTTCCCTGATGATTAAGGATGTTGAACATTTTTTCCAGGTGCTTCTCTGCCATTCGGTATTCCTCAGGTGAGAATTCTTTGTTCAGTTCTGAGCCCCATTTTTTAATGGGGTTATTTGATTTTCTGGAGTCCACTGTCTTGAGTTCTTTATATATATTGGATATTAGTCCCTTATCTGATTTAGCATAGGTAATGATCCTTTCCCAATCTGTTGGTGGTCTTTTTGTCTTATTGATGGTGTCTTTTGCCTTGCTGAAGCTTTGCAGTTTCATGAGGTCCCACTTGTCAATTCTCGATCTTACAGCACAAGTCATTGCTGTTCTATTCAAGAATTTTCCCCCTGTGCCAATATCTTCAAGGCTTTTCCCCACTTTCTCCTCTATAAGTTTCAGTGTCTCTGGTTTTATGTGAAGTTCCTTGATCCATTTTAGACTTGACCTTAGTACAAGGAGATAGGAATGGATCGATTCACATTCTTCTACATGATAACAACCAGTTGTGCCAGCACCATTTGTTGAAAATGCTTTCTTTCTTCCACTGGATGGTTTTAGCTCCCTTGTCAAAGATCAAGTGACCATAGGTGTGTGGGTTCATTTCTGGGTCTTCAATTCTATTCCATTGGTCTACTCGTCTGGCACTATACCAGTACCATGCAGTTTTTATCACAATTGCTCTGTAGTAGAGCTTTAGGTCCGGCATGGTGATTCCACCAGAGTTTATTTTATCCTTGAGAAGAGTTTTTGCTATCCTAGGTTTTTTTGTTATTCCAGATGAATTTGCAGATTGTACTTTCTAATTCGTTGAAGAATTGAGTTGGAATTTTGATGGGGATTGCATTGAATCTGTAGATTGCTTTTGGCAAGACAGCCATTTTTACAATGTTGATCCTGGCAATCCATGAGCATGGGAGATCTTTCCATCTTCTGAGATCTTCTATAATTTCTTTCTTCAGAGACTTGAAATTTTTATTATACAGATCTTTCACTTCCTTAGTTACATTCACGCCAAGAAATTTTATATTATTTTTGACTATTGAGAAGGGTGTTGTTTCCCTAATTTCTTTCTCAGCCTGTTTATTCTTTGTGTAGAGAAAGGCATTGATTTGTTTGAGTAAATTTTATATCCAGCTACTTCACCGAAGCTGTTTATCAGGTTTAGGAGTTCTCTGGTGGAATTTTTAGGGTCACTTATATATACTATCATATCATCTGCAAAAAGTGATATTTTGACTTCATCTTTTCCAATTTGTATCCCTTTGATCTCCTTTTGTTGTCGAATTGCTCTGGCTAGGACTTCAAGTACAATGTTGAATAGGAATGGAGAAAGTGGACAGCCTTGTCTAGTCCCTGATTTTAGAGGGATTGCTTCTAGCTTCTCACCATTTACTTTGATGTTGGCTACTGGTTTGTTGTAGATTGCTTTTTATCATGTTTAGGTATGGGCCTTGAATTCCTGATCTTTCCAAGACTTTTATCATGAATGGGTGTTGGATCTTGTCAAATGCTCTTTCCGCATCTAACGAGATGATCATGGGTTTTTTGTCTATGAGTTTGTTTATATATTGGATTACGTTGATGGATTTCCGTTTATTGATCCATCCCTGCATCCCTGGCATGAAACCCACTTGGTCAGGATGGATGACTGTTTTGATGTGTTCTTGGATTTGGTTAGCAATAACTTTATTGAGGATTTTTGCATCAATATTCATAAGGGATATTGCTCTGAAGTTTTTTATCTTTGTTGGGTCTTTCTGTGGTTTAGGTATCAGAGTAATTGTGGCTTCATAGAATGAGTTGGGTAGAGTACCTTCTGATTCTATTTTGTGGAATAGTTTGTGAAGACCTGGGATTAGATCTTCTTTGAAGGTCTGATAGAACTCTGCACTAAACCCATCTGGTCGAGAGCTTTTTTTGGTTTGGAAACTATTAATGACTGCTTCTATTTCTTTGGGGGATATAGGGCTCTTTAGATCATTAACCTGATCTTGATACAACTTTGGTACCTGGTATCTGTCTAGAAACTCCTCCATTTCATCCAGGTTCTCCATTTTTGTTGAGTATAGCCTTTTGTAGAAGGATCTGATGGTGTTTTGGATGTCTTCAGGATCTGTTGTTATGTCTCCTTTTTCATTTCTGATTTTGTTAATTAGAATGCTTTCCCTGTGCCCTCTAGTGAGTCTGGCTAAGGGTTTATCTATCTTGTTGATTTCCTGAAAGAACCAGCTCCTTGATTGGTTGATTCTTTGAATAGTTCTTCTTGTTTCCACTTGGTTGATTTGGCCCTTGAGTTTAATTATTTCCTGCCGTCTCCTCTTCTTGGGTGAATTTGCTTCCTTTTGTTCTAGTGCTTTTAGGTGTGTTGTCAAGCTGCTAATGTGTGCTCTTTCTAGTTTCTTTTTGGAGGCACTCAGAGCTATGAGTTTTCCTCTTAGAAATGCTTTCATTGCGTCCCATAAGTTTGGGTATGTTGTGGCTTCATTTTCATTGAACTCTAAAAAGTCCTTAATTTCTTTCTTTATTCCTTCCTTCACCAAGGTATCATTGAGAAGAGTGTTGTTCAGTTTCCACGTGAATGTTGGCTCTCTATTATTTATTTTGTTATTGAAGATCAGCCTTAGTCCATGGTGATCTGATAGGATGCATGTGACAATTTCAATATTTTTGTATCTGATGAGTCCTGTTTTGTGACCAATTATGTGGTCAATTTTGGAGAAGGTACCCTGAGGTGCTGAGAAGAAGGTATATCCTTTTGTTTTAGGATAGAATGTTCTGTAGATATCTGCCAGATCCATTTGATTCATAACTTCTGTTAGTTTCACTGTGTCCCTGTTTAGTTTTTTTTTCCATGATCTGTCCATTGGTGAAAGTGGTGTGTTGAAGTCTCCCACTATTATTGTGTGTGGTGCAATATGTGCTTTGAGCTTTACTAAAGTTTCTTTAGGGAATGTGGCTGCCTTTGTATTTGGAGCATAGATATTCAGAATTGATAGTTCCTCTGTGAGGATTTTACCTTTGATGAGAATGACTTGCCCCTCCCTGTCTTTTTTGATGACTTTGGGTTTGAAGTCAATCTTATCAGATATTAGAAGGGCTACTCCAGCTTCTTTCTTCATACCATTTGCTTGGAAAATTGTTTTCCAGCCTTTCATTCTGAGGTAGTGTCTATCTTTTTCTCTTAGATGAGTTTCCTTTAAGCAGCAAAATGTTGGGTCTTGTTTGTGTAGCCAGTTTGTTAGTCTATGTCTTTTTATTGGGGAGTTGAGTCCATTGATATTAAGGAAAAGTAATTGTTCCTTCCTCTTATTTTTGTCGTTAAAGTTGGCATTCTGTTCTTCTGGCTGTCTTCTTTTAGGTTTGTTGAGGGATTACCTTCATGTTTTTTCTAGGGAGTGGTTCCCGTCCTTGTATTGTTTTTTTTTCTGTTTTTATCTTTTGAAGGGCTGGGTTCGTGGAAAGATAATGTGTGAATTTGGTTTTGTTGTGGAATACTTTGGTTTCTCCATCTATGTTAATTGAGAGTTTGGCTGGGTATAGTAGCCTGGGCTGGAACTTGTGTTCTTTTAGTGTCTGTATAACATCTGTCCAGGCTCTTCTGGCTTTCATAGTCTCTGGTGAAAAGTCTGGTGTAATTCTGATAGGCTTGCCTTTATATGTTACTTGGCCTTTTTCTCTTACTGCTTTTAGCATTCCATCTTTATTTAGTGCATTTGTTGTTCTGATTATTATGTGTCGGGAGGTATTTCTTTTCTGGTCCAGTCTATTTGGAGTTCTGTAGGCTTCTTGTATGTTCATGGGCATCTCTCTCTTTAGATTTGGGAAGTTTTCTTCTATAATTTTGTTGAAGATGTTTGCTGGTCCTTTGAGTTGAAAATCTTCATTCTCATCCACTACTATTATCCATAGGTTTGGTCTTCTCATTGTGTCCTGGATTTCCTGGATGTTTTGAGTTAGGATCTTTTTGCGTTTTCCATTTTCTTTGATTGTTGTGCCGATGTTCTCTATGGAATCTTCTGCTCCTGAGATTCTCTCTTCCATCTCTTGTATTCTGTTGCTGATGCTCGCATCTATGGTTCAAGATTTCTTTCCTAGGGTTTGTATCTCCAGTGTTGCCTCATTTTGGGTTTTCTTTATTGTGTCTACTTCCCTTTTTAGGTCTAGTATCATTTTGTTCATTTCCATCAACTGTTTGGATGTGTTTTCCTGTTTTTCTTTAAGGACTTCTACCTGTTTGGATGTCTTTTCCTGTTTTTCTTTAAGGACTTCTACCTGTTTGATTGTGTTATCCTGTTTTTCTTTAAGGACTTGTAACTCTTTAGCAATGTTCTCCTGTAGTTCTTTAAGGGAGTTATTAAAGTCCTTCTTGATGTCCTCTACCATCATCATGAGATATGCTTTTAAATACAGGTCTAGCTTTTTGGGTGTGTTGGGGTACCCTGGACTGGGCGAAGTGGGAGTGCTGGGTTCTGATGAAGGTGAGTGGTCTTGGTTTCTGTTAGTAAGATTCTTATGTTTACCTTTCGCCATCTGGTAATCTCTGGAGTTAGTTGTTATAGTTGTCTCTGTTTAGAGATTGTTCTTCTGGTGATTCTGGTTAACATCTATCAGCAGACCTGGGAGACACGCTCTCTCCTCTGAGTTTCAGTGGTTAGAGCACTCTCTGCTGGCAAGCTCTTCTCTTACAGGGAAGGTGCAGAGATCTCTGATGTTTGGACCCCCTCCTGGCCGAAGAAGAAGGCCCAAAACAGGACCTTTCCCAGATGCTGTGTTGCTTTTGCAGGTCACAGATGTCAGCTTCTTTGGTGCACACTCTCACCTGTGCAGACTAAGCTTCTAAGTTCGGCGGAGTCCCGGAACCAAGATGGCGCTCCCTGCTCCTGAGGCAGAGGGTTCCCGTGCTGGGCGGACTGCTGTCCTCCGGCTGGGAGGCTGCTGGATGTCTGCGTCCCCAAAAGGGTGCTGCCTCAGCGTCTCTGTGGCTCCCGCCTGTCGCAGAAGCTGTCTGCCTCTGTGGTGCACACTCTCACCTGTGCAGACTAAGTTCCTAAGTTTGGCGGAGTCCTGGAACCAAGATGGTGCTCTTTGCTTCTGATCAGAGGGCTCCCGTGCAGGGCGGACCATTGTCCTCAGGCTGGGAGGGTGCCAGATGTCTGCGTTCCAACAGGGTGCTGCCTCAGCGTCTCTGTGGCTCCCGCCTGTCCCAGAAGCTGTCTGCCTCTGTGGTGCACACTCTCACCTGTGCAGACTAAGTTTCTAAGTTCGGAGGAGACCCGGAACCAAGATGGCGCTCCCTGCTGCTGGACAAGACCTCTTAAGGCAATGCCATGCTAGATTTATATCTCAGGAAAATTACAGACCTTATATTGGAATAACTGGCCATATAATTGCGTTCTTTATGTTGATTCTCAATCTTACAGCACAAGCCATTGGTGTTCTGTTCAGGAATCTTTCTCCTGTGCCCATATCTTTGAAAGAAAGCCTCTTTTCTATGTCCTCCACTTCTATGTGTTCTGGGCTACCATGTTGTGAGGAAGCTTCTCTAGTAAGTAAGCCCACCCCCACGAGTCCCTTCTGCAATATAAGCCCAAACAATCAAGTAGCCATGGATTGAAGCTTCTGGAACTGTTGCAGGAAATTCTAAAAATCATCACCATCCCAGGCTATCTATACTCAGGTACTCTCTGCCAACTGTCTCTTTGCCTCTTGCCTAACCCCAGTTGGCTATCTTCCCAGCTCTGGTTCACCTGCCACAGAACTTCTCATTCCTTTTCAGCCATCTACCCCCTGCAGCTAATTGTCACAAATCCTCTTAATCCAGTAAATCAAAATTCTAAAATCTTATAATTAACCAGTCAGGTTTAAATATCAATAAATTCCCAATTCACAAGATGCCCACAGAATAATTTCAGAGCCCATTGATAATGATACAGGTTGCCCAACTTATATATGCCAAATTGTCCTATAATTTTCCATCCCTTATAAGATATTTTAGGTACCTGTGGCTGTTTTAAGCCACGCAGAATCTGGATCATCTTTCTCTTCCTCCATTTCCTTTCTTCTTCCTTCCCTTCTTCCTGTCCCTCTCCTGTCCTCCAACTCTTCGTTCCAACTCTCTTTTCCCTGTCCAATCACAGGCTTCTTACTGTATTAATATTTAAATTAATTGTGGGAAAATTCTGCTACATGGAACCATGGGACAAAATCAATATTTGGAAATGGTATTTGGGTCACAAGGATGATTTACTGTACTATACATGATTTACATCACAACTACTGGTATGGCATAGCATTTAGGAAGAATAAGGCAGTAGGCTGATGAAGAATGGGTATAGTTTGAAATAGGTATGGCATCTCAGCATCAGCTGTTGCAGATCCTGCCCTTTCTCCACTGTGTTGTCTTCCCACCAATATCTCAGCTGTGGGCACAGATGCACTTCTCCCTCCTCTCCCTTCTCCTCTTTCTTCCTGTTATCACAGTGTTTCAGCCATGAGTGATTGGTCACAAAATGGACTCTATCTTTTGTGTGCACAGTTTGGTATTATTCTGTCTCATTGGTTTGTGTATATTTTACATTTTGCAGAGAGAGAGAGAGAGAGAGAGAGAGAGAGAGAGAGAGAGAGAGAGAGAGAGTCACAAAGAGATAGGGATGGAGAGGGACAGAAAGAGATTGAGAGAGTGGTTGGATGGGTAGTAGGATGAGGGGAGATTTGTGGGAGGGGAAATAATATGATTAAAATATGTAATAGGGAAAATTTGTCTATGATCCATCTTTTGTTGACTTTTATTTAAATACGAAGGAGGAGTTTGACTTTTCTGTGTAGACATTCATTTAGCTTCCCCAAAATTCTTTGTTGGAAATAATTAATCTTTCCTGTGCTTTTGATTATTTTCATTGTCATAAATTAGCTGGAACCACATGTATGAGTTAAGTGTTGAATAATAAACTTCATCTCTGTTCCACTGATTGCATCCCCCTTAAAACCAGTTTCACTGGCTTTGATGTCCATATCACTGCAGGGTGCTTTGAAATTAAAAGCCTGAGTCACTCTATTCTTTATTCTTTCCAAGATATTGAGGCCACATTGGTCGCTCAAGTTTACTTATGAAATTTAGATTAATTAACCAAGGCTATGTAGTATTCATAGGGTGGCATTGAATGAAATTTTTTGACTGTCACCAATGTCATCCACTGAATATCTTTCAGACTAGGAACATGGAATCCCTATTTAAATAAACTTTACATTTGAAATCATTTGTTCTTGTCAGGAGATGAAGCTGGTATTTTTATTTACACCAGCTAACTTACTGTGAGTAGAATTGTCCAGTCTTCTCATCAGACAGAGGTTTACTAAAGCAATAATAGGGACACCCCGGCTCCATGAGGCTTCCCTTAGGAGAGCATTTTAGGAACTGTACGGGCCTGGAGAATAGCCTACATATCTCTACTTAATTTGAGAAAGAGGGCAAGAGTCTTTTCAGGGCAAGCTTGACATCCTTGTTCCTCAGTGTATAGATGAGGGGGTTGAGGGTTGGGCTGAGGACTGAGTACAAAACTGAGGTAAATTTGCTTCTTTCTGGGCTGTAGCTGGAACCAGGACTGATATAGGCACAGAACACAGATGAGTAGTACACAGAGACCAAGATGAGGTGGGATGAGCAGGTAGAAAAGGCTTTCTTCTTGCCCTCAGCAGAACGCATGCGTAGGATGCTGGCAATGATGCAGCCATAGGATAGCAATGTAAGTACAAAATTGATGCCTCCATAAAAGGCATCTGCCACAAGAGTCATAATGCTATTCACATATGTAGGACTACAGGAGAGCAGGAGGAGTGGGGGAATCTCACAGAAGAAGTGGGTGATGACTTTGGGGCCACAGAATGACAGCTGTGTCATCAGACCAGTGTTGATGGATGCATTTAGTGCACAGATTGACCATACACCCATGGCCAGGGCCCCACACAGCTGTGGGCTCATTCTAGAGCTGTAGTGGAGGGGACTGCAGATGGCCACATAGCGGTCATAGGCCATCACTGTGAGCAGCAGTAGCTCAGAGGATCCAGACCAAACAAGAAAGAAGAGCTGGGCCATGCATCCTTGGAAGGAGATGATATTTTCTTCAGACAGTAGACCAACAAGTGCCTTGGGCAGCACAGAGGAGGTGCAGATAATATCCATGGTTGCTAAGTTGCACAGGAAAAAGTACATGGGACTGTGGAGCCCAGTGCTGGAGGTGATCAAAGCAATGATCACCATGTTGCCCATTAAAGCCACTGTGTAGAGGGACAGGAAGCAGCCTGTCAGGAACAGTCTTAGACTAGGGTGCTCTGAGAATCCTTGTAGCACAAACTCTGTCACTACTGTCTGGTTGGGACTGACCATAGTTGTGTGGATTATCCAGTTCATAGAAGTGTGAATTGGCTTCCTAGAAAATATTACACTTTATTATGCCAAAGTCTGATTTTGAAACGCGACCTTCTCACAATTTTCTGCTCTCAGAAAGGGAAATAATAAGTGTATTTGCATCTGCGAAGCCTCTCATCTCATATTTTCTTACCATACCTGTTGGTATTTAATTCACAGTTGAATTTTCAACTAGGAATCTCTCCCTGTAGGTTTGGATCAACAAAGATATCTGCTCCTCTCCCAACCTTTTGTACATGTGAAATGAGTTTAGCATTCCTAGCTCAGTTCCAGCCTGTGCTTTTCTTCTACATCACCTGAAAGCACTATGCTTTCCTGACAGTGCTGGAAACAGTAGCCCCTCCTCCCACAGCTGGTATTCTCCATGTAATGGCAACTTTAAAGGAAGACACACTGAGATGACGCTAGCACTGTCCTTCATCCCTGGCCTATTGATGCTAAGTCACTTTTTTTCTCTAATATTTGGAAAAGTATTTCTCTTCTACCCACTGAAAATTGATAATTATTGTGTCTTTGGCTATGGATACATGTATCTCCTGTTTCAACTTACTGTGATATGTGACTTCTCCTGTGGATGAACTATTCTGACTCAACTCAACTCACTTACCCAAGAGAGCATTTCTCAAAAACCCCAGCATAAAGAGAGATTGTATTTCTGTTTTTTTTCTGTCTCAACAAACTAAAGTGATATCAAACTCAACACACCCAGAAGTGAAATCAGTGCCACAGTCTACAGATGTTCCTGTGTGCTTTCACTGGCATGCACAGAAACTTGTCACCACCTCCCCAGTGCTTTGAGATGTTGATTTTATAGAGCTCAGCACGATCCTCTGAGCCATCTATTACCTTTACCCTATGCCCATGAAATATCCTCAGTAGCTTCCTGTTGTATATGACAAATATATTCTTCCACATCCTCTCACCCCTCTCATCCAACTTACCCTCTAATCTTGCAAGTATGGTTTTCCCAGGATTGTAACATATTTCCAATTTCTTTAAGTTTTTCATAATTATCAGCTTCTTTTCCTTTTCAACATTTCTAGTTTTCTCCTTTATCACTCAAGAAGTATAGAGGGTGCACATTTAGATCATTAGCTTTTGGGCCCTAGTACAAATTCTCTGTCTCTCTCCAGTCCTTCAGCAAACAACATTCTATTGCTTCATAGAGAAGTCTCAATTGACATCATCCATTCCCTTTTTCAAAGGGTTTCCTGAGTCCCTATGTAAACGTACTCTAACCAAAATGTAAACATTTTTGTGTCAATTATTTGCAGAGTAAATTTTCTGGAATTAGTCTTTGCAGCTCTTTCAGTGCCCAAGATAAAAGGATATTTTTCTTCATGACTGAGCATATCCATGGCATATCTGCCAGTGCAGTGTGCTCCACTTACTGAATCCAGTGGTGCTCAGCACTTCCACACTTTGTCCTACACTCATCTGCTAACACTGCATTTTCTTTGGTCACATTTTTATCTCCTGTATTGATTCTGTAATATGCCTCACAACCTATTTTCTCCTTATCCTGATCATACATGTTGAATTTAAACATTATTTCTACCTCCATTCAAACTGGAGGTACTCAAATGAAGTATTTGCTGTCTTCAACCATAAGGACAGTGTTGGCTCTGACCATATGTTCTATTGCACTAGAGAGCACCAATATACAGTTTGATATTTCAATTAGATCTACAGAAAAAAGAATTCAGATGTACATTTCTTATATTGTCCTGGCATATTTTGAATCTGTCCAGCTAATTCAAGCAAACCTGGATTTTGGACTATACTCCTGATAGTACTGATAGTCTATGAGAGACACTCAGCACCTTCCCAGGAGAGTACTGATTAAGATCACCTCAGGATGAGGTAAAGAAAAATATTAAAAATAATTGAAATCCATTAAAAATTTTTACTTTTGATTGATTTTTGTTACCAATAGCACATATAATAAGATGAGAAGTAACAGATTTATAAATGACACCTCTAAAAAGCAATGACAGAGAAATGTAATCAATCAGGTGATTGAGGAGCCAGACTCATCTCCATGTACTTATGGATACATAATTTAGTACAAAGGAGTAAAAAAGTACACACAAGAGAAAAGAAAAACAAAACCTTTTTGACTAATGATCATGGTGAAACTGGTTGATTACACATAGAAAAATTATACAATCACTTGCTTTGTTAGAACTACATGAGGCTATTGTATATTACTCTGGCTATTGTAAAAACTGGCAGGAGTGTCTCTGTGAGGTTGGACTGGGGGGAGTTTTTAATAGAAAGAAAGAAAGGATGAAAGGAAGAAAGGAAGAAAGAAAAGAAGGAAGGAAGGAAGAAAGAAAGAAAGAAAGAAAGAAAGAAAGAAAGAAACAAACAAACAAACAAACAAAGAAAGTAAACTATTTCCCCTCATTTATTTCTTGGTTTGTTTATCTTTTATATAATGGAAGGCTATTAATTTTTTTTTGAGTTAATTTTGGATCCAGCCACTTTACTGAAGGACTTTATCAGCTGTAGGAGTTCTCTTTGACTTCTTTCTTTCCAATTTGTATCCTTCGTGATCTCTTTTAGTTGTTGTTGTTTTTTTTTTTTTGTTTTTTTTTTTTTTTGTTTTTGCTCTAGGTAGTACTTCAAGTATTGTGTTGAATAGATGGGGAGAGAGTGGGCAGACTTGCCTTGTCCCTGATTTTAGTGGAATTGTTTTAAGTTTCTCTCCATTTAATTTAATGTTGGCTACTGGCTTGCTGTATACTGCTTTTATTATGTATAGGTATGTGCCTTGTATCTCTGATCTCTCTAAGTCTTGTAACATGAACGGGTGTTAGATTTTTGTCAAAAAGCCTTTTCAACATCTAATGAGATGATCATGGGTGATTTTTCTTTCAATTTGTTTACATGTAGAATTATGTTGATGATTTTCATATATTAAACCATCCCTGAATCTCTGGGATGAAGCCTACTTGATCATGCTGGATCATGTTTTTGATGTGTTTCTGGTTTATGTTTGTGAGCACTCTGTTATTTTTAGAGACAGGAGCCTAGCATAACTGTCCTCCAAGAGGCTCTACCCAGAAGATGACTAAAACAGATGTAGATACTCATATCCAAACACTGGACAGAGGTTGGGGGACCCTTATGGAAGAGTTGGAGGAAAGATTGAAGACCCTGAAGGTGATGGGAACTGTACAGGAAACTCAACAGAGTCAACTAACCTGACACTTGAGGGCTCTCAGAGACTGAGGCACCAATCAAAGAGCATACACAGGCTGGACCTTGGCCCCTTGCACATATGTAGCAGATGTGCAGCTTGGTCTTCATGTGAGTTCTCCCAACAATTGAAGTGGGGCTGTCCCTAAAGCTGTTGCCTGTCTGTGGAATATGCCCCCCTAACTGGGCTGCCTTGTCTGGTCTCAGTGGGAGAGCATGCACCTAGTCCTGGAGAGACTTTATGTGCTAGGGTAACGGGAAACTCAAGGTGGGCCTCCACCCTCACAGAGGAGAAGGGGAGGAGGAAGAGGGGAGAAACTCTCTGAGGGGATACTGGGAGGGAGGCTTCAATTGGGATATAAAGTAAATAAATAAATTGATTAATTAAATAAAACCAGCAAAAGAATTACACTAAATACTTATCATTAATCCTTATAAAACTAGACTTCAAATGGATCAAGACCTCAACATAAGACCCAATAATATGAAAATGAAAAAGGAGAAAACTCGTTCTCACTGGACATGTCTTTCTGAACAGTACCATGGTTGTGTAGTAATTCAGATTAATAATTATCAAAAAGGCTCACTTGTAATGGCCATTCTTCTGTACAGCAAAGAGTACCATCATTTGAGCTAAGGGCTATCCTACAGAATGGCAAAATCTTTACCATTTAGACATTTGACAGAGTATTAATATATAGAATATAGAAACATTTAATATATAGAATATAGAAACAATTAAAAGCTTTAAACAAGAAAATAAACAACCCAACTGACCCGGGGACCGGAATAAAACAGAGAATTTTTGAAAGATGTAACACAAATACTAGCATGGCTGTCCTCTGAGAGTTCCAACAAGCAGCTGACAGAGACAGACACAGATACTTATACCCAACCACTGGACTGAAGTTGGGTCCCTTGAGGTTGACCTATAGACACATAGACAGAAGAAGACTGCCTGGTCTGTCATCAGTGGGAGAAGAGCACCTAACCCTTGAGAGATTTGAGTCCTCAAGGAGTGGAGTGACCTAGCAGGGTGGGGACATCCTCTTGGAGACAGGGGGAAGGAAGAATGAGATGATGAACTGTTGGAGAGCGGACTGGGAGGTGGGCAATGGGTGGACTATAACAAAATAAAAGTATTAAAAATGTTCAACATGCTAAGTCATCAGAGAAATGCAATTTAAAACCTTTTTTGAGAATAAATGTTACTCCAGTCAGAATGAACAAGGGGAAAAAAAGAAGGTCAATTCTAGCAAATATGTAGGGAAAGGAGAATACTTATTCAGTACTAGTGGGAGTGTAAACTGGTACAGCTACTATGGAAATCAGTATGGCGGATCATTAAAGATGGAAACTGATATAGTACATACTTCAGGTATATCACTTTTAAGCATAAACCCAAAGGACTACATACCTTAATGAAGCAACACTTGTTCTTACATGCTCATCACTGCTCTATTCATAGTAGCCTGGAAATGGAAATGTCATAAATGTTCATCCTGTGATGAACAGGGAGTGAACATGTGGTATTTACAAAATGGAACATCTCTCAGCTCTTAAGACAAATACAATTATGAAGATTTAGGAAAATGAATGGAGCTGGAAGCAATCATGCTGAAGTGGCCCTGACCTAGAAAGAGAAACATTCCCTGCTTTCTCTCACGTGTATATATTACCTTTTAAGGTTTAAATATGTGTGCTTCTTTTGGAATACTCACAGAGGAAGCATCTAGTAAGACAACATGTGAAGAGATGGAAAGGACATTATTAAATAAGACAAATGAAATAATGTGGAGGATTAGACAGAGGGAGGAAGAGATATTATGCAGAAGCTCATGTAACACTGAGACCTTTTGACAAATCTCTATGATATCTGCTGCAATAGAACCTTCCTAAATATACACATATACACATATAAAAATATTCAAATGAGATTACTTTGTAATGGGGGTCAACAACTCGGCTAGACACCACATGCTACTAAATAAACCTCTTGTATCAGTAATAGATTAACACTTGAAGAGATGTTAATTTCTGGATACTGTTGACTCTCAGACATTACAAGCTCTTGCTGTTCCTCTTAGTTATATACAAAATGTGATGGTAAGATCCTATTGCCAAAGGATCTTACTTGGACAATCAATATGCAGAAATCAAGTAGGTACAGACTTGCAAGCTTCAGCACTACTTCCTTGACTTCACAGTTCTGAAAGATGTTGTGCATACTTCTTCAGGAGAAAAAAAATCACCAATCTCACCCAGTTCTGAACCCTATGAGCTATAGCAACAACCACAGGCTTGGCAAGACATGGCCACTGATTGGACAGTGACATGGATGTTATGGGATAAGCAAACACTTTCACATTGAATTTAAGACCCACTTCTCTAGATGGACCTCATACCTGGAACTGGTAACAAGACTAGGAGAGTGTTGCAAGATAGACCCTAGGTCTAGGTATTTGTCAGGATATGAGTGTATGAGGAAACGGTAGTATTCATGCGCAATGGAATGTTATTCATCCAGAATGACATGATACCCTACAAGAAATGGAAAAATGATAGGAATGGAGAATAATGTGTGAAGAAATTGAAGCCAGGCACAGAAAGAGATACCACATTTATCTCTCACACGTGGAAATTAGAAAACTCCATCTTAGTTGGATAATGATCAATAGACTTGCTAAATGGCAAAGATGAAGAAATGCTAAAGGACATAGGACATAGAGATCCAAGTACATTTAGAAAGAAGAATAAGTTCCCGGGCCCTTCATAGTGGAGTGAAGACAACCCACAGTCATCTTTTACATATTTACAAATAACTAGAAGAGAGAAGCTCCGAACTAGAAAAGTCAGAGATAAAAAATAACCATATCATCAACATTTGCTTAGAATATGTGTTAAGGTTTTGAAATATCAACACAGTAATATCTTGTTTTTCCAAATAGTAACAATGATTGACAGCATTCATGGCATATTTATTCATATACCATTTCTGAAAGATTTATCACAGAATAGGAAGGTACAAACAGATTAAGATGTGAAAAATAACTTTTCACAATGAAGTTATATGCTTTCATGTCAAGGGAAATGCTCAGAAAACCTGATCTATAACACTATATATACGTCTGTTTCACCTACAGGTTATTGTGACATGAGCAAGAATGTGTAGAGGAATTCTGGGATCCTGAAAACGTCCTGCATCTTCGTAGAACTGTGCTACCAGAAGGTAGCATTGTGTAAAAGACATTAGATGGTTAAAAGTATGGAAAGCTCTTCTTTAAGTGTACCTTGAAAATTATAAAGAAAGATTACCTCACTTGCTAAGTTTCCTTTAATAAAAGCTTTCACATTCATTATCAGAGCTGTTTCATGTTAGAGCAAATGGAAGCTGTATTATGGGTAATGGAAGTCACATCTCTTACACTGAAAGGGGCAACACCAATGAGAAAGGGAGAGTGTGACATCTATGAAATTGCATCATTACTGGAGAGGTCACATCGAGACTCTCTGGTGAACACCATCATGCAATGCCTTTGCCACTCTATATATTCATGGCTACACCTACACATATGCATTCACTCTACCACAGTGAGAGATGGAATGTGAGTATGTGCCCAGCACCAAACAGGTCTGAATGAACCCAAGAAAATATCAATAAATCCACAGCAGGTGTGCCAACATTTCTGATCAAATCTATATCAACCACAATGATAATTAATATAATTTACCTCAGTGCACTGCACTTAGAGAAACAAGAATAGAACAATTACAATGAATGTCTGAAGTGTGATAAACAGTATCTTTCAGTAAAGGGATTAAGAGCTTGCTCAGGGACAAGGCTTTGACACTGTAGTGAGAACCTATAAGATCCTGCAGTGTCTTGATGAATAAGGACCCATGGAAGAGACTGAGATATCATGCAGGGCTTTGGTTTGTGAACCCTGAGAGCTCCTAGGACAGGAATAACTAGTGAAATCAGACCGGTGCTAGATTGGAGTATTCCCAAGTCCACATTGAGATGGACTAGCAAACTGGAGAGGGGTGTTGCTCTTGAAGAACAAACAGTGGGAAGGAGATTAGAAGATCTTCATGACTATTTTCTGTTTAAGGACAAAGGCTGGATTATTACATACAACATTCCTAGAATCTCAGCTTCCTACAGAATATGTGTTGGCCTCTTGGGAAAAGTACTGATATCACCCTGGGTACTTACCCTAGTCATTCCAGCTGCTGCTTCTAGTCAGGATCAAACCATGCATGTGCTGCACAGTGTCATGGAGTAGCCCCAGTATTTGTCCTATCACAGAAGAGAAACTACAGATAAAAGTGGTTGGAAAAAAACTCACTTTGGTGGCCAGTGACTGCCATTTTGCCTGCATTGGTCACCAGAGGCATGTCATAAACTGTTATATCCAACAGACTAAAGCAGTTTTTTTCTGGGTTAGTTTAAATGCATGACAGAGAGTAGAAAAGCCCTTATAGAAAAGCACAAATCCATACTTATTTTCTTCATACATACTGTGTCTAGCAAGCGTTATACTGAGCCTCTCATTCCTAAGCGTCTAGCTGAGACACGTGATATCATCTTACTAAGATGTGATACTGCTATGTAGAGGAAAAAATTAAAAGTTTTATAACTGCTCACCCATGCATACTGTGAAACAGTCTGATGATCTGCATGTACTTGAGCCCTTTCTCCATAGTCCCATTCAGCTTTTTGTGAACTTAGTTTTGAACGCTAGTGTACCCATTTCTTCCTAAGAAGACGTATAAGAACCTAGTATTCAGGTGGGGGGGGGGTTGTGGGAACAAATTCACAACAGCCTCTCATGGTTGCCTGTAAGCCAGATCTCAGCAAGGCTGACCTGAAAATCTTCAGAAGCTGAGCCAGGAGCAGATCAGCTGAGGCACCTCACCACAGTCATGAGCTGGAGTGTCTGCAGATGCCACAGTCTGGCAAGAAAAAAAGGATAAAGGAAGCATCTACACCCCCAGCCGTGTTATCACAGCCCCCCTCTTTGTCTGGACATTTTCTTGATATTAATATAGACATCTGAATTTTTTCTTTAGGTGACTCCCATTCATGCTATCCCTGATCTGCAACAGACAGGGCAAGACTAACACCATTAGGACTTGGCTGGTGTTTTAACTTCATGAACAGTGAAGATCATTTTCTTTAACTCAACAGAGACTCTGAACAATGGGGTAAAGGACTCTCTTCTCTGGCACATTCTCATCATCTTCTCTAGATGCTAAGGCAAGAAAGGACAATATTAAGACCCTATCTAGTCATCTGTATATAACTTAGACTCTTCTAAATACGCTGGTTTCATTTCAAAACTAGTGTGTGCACTATGGGTGGGGAATGAGTAAGGCACTTTATGAACATAAGGCAAAAATATCAGACATGAAAACCTGATCATGACTAAAATCTAGATATTTTGTTGTTTATACAGTGGAGTAGAAAACCAAATATTTCTTTTATTTTCTGCTCTGTGACCCAGGAGTTAAGACTCATTAAAATCATGAGTTGATGTCCCTCCATGCTGACATCCAATCAATGGGGACAAATGTTCCTTTTATAGTGAGACTCCTGCTTTGTAGCTTCATTGTTATCTAGAAGAGTCACATAAATGGAAATTGTCTTTTCGCTCACCTTTCCCTGTCACAGTGACTTCAGATGACAGATGGCTTCCACAAAGTGCACACTGTACTGAGCACAGACTCTACTTTCCTGCAAGCAGCAAGTCTTTAGTGTCCCTTTGAAGCTCTTTCTTCACTTGAGGACAGATCATTGGCCCTTAGAAGTACCTGTCATTTCTGAGACCAGGGCCAGCCACTTTTCTTGGTGCCTCCTGGGATAAAAACTCAAGGAGAAATCTCTTAGGATTAATTAAAGGGTACTCATGGCTACATGACCCAAGCTCCCTGTAGACTGGTGTGGAAGGGGGTAGTCAGGGGAGTTTCATACAGTGGGCAGGATCAGTTACCCCTCTGCACCTCCCTCTGCCAACCCTCTCACACATGTCTCAGAATGTCTTTGATGTTTTCGTACCCTGTATGGAAGGTATCACCATGGTACAAATTGACTCCTCTGTATTCTCCTGAGAGTACTTCATTTCTATTTTAAACATATGGTATGGGTTTTTTAAAGTGTGTTGTATATACATATCTCTCCTTCCTCTCTTTACACTTAATCCTGTCTGTATATTTTTATGAATTAATGTTTTGTCAGCACTTCCATTCTGCTTGTTACCTTTCTAATCATTTAAAACATTTATTTGGACTTGAAAATATATATTCAGATAACATTTTACAGACATAACAGGTTATATTTAGGAATATACTTGAATATATATACACTCCTATGCCTTCAATGACAATTAATTAATAAGTAAAAAGAAGTCATGAATTTGGAGAAGAAACAGGCAGGGATATATGGTAGGTTTCCCAGGGGGAAGGGGACAGTATAAAATTTCAAATCAAAGTATAATCTCAACAAGTTTTTAAAAATAATGTTAATTAATATTTTATGTGTCAGCAATCCTTTATAAAAATCCACATTAACCAATTTAAGTAAAACTTTTAATTGAACAATATTTTTTCACAATGTATTTTAATTGTTCCTTCCCTTTTCCGAACTTCCCCTAGATCCTCCTTATCCATACAACTCCATGATATTTCTTCCTCTCTGTCTTTAGAAAAACCAATCCATATCCATAAAAATCCAGAAGCCATAACATGCAAGTAAAAGAGCAGTCAGAGAAGAGTCAACCAAAGATAGATGAGAGATAAAATCTACTAAAATACTTTTGAATTGATGTTTTCCACAATTTACTGCTGGTCATGGTGTCTACCAGTAAATGGGGTTTATATTCTTGTTGATTCTCTATTAGTGAGAAAACATTATCCATGAGAATTCCAAGGTCTCTCACTATTTGCACATTGTCCAGTTACAGGTTTCTGTTTGTTCTCATGTACTGCAGGAGAAAGCTTCTTTGATTATGCCTAAATGAAACAATGTGGCAAAATAGCAAATTGTCCTTAGGAGTCACTTTGTTGCTACTTACATTCAGCAGAACTGTGCTCTCCTTGGTCCATGGCCTATTTAGTTGAAGGTTCTTGGGCACATGAACAGTGTCATGAACGGGTTTCATTTCATAGAATAGGCCTTACATCCAATAAGATAGTGGTTGGTTACTCCCAAAAGTTTTCTGCCACTGTTGCAATAGTTCATCATGCAATCAGTTCACTATTGTAGACTGAAAAGTTTTTAGCTGGGGTGGCACTTAATTTCTGTTATAGATTTCATATTTTTTTTTCACTGTTTTTTTTTTATTACATATTTTCCTCAATTACATTTCCAATGCTATCCCAAAAGTCCCCCATACCGCCCACCACTTCCCTACCCTCCCATTCCCATTCTTTTGGCCCTGGCATTCCCCTATATTGGGGCATATAAATTTTGCAAGTCCAATGGGCCTCTCTTTCCAGTGATGGCCGACTAGGCCATCTTTCGATACATATGCAGCTAGAGACAAGAGCTCCGGGGTACTGGTTAGTTCATCATGTTGTTCCAACTATAGGGTTGCAGATCCCTTTAGCTCCTTGGGTACTTTCTCTAGCTTCTCCATTGGGAGCCCAGTGATACATCTAATAGCTGACTGTGAGCATCCACTCCTGTGTTTGCTAGGCCCCTGCATAGTCTCACAAGAGACAGCTATCTTTGGGTCCTTTCAGCAAAATCTTGCTAGTGTATGCAATGGTGTCAGCGTTTAGAAGCTGATTATGGGATGGATCCCTGGATATGGCAGTCTCTAGATGGTCCATCCTTTCATCACAGCTCCGAACTTTGTCTCTGTAACTCCTTCCCTGGGTGTTTTGTTCCCAATTCTAAGAAGGGGCACAGTGTCCACATTTTGGTCTTCATTCTTCTTGAGTTTCATGCGTTTAGCAAATTGTATCTTATATCTTGGGTATCCTAAGTTTTGGGCTAATATCCACTTATCAGTGAATACATATTGTGTGAGTTCCTTTGTGATTGTGTTACCTCACTCAAGATGATGCCCTCCAGGTCCATCCATTTGGCTAGGAATTTCATAAATTCATTCTTTTTAATAGCTGAGTAGTACTCCATTGTGTAAATGTACCATAATTTCTGTATCCATTCCTTTGTTGAGGGACATCTGGGTTCTTTCCAGCTTCTGGCTATTATAAATAGAGCTGCTATGAACATAGTGGAGCATGTGTCCTTCTTACCGGTTGGGACATCTTCTGGATATATGCCCAGAAGAGGTATTGCTGGATCCTCCCGTAGTACTATGTCCAATTTTCTGAGGACCCGCCAGACTGATTTCCAGAGTGGTTGTACAAGCTTGCAATCCCACCAACAATGGAGGAGTGTTCCTCTTTCTCCACATCCCCGCCAGCATCTGCTGTCACCTGAATTTTTGATCTTAGCCATTCTGACTGGTGTGAGGTGGAATCTCAGGGTTGTTTTGATTTGCATTTCCCTGATGATTAAGGATGTTGAACATTTTTTCAGGTGCTTCTCTGCCATTTGGTATTCTTCAGGTGAGAATTCTTTGTTCAATTCTGAGCCCCATTTTTAATGGGGTTATTTGACTTTCTGGAGTCCACCTTCTTGAGTTCCTTATATATATTGGATATTAGACCCTTATCTGATTTAGGATAGGTAAAGATCCTTTCCCAATCTGTTGGTGGTTTTTTTGTCTTATTGATGGTGTCTTTTGCCTTGCAGAAGCTTTGCAGTTTCATGAGGTCCCACTTGTCAATTCTCGATCTTACAGCACAAGCCATTGCTGTTCTATTCAAGAATTTTTCCCCTGTGCCCATATCTTCAAGGCTTTTTCCCACTTTCTCCTCTATAAGTTTCAGTGTCTCTGGTTTTATGTGAAGTTCCTTGATCCACTTAGACTTGACCTTAGTACAAGGAGATAGGAATGGATCGATTCGCATTCTTCTACATGATAACAACCAGTTGTGCCAGCACCATTTGTTGAAAATGCTGTCTTTCTTCCACTGGATGTTTTTAGCTCCCTTGTCGAAGATCAAGTGACCGTAGGTGTGTGGGTTCATTTCTGGGTCTTCAATTCTATTCCATTGGTCTATTTGTCTGTCACTATACCAGTACCATGCAGTTTTTATCACAATTGCTCTGTAGTAAAGCTTTAGGTCTGGCATGGTGATTCCACCAGAGGTTCTTTTATCCTTGAGAAGAGTTTTTGCTATCCTAGGTTTTTTGTTATTCCAGATGAATTTGCAGATTGCACTTTCTAATTCGTTGAAGAATTGAGTTGGAATTTTGATGGGGATTGCATTGAATCTGTAGATTGCTTTTGGCAAGATAGCCATTTTTAAAATGTTGATCCTGCCAATCCATGAGCATGGAAGATCTTTCCATCTTCTGAGATCTTCTAGAATTTCTTTCTTCAGAGACTTGAAGTTCTTATTATACAGATTTTTCACTTACTTAGTTAGAGTCACGCCAAGATATTTTATATTATTTGTGACTATTGAGAAGGGTGTTGTTTCCCTAATTTCTTTCTCAGCCTGTTTATTCTTTGTGTAGAGAAAGGCCATAGATTTGTTTGAGTTAATTTTATATCCAGCTACTTCACCGAAGCTGTTTATCAGGTTTAGGAGTTCTCTGGTGGAATTTTTAGGGTCACTTATATATACTATCATATCATCTGCAAAAAGTGATATTTTGACTTCATCTTTTCCAATTTGTATCCCTTTGATCTCATTTTGTTGTCGAATTGCTCTGGTTAGGACTTCAAGTACTATGTTGAATAGGTATGGAGAAAGTGGACAGCCTTGTCTAGTCCCTGATTTTAGAGGGATTGCTTCAAGCTTCTCACCATTTACTTTGATGTTGGCTACTGGTTTGTTGTAGATTGCTTTTATCATGTTTAGGTATGGGCCTTGAATTCCTGATCTTTCCAAGGCTTTTATCATGAATGGGTGTTGGATCTTGTCAAATGCTTTTTCCGCATCTAACGAGATGACCATGTGGTTTTTGTCTTTGAGTTTGTTTATATACTGGATTACGTTGATGGATTTCCGTATATTGAACCATCCCTGCATCCCTGGGATGAAACCTCCTATATGAAACCTTTATATAGGAGAATTTCCTATATAAAGGAGGGGCTCGGGCTGCCTGGGGTCTCCGGTTGTGAAGCTTATGCTCTCCCTCTCAAGACGCATAAAGCTTGCTGCAGAAGAACCCTACTGTGTGTGGTGTCCTCATTCGTGGGCGAATCAGCGAACACTACTCACATTGTATTGGTTTTTTTCTGTTATTATCCTTTGAAGGGCTGGATTCCTGGAGAGATAATGTGTGAATTTGGTTTTGTCGTGGAATACTTTGGTTTCTCCATCTATGTTAATTGAGAGTTTGGCTGGGTATCGTAGCCTGGGCTGGAATTTGTGTTCTTTTAGTGTCTGTATAACATCTGTCCAGGGTCTTCTGGCTTTCATAGTCTCTGGTGAAAAATCTGGTGTAATTCTGATAGGCTTGCCTTTATATGTTACTTGGCCTTTTTCTGTTACTGCTTTTAGTATTCTATCTTTATTTAGTCATTTGTTGTTCTGATTATTATGTGTTGGGAGGTATTTCTTTTCTGGTCCATCCTATTTGGAGTTCTGTAGGCTTCTTGTATGTTCATGGGCATCTCTTTCTTTAGATTTGGGAAGTTTTCTTCTATAATTTTGTTGAAGATGTTTGCTGGTCCTTTGAGTTGAAAATCTTCATTCTCATCCACTCCTATTATCCGTAGGTTTGGTCTTCTCATTGTGTCCTGTATTTCCTGGATGTTTTGAGTTAGGATCTTTTTGCATTTTCCATTTTCCTTGATTGTTGTGCCGATGTTCTGTATGGAATCTTCTGCACCTGAGATTCTCTCTTCCATCTCTTGTATTCTGTTGCTGATGCTTGCATCTATGGTTCCAGATTTCTTTCCTAGGGTTTCTATCTCCAGTGTTGCCTCATTTTGGGTTTTCTTTATTGTGTCTACTTCCCTTTTTAGGTCTAGTATGGTTTTGTTCATTTCCATCATCTGATTGGATGTGTTTTCCTGTT
Organism: Mus caroli; assembly: GCF_978045245.1. NCBI lineage: Eukaryota > Metazoa > Chordata > Mammalia > Rodentia > Muridae > Mus > Mus caroli. The sequence goes on from NW_028227263.1 coordinate 4,935,049, forward strand.
TCTCTTTAAGGACTTCTACCAGTTTGGTTGTGTTTTCCTGTTTTTCTTTAAGGACTTGTAACTCTTTAGCCATGTTCTCCTGTAGTTCTTTAAAGTCCTTCTTGATGTCCTCTACCATCATCATGAGATATGCTTTTAAATCCAGGTCTAGTTTTTCAGGTGTGTTGGGGTGCCCTGGACTGGGCGAAGTGGGTGTGCTGGGTCCTGATGATGGTGAGTGGTCTTGGTTTCTGTTAGTAAGATTCTTACCTTTACCTCTCGCCATCTGGTAATCTCTGGAGTTGTTATAGTTGTCTCTGTTCAGAGGTTGTTCTTCTGGTGATTCTGAGTATCCTCTGTCAGCAGACATGGGAGACAGGCTCTCTCTTCTGAGTTTCAGTGGTTAGAGCACTCCCTGCTGACAAGCTTTCCTCTTAAAGGGAAGGTGTACAGATATCTGGCGTTTGGACCTCCTCCTGGCCGAAGAAGAAGGCGGAAAACACGACCTTTCCCAGATGCTGTGTTGCTTTGGCAGGTCACAGAAGCTGTAGCCTTCTGTGGTGCACACTCTCAGCTGTGCAGACTAAGTTCCTAAGTTCAGTGGAGTCCTGCTCCTGAGGCAGAGGGCTCCTGTGCAGGGCAGACCACTGTCTTCCAGCTGGGAGGGTGCCGGATGTCTGCGGCCCCAAAAGGGTGCTGCCTCAGCGGCTCTGTGGCTCCCGCCTGTCCCAGAAGCTGTCTGCCTCTGTGGTCCTCACTCTAACCTGTACAGACTAAGTTCAGCGGAGTCCCGGAGCCAAGATGGCGCTCCCTGCAGGGCAGGTCACTGTCCTCCGGCTGGGAGGGTGCCGGAAGTCTGCGGCCCCAAAAGGGTGCTGCCTCAGTGGCTCTGTGGCTCCCGCCTGTCCCAGAAGCTGTCTGCCTCTGTGGTCCTCACTCTGACCTGTACAGACTAAGTTCGGCGGACCCGGAGCCAAGATGGCGCTCCCTGCAGGGCAGGTCACTGTCCTCCGGCTGGGAGGGTGCCGGATGTCTCAGATTTCATATTTTTAACACCTGAAAATAGTTAGTGGTTGTCTTAGTCAGGGTTTTACTGATGTGAACAGACACCATGACCAAAGCATGTCTTATAAAAACAGCATTTAATTGGGGCTGGCTTACAGGTTCAGAGGTTCAGTCCATTATCATCAAGGTGGGAATATGGCAGTATCCAGGCAGGCATGGCACAGGCAGAGCTGAGAGTTCTACATCTTCATCCAAAGGCTGCTAGTGGAAGACTGACTTCTAGGCACCTGCGGTGAGAGACTTAAGCCCACACCCACAGTGACACACCTATTCCAATCAGGTCACACTTATTCCATCAAGGACACACCTCAACAGGGTGCCACTCCCTGGTCCAAGAATATACAAACCATCAAGTGGTATAGCAATATCTTTTTTTTAATCAATTCATCCACTGACAGACATCAAGGGTGAAACAACTGGGATTTATGAATAGAGCAGCAATGAACATGGATTAGCAAGTGTCTCTGTTATCCACCAAAAGGATAAGCTGGAGCTTGAGTTCTATCAATTACTGTCTTCCCATGGAGTTGTCACATTGATTTCCCTACTGGCTATCCAAATTTCCACTCTCATCAGGCATGGATGATGGCTCTCCTTACCCCACATCCTCACCAGCATGACTTGTCATTTGTTTTGTTGACCTTTGTCTTTCTGAGTGGAGTAAAATGAAACTGAATGTAATTTGGTTTTCATTTTCCTGATGACTAAGGATGTTGAACATTTCTTTAAGTGTTTACCAGCCATTTGGATTTAAAAATTTGGAGAATTCTGTGTTTAGTTCTATACCTTAGTTTTTTAATGGTATATTTTTTGTGTTCTTTATATATTTTAGATATTAGTACTCTTTCACAGATCTAACTGCTTCTTTGGTATATTTGCTTGGTAATATTTTCCCATCCTTTTAATCTGAAGTGATGGCTATCTTTGATATTGAGGTGTGTTTCTTGGATGCAGAAGCAGGAAGAATTCTATTTTCAAATATAATCTGTTAGCCTGTGTCTTTTTATTGGAGAACTGAGACATTGACAGTTATTTATGAGTCGTGATTTTGATTCTATTTATTTTTTATAATGTTTTCCCCTCTTTTGATTTACTAGTTTGGAATATTTATTCCTTGTGTATTCTTGCATGTGTTTAACCTCATCATGTTGATATTTTCCTTCTAATGCCCTGAAAAGAGGGATATCTCCATCTATCTATCTATCTATCTATCTATCTATCTATCTATCTATCTATCTATCTATGTATCTATCTATCTTATCAACCCACACATCTACTTTCCATCCATCTCTATAGATTAATCTGTAAAGAGATACTGATTAAATTTAGGGTATTTGCTATAACATGTTTTATGTAATGTTAAACATGCCACAAGGCATAGCTCAGTGTTGTGGTATTCAAAACCACTGGGAAAAGAACCACAGACTCAGTTTAGACTATGATTATTCAATTTTACTGAAGCTGTTAGTAGGGTCATAGTCTCTAGCCAAAATCAGAGACATGGCCCAGATCCAGGGGAAGGAATGACTTTTAAAAGTGAAAACCACAAGAAGTCCTTGAATAACTCTACAAGCTTACAGAAACCAAAGAGCTGTTAACCTCTGACAAAATTAAGCAGTCAAGATGAGCTTAAAATATTCCGTGAATATCTCCATTGGCAGGTAACAAATACTGCTTGAAGACAAGCTTGAAGACAAGGTCCTGCTGCCACCCTCTATCAAGCAATATTTCAGAAAACTTATATTACTGGAACACAATAGAGTCTCTTCAGCAGGCATGTGGTAGTACAGTGGCTGAAGTTTCAAGTAGTTTCTTTGTGACTTGCTGGAACTCTTTCAGGGTGTGTGAACCTAAGGTGAGATCATCTACATACTGCAAGAATGTGACATTCAGGTGCCCTTGGACATACTCAGGTAAGTCTAACTAAAGGCTTTATCAGGGTGGGGGAGTTCTTATAGCCCTCTGATAGTTAAGTCCAGGTCAATAGAATCATGACTTGGGGTCTGTTCATTCAAAGGCAAATATAGGATGGATCACAGGCACCAGAAGTGGAGAAAAACCAACATCCTTCAGGTCTAAGGTATTACATACAGTTTTTCCTGAATCTCATAGGTGGAGCAACGTGTAAGAGTTTGTCATAGTTAGATAGTTTTCACATACTTATTTCCTACCTTTAAGTCAGTCCTAAATCAGCAAAGAACTTTGGTGTCTGACTTAATGATAGGAAGTAATGTAATGATCCCAGATGAGTTGCAGAGGACAAAAATTCCCGTGTCTCTGTGCTGGTTTATATTCTTTGTAATGTTTGCACTAGCTTTTCTCAATATCAGGAACTGTGTTACCCTCATAGGCGATGCTGAGCTCTAGACTTGAACAAGTGGTGAAAGAGTGAGGCCTGTCTACGGGAACTGATCTCTCTTAACACTCCAGGGAAATTTAACATAAATTCTGTTAGAAGAGGGGTACTATCTCCCAGTTTCTTAGTACTCTTCTGTGCTATTTTAAATTCTTTTTCTGTCTACTTGTATCTATTTGTTTTTTTACATCTTTACGGGAGTTCCTCCCCTCCTCTTTTACCAGGTCCTCTACATCATCTTGCATCTCCCATTCACTCTTTCTTAGTTTCTTTTCAGAAAAGAGCAGGCCTACCATGCACATCAGCCAGCCAAGACATATCAGAGTGTCTTATTAAGGCTATAAGACACAATCCTGTAGCAGGAAAAAGTCCCCAAACCAAACAACAGACTCAGAGGCATCTCCTGCTCCCAATATTAGGAGTCCCACAAGAAGACTAAGCAAAATAATTGTGACATATGTATAGCGGGCCTAGGTTAGTCCCATGTAGGCTCCCTGGATGCTAGTTCAGCCTCTGTGGGCCACCGTGAGCCCACGTTATTTGATTCTGTGGGTTTTCTTGTGGTGTCTTTGACCTCTCTGTATCATACAATCCTTTCTCCTTCTCTTTCTCAGGACTCCCTGAGTTCCACCTAATGTTTGTGTATTTCTGCATCTGTTTCCATCAGTGGCTGGGTGAAACCTTTCTGATAACATTTGGGTCAGAAGCTATTCTTAAAAAACATTTCACAGACTTTTCTTTCCTTTCTTTCTTTTCCTTTCCTTTCTTTTCCTTTCCTTTCTTTTCCTTCCCTTTCCTTCCCTTCCCTTCCCTTCCCTTCCCTTCCCTTCCCTTCCCTTCCCTTCCCTTCCCTTCCCTTCCCTTCCCTTCCCTTCCCTTCCCTCCCCTCCCCTCCCCTCCCCTCCCCTCCCCTCCCCTCCCCTCCCCTCCCCTCCCCTCCCCTCCCCTCCCCTCCCCTCCCCTCCCCTCCCCTCCCCTCCCCTCCCCTCCCCTCCCCTCCCCTCCCCTCCCCTCCCCTCCCCTCCCCTCCCCTTCCCTTCCCTTCCCTTTCCTTTCCTTTTTCCATTTTTTTCTTTTTCTTCCTTTTTTTTAATTGGGTATTTATTTCATTTACATTTCCAATGCTATCCCAAAAGCCCCCCACATGCTTCCCCACCCACCCACTTCCCCACCCACCCACTCCCACTTCTTGGCACGGTCATTCCCCTGTATGGAGGCATATAAATTTTGAACGACCAATGGGCCTCTCTTTCCACTGATGTCCGACTAGGCCATCTTATGATTCATATGCAGCTAGAGACACGAGCTCGGGGGAGGGGGGTACTGGTTAGTTCATATTGTTGTTCCACCTATAGGATTGAGGATCCCTTTAGCTCCTTGGGTACTTTCTCTAGCTCCTCCATAGGGGGCCCTGTGATCCATCCAATAGCTGACTGTGAGATTCCACTTCTGTGTTTGCTAGGCCCCTACATAGTCTCACAAGAGACGGCCATATCAGGGTCCTTTCAGTAAAATCTTGCTAGTGTATGCAATGGTGTCAGCGTTTGGAAGCTGATTATGGGATGGAACCCCGGATATGGCAGTCTCTGGATGGTCCATCCTTTCCTCTCATTCCAAATATTGTTTCTGTAACTCCTTCCATGGGTGTTTTGTTCCAAATTCTAAGAAGGGGCAAAGTGTCCACACTTTGGTGTTTGTTCTTCTTGAGTTTCATGGATTTAGCAAACTGTATCTTCTGTCTTGATATTCTAAATTTCTGGGCTAATATCCACTTATCAGTGAGTACATATCATTTGAGTTCTTTTGTGATTGGGTAACCTCACTCAGGATGATGCCCTCCAGGAGAATCCATTTTCCTAGGACTTTCATGAATTCATTCTTTTTAATAGCTGAGTAGTACTCCATTGTGTAAATATACCACATTTTCTGTATCCATTCCTCTGTTGAGGGGCATCTGGGTTCTTTCCAGCTTCTGGCTATTATAAATAAGTCTGCTATGAACACAGTGGAGTATGTGTCCATCTTACCGGTTGGAACACCTTCTGGATATATGCCCAGGAGAGGTTTTTCAGGATCCTCTGGTAGTACAATGTCCAATTTTCTGAGCAACTGCCAGACTGAATTCCAGAGTGGTTGTACAAGCTTGCAATCCCACCAACAATGGAGGAGTGTTCCTCTTTCTCCACATCCTCGCCAGCATCTACTGTTACCTGAATTTTTTATCTTAGTCATTCTGACTGGTGTGAGGTGGAATCTCAGGGTTGTTTTCATTTGCACTTCCCTGATGATTAAGGACTTTGAAATTTTTTTCAGGTGCTTCTCAGCCATTCGTTATTCCTCAGGTGAGAATTTTTTGTTTAGCTCTGAGCCCCATTTTTTAATGGGGTTATTTGATTTACTGGAGTCCACCTTCTTGAGTTCTTTATATATATATTGTATATTAGTTTCCTATGTGATATAGGATTGGTAAAGATCCTTTTCCAATCTGTTGTTGGTCTTTTTGTCTTATTGATGATGTCTTTTGCCTTGCAGAAGCTTTGCAATCTTATGAGGTCCAATTTGTCAATTCTCCATCCTACAGAACAAACCATTGCTGTTCTATTCAGGAATTTTCCCCCTGTACCCATATCTTCAAGGGTTTTCCCTACTTTCTCCTCTATAAGTTTCAGTGTCTCTGGTTTTATTTGGAGTTCCTTAATCCACTTACATTTGACCTTACTATGAGGAGATAGTAATGGATCAATTCGCCTTTTTCTACATGATAACCGCCAGTTGTGCCAGCACCATTTGTTGAAAAGGCTGTCTTTTTTCCACTGGATGGTTTTAGCTACCTTGTCAAAGATCAAGTGACCATAGGTGTGTGGGTTATTTCTGGGTCTTAAATTCTATTCCATTGGTCTACGTGTCTGTCACTATACCAGTACCATGCAGTTTTTATCACAATTGTTCTGTAGTAAAGCTTTAGGTCAGGCATGGTGATTCTACCAGAGGTTCTTTTATCCTTGAGAAGAGTTTTTGCTATACTAGGTTTTTTGTTATTCCAGAAGAATTTGCACATTGCCCTTTCTAATTTGTTAAAGAATTGAGTTGGAATTTTGATGGGGATTGCATTGAATCTGTAGATTGCTTTTGGCAAGATAGCCATTTTTACAATGTTGATCCTGCCAATCCATGAGCATGGGAGATCTTTCCATCTTCTGAGATCTTCTTTAATTTCTTTCTTTATAGACTTGAAGTTTTTATCATACACATCTTTCACTTCCTTAGTTAGAGTCACGCCAAGATATTTTATATTATTTGTGACTATTGAGAAGGGTGTTGTTTCCCTAATTTCTTTCTCAGCCTGTTTATCCTTTGTGTAGAGAAAGGCCATTGACTTATTTGAGTTAATTTTATATCCAGCTACTTCACTGAAGCTGTGTATCAGGTTTAGAAGTTCTCTGGTGGAATTATTAGGGTCACATATATATACTATCAAAACATGTCCAAAAAAGTGATATTTTGACTTCTTCTTTTCCAATTTGTATCCCCTTGATCTCCTTTTGTTGTCAAATTGCTCTGGCTAGGACTTCAAGTACAATGTTGAATAGGTAGGGATAAAGTGGGCAGCCTTGTCTAGTCCCTGATTTTAGTGGGGTTCCTTCAAGCTTCTCACAGTTTACTTTGATGTTGGCTACTGGTTTGCTGTAGATTGCTTTTATCATATTTAGGTATGGGCCTTGAATTCCTGATCTTTCCAAGACTTTTATCATGAATAGGTGTTGGATTTTGTCAAATGTTTTTTCTGCATCTAACGAGATGATCATGTGGTTTTTGTCTTTGTGTTTGTTTATATAATGGATTATGTTGATGGATTTTCGTATATTGAACCATCCCTGCATCCCCTGGATGAAACCTACTTGGTCAGGATGGATGATTGTTTTGATGTGTTCTTGGATTCAGTTAGCAAAAACTTTATTAAGGATTTTTGCATTGATATTCATAAGGGATATTGGTATGAAGTTCTCTATCTTTGTTGGGTCTTTTTGTGGTTTAGGTATCAGAGTAATTGTGGCTTCATAGAATGAGTTGGGTAGAGTACCTTCCATTTCTATTTTGTGGAATAGTTTGTGAAGAACTGGGATTTGATCTTCTTTGAAGCTCTGATAGAACCCTGCTCTAAACGCATATGGTCCTGGCCTTTTTTTGGTTGGGAGACTATTAATGACTGCTTCTATTTCATTAGAGGATATGGGACTGTTTACATCGTTAACTTGATCCTGATTTAACTTTGGTACTTGGTATCTGTCTTGAAATTTGTCCATTTCATCCAGGTTGTCCAGTTTTATTCAGTATAGCCTTTTGTAGAAGGATCTGATGGTGTTTTGGATTTCTTCAGGATCTGTTGTTATGTCTCCCTTTTCAATTCTGATTTTGTTAATTAGGATTCTGTCCCAGTGCCCTCTACTGAATCTGGCTAAGGGTTTATCTATCTTGTTGATTTTCTCAAAGAACCACCTCTTCATTTGGTTGATTCTTTGAATAGTTCTTCTTGTTTCCACTTGGTTGATTTCATCCCTGTGTTTCATTATTTCCTACCGTCTACTACTCTTGGGTGAATTTTCTTCCTTTTGTTCTAGAGCTTTTAGGTGCGTTGTCAACCTGCTAGTGTGTGCTCTCTCTAGTTTCTTTTTGAAGGCACTCAGAGCTATGAGTTTCCCTCTTAGAAATGCTTTCATAGTGTCCCATAAGTTTGGGTATATTGTGGCTTCATTTTCATTAAACTCCAAAAAGTCCTTAATTTCTTTCTTTATTCCTTCCTTGACCAAGGTATCATTGAGAAGAGTGTTGTTCAGTTTCCACATGAATGTTGGCTTTCCATTATATATGTTGTTATTGAACATCAGCCTTAGTCCAAGCTGGTCTGATAGGATGCATGGGACAATTTCTATATTTTTGTATCTGTTGAGGCTTGTTTTGTGTCAAATTTTGTCTTCAATTTTGGAGAAGGTACCATGAGGTGCTGAGAAGAAGGTATACCCTTTTGTTTTAGGATAAAATGTTCTGTAGATATCTGTTAAGTCCATTTGTTTCATCACTTTTGTTAGTTTTCACTGTGTTCCTGTTTAGTTTCTGTTTCCACGATCTGTCCATTGATGAAAGTGGGGTGTTGAAGTCTCCCAATATTATTGTGTGAGGTGCAATGTGTGCTTTTAGCTTTACTAAAGTTTGTTTAATGAATGTGGCTGCCCTTGCATTTGGAGCATAGATATTCAGAGTTGATAGTATCTCTTGGAGGATTTTACCTTTAATGAGTATGAAGTGTCCCTCCTTGTCTTTTTTTATAACTTTGTGTTAGAAGTCGATTTTATTCGATATTAGAAAGGCTACTCCAGCTTGTTTCTTCAGATCATTTGCTTTGAAAATTGTTTTCCAGCCTTTCACTCTGAGGTAGTGTCTGTCTTTTTCTCTGAGATGGGTTTCCTGTAAGCAGCAAAATGTTGGGTACTGTTTGTGTAGCAAGTCTGTTAGTCTGTGTCTTTTTATTGGGGAATTGAGTCCATTGATATTAAGACATATTAAGGAAAAGTAATTGTTGATTCTTATTGTTTTTGTTGTTAGAGGTGGCATTCTTTTCTTGTGGCTTTCTTATTTTAGGTTTGTTGAGGGATTACTTTCTTGCTTTTTCTAGGGCATGGTTTCCATCCTTGTATTGGTTTTTTTCTTCCATTATCCTTTGAAGGGCTGGATTCATGGTAAGATAATGTGTGAATTTGATTTTGTCGTGGAATACTTTGGTTTCTCCATCTATGGTAACTGAGAGTTTGGCTGGGTATAGTAGTCTGGGCTGGATTTGTGTTCTCTTAGTGTCTGTATAACATCTGTACAGGCTCTTCTGGCTTTCATAATCTCTGGTGAAAAGTCTGGTGTAATTCTGATAGGCCTGCCTTTATATGTTACTTGACCTTTTACCCTTACTGCTTTTAATATTCTCTCTCTCTATTTAGTGCATTTCTTGTTCTGATTATTATGTGTCAGGAGGAATTTCTTTTCTGCTTCAGTATATTTGTAGTTCTGTAGGCTTCTTGTATGTTCATGGGTATGTCTTTCTTTAGGTTTGGGAAGTTTTCTTCTATAATTTTGTTAAAGATATTTGATGGCCCTTTTATTTGAAAATCTTCATTCTAATCTACTCCTATAATCTGTAGGTTTGGTCTTCTCATTGTGTCCTGTATTTCCTGCATGCTTTGAGTTAGGATCTTTTTGCATTTTGTATTTTCTTTGATTGTTATGCTGATGTTCCCTATGGAATCTTCTGCACCTGAGATTCTCTCTTCTATCCCTTGTATTCTGTTGCCAATTCTCGGATCTATGATTCCAGATTTCTTTTCTAGGGTTTCTATCTCCAGCGTTGCCTCACTTTGGGTTTTCTTTATTGTGTCTACTTCCCTTTTTTAAGTCTTGGATGGTTTTATTCAATTCCATCACCTGTTTGGTCCTGTTTTCCTGCAATACTTTAAGGGATTTTTGGCTTCCTCTTTAAGGTCTTCTACCTGTTTAGCAATGTTCTCCTGTATATCTTTAGGTGAGTTATTAAAGTCCTTCTTGATGTCCTCTACCACCATCATGAGATATGCTTTTAAATCCGGGTCTAGCTTTTCGGGTGTGTTGGGGTGCCCAGGACTGGGTGGGGTGGGAGTGCTGCGTTCTGATGATGGTAAGTGGTCTTGGTTTCTGTTCGAAAGATTCTTACATTTGCCTTTCGCCATCTGGTAATCTCTGGAGTTAGTTGTTATAGTTGTCTCTGATTAGAGCTTGTTCCTCAGTTGATTATGTTAGCCTCTATCTGCAGAACTGGGAGAGTAGCTCTCTCCTGAGTTTCAGTGGTCAGCATAATCTCTGCAGGCAAGTTCTCCTCTTGGAGGGAAGGTGCCCAGATATCTGGAGTTCAAACCTGCATCCTGCAGAAGTTGTGTTCCACTCACCAGAGGTCCTAAGATCCCGTGGAGAGTCCTCTGGGGATCTTGGGGGTGTCCGCAGACTGGTTGCTGGTGCTGGTGCTGGTGCTGGTGCAGGTGCCGACTGGAAGGGACTTGTGACCCTGGTCAGGCCTGGTTTTCTGCTTCCCTAATTAATGCAGTCTCAGGTCCCACATGATTGGATTGGAGCAGCAGTTTGTTCCACTCGCCAGAGGTCCTAAGATCCTGTGGAGAGTCCTTGGGTACCTTGAAGATGTCTTTGACTCCACGCCCAAGGTGCATCGGTCAGCTGTTCTCATTCTTAATAGCTAAGTAGTATTCCATTGTGTAGATGAACCACATTTTCTGTATCCATTCTTCTATCATGGGACATCTGGATTGTTTCTACCTTCCGGGTATCACAAATAAGGCTGCTATGAACATAGTGGAACACATGCCCCGATGGCATGGTGGGGAATCTTTTGGGTATATTCCAAAGAGTGGTATAGCTGAGTCTTCAGGTAGATCTATTCCCAATTTCTTAGGAACCTCCAGATTGATTTCCAGAGTGGTTGTACCAGTTTGCAATCCCACCAACAATGGAGAGAAATCAGGAAAAAATCTTCACTAACCCCGCATCTGATAGCAGGTTAATATCCAAAATATGTAAAGAACTCAAGAAGTTAATCACCAAAAAACCAAACAACTCAATCAAAAAATGGAGTATAGAACTAAACCAAGAATTCACAATGGAGGAATCTCGAATGGCTGAGAAACACCTAAAGACATGTTCAGAGTCCTTAGTGATCAGAGAAATGCAAATCAAAATCAAAAGGACCCTACAATTGCACCGGTCGGAATGGCTAAGATCAGAACATCAGGTGACAACACATCTTGGAGAGTATGTGGAGAAGAGGAAAATTCAATGCTATTTCTATAGAGTTTTTCTCTCATATTTCTTTGCTTGTGTGTGTGTGTGTGTGTGTGTTACTAACCTTTTGCGTGTATATTATGGTTTCTGAATTTCTGTTTTTATGTATTTTGGTTGTGCATATTTGTTCTTTTTGTTGATTCTTGGTTTGTTTGTTTGTTTTATAAAAATAGAAAGAAAGAAATGGCAGTAGTTGGGTGGTCGGGAGATTCTGAGAGGAGTTTGGAGAGGGGAAAGCATGATCAAAATATATTGTGTGAAAAAAATATTTTTCAATTTAAAATTTTAATTAAACTGTTCTCATTTGTGTTTTTCTTGATGAAAGATCTTATGACACATAAAACTTTGAATAAAGATTTTTCTTCAAAAATTTCTGATTACATTTTGATTCTAATGTTTCTGTCCTCCCTTTCTACCTCAAAACCTTTCCATATATTTTTCCCCACTCTTCGCTAAATTCATGGCTGTGCTTTATTTATTAATAATTATTAAATGCATATGTGCATATTAATCTGTATTCATCAAATATACCTATTCTGTCTGTGTAATGCTACCTGTGTGTATATTCTCAGGGATTTAAAATGTAGCAAACAGAATTGACTGGACATCCTAGAGGAATATTAATTCATAAAGATATAGTGAAGGCTTGGAAGGGAAGCATAGAAAGAGAACATACTTAGAATAAATCCATTGCATATATCCAGTTTACATGAAGTACTCTCAGCCGAGTTCAAAGAAGTCAATTAATACTATGGAGAGACCTTCAGCACAGAACATGAGAATACCAGGAGATTCGGGGAGATGTGTGTGGAGTGTGGAGGAGTAAGTGCTCCTACCTATTAGATTCCACTGACCACATTAGATCCACACCAGTCTTCAGGGATTTGGGGTTTATGAAGCCAAGAATTGACCCAAAGAGATTTCTCATTGGATTTCTATCCCAAGAGGTACCAGAACAAACATCTGCCCCTAGTCTCAGAAAATCACTAGAATTTGTGAAGGTCAATTGATACTCAACACAAAGGAAGACAGAGCTTCAGAAGGACAAAAACTTGGTGCTTGCAGGAGAGAGCATCAGTGCTCAGCACAGTGGTCTCTGTATGGGAGCCATCTGTCTGTTCAATTCACTGGGACAGAGACAGGTAAGTGAAGACTTTCACAGGTTAATAATGGTACTCCAAGCAAAAGATAACTCTCAAAAAATGGCATTTGTCCCCATTTTTGGAAATCAGTACAGAGGGACAGAAACACAGAAGGGTTAGATTCTCAATGGATCCCAGGTTTGATGATGAGTGCTGGGTTGGAGATCTGAAAACAGAATATGATAGAAAGATTTTGTTTCCAGCTCCACTGTATAAACAGCAGAATGTCTGTTCTAATCATGATCAAAGAGTTTGTTAATTTCTGTTATATTTGCCTTATAGTCATAACTAGATGTATTCATTCTCCCAGAGTATTCCACAAAATATGAAATGAAAATAACAAATTTAAATGAATCATATTGATATCTAGATAGTACTTTGAATGTACCCCTTTTGGTCATTGGTGTCCATAGAGATTGGTGGAAAATGCCACAAAAGATATTTTCTTACCTGTTGTTCTGAGGATAGAAAATGCTCTTTACCTTGAGTTGAAAACATCAGTCCAGCCTCCTGGAGTTAGACTTTCCCTCTCTGCTCCAAATCAGGGTTGGCATGACTGGGAGTCACTTAAAAAAACAAATACATCTGTCTAAAATTAAGTATCAAGAAAAATGACCTAATAATGGGGAGGGTGCTGTGTTAATAGGGCTGGAGGTACAGATGCTTCCTCTGCAACTTTTGCTCTCTTGACCACGGTATTTACAGACATTCTAGTTTCTGACCCTGGTGAGGAGCCTCAGCTGCTCTGCTCCTGGCTGAGGCTCAGCTTCTGAAGGTTTTCCTGGGGAGAGTGTTTAATAGAAAGAAAGAAAGGGAGAAAGGAAGAAAGAAAGAAAGAATGAAAGGGAGAAAGGAAGAATGAAAGGGAGAAGGGAAGAAAGAGGGAAGGGAAGAAAAAAAGAAAGAAAGAAAGAAAGAAAGAAAGAAAGAAAGAAAGAAAGAAAGAAAGAAAGAAAGAACTATGTCCCTAATTTATTTCTTGGTCTGTTTATCTTTTATATAATAGAAGGCTACTTTTTTTTTGAGTTAATTTTGTATCCAGCCACTTTATTGAAGGAGTTTATCAGATGTAGAAGTTCTCTTTGACTTCTTCCTTTCCAATTTATATCCGTCTTGATCTTGTTTAGTTGTTTTATTGCTCTAGCTAGTACTTCAAGCATTGTATTGAATAGATGGGGAGAGAGTGGGCAGACTTGCCTTGTCCCTGATTTTAGTGGAATTGTTCTAAGTTTCTCTCCATTTAATTTAATGTTGGCTACTGGCTTGCTGTGTACTGCTTTTATTATGTATAGGTATGTGTCTTGTATCTCTGATCTCTGTAAGTCTTGTAATATGAATGGGTGCTGGATTTTTGTCAAAAGGCCTTTTCAACATCTAATGAGATGATAATGTGTGGGGTTTTTTTATTATTTTTTGTGTGTTTTTTCTTTCCATTTGTTTACATGTAGAATTATGTTGATGATTTTCATATATTAAACCATCCTTGAATCTCTGGGATGAAGCCTACTTAATCATGCTGGATCATGTTTTTGATGTGTTTCTGGGTTAGGTTAGTGAGTACTCTGTTATTTTTAGAGATAGGAGCCTACCCTGAAACTGTCCTCCAAGAGGCTGTATCCAGAAGATGACTAAAACAGATGTAGATACTCAAACCCAAACACTGGAAAGAGTTTGAGGGGCTCTTATGGAAGAGTTGGAGGAAAGATTGAAGGCACTGAAGGGGATTGGAACTTTACAGGAAGTTCAACAGAGACAACTAACCTGACCCTTGGGGGCTCTCAGAGACAGAGAGCATACACAGATTGGACCTAGGCCCCTTGAACATATGAAGCAGATGTTCAGGTTGGTCTTCATGTAGGTCCTCCCAACAATTGAAGTTGGGCAGTCCCTAAAGCTGTTACCTGTCTGTGGAATATGCTCCCCTAACCTGGCTGCCTTGTCTGGTCTCAGTGGGAGAGCATGCACCTAATGCTGCAGAGACTTTATGTGCTGGGGTAGGTGGACACTGAAGGTGGGCCTCCAACCTCACAGAGGAGAAGGGGAGGAGCGAGGGGGGAGGAACTCTCTGAGGGGAGACCGGGAGGGAGGCAGCAATTGGGATATAAGGTAAATAAATAATCACATTAATTAATTAAAAAGAAACCAACAAAAGAATTACCCTAAATACTTATCATTAATCCTATAAAACTAGACTTCAAGTGAATCAAGACCTCAACCTAAGACCCAACAATCTGAAAATGAAAAAGGATAAAACTGATTGTCACTGGAAAGGTATCTCTGAAACGAACCATGGTTCTATAGGCATTGAGATTAATAATTGAAAAACAGGCTCACTTGTAACGGCAATGCTTCTGTACAGCAAAGAGTACCATCATTTGAGTTAAGAGCTATGCTACAGAATGGCAAAATCTTTACCATTTAGACATCTGACAGAGTATTAATATGTAGAATATATAAATAATTAAAAGCTTTTAATGGGAAAATAAACAACCCAACTGACCTTGGGAATGGAACTAAACAGAGAATTTTCAAAAGATGTAACACAAATACTAACATGGCTGTCCTCTGAGAGGTCCAACAAGCAGGTGACTGAGAAAGACACAGATACTTATACCCAACCACTGGACTGAAGTCGGATCCCTTGAGGTTGACTGATAGACACATAGACAGCATAAGAGTGCCTGGTCTGTCATCAGTGGGAGAAGTCACACCTAACCCTTGAGACATTTGAGGCCTTAAGGAGTGGAGAGGCCTAGCAGGGTGGGGACATCCTCTTGGAGACAGGGGGAGGAAGAATGAGCTGAAGAACTGTGGGAGAGCAGATTGGGAGGTGGGCAATGGCTGGACTATAATAATGTAAAAGTAATAAAACAAGGTTCAACATGATAAGTGGTCAGAGAAATGCAATTTAAAACTTTTTTTATTTTTTGAGAATAAATGTTACTCCAGTCAGAATGAACAAGGGGAAAAAAGATAGTCAATCCTAGCAAATATGTAGGGAAAGGAGAATACTTATTCAGTACTAGTGGGAGTGTAAACTGGTACAGCTACTATGGAAATCAGTATGGTGGATCATTAAAGATGGAAACTGATATAGTACATACTTCAGGTATATCACTTTTAAGCATAAACCCAAAGGACTACATACCTTAATGAAGCAACACTTGTTCTTACATGCTCATCACTGCTCTATTCATAGTAGCCTGGAAATTTAAATGACATAAATGTTCATCCTGTGATGAACAGGGAGTGGAAATGTGGTATCTAAAAAATGGAACATCACTCAGCTGTTAAGAGAAATACAATTATGAAGATTTAGGAAAATGAGTGGAGTTGGAAGCAATTATGCTGAAGTGGCCCTGACCCAGAAAGAGAAACATTCCCTGCTTTCTCTCACTTGTAGATATTACCTTTTAAGGTCTAAATATGTGTGCTTCTTTTGGAATACTCACAGAGGAAGCATCTAGTAAGACAACATGTGGAGATAGAAGGGGAGATGACATATAATGTTTCAGAGATGGGAAGGACATTATTAAATAAGACAAATGAAATAATGTGGAGGATTAGACAGAGGGTAGAAGAGATATTATGCAGAAGGTCATGTAACACTGAGACCTTCTGAAAAATCTCTATGGATATCTGCTGCAATAGAACCTTTTTAAATATACTCATATACAGATATAAACATATTCAAATGGGATTACTCTGTAATGAGGTGCACTAGCTCGGCTGGACACCACATGCTACTAAATAAACCTCCTGTATCATTAATAGATTAACACTTGAAAAGATGTTAATTTCTGGATACTGTTGACTCTCAGACATTACAAGCTCTTACTGTTCCTTTTAGTTATATACAAAATATGATGGTAATTTCCTATTGCCAGAGGATCTTACTTAGACAATCAATATGGAGAAATCAAATAGGTACAGACATGCAAGCTTCACCACTATTTGCTTGATTTCACTGTTCTGAAAGATGTTGTGCAGATTTTTGGGGGAGAAAAAAATCACCAATCTCACCCAGTTCTGAACCCTATGAGCTATAGCAACAACCACAGGCTTGGCAAGGCATGGCAACCTGTTGTTCAGTGACATGGATGTTATGGGATAAGCAAACACTTTCTCATTGAATTTGAGACCCACTTCTCTAGATGCAACACATACGTGGAACTGTTAACAAGACTAGGAGAGTGTTGCAAGACCAACCCTAGGTCTACAAATTTTTCAAGGTATGCGGGCATGAGGAAAAGGTAGTATTCATGCACAATGGAATGTTATTCATCCAGAATAACATGATACCCTACATGAAATGGAAAATGGATGGGGATGGAAAATAATGTGTGAAGAAATACAAGCCAGGCACAGAAAGAGATACCGCATTTATCTCTCACATGTGGAAATTAGAAAACTCCATCTTAGTTGGATAATGATCAATAGACTTGCTAATTGGCAAAGATGAAGAAATGCTAAAGGACATAGGACAATGAGAACCAAGTACATTTAGAATGAAGAATAAGTTCCAGGGCTCTGCATAGTGGAGTGAAGACACCCCACAGTCATCTTTTACATATTTACAAATAACTTGAAGAGAGAAGCTCAAAACTAGAAAAGTCAGAGATGAAAAAGTAACCATATCATCAACATTTGCTTAGAATATGTGTTAACGTTTTGAAATATCAACACAGTAATATCTTGTTTTTCCAAATAGTAATAATGATTGACAGCATTCATGGCATATTTATTCATATACTATTTCACAAAGATTTATCACAGAATAGAAAGTATAAACAGATTAAAATGTGAAAAATAACTCTTCACAATGAAGTTATATGCTTTCATGTCAAGGGAAATGGTTACAAAACCTGATCTATAACACAATATATATGTCTGTGTCACCTACAGGTTACTGTGACATGAGCAAGAATGTGAAGAGGAATTCTGGGATCCTGAAAATGTCCTGCATCTTCATAGAACTGTCCTATCAGAAGGTAGCATTGTGTAAAGGACATTAGATGGGTAAAATTATGGGAACTTCTTCTTTAATTGTACCTTGAAAATTATAAAGAAAGATAACATCACTTGCTAAGCTTCCTTTAGTAAAAAATGTTTCACATTCATTTTCAGAGCTGTTTAGTGTAAGAGCCAATGGAAGCTGTATTATGGGTAATGGAAGCCACATCTCCTACACTGAAGGGGTCAACGGCAATGAGAAAGGGAGAGTGTGACATCTATGAAATTGCATCATTACTGGAGAGCTCACATGGACACTCTCTGGTGAACACCATCATGCAATGCTTTTGCCACTCTATATATTCATGGCTACACCTACACGTATGCACTCACTCTACCACAGTGAGAGATGGAATGTGAGTATGTGCCCAACACCAAACAGGTCTGAATGAACCCAAGAAAATATCAATAAATCCACAGCAGGTGTGCCAACATTTCTGATCAAATCTATATCAACCACAATGATAATTAAAATAATTTACCTCAGTCTACTGCACTTAGAGAAAAAGGATAGAACAATTACAATGAATGTCTGAAGTGTGATAAACAGGATCTTTCAGTAAAGGGATTAAGAGCTTGCTCAGGGACAAGGCTTTGACACTGTAGTGAGAACCTATAAGTTCCTGCAGTGTCTTGATGAATAAGGACCCATGGAAGAGACTGAGATATCATGCAGAGCTTTGGTTTGTGAACCCTGAAACTCCTAGAACAGGAATAACTAGTGAAATCAGACGGGTGCTAGATTGGAGTATTCCCAAGTCCACTTTGAGATGGACTAGCAAACTGGAGAGGGGTGTTGCTCTAGAAGAACAAACAGTGGGAAGGAAATTAGAAGAGATCATGACTGTTAGTCTGTTTAAGGACAAGGCTGGATTATTATATACAACATTCCTAGAATCTCAGCTTCCTACAGAATATGTGTTGGTCTCTTGGGAAAAGTACTAATATCACCCTGGGTACTTACCTAGTCATTCCAGCTGCTGCTTCTAGTCAGGATCAAACCAGGCAGCTGCTGCACAGTGTCATGGAGTAGCCCCAGTATCTGTACTATCACAGAAGATAAACTACAGATAAAAGTGGTAGAAAAAAAACTCACTTTGGTGGCCAGTAACTGCCATTTTGCCTGCATTGGTCACCAGAGGCATGTCATAAACTGTTATATCCAACAGACTAAGGCAGTCTTTTTCTGGGTTAAATTGAATGCATGACAGAGAGTAGAATAGCACTTATAGAAAACCACAAATCAATCCTTATTTTCTTCATACATACTGTGTTTAGCAAGCATTATTTTGATACCTCTCATTCCTAAGTGTCTAGCCGAGACACGTGATATCGTCTTACTAAAATGTGATCCTGCTATGTAGAGGAAAAAATTAAAAGCTTTATATCTGCTCACCCATGCATACTGTGAAACAGTCTGATAAACTGCATGTACTTAAGCCCTTTATCCATAGTCCCATTCAGCTCTTTGTTCACTTAGTTTTGATTGCTCATGTACCCATTTCTTCCTTAGAAGACGTGTAAGAACCTAGTATCCAGGTGGGGGGTTGTGGGAACAAATTCACAACAGCCTCTCATGGTTACCTGTAAGCCAGATCTCACCAAGGCTGACCTGAAAATCTACAGAATCTGAGCCTCAGCCAGGAGCAGAGCAGCTGAGGCTCCTCTCCACAGTCAGGAACTGGAGTGTCTGCAGATGCCACAGTCTGGCAACAAAAAAAGAATAAAGAAAGCATCTACACCGCCAGCCCTGTTATTACTGCCCCCCCCTCTTTGTCTTGCCATTTTCTTGATATTAATATAGACATCTGTAATTGTTTCTTTAGGTGACTCCCAGTCATGCTATCCCTGATCAACAGCAGACAGGGTAGGATGAACACCATTAGGACGTGGCTGGTGTTTTAACTTCATGGACAGTGAAGGTCATTTTCTGAAACTCAACAGAGACTCTGAACAATGGAGTAAAGGATTCTCTTCTCTGGCACATTCTCATCATCTGCTCTGGATGCTAAGGCAAGACAGGACAATATTAAGACCCTATCTAGTCATCTGTATATAACTTAGGCACTTCTAAATACACTGGTTTCATTTCAAAATTAGTGTGAGCACTGTGGGTGGGGAATGAGTAAGGCAGTTTATGAACATAAGGCAAAAATATCAGACATGAAAACCTGATCATGACTAGAAGCTAGATATTTTGTTGTTTATACAGTGGAGTAGAAAACCAAATATTTCTATTATTTTCTGCTCTTTGACCCAGGAATTAAGACTCATTGAAATCATGAGTTGATGTCCCTTCATGCTTACATCCATTCAATGGGGGAAAATATTACTTTTATAATGAGACTTCTGCTTTGTAGCTTCATTGTTAGCTAGAAGAGTCACATAAATGAAAATTTTCTTTCCCTCACCTTTCCCTGTCACAGTGACTTTAGATGACAGATGGCTTCCACAAAGTGCACACTGTACTGAGCACAAACTCTCCTTTCCTGCAAGCAGCAAGTCTTTAGTAACCCTCTGAAGCTCTGTCTTCGCTTGAGGACAGATCATTGGCCCTTAGAAGTACCTGTCATTTCTGAGACCAGGGCCAGTTGCTTTTCTTGGTGCCTCCTGGGATAAAAACTCAAGGAGAAAGCTCTTAGGATCAATTAAAGGGGACTCATGGCTACATGACTCAAGCTCCCTGTAGACTGGTGTGGTGGGGGGTAGTCAGGGGAGTTTCATACAGTGGGCAGGAGCAGATGCCACTTTGTACCTCCCTCTGCCAACCCTCTCACACATGTCTCAGAATGTCTTTGATGTTTTCATACCCTGTATGGAAGGTATCACCATAGTACAAATTGACTCCTCTGTATTCTCCTGAGAGTACTTCATCTCTATTTTAAACATATGGTATGTGTTTTTTAAAGTATGATGTATCTACATATCTCTCCTTCCTCTCTTTTCACTTAATCTTGTCTGTATTAAAACATTCATTTGGATCTTAGACTATATATTCGGATAATATTTTACAGACATAACAGGTTATATTTAGGAATATACTTGAATATACATACACTCATATGCCTTCAATGACAATTAATTAATAAGTAAAAAGAAGTCATGGATTTGGAGAAGAATCAGGCAGGGACATTGGAAGGGTTCCCATGGGGAAGGGGACAGTATAAATTTCAAATTAAAGTATAATCTCAACAAGTTTTTAAAAATAATGTTAATTAATATTTTATGTGTCAGCAATCCTTTATTAAAAAAATCCACATTACTCAATTTAAGTAAAACTTTTAATTGAACAATACTTTTTAACAATGTATTCTAATTGCTGTTTCCCATTTCCAAACTTCTCCTAGATCCTCCTTATCCATACAACTCCATGACATTTCTTCCTCTCTGTCTTTAGAAAAACCAATCCATATCCATAAAAATCCAGAAGCCATAACATGCAAGCAAAAGGCCACTCAGAGAAGAGTCAACCAAAGATAGATGAGAGATAAAATCTACTAAAATACTATTGAGTTGATGTTTTCCACAATTTACTGCTGGTCATGGGGTCTACCAGTAAGTGGGGTTTATATTCTTGTTGATTCTCTATTAGTGAGGAAAAATTACCTGTGAGAATTCCAAGGTGTCTCACTATTTGCACATTGTTCAGTTGCAGGTTTCTGTTTGTTCCCACGTACTGCAGGAGAAAGCTTCTTTGATGACGCCTAAATGAAACAATGTGGCAAAATAGCAAAATGTCCTTAGGAGTCACTTTGTTGCTACTTACATTCAGCAGAACTGTGCTCTCCTTGGTCCATGGCCTATTTAGTTGAAGGTTCTTGAGCACATGAACAGTGTCATGAATGGGTTTTATTTCATAGAATAGGCCTTACATCCAATAATATAGTAGTTGGTTACTCCCAAAAGTTTTGTGCCACTGTTGCAACAGTTCATCATGCATTCTCAAGATCAGGAACTGCATTACCCTCATAGGTGAGGCTGAGCTCTAGACTTGAACAATTGGTGAAAAAGTGAGGCCAGTCTAGGGGAACTGATCTCTGTTAACACTCCAGGGAAATTTAACATTAATTCTGTTAGAAGAGGGGTACCCTCTCCCAGTTTCTTAGTACTCTTCTATGGTATTTTAAATTTTTTTTTTCTGTCTACTTATATCTTATTTGTGTTTTTTTACATCTTGACTGCAGTTCCTCCCCTACTCTTTTACCAGCTCCTCTACCTCATCTTGCATCTCCCATTCACTCTCTCTTAGTTACTTTTCAGAAAAGAGCAGGCCTACCATGGATATCAGCCAGCCAAGACATATCAAATTGTAGTAAGACTATACCTCTCCTCTCTTATTAAGGCTATAAGACACAATCCTGTAGCAGGAAAAGGTCACCAAATCAAGCAACAGACTCAGAGGCATCTCCTGCTCCCAATGTTAGGAGTACCACAAGAAGACTAGGCAACATAATTGTAACATACATATAGCTGGCCTAGGTTAGTCCCAGGAAGGCTCCCTGGATGCTAGTTCAGCCTCTGTGAGCCACTGAGAGCCCCCGTTGTATGATTCTGTGGGTTTTCTTCTGGTGTCTTTGACCTCTCTGGATCATACAATCCTTTCTCCATCTCTTTCACAGAAATCCCTGAGTTCCACATAAAATTTGTCTGTGTATTTCTGCATCTGTTTCCATCAGTGTCTGGGTGAAACCTTTCTGATAACATTTGGGTCAGATGATAATCTTAAAAAACACTTCACCGACTTTTCTTTTCTTTCTATTTTTCCTTTCCTTTCTTTTCTTTTCTTTTCTTTTCTTTTCTTTTCTTTTCTTTTCTTTTCTTTTCTTTTCTTTTCTTTTCTTTTCTTTCCTTTCCTTTTCTTTTCTTTCCTTTCCTTTCCTTTCCTTTCCTTTCCTTTCCTTTCCTTTCCTTTCCTTTCCTTTCCTTTCCTTTCCTTTCCTTTCCTTTCCTTTCCTTTCCTTTCCCTTTTCCATTTTTTTCTTTTTTTATTGGGTATTTATTTCATTTATATTTCAAGTGCTATCCCAACAGCCCCCACATGCTCCTCCAACCACTCGCTCACGCACCCACTCCACCACCCACCCACTCCCACTTCTTGGTCCTGGCATTCCCCTGTACTGAGGTCTATAGAGTTTACACAACCAATGGGCCTCTCTTTCCACTGGTGGCTGAATAGGCCATCTTCTGATTTATATGGAGCTAGAGACACGAGCTTGGGGGCGGGGGGGATTGTGGATCCCTTTAGCTCCTTTGGAACTTTCCCTAGCTCCTCCATTGGGGGCCCGGTGATCCATCCAATAGCTGATTGCGAGCATCCACTTCTGTGTTTGCTAGGCCCCTGCATAGTCTCACAAGAGACAGCCATATCAGGGTCCTTTCAGTAAAATCTTCCTAGTGTATGCAATGGTGTCAGCGTTTGGAAGCTGATTATGGGATGGATCCCTGGATATTGCAGTTTGGTCCATCCTTTTGTCTCAGCTCCAAACATTGTTTCTGTAACTCCTTCCATGGGTGTTTTGTTACCAATTCTAAGAACGGGCAAAGTGTCCACACTTTGGTCTTTGTTCTTCTTGAGTTTCATGGGTTTACCAAATTGTATCTTATATCTTGGGTATTCTAAATTTCTGGGCTAATATCCTCTAATCATTGAGTACATATCATTTGAGTTATTTTGTGATTTGGTTACCTCACTCAGGATGATGCCCTCCAGGACCATCCATTTGCCTAGGAATTTCATGAATTCATTCTTTTTAATAGCTGAGCAGTACACTATTGTGTAAATATACCACATTTTCTGTATCCATTCCTCTGTTGAGGGGCATCTGGCTTCTTTCCAGCTTCTGGGTATTATAAATAATGCTGCTATGAATATAGTGGAGCATGTGTCCATCGTACCGGTGGAACATCTTCTGGATATATGCCCAGGAGAGGTATGTTCTGAGTAACTGCCAGACTGAATTCCAGAGTGGTTGTAAAAGCTTGCAATCCCACCAACAATGGAGGAGTGTTCCTCTTTAGCCACATCCTCACCAGCATCTGCTGTCACCTGAAGTTTTTATCTTAGCCATTCTGACTGGTGTGAGGTGGAATCTCAGGTTTGTTTTGATTTGAATTTCCCTGATGATTAAGGACTTTGAAAATTTTTTCAGGTGCTTCTCAGCCATTTGTTATTCCTCAAGTGAGAATTTTTTGTTTAGCTCTGAGCCCCATTTTTGAACGGGGTTTTTTAATTTTCTGGAGTCCACCTTCTTGAATTCTTTATACATATTGTATATTAGTTCCCTATCTGATTTAGGATTGGTAAAGATCCTTTCCCAATCTTTTGGTGGTCTTTTTGTCTTATTGATGGTGTCTTTTGCCTTGCAGAAGCTTTGCAATTTTATGAGGTCCCATTTGTCAATTCTCCATCTTACAGGACAAGCCATTGCCGTTCTATTCAGGATTTTTCCCCTGTACCCATATCTTCGAGGGTTTTCCCTACTTCCTCCTCTATAAGTTTCAGTGTCTCTTGCTTTATGTGGAGTTCCTTAATCCACTTAGATTTGACCATAGTACGAGGAGATAGTAATGGATCAATTTACATTTTTCTACATGATAACCGCCAGTTGTGCCAGCACCATTTGTTGAAAATGCTCTTTTTTCCACTGGATGGTTTTAGCTCCCTTGTCAAAGATTAAGTGACCATAGCTGTGTGGGTTATTTGTAGTTCTTGAATTCTATTCCAGTTGTCTACTTGTCTGTCGCTATACCAGTACAATGCAGTTTTTATCACAATTGCTCTGTAGTAAAGCTGTAGGTCAGGCATGATGATTCTACCAGAGGTTCTTTTATCCTTGAGAAGAGTTTTTGCTATCCTAGGTTTTTTGTTATTCGAGAAGAATTTGCAGATTGCCCTTTCTAATTTGTTGAAGAATTGAGTTGGAATTTTGATGGGGATTGCATCGAATCTGTAGATTGTTTTTGGCAAGATAGCCATTTTTACTATATTGATCCTGCCAATTCATGAGCATGGGAGATCTAGACAACTACTGAGATCTTATTTAATTTCTTTCTTCGGAGACCTGAAGTTCTTATTATAAAGATCTTTTACTTCCTTATTTAGAGTCAGGCCAAGATATTTTATATTATTTGTGACTATTGAGAAGGGTGTTGTTTCCCTAATTTCTTTCTCAGCCTGTTTATCCTTTGTGTAGAGAAAGGCCATTGACTTGTTTGAGTTAATTTTATATCCAGCTACTTCACTGAAGCTGTGTATCAGGTTTAGGAGTTCTCTGGTGGAATTTTTAGGGTCACATATATATACTATCATATCATGTGCAAAAAGTGATATTTTGACTTCTTCTTTTCCAATTTGTATCCCTTTGATCTCCTTTTGTTGTCGAATTGCTCTGGCTAGGACTTCAAGCACAATGTTTAATAGGAAGGGAGAAAGTGAGCTGCCTTGTCTAGTCCCTGATTTTAGTGGGATTGCTTCCAGTTTCTCACCATTTACTTTGATGTTGGCTACTGGTTTGCTGTAGATTGCTTTTTTTCATGTTTAGGTATGGGCCTTGAATTCTGGATCTTTCCAAGACTTTTATCATGAATGGGTGTTGGATTTTGTCAAATGATTTCTTCTCATCTAATGAGATGATCATGTGGTTTTTGCCTTTGTGTTTCTTTATATACTGGATTACATTGATGGATTTCTGTATATTGAACCATCCCTGCATCCCCTGGATGAAACCTACTTGGTCAGGATGGATGATTGTTTTGATGTGTTCTTTGATTCAGTTAGCAAAAACTTTATAAAGGATTTTTGCATTGATATTCATAAGGGAAATTGGTCTGAAGTTCTCTATCTTTTTGGGTCTTTTATGGTTTAGGTATCAGAGTAATTGTGGCTTCATAGAATGAGTTGGGTAGGGTGTCTTCTGTTTCTATTTTGTGGAATAGTTTGTGGAGAACTGGGATTTGATCTTCTTTGAAGGTCTGACAGAACTCTGCACTAAATCCATATTGTCCTGGGCTTTTTTTGGTTGGGAGACTATTAAGGACTGCTTCTATTTCTTTAGGGGATATGGGACTGTTTAGATGGTTAACTTGAACCTGGTTTAACTTTGGTACCTGGTATCTGTCTAGAAATTTGTCCATTTCGTCCAGGCTTTCCAGTTTTGTTGAGTATAGCCTTTTGTATAAGGATCTGATGGTGTTTTGGTATTCTTCAGGATCTGTTGTTATGTCTCCTTTTCATTTCTGATTTTGTTAATTAGGATGCTGTCCCTGTGCTCTCTAGTTACTCTGGCTAAGAGTTTATCTATCTTGTTGATTTTCTCAAAGAACCAGCTCCTTATTTGTTTGATTCTTTGAATAGTTCTTCTTGTTTCCACTTGGTTGATTTTGCCCCTGGTTTGATTATTTCCTGCCGTCTACTCCTTTTGGGTGCATTTTCTTCCTTTTTTTTCTAGAGCTTTTAGGTGTGTTGTCAACCTGCTAGTGTATGCTCTCTCTTGTCTCTTTTTTGAAGGCATTCAGAGCTATGAGGATCCCTCTTAGAAATGCTTTCATTGTGTCTCATAAGTTTGGGTATGTTGTGGCTTCATTTTCATTAAACTCTAAAAAGTCTTTAATTTCTTTCTTTATTCCTTCCTTGACCAAGGTATCATTGAGAAGAGTGTTGTTCAGTTTCCATATGAATGTTGGTTTTCCATTATTTATGTTGTTATTGAAGATCAGTCTTAGTTCATGGTCATCTGATAGGATGCATTAGACAATTTCAATATTTTTGAATCTGTTGAGGCTGGATTTGTGACCAATTATGTGGTCAATTTTGGAGAAGGTACCATGAGGTGCTGAGAAGAAGGTATACCCTTTTGTTTTAGGATAAAATGTTCTGTAGATATCTGTTAAGTTCATTTGTTTCATCACTTCTGTTAGTTTCACTGTGTCCCTGTTTAGTTTCTGTTTCCATGATCTGTTCATTGATGAATGTGGGGTGTTGAAGTCTCCCACTATTATTGTGTGAGGTGCAATGTGTGCTTTTAGCTTTACTAAAGTTTCTTCAATGAATGTGGCTGCCCTTGCATTTAGAGCATAGATAATCAGAATTGAGAGTTCCTCTTGGAGGATTTTAACTTTTATCAGTATGAACTGTCCCTCCTTATCTTTTTTGATACCTTTGGGGTCGAAGTCGATTTTATTTGATATTAGAATGACTACTCTAGCATGTTTCTTCAGAACATTTGCTTGGAAAATTGTTTTCCAGCCTTTCACTCTGAGGTAGTGTCTGTCTTTTTCCTTGAGATGGGTTTCCTGTAAGCAGCAGAATGTTGGGTCCTGTTTGTGTAGCCAGTCTGTTAATCTATGTCTTTTTATTGTGGAATTGAGTCCATTGGTATTAAGAGATATTAAGGAAAAGTAATTGTTGCTTCCTATTATTTTTGTTTTTAGAGTTGGTGACCCGGGCTACAGTCTCGCCAGCGAAAACGCATGCAGGCCACTCGAATCCATCTGCAGTAAAGCTTTAATACATATTGAGAGATAGATAATCAGCTTCAGGAGAGGAGACCCAGAGAGCAGAAAACCCTTCCCTTTTATAGGCTGCGAAGTACGGTTGGAGATGTGCACCACCCGGATTGGCTGCCCACTATCAGTCAGTTAATGCCACGAGAGAGGCAGGGCTCAGGTAATGGAAAGATACCCTGATGCCTGCGCATACTTTACTATGAGCAACGGATGTCAGTGCCATCTTTTAACAGCGACAGTGAGGGTGGCTCCTCACATCTCCCCCTTTTCTTTTATTTTAGAAGCAACAGGCCACCCAGTACTGAGAGTGGAGACAGAGGTCAAATCCCCAGTGTGCAAGCATAAGGGCTTTACACAAAACCTCCTCCCAGGCTCGTCACTGGAGGGGTCTTGGTCTGCTACCGTGTCGTTTTTCCTGGGGGAAGGACACTTGGACACTCAACCTTCATACAAGATGACATGTCTCCCTAGAATAGGCTCATCTTATGCCACAGAGCCTTTCTACTGCAGTGCTTAGTCGTAGTACAACTCTCCCGGGCTGCTGAAGCACACTCACTCTATCCCGTGCAATGAGACTAGCCTCGTGGGGTGCAAGAGCTGAGCGGCCAGAGACCTATTGCTTAAGCATCAATAATCATATATCGGGGGAGGCACCATGCTCCAAAGCAACAAGCGCCTGGGTTACTACCATCCTGTCCCTCCTTGTTTGGGCTTTAAGTTTGCAGATCATCCATAGTAGGAGCAGTACTCCACCGCACACAGCCACTCCAAACAAACCCACCCCCACCCACTCCTTGAAGTAGGAGAATGCTGCAGAAATCCAGGTAGAAAATCCTTCCATCAATGACAGGTCAAGACGTGCCGAATTGACTTGTAAGACGGCAATCCTCAGCTCCCTCTATGGTCCAATTCTGTAACAAATAATGAGACAAAGCCTTTGACAGGTTAGCTGCTCTTGTAAAATTCTCAAATTGAATTGAGATGATACAGAGGCTAGGCAGCTTATGTTCGCAACCCAGCTGAGCCATTTGCCACAGGACATCCACCTGCTCTTGGACCAGATCAATCCGTTGGTTTACCAACATGAGGCCTCCCTATATCTGGGAGTTGGCCGTGGCCTGCCTGTCCAGGGCCGATGTCACTCTTGCTGAAAGGTCATTGATGGTTTGCGTTGTCTGAACCGTAGCAGACAAGGCAAGGGCCAAAGTAGTGATAGAGGCAGCTATTGCTGCTGTTGCTACCAAGCCAACTATAATAGCAGAGATTCCAAAATCTCTCTTTTCTTTAAATAAGCTTAAACTGCCAGGGGCTTCCACAGGAACTGGAACAAATTTAGACATGCGAGTAACCTAAGCAAAGGGATACTTAGTAGCATCCCAACACAGGGCATAGAAACATTCATTAAGCAAGTAATCTAACTCTAATTGATTACTATTTAAACTTTTTTTTACTTACCACCCACAGAAAGGGGGCCAAACACTCTATAAGGATATACACTGGCTTTGGTCTTTCAAGTCAGAGATCATCACAAAGCACAGGCTTCCTTTGAGGGAAAAGTTCTATTTTCCATCAGAGCCTGAATTTGCCCATCTAATGGTAAAAAGGAAAGTCCCAGCTCCCTATCAGTAGTAAAGAAACGTGGAAACACTTGTGCACTGTGCATGAAACACTTGTGCAGTGTGCATGACGGGCATGGGCGGGGGAAAGGTGGACATAATACCCCAACGCAATTTCCCCGATATACTAGGAACCAGGATCTCCAGTAGAAGGGTCAGTATCCATCGTTGTTTCAGTGTTCCCTCTTTTGTCCACGTCTTCTAAAGGGGAGATCCTTCGGGTGAGGCGTTCTGGAACCCAAAGAGGATTGTCTTCTTCCTGTGGAAAAACACAAATAGCTCCCCTGGATCTTATTAAAATAGGATCCGGGCCCCTCCATTTTCTGGTTAAGACATCTTTCCATTTGATCATTTCTCTAGGTCTGTTTGATTCTGAACAGTGACGATCAGCCGCAGTGCAGCCTTGTTCATCAAGATTCAAAAAATTAAGACTAAAGAGTGCCATAGAGACGGCCAATCGATGTTAAGGGCAGAGCCTCGTCGACTCCCCCTTTCTGTTTCCATATATTGTCCCATATTAGGGAGTGTAGCCTTTGCTATCATTTGCCAATCTGATGGGGTCATGGCCATATTGGCGAATCTCTCGACCTGAACCAGAGTAAAATTGGCACTGACCCCATAATTAAGGACAGATTCAGCAAGTTCTTTAAGTTGTTTATAGTCCACTGGGGCATGCATACGCCCTGCCTCCCCAGTATGAAAGACTGGAAATGCCATCTGTATCTTTTTTAACTTTTCCTGAGGAAAAAAAGAGTTAGCACTATACCACAATTCATAAAGCGGTGGCGCTATGGACACAGTAGCTGGTATGCTACCCTTTTTATTACTTCCTGATCGTGACCATCGATCAGGGTTATATCTTTTTTCTTTATATTTTGCTGCCTCCTCCTCTAATTCAGCCTCCTTACTGGGGTCTAGATTTCGGACCCTGAACTATCTATCTCTAAGGCCTCCAAGTCATGGATAGGATAAAAATTAGTATAAGGCTTTTTCTTAGTAGAGGGCTCAGTTACACTGCCCTTCTTTCTCTCTCCCCTTCCTTCTGAATCCCGGGGAGGTCCCTTTTTTTTAGGCATGTCTTTCTTTTTTCGAGCTCCTATTCTCTCACTCCGTTCCGTTTCTGACATACTGTCCTGAACCTCTTCTAGTGTTCCCTGTCCCTCCACAATGGTGGGTCGGTAAGTTTCATCCTCTAGACAGTTTTTTATCAGCTTCCAAATTGCCTTGGTGTCCAGGCGTAAGTCTCCCTATTCATACTTATGGTCCAGGTCCCTTCCTAGCTTATTCCATGAGGCAACAGTTAGAGATCCCAAACAGGCATACCAGGGAGCAACGCGATCCACTTCCTTAACAAAATTCTTGCAGCATATGGGAGGTGACCTGCAGATCACGCTGCTTTAGCACTGCCTATAATGTGGTGATCACTGACTGTGAGGAGCCCATGATAGAGTGAGTGCCTATGAGTGATCTACGCCTGACTTATGGTACTCCTTAAGCAAAGTGAAAGTAAACACGGTGCTCTGCTCCCTTATCTACGGAAGGCTTTCAAGATACCTCGGTGCTGCTGCTTATCTACCATCGGACTGACCACACCTCAAATTTCAACACCAGCCTCGATGGACAAAATAAGAATTTCAGCACCAGCCTCGATGGACAGAATAAAAATTTCAGCACCAGCCTCGATGGACAGCAGTACCAACCTCAATGGACAGAATAAAAATTTCAGCACCAGGCTCGATGGACAGCAGCACCAGCCTCGATGGACATAAAAAAATTTCAGCACCAGCCTCAATGGACAGAATAAAATTTCAGCATCAGCCTCGATGGACAGAATAAGAATTTCAGCACCAGCCTCGATGGACAGAATAAACGGAATAAAGGCCAGGGCAACCAAGACTAGAGCTTCTGCCGCCCCTTCTTAGGGTGCATCTAGATTAAGACTGAAATCAAAAGGGATAAGAGGTTCACGATCAGACATACCTTTCGGAACTTACCTTTTCCCTGCGGTTCTGAACCCACCCCGTCTCCAGGGGTTCTCCTCAATGCCAATGATGTTAATCCCGGGTTTCCAGAACCAGATGACCTGCGCTACCTTCTCGCCAGCGAAAACGCACGCAGGCCACTCGGATCCTTCTGCAGTAAAGCTTTACTACATCTCGAGAGATAGATGATCAGCTTCAGGAGAGGAGACCCAGAGAGCAGAAAACCCTTCCCTTTTATAGGCTGCGAAGTACGGTTGGAGATGTGCACCACCCGGATTGGCTGCCCACTATTAGTCAGTTAATGCCACGAGAGAGGCAGGGTTCAGGTACTGGAAAGATACCCTGATGCCTGCGCACACACTTTACTACGAGCAACAGATGTCAGCACCATCTTGTAACAGCGATTGTGAGGGCGGCTCCTCACAAGTTGGCGTTCTGTTCTTGTGACTTTCTTATTATAGGTTTGTTGAGGGATTACTTTCTTGCTTTTTCTAGGGCATGGTTTCCATCCTTGTATTGTTTATTTTCTCTCATTATCGTTTGAAGGGCTGGGTTCATGGAAAGATAATGTGTGAATTTGGTTTTGTCGTGGAATACTTTGGTTTCTCCATCTACGGTAATTGAGAGTTTGGCTGGGTATAGTAGTCTGGGCTGGCATTTGTGTTCTCTTAGTGTCTGTATACCATCTGTACAGGATCTTCTGGCTTTCATAGTCTCTGGTGAAAAGTCTGGTGTCATTCTGATAGGCCTGCCTTTATATGTTACTTGACCGTTTTCCCTTACTGCTTTTAATATTCTCTTTTTATTTAGTGCATTTGCTGTTCTGATTATTATGTGTCAGGAGGAATTTCTTTTCTAGTCCTGTCTATTTGGAATTCTGTAGGCTTCTTGTATGTTCGTGGGCATGTCTTTCTTAGGTTTGAGAAGTTTTCTTCTATAATTTTGTTGAAGATATTTGATGGCCCTTTTATTTGAAAAATCTTCATTCTCATCTATTCCTGTTATCTGTAGATTTGGTCTTCTCATTGTGTCCTGGATTTCTTGAATGTTTTGAGTTAGGATCTTTTTGCATTTTGTATTTTCTTTGATTGTTGTGCCAATGTTCTTTATGGAATCTTCTGCACCTGAGATTCTCTCTTCTATCTCTTGTATTCTGTTGCTGATGCTTGCATCTATGATTCCAGATTTCTTTCCTAGAGTATCTATCTCCAGTGTTGCCTCAATTTGGGTTTTCTTTATTGTGTCTACTTCCCTTTTTAAGTCTTGGATGGTTTTATTCAATTCCATCACCTGTTTGGTCATGTTTTCCTGCAATTCTTTAAGGGATTTTTGTGCTTCCTCTTTAAGGTCTTCTACCTGTTTAGCTGTGTTCTCCTGTATATCTTTAAATGAGTTATTAATGTCCTTCTTGATGTCATCTACCACAATCATAAGATATGCTTTCAAATCCGGGTCTAGCTTTTTGGGTGTGTTGGGGTGCCCAGGACTGGGTGGGGTGGGAGTGCTGTGTTCTGATGATGGTGAGTGGTCTTGGTTTCTTTTAATAAGATTCTTACATTTGCTTTTTGCCATCTGGTAATCTTTGGAGTTAGATGTTATAGTTGTCTCTGGTTAGAGCTTGTTCCTCAGGTGATTATGTTAGCCTCTATCAGAAGACCTGGGAGACTAGCTCTCTCCTGAGTTTCAGTGGTCTGCAGGCCAAGCTCTCCTCTTGGAGGGAAGGTGCCCAGATATCTGGTGTTCGAACCTGCCCCCTTCAGAAATTGTGTTCCACTCACCAGAGTTCCTAAGATTCCGTGGAGTGTCCTCTGGGGACCTTGGGGGTGTCTGCAAACTGGTTGCTGGTGCTGGTGTTGGTGCCGACTGGAAGGGACTTGTGACCCCGGTCAGGCCTGGTTTTCTGCTTCCCTAATTAATGCAGTCTCAGGTCCCACATGATTGGATTGGACCAGCAGTTTGTTCCACTCACCAGAGGTCCTAAGATCCTGTGGAGAGTCCTGTGGGGACCTTGAAGGTGTCTGCGACTCCACGCCCAAGGTGCGTCAGTCGGATGTTCTCATTCTTAATAGCTAAGTAGTATTCCATTGTGTAGATGAACCACATTTTCTGTATCCATTCTTCTATCATGGGACATGTGGGTTGTTTCTAGCTTCTGGATATCACATATAAGGCTGTTATGAACATAGGGGAACACATGCCCCGATGGCATGGTGGGGAATCTTTTGGGTATATTCCAAAGAGTGGTATAGCTGAGTCTTCAGGTAGATTTATTCCCAATTTCTTAGGAACCTCCAGATTGATTTCCAGAGTGGTTGTACCAGTTTGCAATCCCACCAACAATGGAGACAAATCAGGAAAAAATCTTCACTAACCCAATATCTGATAGCGGGTTAATATCCACAATATGTAAAGAACTCAAGAATTTAATCACCAAAAAAACAAACAACTCAATCAAAAAATGGAGTATAGAACTAAACCAAGAATTCACAATGGAGGAATCTCGAATGGCTGAGAAACACCTAAAGACATGTTCAGAGTCCTTAGTGATCAGATGAATGCAAATCAAAAGGACCCGACAATTGCACCAGTCAGAATGGCTAAGATCACAACATCAGGTGACAACATATCTTGGAGAGGATGTGGAGAAGAGGAAAACTCAATGGTATTTCTAGAGTTTTACTCTCATATTTCTTTGGGTGTGTGTGTATGTGTGTGTGTGTGTGTGTGTGTGTGTGTGTGTGTGTGTCTGTGTATGTGTGTGTGTGTGTGTGTGTGTGTGTGTGTTACTGACCTTTTGCTTCTATATTATGGTTTCTGAATTTCTGTTTTTATATATTTTGGTTGTGCATATTTGTTCTTTTTGTTTATTCTTGGTTTGTTTCTTTGTTTGTTTTATAAAAGTAGAAAGAAAGAAATGGCAAGAATTGGGTGGTCGGGAGATTCTGAGAGGAGTTTGGAGTGGGGAAAGCATGATCAAAATATATTGTGTGAAAAAAATATATTTCAATTTAAAATTTTAATTAAATTGTTCTTATTTGGGTTTCTCTTAATAAAAGATCTTATGACACATAAAACTTTGAATAAAGATTTTTCTTCAAAAATTTCTGATTACATTTTGATTCTAATGTTTCTGTCCTCCATTTCTACCTCAAAACCTTCCCATATATTTTCCCCACTCTTCTCTAAATTCATGGTTGTGCTTTATTTATTAATAGGTATTAAATGCATATGTGCGAATTCATCTGTATTCATCAAATATACCTATTCTGTCTGTGTAATGCTACCTATGTGTATATTCTTAGGGATTTAAAATGTAGCAAACAGAATGGACTGGGCATCTGGGAGGGATATTAATTCATGAAGATATATTGAAGGCTTGAAGGGAAGGATAGAAAGAGAACATACTTAGAAAAAATCCATTGCATATATCCAGTTTACATGAAGTACTCTCAGCCGAGTTCAAAGGATTCAATTAATACTATGGAGAGACCTTCAGCACAGAACATGAGAATACCAGGAGGTTCTGGGAGATGTGTGTGGAGTGTGGAGGAGGAAGTGCTCCTACCTATGAGATTCCACTGACCACACTCATCCACACCAGTCTTCAGGGATTTGGGGTTTATGAAGCCAAAAGGTTTTCTTTAATTGAGCCTAAGAGATTTCTCGTTGGATTTCTATCCCAAGAGGTACCAGGACAAACATCTGCCCCTGGTCTCAAAAAATCACAGGAATTTGTGAAGGTCAATTGATACTCAACACAAAGGAAGACAGAGCTTCAGAAGGACTAAGACTTGGAGCTTGTAGGAGAGAAAGTCAGTGCTCAGCACAGTGGTCACTGTGTGGAAGCCATCTGTCACTTCAATTCACTGGGACAGAGACAGGTGAGTGAAGACTTTCACAGGTTAATAATGGTAGTACAAGCAAAAGATAATTCTCTAAAAATGGCATTTGTTCCCATTTTTTGAAATCAGTACAGAGGGACAGAAATACAGAAGGGTTAGGTTCTCAATGGATCTCGGGTTTAATGATGAGTGCTGAGTCCGAGATCCGAAAACAGATTATGATAGAAAGATTTTTGTTTTCTGATCCATTGTATAAACACCAGAATGTCTAGTTTCTAATCATGATCAAAGAGTTTGTTAATTTCTGTTATATTTGCCCTATAGTCATAACAGGACGTATTCATTCTCCCACAGTATTCCCACAAATTATGAGATGAAAATAACAAATTTAAATAAATCATATTGATGTCTAGATAGTACTTTACATCATATTGATGTCTAGATAGTACTTTAAATGTACCCCATTTGGTCATTTAGTCTTGATCCACTTGAAGTCTACTTTTATAAAGATTAATGATACGTATTTAGTGTAATTATTTGTTGGTTTGTTTTTAATTTATTTATTTATTTATTTATTTATTTACTTTATGTCCCAATTGAAGCCTCCTGCCCAGTCTCCCCTCAGAGAGTTCCTCTCCCCTTGCTCCTCCCCTTCTCCTCTGTGAGGGTGGAGGTACACTGTGAGTTTCCCCCTACCCCAGCACAAAAAGTCTCTGCAGGACTAGGTGCATGCTCTCCCACTGAGACCAGACAAGGCAGCCCAGTTAGGGGAGCATATTCCACAGACAGGTAACAGCTTTAGGGAGAGTACCACTTCAATTATTGGGAGAACTCACATGAAGACCAAGCTGCACATCTGCTACGTATGTGTGAGGGGCCTAGGTCCAGCCTGTGTATGCTCTTTGTTTGGTGCCTCAGTCTCTGAGAGCCCCAAGTGTTAGGTTAGTTGACTCTGTTGAGCTCCCTGTAGAGTTCCCATCCCCTTCAGGGCCTTCGAACTTTCCTCCAACTCTTCCATAAGGGTCC
The DNA here is from genome assembly GCF_978045245.1 of Mus caroli. Lineage (NCBI taxonomy): Eukaryota > Metazoa > Chordata > Mammalia > Rodentia > Muridae > Mus > Mus caroli. The sequence continues at coordinate 4,970,443 of NW_028227263.1, forward strand.
CCCAACCTCTGTCCAGTGTTTGGGTGTGAGTATCAACATCTGTTTTAGTCATCTTCAGGATAGAGCTTCTTGGAGGACAGTTATGCTAGGCTCCTGTCTCTAAAAATAACAGGGTGCTTGCAAACCTAACCCAGAAACACATCAAAAGCATGATCCAGCATGATCACGTAGGCTTCATCCCAGAGATTCAGGGATGGTTTAATATATGGAAATCATCAACATAATTCACATGTAAACAAATTGAAAGAAAAAACACACATGATCATCTCATTAGATGTTGAAAAGGCCTTTTGACAAAAATCTAACACCCATTCAGGTTATAAGACTTAGAGAGATCAGGGATACAAGGCACATACCTATACATAATAAAAGCAGTATACAGCAAGCCAGTAGTCAACAATAAATTAAATGGAGAGAAACTTAAAACAATTCCACTAAAATCAGGGACAAGGCAAGTCTGTCCACTCTCTCCCCATCTATTTAATACAATACTTGAAGTACTAGCTACAGCAATAAAACAACTAAAAGAGATCAAGAAGGATACAAATTAGAAAGAAAGAAGCCAAAGAGAACTCCTACAGCTCATAAATTCCTTCAGTAAAGTGGATGGATACAAAATTAACTCAAAAAAATTAGTAGCCTTCCATTACATAAAAGATAAGCAGACCAAGAATTGAATTAGGGAAATAATTCTTTCTTTCTTTCTTTCTTTCTTTCTTTCTTTCTTTCTTTCTTTCTTTCTTTCTTTCTTTCTTTCTTTCTTTCTCTTTCTTTCTTTCTTCCTTCCTTCCTTCCTTCCTTCCTTCCTTCCTTCCTTCTTTCTTTCTTTCTTTCTTTCTTTCTTTCTTTCTTTCTTTCTATTAAACACTCCCCACAGTCCCGACTCACAGAGACCCTCCTGCCAGTTTTTACAATAGCCACAAGTAATATAAAATAGCCTCACCTAACTCTAACAAAGCAAGTGATAGTATAATACTTCTATGTGTAATCAACAGGTTTGACCATGATCATTAGTCAAAAACGTTTTGTTTTTCTTTTCTCTAGTGTGTACATTTTTTACTCCTTTGAGGTAAATTATGTATCCATAAGTTCATGGAGATAAGTCTGGCTCCTCAATCACCTGATGGATTACATTTCTCCGTCATTGCTTTTTAGAGGTGTCATTTATAAATCTGTTATTTCTCATTTTGTTATATGTGCTATTGGTAACAAAAATCAATCAAAGGTAAAAATTTTAATGGATTTCAATTATTCTTTAATATTTTTCTTTAACTCAGCCTGAGGTGATCTTAATCAGTGCTCTCCTGGGAAGGTGCTGAGTGTCACTCATAGACTATCAGGACTATCAGGAGTATAGTCCAAAATCCAGGTTTGCTTGATTAGCTAGACAGATTCAAAATATGCCAGGACAATATAAGAAATTTACATCTGAATTCTTTTTTCTGAGGATCAATTTGAAATATCAATCTGTATATTTGTGCTCTCTAGTGCAATAGAACATAAGGTCAGAGCCAACACTGTCCTTATGGTTGAAGACAGCAAATACTTCATTTGAATACCTCCAGTTTGAATGGAGGTAGAAATAATGTTTAAAATTCAACATGTATGATCAGCATAAGGAGAAAATAGGTTGTGAGGCACATTACAGAAACAATACAGGACATAAAATGTGACCAAAGAAAATGCAATTTAGGAGATGGGTGTAGGACAAATTGTGGAAGTGCTGAGCACCACTGGATACAGTAAGTGAAGCACACTACACTGGCTAATATGCCATGGATGTGCTCAGTCATGAAGGAAAATATCCTTTTATCTTGGGCACTGAAAAAGCTGCAAATCAAAGACTATTTCCAGAAAATTGACACTGCAAATAATAGCCACAAAAATGTTTACATATGGGATAGAGTATCTTTACATAGGGACTCATGAAACCCTTAGAAAAAGTGAATGGGTGATGTCAGATGAGACTTCTGTATCAAGCAATAGAATGTGGTTTGCTGAAGGACTGGAGAGAGACAGAGAATTTGTACTTAGGGCCCAAAACTAATTATCTAAATGTGCACACTCTATACTTCTTGAGTGATAAAGGAGAAAACTGGAAATGTTGAAAACAAAAAGAAGCCAGAAATTATGAAAAACTTAAAGAAATTGGGAATACTTCACAATCCTGGGAAAACAATACTTGCAAGCTTAGAGAGTAAGTTGAATGAGAGGGGTGAGAGGATGTGGAAGAACATATTTGTCATATAGAACAGGTAGATACTGAGGATATTTCATGGGCATAGGGTAAAGGTAAAAGATGGCTCAGAGGATCGAGCTTCAAGCTGAGCTCTATAAAATCAACATCTCAAAGCACTGGGGAGGTGGTGACAAGTTTCTGTGCATGCCAGTGAAAGCACACAGGAAAATCTGTAGACTGTGGCAATGATTTCACTTCTGGGTGTGTTCACTTTGATATCACTGTGGTTTGTTGAGACAGAAAAGAAACAGAAATGCAATCTCTCTTTATGCTGGGGTTTTTGAGAAATGCTCTGTGGGGTAAGTGGGTTGAGTTGAGTCACGATAGTTTCATCCACAGGACAAGTCACATATCACAGTAAGTTGAAACAGGATATACATGCCTCCATAGCCAAAGACACAATAATTATCAAGTTTCAGTGGGTAGAAGAGAAATACTTTTCCAAATATTAGAGAAAAAAGTGACTTAGATTCAATAGGCCAGGTATAAAGGATGGTGTAAGAGTCATCTCAGTGTGTGTTCCTTCAATGTTGCCATTGCATGGAGAATACCAGCTGTGGGAGGAAGGGCTACTGTTTCCAGCACTGTCAGGAAAGCATAGTGCTTTCAGGTGATGTAGAAGAAAAGCACAGGCTGGAACTGAGCTAGGAATGCTAAACTCATTTCACATGTACAAAAGGATGGGAGAGGAGCATATAGCTTTGTTGATCCAAACCTACAGGGAGAGATTCCTAGTTGAAAATTCAACTGTACACAAAATACCAACAGGTATGGTAAGAAAATAGGGGATGAGAGGCTTGAAGATGCAAATACATTTACTCTTTGCCTTTCTGAGAGCAGAAAATTGTGAAATGATCACATTTCAAAAACAGACTTTGGCTTAATAAAGTGTAATATTTTCTCACAATCAAATCCACACCTCCAAGAACTGGATACTCCATTCAACGATAGTCAGTCCCAACCAGACAGTAGTGACAGAGTTTGTGCTGCAAGGGTTCTCAGAGCACCCAAGTCTAAGACTGTTCCTGACCGGCTGCTTCCTGTCACTGTACACAGTGGCTTTAATGGGCAACATGGTGATCATTGCTTTGATCACCTCCAGCACTGGGCTCCACAGTCCCATGTACTTTTTCCTATGCAACTTAGTGACCATGGATATTATTTGCACCTCCTCTGTGCTGCCCAAGGCACTGGTTGGTCTACTGAGGAAAACACCATCTCCTTCAAAGGATGCATGGCCCAGCTCTTCTTTCTTGTGTTGTCTGGATCCTCTGAGCTGCTGCTGTTCATGGTCATGGCCTATGACCGCTATGTGGCTGTTTTCCCCTGCATTACAGCTCTAAGATGAGTCCAAAGCTATGTGGGGTACTAGCCATGGGTGTATGGTTCATCTCTGCACTAAATGCATCTGTCAACACTGGTCTGATGACACGGCTGTCATTCTGTGGCCCCAAGGTCATTACCCACTTCTTCTGTGAGGTTCCCCCACTCCTCCTGCTCTACTGTAGTCCTACATATGTTACAGTAATTCATCCTTGTGACCCAATACCTTTTCCAAATATTGATTATGTCCCATGGTTCCATGTAGCAGAATTTTTCCCCAATTATTTTAAATATTAATAAAATAAGAAGCCTTTGATTGGACAGGAAAAGGGAGTTGGAATGAAGAGTTGCAGGACAGGACAGGGACAGGAAGAAGGGAAGGAAGAAGAAGAGAAATGGAGAAAGAGAAAGATGATCCAGATTCAGCGTGGCTTTAAATAGCCACAGTTAGCTATGAATATCTTATAAGGGATGGATAATTACAGGACAATTTGTCTTATCTAGGTGGTCAGCTTTTATTATTATCAATTGGCTCTGAAATTATTGTGTTGGTATCTTGTGAATTGGAAATTTCTTGATATATAAATCTGACTGATTAATTATAATCTTCTAGAGTTTTGATTTACTGAGTTAAGGGGATTTGTGACAACTAGCTGCAGGGGGTAGATGGCTGAAAAGGAATGAGCAGCTCTGAGGCAGGTGAATCAGAGCTGGGAAGATAGCCAACTGGGGTTAGGCAAGAGGTGGAGAGACGGTGGGCAGAGAGTACCTGAGTATAGATAGCCTGGGATGGTGACAATTTTTAGTATTTCCTGCAACAGTTCCAGAAGCTTCAATCCATGGCCACTTGACTGTTTGGGCCTATATTGCAGCAGGACCTCCTGGGGATCGGCTTATGTAGTAGAGAAGCTTCCTCACACCATGGCCGCCCAGAACACATAGAAGAGGGGGACATAGAAAAGGAGGCTTTCTCCTTTTCCCTTTAGCTTATGCTTTCTAGTGCCCTAGGATCATGTTACCCACATAGAGAGTGGATCCCTGCATCAGTGGTTTCTTTCTGGAAACATTCTCGATGACATGGACAGAAGCGACCCTAGGGGATCTCCTAGGAGATTTTTAATTCAGCTATGGTAACAATAATGAGTAACATCTGTGAACCATTTTGTTTGTTTCACACTGTTTGATTCATCTTTAAGCCATGTTCTGTGCACTTCTTCTGTTATTAGTCTCATGAATGTAACTTATAGAACAACTGATAATCAGCCAAACACTAAATATACAGTCACATACACATCTACATGCATACATCTCATAAATACATTATTTAGGACTCCCTATCATAGTGATGTAATGGCTAAAGAAACTCTTATTTTTGCTAGGCATCCATCTTGGTACCTAATAGTCATTTGTCTCTGACTCACTTCCTGGGAGACAAGTACCCAGTAACTGTGACTCCTTTTGTCTCACTCATAAACATACAGTTTCTCCAACTGTACCCTGGCCAGAAGCCATCAATTGAGAAGAGCTACACTTCAGCATCTGTATCACAATTTTTAAGAGTTCTCATTAATGCCTTCCTTTTTAGGCTCTTCCTTTTGGGAGGGAGTCTCGGGTAGGGCAAGCGTTGTCATGTAAGCCTTCCATGTCCCTCTTTCTCAATTGTGCATCTTCAGTCATCAATATCATTGCAAAAGTAGTTTTCATGTTCTTTATAGTTATCTGGAGCTTGGATCATGAGTGTGCATGTGGTTTCTGGAAACAGTACAGACCATTAACATGGCCTCTGCCTGCAGTAGGACCAAGGACCCTAACAAGGCCCTCAGAGTCAGTCTGGACCACAAACATCAACATGGCCTCAAGTGGCAGCACAGGCCCCTCACCTCAATATGACCCTTTGGTGGCACCACAGACCTTGGACATCTGTATGTCTACAGCACAGACCATGGGCATCATGATGGCTTTCAGTGGTTAACACAGGCCATGGACATCAACCTAGACCCTGGCTGCTATAGGACTGTGGACCCAGACATGGCCTTCAGCAGCAGCACGGCCCAGACACCACCATAGCCTCAGGTGGCAGTGCAGGCCACTTAGATCAGCATGGCCTCTAGTAATAGCCCATAAACATGGCTTCAGGTGGTAACATAGACCATGGATATCCAAATGGTCTTCAATGGTAAACAGAGGCCATGGATATTAACAGAAACCTTAGCTGGAGTAAGACCATAAACCCAGCCCTTGGTGACATCAGAAACCAGAATGTTATCATAGCATCACATAGCCTCACTCATGGTGGTCCAAGCCACTCACATACATATGGCCCCTAGCTTGGAGGGAAAACAAGGCCCACACAGACCAATATTGCTTCAGGCCTTGACATAGATCGCAGACATTCACGTGGTGGTCCTTCAAAGTGAACTAATCCAAAGATGTAGGACTGCATCTAGGCAGCATGTTGAAGCATGTTGGTGTAGAGAGGTTCTGCCTCTGCATGGGCTCCAGGTTGCTGCATTTGAACACACTGGGCAGCAATCTATTCTATTGTTGTCCTCAGCCCTCTCTCATACCTGTCATCATCATCAAGTCATCAAGTCCCCAGCTCTGCCTCTCACCAAACCACAAGCACTGTTCTGCTCTTCCATCATCCCCACCTCTACATCACACATCCGTTCATCTTAGTGGTACCAGGTGCCTAGTGAATCCTCAAAATCTGGGGGTGGGGCAACCCTTGGCCACTCCAGCTTCATGATTGATGCTTTTCTTATTATGCAAAATTTGTCCACACCCATGAATGGTAGAGTCTTGTTGGAGAAATGTAGTGCCACCATCATCTTCAGTAAGAAAAAAGCCACTATGGACCTAAGAATTCCATACCCATCCATCCTGGAGACTTGCTCCTTATCAAAAGAATATAAAACTGCAGAGACAAATACTAAGAAACTGGGAAAGGGCACAGTCCCTACTAACAGAATTAATATTGAAGTTCCCAATATCCCTAGACTGTCCTCCCTTCTGCCACCAATTGTTGTTCAACTCAGTGTGGCAGGATGCTTCCCAGTGGAAGCAGTTATGTCCAAGAAGGGATCCCATATGAAAGGGCAGTTGTGATGACACTTACCAATGTAATCTGGGCCCAATCTAGGCCTCAAAGGACACCAGCCCAAAGGCAGAACCCAGGCTCTATGATGGTAAAATTATCATGCAGTCAACACCTATTCTTCATAGCCAGTTTGTCTTCACCACTGCACATGCTCATGGTACTTTGTTCCAGGAGCAGGATCTGCTGGCTTCCTCAGGAAAAGAGATAAAAAACAAAGAAGAGACCCCTGCCCTAGAAACAACTACTTCTCTGCAGGAAATACATGCGATTATCCATTATCTAAGACACCAAAAAAGGATCTCAGTTAAAGCAAGAGGCAAGAGACTGTCTGGAACCACATGAAAAAAATAGCAGTCACATGGCCAGTGGGGCCACTGCAAACATTAGGCTCACCTTCAATTCTCAACCTCCTGCCTGAGCCAGACCTACTATAGCATCTACACCAGTGTGGAAGACAATTGGATCAGACAGCAGAACACCAAGACAGAGGACTGATGGTTCTTCCAGATGGACACCCCATCCTACCAGAGAGGCCATCCCTGCTCTCCCAAATCCATCAAAGTACACACCTGGGATTAACCAGTTTGAAATAGTTAATTATAAACAGGTACTTTCTACATCACCAGATGAAAGTTTGTCATTGAACAAATTATCCACTACTTTGCTATCTGCACCCAGGTGAACCCATGAAGAGAAAAACCATCACCTATTAGTGGTCAGCAAAAGGAATTCAGTCCCAGGGAACACTGGGAGTTGGGCCTCACTGAAGTAGCTCTGACAAGATTTAACTGCCAATATTTGGTAGGTTTTGAAAATACTATTTCAAAATGAGTAGAAGCTCTTCTTCTCCATAAAGCTCCAAAGTAATTACTAAATTTTTACTGATCTTTTGATCACCACCACTTATACCTGCAAGGGATGAACACAGACTATTTCGATGTCTAAGTATGCCTTCCTCAAGTCCTTAAAAGCATTGCATCAGACTATCTGAGGCATCCAGACTCATCTCTCACCCCCACTGCCTGCTCCACCTTTGCCTGAACCAGCACATACTGAACCTGGGGACTTGGTGTAGGTCTCTGCCTGTTGGAAGAATCCTGAGACCTTCCTGAAATGTATCATATGCTGTGATCTTAACACCCATGGTCACTGAAGGAGCAGGAATCACAACTTACATTCATGATTTCCATCGAAAGACGGATATGACCAGCCAAGCAAAGTTATGAAAATGGAAAGTATCTGAGATTCTCAGAGCTCCCTAAACATGAGGCTCCTCCATACTTCAGACTTAAACTGACACTGTTGGTGGAAATCTTGACAGGTGTCTCTTACTTTTGGCCAGATGAAAATATTGAGTTTCAGGATTGGGACTTGTCAAGGGAACCATGATCCTTTTATCCATGGTCAACTATTTAAAAATAATAATGAATATTTTTGATATGTCACCTCCTAGACTGTGTTTAGATCTGATCTATATGGTGTAAAGGAGAGTCATTTCCAGTAAGTGATGGAAATGTACTAAATGAAACTTTTTCTGTATATGTCCAGCTATTCGATGGCTCGCTGCCATCAGCAGAAAGGGGATTATCACTGCTCTGCCCCAGATTGTGAGACAAAAGTTTATCCAAGAAGGACATATAAAGCATTTAGAATCTAGGTCAGCAGTTCTCAACCTTCCTAATGCTGCCACCTTTAAGATCATTCTCAGCTTGTGGTAACCCTCAACCTAAAATTATTTTTGTTGTAAACTTCATAACTGAAATTTTGCTAGTGGTATGAATTATAATATACATATCAGATATTTCCAAAGGTCTTAAGCATTCAACCCCCAAAGGGGTCACTACCCACAGGTTGAGAACTACTTATCTAGTGCTCACATGTACATCAGTAAGTCTGAGTAGGAACATGGTAGACTGTACACTTGACCATGCTAGATGTGTAATAGCTGAACATCTAGCAACTGGAATACTCTATATGTCTGAAAATGCATGAAGAGATTAAAATAGTGATAAATTTATACAATGAAATATTTTCAGGTGTTAATAACTATGAAATCATGACAAAGAGAAAGGTAAATATCTCGCAGCCAAAAATCCTTCAATGGTGAATTGATGCATGATAAACTATCACAACACTGGCAGAGAAGTTTTGGGGGTAACCGACTACTATCTCTGCAGATTTAAGTTCCACTTCATGAAACAGAACCCATGCCTGACACTGTTCATGCGTTCAAGAACCTGAGACTAAATAGGCCATGGACCAAGGAGAGCACCAAACACTACAGTTCTGCTAGAGGTAAGTAGCAACAGAATGGCTCCTGATGAAATTTTGCTATACTCACAGATCAGTATCTCATCTAGCCGTCAAAAAAAGAAGCTTCCTGCTGCAGTACATAGGAACAAATACAGAAACACACAATTAAACAATGTGAAAATAGTGAGAGGCCATGAAATTCTCAGGGAAAATTTATTCTCACCAATGGAGCATGACTAGGTAAATAAACCACTAATGTGTAGGCCCATGAACATCAGTAGATAGGCAAGAGAAAAACTCAATGGTATTTCTTTTCTTTTTTAATTTAATTTTATTTGTAATTCATTTTCTACACACCATATTCCATTCCCCGCCCCTCCCTCATCCACCCTCCGACTGTTGCATGTCCCACACCACCATGTCTCCACCTAGATGTTCCCACCCCCACCCCACCTGACCTCTAAACTCCCTGGGGCCTCCAGTCTTTTGAGAGTTAGGTGCATCATCTCTGAATGAACACAGACCCAGAAATCCTCTACTGTATTGTGTTGGGGGCCTCATATCAGCTGTCTGTTTGGTGGTCTAGTGTTTGAAAGATATCAGGGATCCAGATTAATTAAGACTGCTGGTCCTCCTACAGAATTTCCCTCCTCCTCAGATTCTTTTTTTGTTTGTTTTGGAATTTTATTACAATTCTATGTATGTTGCTCAGTCACTTCACAAATTCCCAGGATCTATACCTTAAAATATACAAGAAAACAAACAACCAAACGTCTCCATTTTCAGTTTATAAGGTTCAGCTTCCTCTGCCTTACTTTGAAACATTTTTGAATTTAGTGATGAAGCCTGGAAATCAATGAGATCTGTAAAAGTCATACTTCTTTATATCTCAGTTCATCCAAAGTTTCTTGAGATTTTTATATTTGACTCAACAAGAAGCCTCTAATGCAATACACACTTATAGCAGGAGCTATAAAAAGCATGCCCATTAGAGTTTTGTTAGGAGTTTAAAACAAGTTCATTTTATACTATTTTACTAATACCTATACTCCAATGATTTAATCAAAGATCCAAGAATTAGAATGGCCATTTTCATTGATTACATATCACATTAAGTGCTTATATTAGACTCTGCTAGTAGTCTCTAGAAGTAAAATTATCTTAAAAGGCTGTTTTTTATTCTCTGTTTGTAAATTACTATATTACTATTATAAAACAGATTTCAGATATATATAATAATGAGTGTGGTGGTTAAAATGAGAAATGCCCACATAGTCTCACGTGTTTGAACCCTTACTCTCTTCTGAGTCCCACTGTTTGTACAGATCGAGGTGACCCAGCCTTGCTGCAGAATACATACCACTGGGAGCAGACTCTCAGCTTCAAGGTTGTGGTTCAAGATGTGATCTTGCAGATGTACCAGTATTTCTCTGCCATTTACTGTTTTGCTTCCCTACCATGATGAACACTTATTTCCCGAGGAAACATCATTGAAATAAGTTCATCCTTCTTCTTTTTCATTTTTATTAGGTATTTTCTTCATTTACATTTCCAGTGCTATCCCAAAAGTCAGCCATACTCTCCCCCCCACTCCCCTACCCACCCACCCTCACTCTACTGTACTTCTTTTAGCCTTCCCTAGTCAACAACAGGGCTTAGCTGCTTCTGTCCATTGGGTGGGTGCAAATAACTGCAATTGACTCTTTCAACTGTTTGTTGGGTCTTGCAGAAGGCAGTCATGATAGATTCCTTTTTGTGAGTGTTCCATAGCCTCAGTAATATTGTCAGGCCTTGGGACTTCCCCTTGAGCTAAATCCCACTTTGGAACTATCATTGGACCTTCTTATTGTCAGTCTCCTCTCCATTTCCATCCCTGTAATTCTTTCAGACAGAAACAATTATGGGTTAGAGGTGTGACTGTGGGATGGCAACCCCATCCCTCACTTGATGCCCTGTCTTCATGCTGGAGGTGAGCTCTACAAGTTCCCTCTCCATATTTTTGGGCATTTCATCAAAGGTCCCTCACTATGAATCCTGGGAGTCTCTCACCTCCCAGGTCTCTGGTGCATTCTAGGGTGTCCCCTCAACCTTCAATTTCCTAAGGTTGCCTGTTTGGATTCTTTCTGCTGGCCCTCAGGGCTTCAGTCATTTTCCCTCACCCACTACCAGATCAGGTTCTCCTTGACCCCCCACTGCCCCACCCCACCCCATCCACTTTCCCTCCAATGTCCCTCATTTCCTCCCAACTTGTGATTGCTTTCTTCTCTCTCCCAAGTGGGACTGAGGCGTCCTCACTTGGACACTTCAGTTTGTTGAGGCTTTTGAATTCTGTGGACTGTATCTTCTGTATTCTGTATGGGAGGGTTTTTTGTTTGTTTGTTTGTTTGTGTGTTTTTGTTTTTTGGTTAATATTATTAGTGAGTACATACCATGCATGTCCTTTTGGGTCTGAGTTACCTCACTCAGGATAATATTTTCTAGTTCCATCAATTTGCTTGTAAAAGTCAGGATGTCCTCATTCTTTTTTTCTTTTTTAATATTTTTATTAGGTATTTTCTTCATTTACATTTCCAATGCTATTCCAAAAGTCCCCCATACCCTCGCCCTCCACACCCTACCACCCACTCCCACTTTTTGGGCCTGGTGTTCCCCAGTACTGGGACTTATAAAGCTTGCATGACCAATGAGCCTCTCTTTCCAGTGATGGCCAACTAGGCCATCTTTTGATACATATGCAGCTAGAAACAAGAGCTCTGGAGTACAGGTTAGTTCATATTGTTGTTCCACCTATAGGATTGCGGATCCCTTTAGATCCTTGGGTACTTTCTCTAGCTCCTCCATTGGGTGCCCTGTGTACCATCCAATAGCTGACTGTGAGCATCCACTTCTGTGTTTGCTAGGCCCTTGCATAGTCTCACAAGAGACAGCCATATCAGGGTCCTTTCAGTAAAATCTTCCTAGTGTATACAATGGTGTCAGCGTTTGGAAGCTGATTATGCGATGGATTCCCCGGATATGGCAATCTCTAGATGGTCCATCCTTTTGTCTCAGCTCCAAGTATTGTTTCTATAACTCCTTCCATGGGTGTTTTGTTCCAAATTCTAAGAAGGGGCAAATTGTCCACACTTTGGTGTTTGTTCATCTTGAGTTTCATGGGTTTAGCAAATTGTATCATATATCTTGGGTATTCTAAATTTCTGGGCTAATAACCACACATATGTGAGTACATAGCATTTGAGTTATTTTGGGATTTGGTTACCTCACTCAGGATGATGTCCTCCAGAACCATACATTTGCCTAGGAATTTTATGAATTCATTCTTTTTAATAGCTGAGTAGTACTCCATTGTGTAAATATACCATATTTTCTGTATCCATTCCTCTGTTGAGGGGCATCTGGGTTCTTTCCAGCTTCTGGCTATTATAAATAAGGCTGCTATGAACATAGTGGAACATGTGTCTTTCTTACCTGTTGGAACATCTTCTGGATATATGCCCAGGAGAGGTATTGCGGGATACTCTGGTAGTACTATGTCCAATTTTCTGAGCAACTGCCAGACTGAATTCCAGAGTGGTTGTACAAGCTTGCAATCCCACCAACAATGGAGGAATGTTCCTCTTTCTCCACATCCTCGCCAGCATCTGCTGTCACCTGAATTTTTGATCTTAGCCATTCTGACTGCTGTGAGGTGGAATCTCAGGTTTGTTTTGATTTGCATTTCCCTGATGATTAAGGACTTTGAACATTTTTTCAGGTTCTTCAGCCATTCGTTATTCCTCAGGTGAGAATTTTTTGTTTAGCTCTGAGCCCAATTTTTAATGGGGTTATTTGATTTTCTGGAGTTCACCTTCTTGAGTTCTTTATATATATTTTATATTAGTTCCCTATCTGATTTAGGATTGGTAAAGATCCTTTCCCAATCTGTTGGTGGTCTTTTTGTCTTATTGATGGTGTCTTTTGCCTTGCAGAAGCTTTTCAATTTTATGAGGTCCCATTTGTCAATTCTCCATCTTACAGCACAAGCCATTGCTGTTCTATTCAGGAGTTTTCCCCCTGTACCCATATCTTCGAGGGTTTTCCCTACATTCTCCTCTATAAGTTTCAGTGTCTCTGGTTTTATGTGGATTTTTTAATCCACTTAGATTTGACCTTAGTACAAGGAGATAGTAATGGATCAATTCACATTTTTCTACATGATAACCACCAGTTGTTCCAGCACCATTTGTTGAAAATGCCGTCTCTTTTTGATTAAATGGGACTGTTTAGATCATTAACCTTATATTGATTTAACTTTGTACCTGGTATCTGTCTAGAAACTTGTCCATTTCATCCAGTTTTTTTGAGTATAGCCTTTTGTAGAAGGATTTAATGGTGTTTTGGATGTCTTCAGGATCTGTTGTGATGTCTCCCTTTTCATTTCTGATTCTGTTAATTAGGATGCTTTTCCTGTGCCCTCTAGTGAGTCTGGCTAAGGGTTTATCTATCTTATCTATCATTTGGTTGATTCTTTGAATAGTTGTTCTTGTTTCCACTTGGTTGATTTTGCCCCTGAGTTTGATCATTTCCTGCTGTCTACTCCTCTTGGGTGAATTTTCTTCCTTTCGTTCTAGAGCTTTTAGGTGTGTTGTCAAGCTGCTAGTGTGTGTTCTCCCTAGTTTCCTTTTGGAGGCACTCAGAGCTATGAGTTTTCCTCCTGGAAATTCTTTCATAGTGTCCCATAAGTTTGGGTATGTTCTGGCTTCATTTTCATTAAACTCTAAAAAGTCCTTAATTTCTTTCTTTATTCCTTCCTTGACCAAGTTATCATTGAGAAGAGCGTTGTTCAGTTTACACGTGAATGTTGGCTTTCCATTATTTATGTTGTTATTGAAAATCAGCTTTATTCCATGGTGGTCTGATAGGATGCATGGGAAAATTTCTATATTTTTGTATCTGTTGAGGCCTGTTTTGTGACCAATTATATGGTCAATTTTGGAGAAGGTACCATGAGGTACTGAGAAGAAGGTATATCCTTTTGTTTTAGGATAAAATGTTCTGTAGATATCTGTTAAGTCCATTTGTTTCATCACTTCTGTTAGTTTCACTGTGTCCCTGTTTAGTTTCTGTTTCCATGACCTATCCATTTATGAAAGTGGTGTGTTGAAGTCTCCCACTATTATTGTGTGAGGTGCAATATGTGCTTTGAGCTTACTAAAGTTTCTTTAATGAATGTGGCTGCCCTTGCATTTGGAGCATAGATATTCAGAATTGAGAGTTCCTCTTGGAGGATTTTACCTTTGATGAGTATGAAGTGTCCCTCCTTGTCTTTCTTTGATAACTTTGGGTTGGAAGTTGGTTTTATTCGACATTAGAATGGCTACTCCAGCTTGTTTCTTCAGACCATTTGCTTGGAAAATTATTTTCTAGCCTTTCACTCTGAGGTAGTGTCTGTCTTTTTCCCTGAGATGGGTTTCCTGTAAGCAGCAGAATGTTGGGTCCTGTTTGTGTAGCCAGTCTGTTAGTCTATGTCTTTTTATTGCGAAATTAAGTCCATTGATATTAAGAGATATTAAGGAAAAGTAATTGTTGTTTCCTGTTGTTTTTGTTTTTAAGAGTTGGCATTGTGATTTTGTGGCTGTCTTCTTTTTGGTTTGTTGAGGGATTACTTTCTTGCATTTTCTAGTGTGTGGTTTCCCTCCTTGCATTGGTTTATTACTGTTATTATCCTTTGAAGGGCTGGATTCATGGAAAGATAATATGTGAATTTGGTTTTGTCGTGGAATACTTTGATATCTCCATCTATGGTAATTTATAGTTTGGCTGGGTATAGTAACCTGGGCTGGCATTTGTGTTCTCTTAGGGTCTGTATAACATCTGTCCAGGATCTTCTGGCTTTCATAGTCTCTGGTGAAAAGTCTGATGTAATTCTGATAGGCCTGCCTTTATATGTTACTTGACCTTTTTCCCTTTCTGATTTTAATATTCTATCTTTATTTAGTGCATTTGTTGTTCTGATTATTATGTGTTAGGAGGAATTTCTTTTCTGGTCCAGTCTATTTTGAGTTCTGTAGGCTTCTTGTATGTTCATGGGCATGTCTTTCTTTAGGTTTGGGAAGTTTTCTTCTATAATTTTGTTGAAGATATTTGCTGGCCCTTTAAGTTGAAAATCTTCATTCTCATCTACTCCTATTATCTGTAGGTTTGGTCTTCTCATTGCGTCCTGGATTTCCTGGATGTTTTGCATTAGGATCTTTTTGCGTTTTGTATTTTCTTTGATTGTTGTGCCGATGTTCTCTGTGGAATCTTCTGTACCTTAGATTCTCTCTTCCATCTCTTCTATTCTGTTGCTGATGCTTGCATCTATGGTTCCAGATTTCTTTCCTAGTTTTTCTATCTCCAGCGTTTTCTCACTTTGGGTTTTCTTTATTGTGTCTACTTCCCTTTTTAGGTCTTGAATGATTTTATTCAATTCCATCACCTGTTTGGTCGTGTTTTTCTGCAATTCTTTAAGGGATTTTTGTACTTCCTCTTTAAGGTCTTCTAGTTGTTTAGCAGTGTTCTTCTGTATTTCTTTAAGTGATGTATTAAAGTTCTTCTTGATGTCCTCTACCATCATCATGAGCTATGCTTTTCAATTCGAGTGTAGTATTTGAGGTATGTTGGGGTGCCCAGGACTTGGTGGGGTGGGAGTGTTGTGTTCCTATGTTGGTGAGTGGTCTTGGTTTCTGTTAGTAAGATTCTTACGTTTGCCTTTTGCCATCTGGTAATCTCTGGAGTAAGTTGTTGTAGTTGTCTCTGGTTAGATCTTGTTCCTCAGGTGTTTATGTTAGCCTTTATCAGAAGACATGGGAGACTAGCTCTCTCCTGAGTTTCAGTTTTCAGAGTACTCTTTGCAGTAGGCTCTCCTCTTGCAGGGAAGGTGCCTAGATATCTGGTGTTCGAACCAGCCTTCTGGCAGAAGTAGTGATCCACTCACAGAGGTGTCAATATCCCGTGGAGTGTCCTGTGTATACCTTATGGGTGTCCACAGACTCTAAGCGCAAGGTACCCTTGTGCTGGCGTGGACTGGAAGGGACTTGTGCCCCTGATCAGGCCAGGTTTTCTGCTTCCCTAATTAATGCAGTATCAGGTCCCGCATGATTGGATTGGAGCAGTAGATGTGTTCCACTCATCAGAGGTCTTAAGATCCCGTGGCGGGTCTTGTGGGTAGCTTACAGGGTCAGCCAACTCTGCACCCTACCTACCCGGTGCTAGTGGGACTGGAAGTGACTTGTGCCCCTGATCAGGCCGTGTTTTCTGCTTCCCTAATTAATGCAGTCTTAGGTCCTGTGTGATTGGATTGGAGCAGACACTGTGTTCCACTCACCACAGGTCTTAAGATCCCGTGGTGGGTCTTGTGGTTAGCTTGCAGGTTTCAGCAGACTCCTGGCCCTAGCTACCCCGGTGATGGCGGGACAAGAAGGGCCAGACCCTGTTTTAATCTGGGGAAGAGGTTCTGTCTGTGTTTTTTTCACAAAAGAAGACAGAGCACGATGGTTCCCTGAAAGACTGGTTCATCAAGTGGACACAGATCCTGAATCTTCTAGTAAGTATGATTCTAACCTCATTGATGGCTAAAAATCCTTTTTAGCTGAAAAAGTTAATTTGGAGCACAGTTTCCACTTTCAGAGAATTTTCAGCTTTTCTACTAATTCTCAAAGTCACCTACCCCACACCAGGAGGTGAGAGTCTGAGCTTGATTGTTGGTAATTTGCAACTTAATAAAGTACCTGGATTTCCCCAAAGAAGCTTTTATCTGTTGCTTTTCAACTATCTTCACTTTATTTTTCAGGAAGGTCAGTCTCTCCTTACAGCCTGATTTCAGCAAGCATGCAGCCTTGCCTCCATCAAGCGCAGGTGGCAGAAATTCTTCAATATGAAGAAGCATATTAAGTAAATATTGTGGCTTTGGTCTGATTTGGGAATAAGATGAGCTATGAGCATCACACAGTCAATGACAGGCAACCAGATTTTGGAGCCATATCAATCTAAAACAGAGGTACATGCCAAGAGGCTGTGGTTTGTTAATAATACACCACAGAGCCATGTTTGTGTAAAATAAACACAAACAAGCTGCAGGTATGCTCTTTGACAGATAAGAATGGCTCGGTAAAATCTGAGATTTCCTAAGCCAGGCACAGCTGCCAGCCACCATAACTCCCAGGCAGGACTATGGAGCATAAATAAATTTTATGTCTTGGTACAGCTACTTTTATTTTATAATGGGGGGGATTGCCACCCCCCCCAGCCTGAAGGGGGCTGATACAGACATTGTCACCACTGAGGTGGGGCCACCTGCAGTGCAGCTTTCCCTCTTGGCTGGCTTCTTTTGAAATGTCAACTGCCCTGAGATTCTGCTACCTGCCGAGAGGCTGAACCTGTCTTCCTGAGACATTCCTGAATAAGCAACAGCCTGGCGGTCAACTGCTGATGGCATGGTGTCATGGTGACAAAGCACCAAGGATGGAGACTGGCCAGGGTGGGGTGGGGGGAATGGACCTTCCCCCTTACAAACACAGTCTCTTAGTAAACTCACAGGCCTTGATCAGAGAAAATTCGTCTTGGCCTCATCATTCTTTTCTTGCCATCTAGTTCCTCTTTCAGCCCCAGCATGCCTTCCAGGAATACCCAGTTCATCTAGGCTGCAGGTCAGCCTCCTACAACAGACACTCATGACCCAAGCTCCAGATAAGTATAAGGAACATGGAAGCTACTTTGGCAGCGATATTGATAACTAAAGATGCGCAAGTGAGGAAGAGGGACACAGAAGTCTTACATGACAATACCTACCCTACCCCAGACACCCTCCCCAAAGGAAGAGCCTAAAAAGGAAGGCATTAATGAGAACTCTTAAAAATTGTGATACAGATGCTGAAGTGTAGCTTTTCTCAATTGATGGCTTCTGGCCATGGTATAGTTGAAGAAGCTGTACGTTTCTGAGTGGGACAAAAGGAGTTAGAGTTACTGGGAACTTTTCTCCCAGGAAGTGAGTCAGAGACAAATGACTATTAGGTACCAAGATGGATGCCTAGCAAAAATAAGAGTTTCTTTAGCCATTACATCACTATGATTGGAATTCCTAAATAATGTATTTATGAGATGTATGCATGTAGATGTGTATGTGACTATTTGTATACTAAGTGTTTAGCTGATTATCAGTTGTTTTATAAGTTACAGTCATGAGACAAATAACAGAAGAAGTACACAGAACATGGCTTAAAGATGAAGCAAACAATGTGAAAAAAACGAAATGATTCACAGATGTTACTCATTATTGTTACCATAACTGAATTAAAAATCACCTAGGAGATCCCTGAGGGTCGCTTCTGTCCATGCCAGTGAGAGTGTTTCCAGAAAGGAATCTCTGAAGCAGGGATCCACTCTCTATGTGGGTAACACGATCCTAGGGCACTAGAAATCATGAGCTAAATGGAAAAGGAGAAAGCCTCCTTTTTTATTTAATTTTTAAAAATTTATTTATTATATGTAAGTACACTGTAGTTGTCTTCAGACACACCAGAAGAGGGTGTCAGATTTCATTATGGATGGTTGTGAGCCACCATGTGGTTGCTGGGATTTGAACTCCGGACCTTCGGAAGAGCAGTCTTTGCTCTTAACCTCTGAGCCATCATGCAAGCCCCTTTATTTCATTTTTTTATTAGATATTTTCTTCATTTACATTTCAAATGGTATCTTGAGAGTCCCTTATACCCTCTCCCTTCCCTGCTCTCCAACCCACCCACTTTGTTTCCCGGCCCTGGCACTCCCCTCTACTGGGGCATATGATCTTCGCAACACCAAGGGCCTCTCTTCCTATTGATGGATGACTAGGCCCTCCTCTACTACATATGCAACTAGAGACACAGTTCTGGAGGGGTACTGGTTAGTTCATATTGTTGATCCTTCTATAGGGTTGCAGACACCTTTAGCTCCTTGGGTATTTTCTCTAGCTCCTTCTTTAGGGGGCCTGTGTTCCATTCAATAGATGACTGTGAGCATCCACTTCTGTATTTGTCAGGCACTGGCAGAGCCTCACAAGAGATAGCTATATCAGGGTCCTGTCAGCAAAATCTTGCTGGCATATGCAATAGTGTCTGTGTTTGGTGGTTGTATATGGGATGAATCCCCGAGTGGGGCAGTCACTTGATAGTCCTTTCTTACATCTCAGCTCCAAACTTTGTCTCTGTAACTCCTTCCAAGGGTATTTTGTTCCCCATTCTACGAAGGAATGAAGTATCTGCACTTCGTTCTTCCTTCTTGAGTTTCATGTGTTTTGCAAGATGTAGTCTAAGTTTCTGGATAATATCACTTATCAGTGCATGTTATCATGGGTGTTCTTTGTAAGTGGGTTACCTCACTCAGGATGATATACTTCAGATCCATCCATTTGCCTAAGAATTTCATAAATTCATTGTTTTTAATAGCTGAGTAGTACTCCATTGTGTAAATATACCACATTTTCTGTATCCATTCCTCTGTTGAGGGACATCTGGGTTATTTCCAGCTTCTGGCTATTATAAATAAGGCTTCTCTGAATATAGTGGAGCATGTGTCCTCATTACAAGTTGAGACATCTTCTGGGAATATGCCCAGGAGTGTTCTTGCTGGACCTTCAGGTAGTAATATATCCAATTTTCTGAGAAATGGCCAAACTGATTTCCAGAGTGGTTGTACCAGCTTGCAATTCCACCAGCAATGGAGGAGTGTTCCTCTTTCTTCACATCCTCAACAGCATCTGCTGTCAGCTGAATTTTTTATCTTAGCTATTCTGACTGGTGAGAGGTGGAATCTTGGGGTTGTTTTGATTTGGATTTCCCTGATGATTAAGGATGCTGAACATTTTTTTCAGGTGTTTCTCAGTCATCCGATATTCCTCAGGTGAGAATTCTTTGTTTAGTTCTGTACCCCATTTTTCATGGGGTTATTTGATTTTCTGAGGTCATTCTTCTTGAGTTCTTTATATATACTGAATATTAGTCCCCTATCTGATTTAGAAGTGATAAAGATCGTCTCCCAATCTGTTGGTGGCCTTTTGGTCTTATCGACAGTGTATTTTGCCTTACAGAAGCTTTGCAGTTTTATGAGGTCCTATTTGTTGATTCTCAATCTTACAGCCAAAGCCACTGGTGTTCTGTTCAGGAATCTTTCCCCTTTGCCCATATATTTGAGGGAAAGCCTCCCTTTCTAAGTCCCCTGCTTCTATGTGTTCTGGGCTGCCATGGTGTGAGGAAGCTTCCCTACTACATAAGCCCATCCTCACGAGGCCCTGCTGCAATATAGGCCCAAAAAGTCAAGTGGCCATGGATTGAAGCTTCTGGAACTGTTGCAGGAAATACTAAAAATCGTCACCATCCCAGACTATCTATACTCAGATACTCTCTGCCCACCGTCTCTCCGCCTCTTGCCTAACCCCAGTTGGCTTTATTCCTAGCTCTGGTTCACCTGCCTCAGAGCTGCTCATTCCTTTTCAGCCATCTAACCCCTGCAGCTCGTTGTCACAAATCCCCTTAACTCAGAAATCAAAACTCTAGAAGATTATAATTAATCAGTCAGATTTATATATCATTAAATTTCCAATTCACAAGATGCCCACACAATAATTTCAGAGCCAATTGATAATGATACAAGCTGCCCACCTAGATAAGACAAATTGTCCTGTAATTATCCATCCCTTATAAGATATTCATAGCTAACTGTGGATATTTAAAGCCACGCTGAATCTGGATCATCTTTCTCTTCCTCCATTTCTCTACTTCTTCCTTCCCTTCTTCCTGTCCCTGCCCTGTCCTGCAACTCTTCATTCCAACTCCCTTATTCCTGTCCAATCAAAGGCTTCTTATTTTATTAATATTTAAAATAATTGGGGAAAAATTCTGCTACATGGAACCATGGGACATAATCAATATTTGGAAAAGGAATTTGGGTCACAAGGATGAATTACTGTGCCATATATGATTTACATCACAACTTCTGTTGTGGTTTAGCATTTAGGAAGAATAAGGCAGTAGGCTGATGAAGAATGGGCATAGTCTGAAATGGATGCTGCATCTCAGCATCAGCTGTTACAGATCCTGTCCTTTCTCCACTGTGTTGTCTTCTCACCAATATCTCAGCAGTGGGCACAGGTGCACTTCTCCCTCCTTGCCCTCCACCTCTTTCTTTCTGTTATCACAGTGTTTTAGCCATAAGTGGTTGGTCAACACAAAATGGATTCTATCTTTGCAGAGACAGAGAGAGAGGGGGGGAAGGAAAGAGACAGGGAGAGGGAGAGAGAGAGAGGAAGAGGCAAAGGGAGAGAGAGTGGGAGAGGGAGAGGGAGAAAGAGAGAGAAACAGAGACAAAGAGAGACAGGGATGGAGCTAGACAGACAGAGAATGATAGATTGATAGAGTGGTTGGATGGTTAGGTAGGATGAGGGGAGATTTGTGGGAAGAGAAAGAATATGATTAAAATATGTAATAGGGAAAACTTGTCTATGATCCATTCTTTGTTGATTTTTATTTACATATGAAGGAGGAGTTTGACTTTTCTGTGTAGACATTCATCTAGCTTCCACAAAACTCTTTGTTGGAAGTAATTAATCTTTCCTGTGCTTTTGATTATTTTCATTGTCATAAATTAGCTGGAATCACATGTGTGAGTTAAGTGTTGAATAATAAACTTCATCTCTGTTACACTGGTTGCATCCCTCCTCAAACCAGTTTCACTGGCTTTGATGTCCACAGCACAGCAGGGAGCTGTGAAATTACAAGTCCGAGTTTCTCTATTCTTTATTCTTCCCAAGATATTGATGCCATACTGGCCCCTCAAGTATACTTATGAAATCTAGAATCATTAGCTGTGGTTCTTAACAAAGGCTCTGTGGTATTCAGAGGGTGGCACTGGATTAAAGGTTATTTTTTGACTGTCACCTATGTCATCCACTGAATATTTTTCAGCCTAGGAACATGGACTCCCTATTTAAATAAACTTTACTTTTGAAATGATTTATTCTTATCAGGATATGAAGCTGGTGTTTTTATTTACAGTGACTCAAAGAAGTTACAGTGAGTAGAATTGTCCAGTTTTCTCATCAGACAGAGGTTTTCTAAAGCAACAATAGGGACACACCAGCTCCATGAGGCTTCCCTTAGAAGAGGATTTTAGGAACCATACAGGCCTGGAGAATAGCCTACATATTGCTACTTAATTTGAGAAAGAGGGCAAGAGTCTTCTCAGGGCAAGCATGACATCCTTGTTCCTCAGTGTATAGATGAGGGGGTTGAGGGTTGGGCTCAGGACTGAGTACAAAACTGAGGTAAATTTGCTTCTTTCTGGGCTGTAGCTGGAACCAGGATTGATATAGGCACAAAACACAGACGAATAGTACACTGAGACCACAATGAGGTGGGATGAGCAGGTAGAAAAGGCCTTCCTCTTGCCCTCAGCAGAACGCATGCGCAGGATGCTGGCAATGACGCAGCCATAGGATAGTAAGGTAAGCACAAAATTGATGCCTCCAAAAAAGGCATCTGCCACAAGAGTCATAAGGGTATTTACATATGTTGGACTACAGGAGAGCAGGAGGAGTGTGGGAATCTCACAGAAGAAGTGGGTGATGACCTTGGGGCCACAGAATGACAGCTGTGTCATCAGACCAGTGTGTACAGATGAATTCACAGCACAGATGGACCATACACCCATGGCCAGAGCCCCACACAGGTGTGGGCTCATTCTAGAGCTGTAGTGGAGGGGACAGCAGATGGCCACATAGCGGTCATAGGCCATAACTGTGAGCAGCAGCAGCTCAGAGGATCCTGACCAAACAAGAAAAAAGAGCTGGGCCATGCATCCTTTGAAGGAGATGGTATTTTCTTCAGACAGTAGACCAACAAGTGCCTTGGGCAGCACAGAGGAGGTGCACATAATATCCATGGTTGCTAAGTTGCACAGGAAAAAGTACATGGGAGTGTGAAGCCCAGTGCTGGAGGTGACCAAAGCAATGATCACCATGTTGCCCATTAAAGCCACTGTGTACAGGGACAGGAAGCAGCCTGTCAGAAACAGTCTTAGACTAGGGTGCTCTGAGAACCCTTGCAGCACAAACTCTGTCACTACTGTCTGGTTGAGACTGACCATTGTTGTGTGGAGTATCCAGTTCATAGATGTGTGGATTGGCTTCTGAGAAAATATTATATTTTTTATGCCAAAGTCTGATTTTGAAACGTGATCATCTCACAGTTTTCTGCTGTCAGAAAGGGACAGAGTAAATGTATTTGCATCTTGGAATACTCTCATCCCCTATTTTCTTACCATACTTGTTGGTATTTTGTTTACAGTTGAATTTTCAACTAGGAATCTCTCCCTGTAAGTTTGGATCAACAAAGATATCTGTTCCTCTCCCATCCTTTTGTACATGTGAAATGAGTTTAGCATTCCTAGCTCAGTACCTGCCTGTGCTTTTCTACTACAGCACATGAAAGCATTATGCTCCCCTGACAGTGCTGGAAAGAGCAGCCCTTTCTCCAACAGCTGGTATTCTCCATGCAATGTCAACTTTGAAGGAACACACACTGAGATGACTCTTACAATGTCCTTCATACCTGGCCTATTGATGCTAAGTCACTTTTTTTCTCTAATATTGGGAAAATTATTTCTCTTCTACCCACTGAAACTTGATAATTATTGTGTCTTTGGCTATGGAGACATGTATCTTCTGTTTCAATTTACTGTGATATATGACTTCTCCTGTGGATGAAACTATCCTGACAAAACTCAACGCACTTACCCCAGAGAGCATTTCTCAAAAACCTCAGCCTAAAGAGAGATTGTATTTCTCTTTCTTTTCTTTCTCAACAAACCACAGTGATATCAAAGTGAACACACCCAGAAGTGAAATCATTGCCACAGTCTACAGATGTTCCTGTGTGGTTTCACTGGCATGCACAGAAACTTGTCACCGCCTCCCCAGTGGTTTAAGATGTTGAATTTATAGAGCTCAGCTCAACCCTCTGAGCCATCTTTTACCTTTAGCCTCATTGAAGATCCTCAGTAGCTTCCTGTACTATATGACAAATATTTTCTTCCACATCCTCTCACCCCTCTCGATCAACTTACCCTCTAAGCTTGCAAGCATTGTTTTCCCAGGATTGTAAAGTATTCCCAATTTCTTTAAGTTTTTCATAATTTATGGCATCTTTTCGTTTTCATCATTTCATCATTTCCAGTTTTCTCCTTTATCACTCAAGAAGTATAGAATGTGCACTTTTAGATCATTAGCTTTTGGGCCCTAGTTCAAATTCTCTGTCTCTCTCCAGTCCTTCAGCAAACCACATTCTATTCCTTGATACAGAAGTCTCATCTGACATCACCCATTCACCTTTAATAAGGGTTTCCTGTGTCCCTATGTATACATACTCTACCCTATATGTAAACATTTTTGTGGCTATTATTTGCAGTGTCAATTTTCTGGAAATAGTATTTGCTTTGCAGCTCTTTCAGTGCCCAAGATAAAAGGATATTTTCCTTCATGACTGAGCACATCCATGGCATATTAGCTAGTATAATGTCGTCCACCTGGATTTTGGACTATACTCTTGATAGTCCTGATAGTCTATGAGTGACACTCAGCACCTTCCCAGGAAAGCACTGATTAAGAACACCTCAGGCCGAGGTAAAGACAAAAATTAAAGAATAATTGAAATCCACTAATTTTTACTTTTGATTGATTTTTGTTACCAATAGCACATATAACAAGAGGAGAAATAACAGATTTATAAATGACACCTCTAAAAAGCAATGACGGAGAAATGGAATCCATCAGGTGATTGAGGAGCCAGACTTATCTCCATAAACTTATGGATACATAATTTTTCTAAAAGGAGTAAAGAAGTACACACTAGAGAAAAGAAAAACAAAACCTTTTTGACTAATGCTCATGGTCAAACCTGTTGATTACTCATAGAAGAATTATACTATCACTTGCTTTGTTAGAGTTAGGTGAGGCTATTTTATATTACTATTGCTATTGTAAAAACTGGCAGGAGGGTCTCTGTGAGGTGGGACTGGGGGAATGTTTAATAGAAAGAAAGAAAGAATGGAAGGAAGGAAGGATGGAAGGAAGGAGGGAAGGAAGGAAGAAAGAAAGGAAGAAAGAAAGGAAGAAAGGAAGGAAGGAAGGAAGAAAGAAAAAAAGAAAGAAAGAAAGAAAGAAAGAAAGAAAGAAAGAAAGAAAGAAAGAAAGAAAGAAAGAAAGCTATTTCCCTAATTTATTTCATGGTCTCTTCATCTTTTATATAATGGAAGGCTACTAAATTTTTTTTGAGTTAATTTTGTATCCAGCCACTTTACTGAAGGAGTTTATCAGCTGTATGAGTTCTCTTCGACTTCTTCCTTTCTGTTTTGTATTTCTTCTTGATCTTTTTTTTTTTTCTCTTAGCAAGTACTTCAAGTATTTTATCGAATAGATGGGGAGAGAGTCGGCAGAGTTGCCTTATTCCTGATTTTAGTGGGATTGTTATAAGTTTCTCTCCATTTAATTTAATGTTGGCTACTGGCTTGCTGTATACTGCTTTTATTATGTATAGGTATGTGTCTTGTATCCCTGATCTCTCTAAGTCATGTGACATGAATGGGTGTTAGATTTTTGTCAAAAGGCCTTTTCAACATGTAATGTGATGATCATATGTGTTTTTTCTTTCAATTTGTTTATATGTAGAATTATGTTGATGATTTTCATATATTAAACCATCCCTGAATCTCTGGGATGAAACCTACTTGATCATGCTGGATCATGTTTTTGATGTGTTTCTGGGTTAGGTTTGCAAGCACTCTCTTATTTTTAGAGACAGGAGCCTAGCATGAATGTCCTCCAAGAGGCTCTACCAAGAAGATGACTAAAACAGATGTAGATACTCACACCTAAACACTGGACAGAGGTTGAGGGACCCTTATGGACGAGTTGGAGGAAAGATTGAAGGCCCTGAAGGGGATGGGAACTCTACAGGAAGCTCAATAGAGTCAACTGTTAAGACAAATACAATTATGAAGATTTAGGAAAATGAGTGCAGTTGGAAGCAATCATGCTGAAGTGGTCCTGACCCAGAAAAAGAAACATTCCCTGCTTTCTCTCACATGTAGATATTACCTTTTAAGCTTTAGATATGTGTGCTACTTTTGGAATACTCACAGAGGATAGCATCTAGTAAGACAACATGTGGAGATAGAAGGGGAGATGACATATAATGTTTCAGAGATGGGAAGGACATTATTAAATAAGACAAATGAAATAATGTGGAGGATTAGCCAGAGGGAGGAAGAGATATTATGCAGAAGGTCATGTAACACTGAGACCTTTTGAAAAATCTCTATGGATATCTGCTGCAATAGAACCTTCCTGAATATACACATATACAAATATAAAAATATTCAAATGGGATTACTCCTTAATGGGGGTCAACAGCTGGGCTAGACACCACATGCTACTAAATAAACCTCTTGTATCAGTAATAGATTAACACTTGAAGAGGTGTTAATTTCTATATACTGTTGACTCTCAGACATTACAAGCTCTTGCTGTTCCTCTTAGTTATACCCAAAATGTGATGGTAAGATTCTATTGCCAGAGGATCTTACTTGGACAATCAATATAGAGAAATCAAGTAGGTACAGACATGCAAGCTTCACCACTACTTGCTTGATTTCACAGTTCTGAAAGATGTTGTGCATACTTCTTCAGGAGAAAAAAAATCACCAATCTCACCCAGTTCTGAACACTATGAGCTATAGCAACAACCACAGGCTTGGCAACACATGGCCACTGATTGGACAGTGACATGGATGTTATGGGATAAGCAAACACTTTCTCATTGAATTTAAAACCCATTTCTCTAGATGGAACTCATACCTGGAACTGTTAACAAGACTAGGAGAGTGTTGCAAGATCGACCCTAGGTCTAGTTATTTTTCAGGATATGCGGGAATGAGGAAAAGGTAGTATTCATGCACAATGGAATGTTATTCAACCAGAATAACATGATACCCTACAAGAAATGGAAAATGGACGGGTATGGAGAATAATGTGTGAAGAAATACAAGCCAGGAACAGAAAGAGATACCACATTTATCTCTCACATGTGGAAATTAGAAAACTAAATCTTAGTAGGATAATGATTAATAGACTTGAAGACATGCTAAAGGACAGAGGACAATGAGAACCAAATACATTAGTAAGAAGAAAAGTTCCAGGGCTCTGCATAGTGGAGCGAAGACACCCCACAGTCATCTTTTACATATTTACAAATAACTAGAAGAGAGAAGCACAAAACTAGAAAAGTCAGAGATGAAAAAGTAACCATATCATAAATATTTGCCTAGAATATGTG
Source organism: Mus caroli (assembly GCF_978045245.1). NCBI lineage: Eukaryota > Metazoa > Chordata > Mammalia > Rodentia > Muridae > Mus > Mus caroli. The sequence continues at coordinate 4,997,738 of NW_028227263.1, forward strand.
TTAACATTTTGAAATATCATCATCACAGTACTATCTTGTTTTTCCAAATAGTAACATTGATTGACAGCATTCATGTCATATTTATTCATATACCATTTTTAAAAAGATTTATCCAGAATAGAAAATTATAAACAGATTAAGATGTGAAATATAACTCTTCATAATGAAGTTATATGCTTTCATGTCATGGGAAATGCTCAGAAAACGTGATCTATAACACAATATATATGTCTGTGTCACCTGCAGGTTATTGTGACATGACCAAGAATGTGTAGAAGAATTCTGGGATCCTGAAAATGTCCTGCATCTTCATAGAACTGTGCTACCTGAAGGTAGCATTGTGTAAAAGACATTAGATATTTAAACATATGGAAACCTCTTTTTTTAAAGTGTACCTTGAAAATTATAAAGGTAGATTGCCTCACTTGCTAAGTTTCCTTTAATAAAAGCTTTCATATTCATTTTCAAAGCTGTTTAGTGTTAGAGCAAATGTAAGCTGTATTAAGGTTCATGGGATACATAACTCTTTCACTGAATGGGGGCAACACCAATGAGAAAGGGAGAGTGTGGCATCTATGAAATTGCATCATTACTGGAGAGGTCACATGGAGACTCTCTTGTGAATGCCAACATACAATGCCTTTGTCACTCTATATATTCATGGCTACACCTACACTTATGCATTCACTCTACCACAGTGAGAGATGGAATGTGAGTATGTGCCCAGCACCAAACAGGTTTGAAGGAACCCAAGAAAATATCAATGAATCCACAGCAGGTGTGCCAACATTTCTGATCAAATCTATATCAACTACAATCAGTAAAATGTTTGACCTCAGTCTACTGCACTTAGGGAAACAAGAATAGAACAATTACGATGGATGTCTGAAGTGTGATAAACAGGATCTTTCAGTAAAGGGATAAAGAGATTGTTCAATGACAAAGCTTTGACACTCTAGAGAGAACCTCTAAGATCCTGCAGTGTCTTGATGAATAAGGACCCATGGAAGAGACTGAGATAACATGCAGGGCTTTGGTTTGTGAACACTGAAGGCACCTAGGACACGAATAACTAGTGAAATCAGACTGGTGCTAGATTAGAGTATTCCCAAGTCCACATTGAGATGAACTAGCAAACTGGAGAGGGGTGTTGCTCTTGAAGAACAAACAGTGGGAAGGAGATTAGAAGAGATCATGACTGTTAGTCTGTTTAATGACAAAGGCTGGATTATTGCACACAACATTCCTAGAATCTCAGCTTCCTACAGAATATGTGTTGGCTTCTTTGGAAAAGTACTAATATCACCCTGGGTACTTACCCTAGTCATTCCAGCTGCTGCTTCTAGTCAGGATCAAACCAGGCAGCTGCTACACAGTATCATGGAGTAGCCCCAGTATTTGTCCTATCACAGAAGAGAAACTACAGATAAACGTGGTAGGAAAAACACTCACTTTGGTGGTCAGTGACTGCCATTTTGCCTGCATTGGTCACCAGAGGCATGTCATAAACTGTTATATCCAACCGACTAAGGCAGTTTTGGGTTAGTTTGAATGCATGACAGAGAGTAGAATAGCACTTATAAAAAACCACAAATCAATACTTATTTTCTTCATACATTCTGTGTTTAGCAAGCATTATTTAGATGCCTCTCATTCCTAAAAGTCTAGCTGAGACACGTAATATCATCTTACTAAGATGTGATAATGCTATGTAGAGGAAAAAAATTAAAAGTTTTATAATTGCTCACCCATGCATACTGTGAAACTGTCTGATGATCTGCATGTACTTGAGCCCTTTATCCATAGTCCCATTCAGCAATTTGTGAACTTAGTTTTGATTGCTAGTGTACCCATTTCTTCCTATGAAGACGTGTAAGAACCTAGTATTCAGGTGGGGGGGGGGGGTTGTGGGAACAAATTCACAACAGCCTTTTATGGTTACCTGTAAGGCAGATATCAGCAAGGCTGACCTGAAAATCTACAGAATCTGAGCCTCAGCCAGGAGCTGAGCAGCTGAGGCTCCTCTCCACAGTCAGGAACTGGAGTGTCTGCAGATGCCACAGTCTGGCAAGAACAAAAGGACAAAGCAAGCATCTACACCCCCAGCCCTGTTATCACAGCCCCTCTGTTTGTCTGGCCATTTTCTTGATATTAATATAGACATCTGTAATTGTTTCTTTAGGTGACTCCCAGTCATGCTATCCCTGATCTGCAGCAGACAGGGCAAGACTAACACCATCAGGACTTGCTGGTGTTTTAACTTCATGGACAGTGAAGGTCATTTTCTGTAACTCAACAGCGACACTGAACAATGGGGTAAAGGATTCTCTTCTCTGGCACATTCTCATCATCTTCTCTAGATGCTCAGGCAAGACAGGACAATGTTTAGATCCTATCTAGTCATCTGTATATAACTTAGACTCTTCTAAATAGGCTGGTTTCATTTCAAAACTAGTGTGAGCACTATGGGTGGGGAATGAGTGAGGCACTTTATGAACATAAGGCAAAAATATCAGACATGAAAACCTGATCCTGACTAAAAGCTAGATATTTTGTTGTTTATACAGTGGAGTAGAAGATCAAATATTTCTATTATTTTCTGCTCTTTGACCCAGGAGTTAAGACTCATTGAAATCACGAGTTGATGTCCCTCCATGCTGACATCCAATCAATGGGGAAAAATATTACTTTTATAATGAGACTTCTGCTTTGTAGCTTCATTGTTAGCTAGAAGAGTCACATAAATGGAAATTGTCTTTTCGCTCACCTTTCCCTGTCACAGTGACTTCAGATGACAGATGGCTTCCACAAAGTGCACACTGTACTGAGCACAGACTGTCCTTTCCTTCAAGCAGCAAGTCTTTAGTATCCCTCTGAAGCTCTGTTTTCACTTGAGGACAGATCATTGGTCCTTAGAAATACCTGTCATTTCTGAGACCAGGGCCAGTTGCTTTTCTTGGTGCCTCCTGGGATAGAAACTCAAGGAGAAAGCTCTTAGGATCAATTAAAGGGGACTCATGGCTACATGACTCAAGCTCCCTGTAGACTGGTGTGGAGGAGTGTGGTCAGGGGAGTTTCATACAGTGGGCAGGAGTAGTTACCCCTCTGCACCTCCCTCTGCCAACCCTCTCACACATGTCTCAGAATGTCTTTGATGTTTCATACCCTGTATGGAAGGTATCACCATGGTACAAATTGACTCCTCTATATTCTTCTGAGAGTACTTCATCTCTATTTTAAACATATGGTCTGTGTTTTTAAAAGTATGCTGTATCTACATATCTCTCCTTCCTCTCTTTACACTTAATCCTGTCTGTATATTTTTATGAATTAATGTTCTGTCAGAATTTCTATTCTGCTTGTTACCTTTCTAATCATTTAAAACATTCATTTGGACCTGAGACTATACATGTAGATAACATTTTACAGACATAACAGATTATATTTAGGAATATATATATATTTAGGAATCAGGCAGGGACATATGTTAGGGTTCCCAGGGAGAAGGGGACAGTACAAAATTTCAAATCAAAGTATAATCTCAACAAGTTTTCAAAAATAATGTTAATTAATATTTTATGTGTCAGCAATCCTTTCTAAAAAAAAACCACATTAACCAATTTAAGTTAAACTTTTAATTGAACAATATTCTTTCACAATGTATTCTAATTTCTGTTTCCCTTTTCCAAACTTCTCCTGAATCCTTCTTATCCATACAACTCCATGACATTTCTTCCTCTCTGTCTTTAGAAAAAGCAACCCAAATCCATAAAACCCCAGAAGCCATAATATGCAAGTAAAAGACCAGTCAGAGAAGAGTCAACCAAAGAAAGAGGAGAGATAAAATCTACTAAAATACTATTGAGTTGATGTTTTCCACAATTTACTGCTGGTCATGGGGTCTACCAGTAAGTAGGGTTTATATTCTTGTTGATTCTCTATTAGTGAGGAAGAATTACCATGAGAATTCCAAGGTGTCTCACTATTTGCACATTGTCCAGTTGCAGGATTCTGTTTGTTCCCATGTACTGCAGGAGAAAGCTTCTTTGATGATGCCTAAATGAAACAATGTGGCAAAATAGCAAAATGCCCTTAGGAGTCATTTTGTTGCTACTTACATTCAGCAGAACTGTGCTCTCCTTGGTCCATGGCCTATTTAGTTAAAGGTTCTTGGGCACATGAACAGTGCCATGAATGGGTTTCATTTCATAGAGTAGGTCTTATATCCAATAAGATAGTGGTTGGTTTCTCCCAAAAGTTTTGTGACACTGTTGCAACAGTTCATCATTCAATCAGTTCACTATTGTAGACTGAACTGTTTTTAGCTGGGGTGGCACTTAATTTCTGTTACAGATTTCATATTTTTAACACCTGAAAAGAGTTAGTGGTTGTCTTTGTCAGGGATTTACTGCTGTGAACAGACACCATGACCAAGGCAAGTCTTATAAAAACAACATTTAATTGGGGCTGGCTTACAGGTTCAGAGGTTCAGTCCATTATCATCAAGGTGGGAGCATGGCAGTACCCAGGCAGGAATGGCACAGGCAGAGCTGAGAGTTCTATATCTTCATCCAAAGGCTGCTAGTGGAAGACTGACTTCCAGGCACCTGTGGTGAGAGCCTTTTTTTTTTTTTTAATCAATTCATCCACTGACAGACATCTAGTGTGATACAACTGGGATTTATGAATAGAGCAGCAATGAACATGGATTAACAAGTGTCTCTGTTATCCACCCAAAGGATAAGCTGGACCTTGAGTTCTATCAATTACTATCTTCCCATGGAGTTGTCACATTGATTTCTCTACTGGCTATCTAAATTTCCACTCTCACCAGGCATGGATGATGGCTCTCCTTACCCCACATCCTCACCAGCATGACTTGTCATTAGTTTTGTTGACCTTTGTCTTTCTGAGTGGAGTAAAATGAAACTGAATGTTATTTGATTTACATTTTCCTGATGACTAAGGATGTCGAACATTTCTTTAAGTGTTTACCAGCCATTTGGATTTCATATTTTGAGAATTCTGTGTTTAGTTCTGTACCTTAGTTTTTAATGGTATATTTTTTGTGTTCTTTATATATTTTAGATATTAGTACTCTTTCACAGGTCTAATTGCTTCTTTGGTATATTTTCTTGGTAATATTTTCCCATCCTTTTAATCTGAAGTGATTGCTATCTTTGATATTGAGGTTTGTTTCATGGATACAGAAGAAGGATGAATTCTATTTTCAAATATAATCTCTTAGCCTGTGTCATTTTATTGGAGAACTGAGACATTGACAATTATTTATGAGTGGTGATTTTCATTCCATGTATTTTTTATAATGTTTCCCCCTCTTTTGATTTACAAGTTTGGAATAATTTATTCCTTGTGTTTTCTTGCATGTGTTTAACCTCATCATGTTGATATTTTTCTTCTAATGCCCTGCAAAGAGGGATCTCTCTCTCTGTCTCTGTCTCTGTCTCTGTCTCTGTCTCTGTCTCTGTCTCTGTCTCTGTCTCTCTCTCTCTCTCTCTGTCTGTCTATCTACCTATCTATCTTATCAACTCACCCATCTATTTTCCATTCATCTCTATAGATTAATCTGTAAAGAGATACTGATTAAATTTACGGTGTTTGCTATACCATGTTTTATGTAATGTTAAACATGTCACAAGGCATAGCTCAGTGTTGTGGTATTCAAAACCACTGGGAAAAGAACCAGACTCAGTTTAGACTATGATTATTCAATTTTACTGAAGCTGTTAGTAGGGTCATAGTCTCTAGCCAAAATCAGAGACATGGCCCAGATCCAGGTGAAGCAATGACTTTTAAAAGTGAAAAACAAAAGAAGTCCTTGAATAACTCTACACGCTTACAGAAACCAAAGAGCTGTTCACCTCTGACAAAATTAAGCAGTCAAGATGAGCTTAAAATATTCTGTGAATATCTACATTGGCAGGTAACAAATATTGCTTGAAGAAAAGGTCCTGCTGCCACCGTCTATCAAGAAATATTTCAGGAAACTTATATTACTGGAACACAATAGAGCCACTTAAACAGGCATGTGGTAGCCCAGTGGCTGAAGTTTCAAGTAGTTACTTTGTGGCTTTCTGGCACTCTTTCAGGGTGTGTGAAGCTAAGATGACATCATCCACATACTGCAAGAATGTGACATTCAGGTGCCCTTGGACATACTCAGGTAAGTCTAACTAAAAGCTTTATCAGGGTGTGGGGGGCGGTTCTTATAGCCCTCTGATAGTTAAGTCCAGGTCAACAGAATCATGACTTGGGGTCTGTCCATTCAAAGGCAAATATAAGATGGATCACAGGCACCAGCGGTGGAGAAAACCAGCATCCCTCAGGTCTAAGTTATTACATACATTTTTTCCTGAATCTAATAGGCAGAGCAACATGTAAGAGTTTGTCATAGTCAGATAGTTTTCACATACTTATTTCCTTCCTTTAAGTCAGTCCTAAATCAGACAATGATCTTTGGTGTCTGACTTAATGACAGGAAATAATGTAATGATCCCAGATGAGTTGTAGCGGACCAAAATTCCCGTGTCTCTGTGTTGGTTTAATGTTTGCTCTAGCTTTTCTCAAGATCAGGAACAGCGTTACCCTCATAGGCGAGGCTGAGCTCTAGAGTTGAACAATTGGTGAAAGAGTGAGGCCAGTCTAGGGGAATTGATCTCTGTTAACACTCCTGGGAAATTTAACATTAATTCTGTTAGAATAGTGGTACCTTCTCCCAGTTTCTTCGTACTCTTCTGTGCTATTTTAAATTCCTTTTCTGTCTACTTATATCTTATTTGTTTTCTCATATTTTTTTTTACATCTTGACTGCAGTTCCTCCCCTTCTCTTTTACCAGTTCCTCTACCTCATCTTACATCTCCCATTTACTCTTTCTTAGTTCTTTTCAGAAAAGCGCCGGCCTACCATGGATATCATCCAGCCAAGACATATCAAATTGTAGTAAGACTAGACCTCTCCTCTCTTATTAAGGCTAGGAGACACAATCCTGTAGCAGGAAAAGGTCCCCAAATCAAGCAACAGGCTCAGAGGCATCTCCTGCTCCCAATGTTAGGAGTCCCACAAGAAGACTAAGCAACATAATTGTAACATATGTATAGAGGGCATAGGTTAGTCCCATGTAGGCTCCCTGGATGCTAGTTCAGCCTCTGTGAGCCACCTCGAGCCCTAGTTATTCGATTCTGTGGGTTTTCTTTTGGTGTCTTTGACCTCTCTGGATCATACAATCCTTTTTCCCTCTCTTTCACAGGACTTCCTGAGTTCCACCTGATGTTTGTCTGTGTATTTCTGCATCTGTTTTCATCAGTGGCTGGGTGAAACCTCTCTGATAACATTTGGGTCAGATGCTAATTAAAAAAAAAATTTCACAGACTTTTCTTTTCTTTTCTTTTCTTTTTTTCCTTTCCTTCTTTCCTTTCCTTTCCTTTCCTTTCCTTTCCTTTCCTTTCCTTTCCTTTCCTTTCCTTTCCTTTCCTTTCCTTTCCTTTCCTTTCCTTTCCTTTCCTTTCCTTTCCTTTCCTTTCCTTTCCTTTCCTTTCCTTTCTTTTTTCCATTTTTTGCCAGTCCTGTTTGGTTCTATCCTAGGTCTCTGGGCTGTACAGTATCTGGTCCAGGTCCTTTAGGCAGTGTCAAGTGTAGCTCCTTCTCATGTCTTGGGTCTCAATCTGGACCAGTCATTAGTTGGCCACTCCCCCAGTTTCTGTGCAATCTTTATCCCCCATACATATTGTAGGCAGGAAAAAATTGTAGGTTAAAGTTTTGTGGCTCAGATGGTGTCCCAATCACTTTACTGGAGTTATTTCCTGCTTACATGAGATGGCTTGTTCAAGCTCTGCATCCCCCATTGCTAGATTTCTGGGAGTTTGTATTACATTAGGTTTCTGATTCATCCCAGAGGTGTCCCCAGATTCCATTTATCTCTTCCCACATACCGTACACCTGATCCCTCTTGTTCATATCCTCACCTTCCTATCCAGACTCCTCCCTCTCTACCCATGATGTCTATTCTGTTTCTCCTTTATAGTGAGATTCATGCATACCCCTTTGAGCCCTCTTTCTTTCTTAGCTTCTCTGGGTCTGTGGATTATAGCATGATTATCCTTTGCTTTACAGGTAATATCCACATCTCATGTCTGTCTTTCTGAGTCTGGGTTACTTCCCTCAGGATGATCTTTTTTTAGTTCCATTTGCCTGCAAATTTCATGATGTCATATATCATTCTCAACAGCTGGCTAATAGTCCATTGCGTAACACATTTTTTTTTAAATCCATTCTTTGGCTGATAGACATCTAGCTTGTTTCTAGTTACTAGCTATAATGCGTAAGGCTTCTAGGAACATAACTGAGCAAGTGTCCTTGTGGTATGGTGGAATGTCCTTTGGGTAAGTGACCAGGTGTGATATAGCTGAATCTTGAGGTAGATCAATTCCTAGTTTTCTGAGAAACCATCCTATTGAGTCAAGGCTGATATTCTACATTCTTTTTACTTATCTCATCCAAGTAATTCTCAAAGTTCGCAGCTATAATTTTCCCAACTTTATAATATGTTCCAAATTTCTTTAGCTCTTTAATAATTTCTGGCTTCTTTCCATTTCCAACATTTCCAGTTTCTTCCTCTATCACCCAAGGAGTAGAGAATGTGTGCCTTTAAATCACTGGACTTTGGAGCCTAGTCCAAATTTTCTATGTCTCTCCCCAGTCCTTCAGCAAAATAACCTACATGGAAATGGACATAGATGTTCATGAGACATTACCCATTAATCTTTTCTGTAGTTTTCTTCATGAGTCTCTATGTGTCCACACTCTATCCCTATCTATAAACATCTTTGTAGCAATTATTTGCAGTGTTACTTATCTGAAAATATTCTTTGCTTTGTATCTCACACTGCCCAAAATAAAAGGCTACTTTCCTTCATGACTGAGCACATCCATGGCATATTAGTCACTGTAGTGTGTTTCACTTTCTGAATCCAGTGGTGCTCAGCACTTCCCAACTTTGTTCTACACCCATCTCCTGACACTTCATTTTCTTTGGTTACATTTTATTTCCTGTATCTCTTCAATAGTATAGCTTACAACATATTTTATCCCCAAATTACTAATAAATGTTGAATTTTGATCATTATGCTGCCTCCATTTGAAGCTAGAGTTACTGCAAAATCACATTTACCCTTTGCAACCATACAGATTGTGCTATAACAACTTTTAAATGTTCAATATCCTTAATCATCAGAGAAATGCAAATTTCCAACCACATTTCCCCCCTCAATTATATATATATCGCTAGAAACACCAATGCACAGTTTTATATTTTAAGTTATTCTTCAGAAGAATTACAGAAGCAAATTCCTCATATGGTCTTGGTGTTTTCTGAGTCTGTCTAGCTAATTTAAGTGCACCTGAATTTTGGATTACACTCTTTATAGTACTGATAATGTATGGGTGACATTATTTTCTTCCCCAGGGAGTGTTGGTTATGATTCACCCTAAGCTGAGGTAGAGAGAATAAAAAAATAATTGAGTCATATTAAAGCATTTACATTCTGATAGAATTCTGTTATCGAGTATGTCTATAAAAATCCAATTACATAAAAAATAACTAATACTTTTGTGCATGACATCCCTAAGAAGAATGACAAGTGAGATGATAAACTGGTTAATTTGAGGACCCAGACAAATGCCCACATACCCATAGGCACATGCTTTATTACAAAGGAGTAAAACCACATCTTAAGACAGCATCTTTAATGGTGATGGTGAAACCGATGATTACATGTAGAAGAATTATACTAGATAGTTATCATTCATTTATCTTTAGAAAATTCAGCTCCGAGTGGATCAAGACCTCAACCTAAGACCCAATACCCTGAAAATGGCAGAGAACAATATAGGGAATATGCTTTAACCCATTGCTACTGGAAAGGTCCTTCTGAACAAAATCATGATACTATAGGCACTGAGATCAATAATTGACTAATATGCTCACTTGTAACTGCAATGCTTCTGTACAGCAAAGAACACCATCATTTGAGTTAAGAGGTAACCTACAGAGTGGCAAAATATTTTTACCATTTGTATATATGATAGAGGGTTCATATATAGAATATACAAATAATTAAAAGTTAAACAAGGAAAGAAACAACTCAACTTACCTGGGGAATGGAACTAAACAGAATTTTCAAAAGATGAAACACAAATGGATGAAAACAAATTTTAAATGTTCAATATCTGTAGTCATCAGAGAAATGTAAAATAGAATTCTTTTGAGATTAAGTTTTACTCTGCGCGGCATCCAGCTATACACAGACATTCTGATTTCCAGTCGAGTTGAGAGGTGAACCCTTGGGCCCACTGATGATAATTCACCTACATGGGACAGTAGGCATTCCCTCATATCTCCCGTACTCAAGGCTCCTGTCGAAATTACAGCCCCCACAGCCCCCACAGGAGAAGCATGGCTTTTAGTCATGTAGGCAATGTCCCAAGCTTCTGACCTTCGGGGGTAGACTCCTCCCAGTTACCTAGCAACAGAAAGATAACAGCTGGCTCCATCTCGCTCTCCTCACTCTCTCCTCTCACTCTCTTACTCTCTCTCCTCTCTCTCTCCCTCTTACTCTAGTCTTTCTTCTCTCTCTCCCCCTTTCTCTCCTCTTGGAAATGTCCAGTCTCTCTCTCTTTTACCTTCTCTCTTTCCCCCTACCTTTCTACAATAAAGCTCTAAAACCATAGATTGTCTCTGTTCATCAAGGCCTGCTGTGCTTACTCTCCCCTGAGTGGGAACCTCTCTCCCTCTGCCCTCTCTTCCACAACCCCAGGGCACAAGTTGTTGCCTCAAGGCTCCCGGTTGGGGGCTGCTCCTTGTCCACCCCCATCGAGTGGGGTCAGTGGCTTAGATGCCCACCTGGTGCCAAGTGGGAAATGTCCAGCAGCCCTCCTACGTCTGCCTGAGCACAGGTGGAATTCTGGCCAGATATGGGCTATCCTCCCTCCCCCCTCTTTTTCCTGCCCCCTATTAGTTCCCACATTACTCCAGTCAGAATGCCCCCCCCCAATCCAACACCTCTTCATGTTAAAAGTCTTGGAGAAATCAGGGATACAAGACACATAATTAAGCACAATAAAAGCAACAGGAAGCAAGTTAATAGCCACCATCAAATTAGATGGAGAGAAACTTAAAGCAATTCTACTAAATCAGGGACAAGGCAAGCCTGTCAACTCTCTCTGTATCCCTTCAATATTGTACTTGAAGTTCTAGCTATAGAAATAAGACAAGTAAAGGAGATCAAGGTGATACAAATTTGGAAGAAAGAAGTCAAAGTATCACTATTCATAGATGATATGATAATATATACAAAGGACATCCAAAATTGTACTAGAGAACTCCTACAGTTGACTAACACTTTCAGCAAAGTGGCTGACTAAAAATTAACTTAAAGAGACCAGTGGCTCTCTTTTCTACAAAAGGTAAGCAGGCCAAGAAAGAAGTTAGGGAAACAACACCCATTACAATAGCAACAAATAATATAAAATATCTTGGTGTAACTCTAACTGAGCAAGTGAAAGACCTGTATGTCAAGAACTTCAAGTCTCTGAAGAAGGAAATTAAAGAAGATATCAGAAGTTGGATATCTATAGATTCAATGCAATTCCCATCAAAATTTCCAACACAATTCTTTTTTTTTAATTAGGTATTTTCCTCGTTTACATTTTCAATGCTATCCCAAAAGTCCCCCATATCCACCCCCCCCCAATCCCCTACCCACCCACTCCCACTTTTTGGCACTGGGGTTCCCCTGTACTGGGGTATATAAAGTTTGCAAGTCCAATGGGCCTCTCTTTGCAGTGATGGACGACTAGGCCATCTTTGGATACATATGCAGCTAGAGACAAGAGCTCCGGGGTACTGGTTAGTTCATATTGTTCCACCTATAGGGTTGCAGTTCCCTTTACCTCCTTGGGTAATTTTCTAGCTCCTCCATTGGGGGCCATATGATCCATCCAATAGCTGACTGTGATCATCCACTTCTGTGTTTGCTAGGCCCCGGCATAGTCTCACAAGAGACAGCTATATCTGGGTCCTTTCAGCAAAATCTTGCTAGTGTATGCAATGGTGTCAGTGTTTGGAAGCTGATTATGGGATGGATCCCTGCATATGGCAATCACTAGATGGTCCATCCTTTCGTCACAGCTCCAAATTTTGACTCTGTAACTCCTTCCATGGGTGTTTTGTTCCCATTTCTAAGAAGGGACAAAGTGTCCACACTTTGGTCGTCGTTCTTCTTGAATTTCATGCATTTAGCAAGTTGTATCTTATATCATGGGTATCCTAAGTTTCTGGGCTAATATCCACTTATCAGTGAGTACATATTGTGCGAGTTCCTTTGTGGTTGGGTTACCTCACTCAGGATGATGCCCTCCAGGTCCATCCATTTCACTAGGAATTTCATAAATTCATTTTTTTAATAGCTGAGTAGTACTCCATTATGTAAATGTACCACATTTTCTATATCCATTCCTCTTTTGAGGGGCATCTGGGTTCTTTCCAGCTTCTGGCTATTATAAATAAGGCTGCTATGAACATAGTGGAGCATGTGTCCTTCTTACCGGTTGGAACATCTTCTGGATATATGCCCAGGAGAGGTATTGCTGGATCCTCTGGTAGTATTATGTCCAATTTTCTGAGGAACCGCCAGACTGATTTCCAGAGTGGTTGTACAAGCTTGCAATCCCACCAACAATGGAGGAGTGTTCCTCTTTCTCCACATCCTCGCCAGCATCTGCTGTCACCTGAATTTTTGATCTTATCCATTCTGACTGGAGTGAAGTGAAATCTCAGGGTTGTTTTGATTTGCATTTCCCTAATGATTAAGGATGTTGAACATTTTTTCAGGTGCTTCTCAGCCATTTGGTATTCCTCAGGTGAGAAATTTTTGTTCAGCTCTGAGCCACATTTTTTAATGGGGTTATTTGATTTTCTGGAGTCCACCTTCTTGAGTTCTTTATATATATATATTTCATATTAGTCCCCTATCCGATTTGGGATAGGTAAAGATCCTTTCCCAATCTGTTGGTGGCCTTTTTGTCTTATTGACGGTATCTTTTGCCTTGCAGAAGCTTTGCAATTTTATGAGGTCCCATTTATCGATTCTCGATCTTACAGCACAAGCCATTGCTGTTCTATTCAGGAACTTTTTTCTGTACCCATATCTTCGAGGCTTTTCCCTCCTTTATCCTCTATAAGTTTCAGTGTCTCTGGTTTTATGTGGAGTTCCTTAATCCACTTAGATTTGACCTTAGTACAAGGAGATAGAAATGGATCAATTCACATTTTTCTACATGATAACCGCCAGTTGTGCCAGCACCATTTGTTGAAAATGCTGTCTTTTTTCCACTGGATGGTTTTAGCTCCCTTGTCAAACATCAAGTGACCATAGGTGTGTGCGTTCTTCTCTGGGTCTTCAATTTTGTTCCATTGGTCTACTTGTCTGTCACTATACCAATAGCATGCAGTTTTTATCACAATTGCTCTGTAGTACAGCTTTAGGTCCGGCATGGTGATTCCACCAGAGGTTCTTTTATCTTTCAGAAGAGTTTTTGCTATCATAGGTTTTTTGTTATTCCAGATGAATCTGCTGATTGCCCTTTCTAATTCGTTGAAGAATTGAGTTGGAAATTTGATGGGGATTGCATTGAATCTGTAGATTGCTTTTGGCAAGATAGCCATTTTTACAATGTTGATCCTGCCAATCCATGAGCATGGGAGATCTTTCCATCTTCTGAGATCTTCTTTAATTTCTTTCTTCAGAGACTTGAAGTTCTTATCATACAGATCTTTCACTTCCTTAGTTAGAGTCACGCCAAGGTATTTTATATTATTTGTGAATATTGAGAAGGGTGTTGTTTCCCTAATTTCTTTCTCAGCCTGTTTATCCTTTGTGTAGAGAAAGGCCATTGACTTGTTTGAGTTAATTTTATATCCAGCTACTTCACCGAAGCTGTTTATCAGGCTTAGGAATTCTCTTGTGGAATTTTTAGGGTCACTTATATATACTATCATATCATCTGCAAAAGTGATATTTTGACTTCATCTTTTCCAATTTGTATCCCCTTGATCTCCTTTTGTTGTCGAATTGCTCTGGCTAGGACTTCAAGTACAATGTTGAATAGGTAGGGAGAGAATGGACAGCCTTGTCTAGTCCCTGATTTTAGTGGGATTGCTTCCAGCTTCTCACCATTTACTTTGATGTTGGCTACTGGTTTGCTGTAGATTGTTTTGATCATGTTTAGGTATGGGCCTTGAATTCCTGATCTTTACAAGCCTTTTATCATGAATGGGTGTTGGATTTTGTCAAATGCTTTCTCAGCATCAAACACGATGATCATGTGGATTTTGTCTTTGAGTTTGTTTATATACTGGATTACGTTGATGGAGTTCTGTATATTGAACCATCCTTGCATCCCTGGGATGAAACCTACTTGGTCAGGATGGATGATTGTTTTGATGTGTTCTTGGATTCGGTTAGCAAGAACTTTATTGAGGATTTTTGCATCAATATTCATAAGGGATATTGGTCTGAAGTTTTCTATCTTTGTTGGGTCTTTTTGTGGTTTAGGTATCAGAGTAATTGTTGCTTCATAGAATGAGTTGGGTAGAGTACCTTCTGTTTCTATTTTGTGGAATAGTTTGTGAAGAACTGGGATTAGATCTTCTTTGAAGGTCTTATAGAACTCTGCACTAAACCCATCTGGTCCTGGGCTTTTTTTGGTTGGGAGACTATTAATGACTGCTTCTATTTCTTTGGGGGATATAGGGCTGTTTAGATCTTTAACCTGATCTTGATTCAACTTTGGTACCTGGTATCTGTCTAGGAACTTCTCCATTTCATCCAGGTTCTCCAGTTTTGTTGAGTACAGCCTTTGGTAGAAGGATCTGATGGTGTTTTGGATGTCTTCAGGATCTGTTGTTATGTCTCCTTTTTCATTTCTGATTTTGTTAACTAGGATGCTTTCCCTGTGCTCTCTAGTGAGTCTGGCTAAGGGTTTATCTATCTTGTTGATATTCTCAAAGAACCAGCTCCTTGATTGGTTGATTCTTTGAATAGTTCTTCTTGTTTCCACTTGGTTGATTTCACCCCTGAGTTTGATTATTTCCTGCCTTCTACTCCTCTTGGGTGAATTTGCTTCCTTTTGTTCTAGTGCTTTTAGGTGTGTTGTCAAGCTGCTAATGTGTGCTCTCTCTAGTTTCTTTTTTGAGGCACTCAGAGCTATGAGTTTTCCTCTTAGAAATGCTTTCTTTGCGTCCCATAAGTTTGGGTATGTTGTGGCTTCATTTTCATTGAACTCTAAAAAGTCCTTAATTTCTTTCTTTATTCCTTCCTTGACCAAGGTATCATTGAGAAGAGTGTTGTTCAGTTTCCACGTGAATGTTGGGATGAAACCTACTTGGTCAGGATGGATGAATGTTTTGATGTGTTCTTGGATTCGGTTAGCAAGAACTTTATTGAGGATTTTTGCATCGATATTCATAAGGGAAATTGGTCTGAAGTTCTCTATCTTTGTTGGATCTTTCTGTGGTTTAGGTATCAGAGTAATTGTGGCTTCATAGAATGAGTTGGGTAGAGTACCTTCCGTTTCTATTTTGTGGAATAGTTTGTGAAGAACTGGAATTAGGTCTTCTTTGTAGGTCTGATAGAACTCTGAACTAAACCCATCTGGTCCTGGGCTTTTCTTGGTTGGGAGACTATTAATGACTGCTTCTATTTCTTTATGGGATATAGGACAGTTTAGATCATTAACCTGATCTTAATTTAGCTTTGGTACCTGGTATCTGTCTAGAAACTTGTCCATTTCATCCAGGTTTTCCAGTTTTGTTGAGTATAGCCTTTTGTAATAGGATCTGATGGTGTTTTGGATGTCTTCAGGATCTGTTGTTATGTTTCCTTTTTCATTTCTGATTTTGTTAAGTAGGATGCTTTCTCTGCGCCCTCTAGTGAGTCTGGCTAAGGGTTTATCCATCTAGTTGATTTTCTCAAAGAACCAGCTCCTTGATTGGTTGATTCTTTGAATAGTTCTTCTTGTTTCCACTTGGTTGATTTCACCCCTGAGTTTGATTATTTCCTGCCTTCTACTCCTCTTGGGTGAATTTGCTTCCTTTTGTTCTAGAGCTTTTAGATGTGTTGTCAAGCTGCTAATGTGTGAGCTCTCTAGTTTCCTTTTGGAGGCACTCAGAGCTATGAGTTTTCCTCTTAGGAATGCTTTCATTGCGTCCCATAAGTTTGGGTATGTTGTGGCTTCATTTTCATTAAACTCCAAAAAGTCTTTAATTTCTTTCTTTATTCCTTCCTTGACCAAGTTATCAATCAGAAGAGTGTTGTTCAGTTTCCACGTGAATGTTGGCTTTCTCTTAGTTATTTTGTTATTGAAGATCAGCCTTAGTCCATGGTCATCTGATAGGATGCATGGGACAATTTCAATATTTTTGTATATGTTGAGGCTTGTTTTGTGACCAATTATGTGGTCAATTTTGGAGAAGGTACCATGGGGTGCTGAGAAGAAGGTATATCCTTTTGTTTTAGGATAAAATGTCCTGTAGATATCTGTTAAGTCCATTTGTTTCATCACTTCTGTTAGTTTCACTGTGTCCCTGTTTAGTTTCTGTTTCCATGATCTGTCCATTGGTGAAAGTGGTGTGTTGAAGTCTCCCACTATTATTGTGTGAGGTGCAATGTTTGCTTTGAGCTTTACTAAAGTTTCTTTAATGAATGTGGCTGCCCTTGTATTTGGAGCATATATATTCAGAATTGAGAGTTCCTCTTGGAGGATTTTACCTTTGATGAGTATGAAGTGCCCCTCCTTGTCTTTTTTGATTATTTTGCGTTGGAAGTCGATTTTGTTAGATATTAAAATGGCTACTCCAGCTTGTTTCTTCATACCATTTGCTTGGAAAATTGTTTTCCAGCCTTTCATTCTGAGGTAGTTTCTATCTTTTTCTCTGAGATGAGTTTCCTGTAAGCAGCAAAATGTTGGGTCTTGTTTGTGTAGCCAGTTTGTTAGTCTCTGTCTTTTTATTGGGGAGTTGAGTCCATTGATATTAAGAGATGTTAAGGAAAAGTAATTGTTGCTTCCTGTTATTTTTTTGTTGTTAAAGTTGGCATTCTGTTCTTGTGGCTGTCTTCTTTTAGGTTTGTTGAGGGATTACCTTCTTGTTTTTTCTAGGGCATGGTTCCCGTCCTTGTATTGGACTTTTCTGTTATTATCCTTTGAAGGGCTGGATTCGTGGAGAGATAATGGGTGAATTTGGTTTTGTTGTGGAATACTTTGATTTCTCCATCTATGGTAATTGAGAGTTTGGCTGGGTACAGTTGCCTGGGCTGGAATTTGTGTTCTCTTAGTGTCTGTATAACATCTGTCCAGGCTCTTTTGGCTTTCATAGTCTCTGGTGAAAAATCTGGTGTAATTCTGATAGGCTTGCCTTTATATATTACTTGACCTTTTTCCCTTACTGCTTTCCCTTACTTCTATCTTTATTTAGTGCATTTGTTGTTCTGATTATTATGTGTCGGGAGGAATTTCTTTTCTGGTCCAGTCTATTTGGAGTTCTGTAGGCTTCTTGTATGTTCATGGGCATCTCTTTCTTTAGACTTGGGAAGTTTTCTTCCATAATTTTGTTGAAGATGTTTGCTGGTCCTTGGAGTTGAAAATCTTCATTCTCATCCACTCCTATTATCCGTAGGTTTGGTCTTCTCATTGTGTCCTGGATTTCCTGGATGTTTTGAGTTAGGATCTTTTTTCATCTTTTATTTTTTTTGATTGTTGTGCAGATGTTCTCTATGGAATCTTCTGCACCTGAGATTCTCTCTTCCATCTCTTGTATTCTGTTGCTGATGCTCGCATCTATGGTTCCAGATTTCTTTCCTAGTGTTTCTATCTCCAGCGTTGCCTTACTTTGGGTTTTCTTTATTGTGTCTACTTCCCTTTTTAGGTCTAGTATGGTTTTGTTCGTTTCCTTCACCTGTTTGGATGTGTTTTCCTGTTTTTCTTTAAGGACTTCTACCTGTTTGGTTGTGTTTTCCTGTTTTTCTTTAAGGACTTGTAACTCTTTAGCAGTGTTCTCCTGTATTTCTTTAAGTGAGTTATTAAAGTCCTTCTTGATGTCCTCTACCATCATCATGAGATATGCTTTTAAATCTGGGTCTAGATTTTCGGGTTTGTGTTGGGGTGCCCAGTACTAGGTGGGGTGGGAGTGCTGCGTTCTGATGATAGTGAGTGGTCATGGTTTCTGTTAGTAAGATTCTTACATTTACCTTTCCCCATCTGGTAATCTCTGGAGTTAGTTGTTATAGTTGTCTCTGTTTAGAGATTGTTCCTCTGGTGATTTTGTTACCCTCTATGAGCAGACCTGGGACACTAGCTCACTTCTCTGAGTTTCAGAGGTCAGAGCAGTCTCTGCAGGCAAGGTCTCCTCTTTCAGGGAAGGTGCACAGTTATCTGGTAATTTGACCTCCTCCTGGCCGAAGATGAAGGCCCAAAATAGGATCTTTCCCAGAAGCTGTGTTGCTTTGGCCTGTCACAGAAGCTGTTGTTTCAATAGTCCACACTCTCACCTGTGTAGACTACTTTCTGTGGAGTCCCAGAACCAAGGTGGCTCCCGTAGAACCTGAGGCAGAAGCCTCTCGGCCGGGCGGACACCTGTGCTTTGACCAGGAAGGTGGCCGGTTGTCTGGAGCCGAAAATGGCACCGCCTCAGAGGCTCTGTGGCTCTCGCCTGTCCCAGAGACTGCTGGCCTCTGTATTCCACACTCTCACCTGTGCAGACTACCCTTCGCGGAGTCCCAGGACCAAGCTGGCTCCCTCTGAACCTGTGGCAGAAGCCTCTCAGGTCCGGCGGACACCTGTGTTCTGACTAGGAAGGTGGCCGATTGTCTGGAGCCGAAGATGGCACCGCCTCCACAATTCTTTACAGAACTTGAGAGAGCAATTCTCAACTTCATATGCAAAAACGAAAAATCTAGGATAGCTAGAGCAATCCCGAACAATAAAAGAACTTCTGAAGAAAACATCATCCTTGACCTCAAGATGTACTACAGAGGAATAGTAATAAAAACTTCATGCTATTTGTATAGAAAACAGAAAGTTTGATCAATGGAATAGAATTGAAGACCCAGAAATAAGCCCACACATCTATGGATACTTGGTTTTTGACAAAGTAGCCAAAACCAAACAAAAGAAAATATCTTCAAGAAATGGTGCTGGTCTAACAAGATGTCTGCATGTAGCAGAATTCAAATAGATCCATACTTATCACCCTGCACAAAACTCAAGTCCAAGTGGATCAAAGACCTCAACATGAAACCAGATACACTAAATTTCATAGAATAGAAAGTGGAGAATAGCCTTGAACTCATCGGTACAGGAGGCAACTCCCTGAACAAAACACCAATGTCTCACTTTCTAAGATCAACAATTAATAAATGGGACCTCATGAAACTGAAAATCTTTTCTAAGTCAGAGGACACTGTCAATAGGATAATACAACACCCTAAAAATTGGGAAAAGATCTTCATCAATCCTGCATCCAAGAGAGGACTACTATCTAGAATATATGAAAAATGTTATATTCAAGAAGCTAGACACCAACAACCCAAGTAACCCAATTTAAGAATGGGGCATAGAGCTAAACAGAGAATATTTTAAACAATTATTTATTAGATATTTTCTTCATTTACATTTCAAATGCTATTCCAAAAGTCCCCTATACCCTCCCTCTGCCCTGCTTCCCAACCTACCCACTCCCACTTCTTGGCCCTGGCATTCCCCTTTACTGGGTATATAAAATTTGCAATACCAAGGGGTCTCTCTTCCCAATGATAGCCAACTAAGCCATCTTCTGCTACATATGCAGCTAGAGACATGAGCTCTGGGGCTACTGGTAGGTTCATATTGTTGTTCCTCCTATAGGGTTGCAGATTCCTTCAACTCCTTGGGTATTTTCTCTAGCTCCTTCTTTAGGGGCCCTGTGTTCCATCCAATAGCTGACTGTGAGCATCCACTTCTGTAT
This sequence comes from Mus caroli, assembly GCF_978045245.1. Taxonomy (NCBI): domain Eukaryota; kingdom Metazoa; phylum Chordata; class Mammalia; order Rodentia; family Muridae; genus Mus; species Mus caroli. Next base: position 5,017,813 of record NW_028227263.1, read on the forward strand.
TTGCCAGGTACTGGCCCAGCCTTACATGAGGCAGCTATATCAGGGTCCTGTCAGCAAAATCTTGCTGGCATATGCAATAGTGTCTGGGTTTTGTGACTGATTATGGGATGGATGGGGCAGTCTCTGGATGGTCCATCCTTTCATATCAGCTCCAAACTTTGTCTCTGTAACTCCTTACGTGGGTATTTTGTTTCCTATTCTACAGAGGAATGAGGTATCCACACGTTGGTCTTCCTTCTTCTTGAGTTTCATGTGTTTTGCAAATTGTATCTTGAGTATTCTAAGTTTCTGGGCTAATATCCACTTATCAGTGTGTGCATATCATGTGAGTTCTTTTGTGATTGGGTTACCTCACTCAGAATGATATCCTCCAGATCCATCCATTTGCCTAAGAATTTCATAAATTCATTAAACAGGGAATTCTTAACAGAGGAATATCGAGTGGTCTAGACACACTGAAAATAGCATTTAACATCTTTAGTAATTAAGGAAATGCAAATCAAAACAACTCTGAAATTCCATCTTACACTCATCAGAATGACTGAGATCAAAAACTGAAGGGACAGGAAATGCTGGCAAGGATGTATTACAAGAACACTCCTCCATTGCTGGTGGGATTGTAAACATATACAACCACTCTGGAAAACAATTTGACAGTTTCTCAAAAAAATGGGAATAGTTCTATCTAAATACCCAGCTATACCCTCCTGGGCATATAGACAAAAGATGCTCCATAATACCACAAGGACACCTGAGGTAACCCAGACCCAAAAGGATGAGCATCATATTTACTCACCTATAAGTGGATATTAGCCAAAAAGTACAGAGTGCCCATGGTACGCCCCATAGACACAAAGAAGTTAAACAAAAAGGAAGTCCTAGTTGAGGATGTTTGAATCCTACTTAGAAGGGGAAACAAGATAGTCATGGGAGGCAAATGGAAGGGGAAATCTGTGTAGGGAGGGAGGAGTAGGGGGAGGCAGGATCAGTTATGGGGAGCAGCAGCCGAGAGGCACTGAAGGCTAGGAAAATGATTAGAAATAGGTAGCTGCTGGGGATGAGGGGGTGGGAAGGGTGGGAGAATTTCTGTAGTAAGTCCCAGAGACCCGGGATGGGGGAATTACCCAGGAGTCAATATCAGTGATCTTAGTTGAAAATCCCAAAAGTGTGGTTATGGAACCTAAAGATATCATCCACAGTAGCCAGACAGCACCCTCAATGGAGGAGTCTGGACACCAACCAACAAAACTTTTGATCCTGTTTAAAAGAATTACACAGACAAAGATGACACATAACAATCAAACACTAAACATACAGAACCAAAGAAGAATATTAAAATCTGCAAAGGAACAGGACCCAGGGCTGACCTCTGTTGTCTCTTAGGGTCTGCAAGACACCTGCCTGGCTCTTCTGTTTTTAGAGTCTCTGTTGAGAAGTCAGGTGTAATTCTGATAGGTCTGCCTTTATATGTCCTTGCCTTTTTTGCCTTGCAACATTTTTGTTTTTACTTTACACATTTGTTTATTTACATCCCAAATGCTTCACCTCCCTTTGGGTTCTCCTTCACAGGGATCCTCACCTGATCTTCCTACTCCTTCACCACTGAGAGGGTTCACTCTCCTAGTGCATCAAGTCTCCACAAGATTAGGAACATATTCTCCCACTAAGGCCAGATAAGTCTTCTGCTACATATGTGCAGGGAGACCTTGGACCAGCCATGTATGCTGTTTGGTTGGTAGCTCAGTCTCTGGTGGCTCCCAGGGGTCCAGGTTACTGGACTCTGTTGGTCTTCCTGTAGGGTTGCCATCCTCTTCAGGAGATTATTTTCTGTTCCTGTCTATTTGGTGTTTTGTTGTACTATGGTAGGCAACTCCTTCTTTAGGTTATGCTTTTGTTGAAAATACTTTTCTCAGCCATTCAGTATTCCTCAGTTGAGAATTCTTTGTTTAGCTCTGTACCTCATTTTTTAATAGGGTTGTTTAGTTTTCTGGAGTCCAACTTCTTGAGTTCTTTGTATATATTGGATATTAGCCACCTATCAGATTTAGGATAGGTAAAGATCCTTTCCCAATCTGTTGGTGGCCTTTTTGTCTTATTGACAGTGTCTTTTGCCTTACAGAAGCTTTGCAATTTTATGAGGTTCTATTTGTCAATGCTTGATCTTACAGCACAAGCCATTGGTGTTCTGCTCAGAAATCTTTCCCCTGTGCCCATATCTTTGAGGCTCTTCCCCACTTTCTCCTCTATACGTTTCAGTGTCTTTGGTTTTATGTGGAGTTCTTTGATCCACTTAGACTTGAGCTTTGTACAAGGAGATAAGAATGGATCAATTTGCATTCTTCTACATGTTAACTGCCAGTTGACCCAGCACCATTTGTTGAAGATGCTATCTTCTCTCCACTGGATAGTTTTAGCTCCTTCGTCAAAGATCAAGTGACCATAGGTGTGTGGGTTCATTTCTGAGTCTTCAATTCTGTCCCATTGATCTACCTATCTGTCACTGTATCAGTACTATGCAGTGTTTATCACAAATTCTCTGTAGTACAGCTTGAGGTCAGGGATGGTGATTCCACCAGAGGTTCTTTTATTGTTGAGAATAGTTTTTGCTATCCTAGGATTTTTGTTATTCCAGATGAATTTGCAAATTGCCCTTTCTAACTCTGTGAAGAATTTAATTGGAATTTTGATCAAAGTCCTTAATCATCAAGGAAATGCAAGTCAAAACAACCCTGAGATTCCACTTCACACCAGTCAGAATGGCTAAGATCAAAAACTCAGGTGACAGCAGATGCTGGTGAGGATTTGGAGAAAGAGGAACACTCCTCCATTGCTGGTGGGACTGCAAGCTTGTACAACCACTCTGGAAATCATTTTGGCGGCTCCTCAGAAAAATGGACTTAGTTCTACTGGAAGATACCACTCCTGTGCATATACCCAGAAGATGCTCCAACATGTAATAAGGACACATGCTCCACTATGTTCATAGCAGCCTTATTTATAATAGCTAGAAGCTGGAAAGGACCAAGATGTCCCTCAACAGAGAAATGGATACAGAAAATGAGGTACATTTACACAATGGAGTACTACTCACCTATTAAAAACAATGAATTTATGAAATTCTTAGGCAAATGGATGGATCTGGAGGATATCATCTTGAGAGAGGTAACCCAATCACAAAAGAACATACATGATATGCACTCACTGATAAGTGGATATTAGCCCAGAAGCTCAGAATCTTTCTTAGAAGGAGAAACAAAATACCCATGGAAGGATTTATAGAGACACAGTTCGGAGCAGAGACTACCCCAATTGGGGATCCTTTCCATAAACAACCACCAAACCCAAACAGTATGGCAAATGCCAACAAGAGCCTGCTGACTGGAGCCTGATATAGCTGTATCCTGAGGGTCTCTGTCAGTGCCTGGCAAATACAGAAGCGGATGCTCACAATCATCCATTGGACAGTGCACAAGGTCCCCAATGGAGGAGCTAGAGAAAGTACCCAGGGAGCTGAAGGGGTCTGAAGCCACATAAGAGGAACATCAATATGAACTAACCAGTACCTCCAGAACTCCTTGGAACTATACCAACAATCAAAGAAAACACATGGTGAACTTGTGGCTCTAACTGTATATGTAGCAGAGGATAGCCTAGTCGGTCATCAATGGGAGGAGAGGTCCTAGGTCCTGTGAAGGTTCTATGCCCCAGTATAGGGGAATGCCAGGACCAGGAATGGGAGTGGGTGGGTGGGGAGCAGGGGGAGATGGGAGGGGATATGGGATTTTCAGAGGGGAAACTAGGAAAGAGGTAACATTTTAAATGTAAATAAAGAAAATATCTCATAAAAAAGAAAAAAAGAAAAGAAAAAAAGAAAATACTTTTGTGATTTTGCCCCTGAATTTCTTTTCCTTCCTCTGTCCCTAGTATTCAAAGGCTTAGTCTTTTCATAGTGTCCCAGAATTCCTGGATGTTTTGTCTTGAATTTCTTTAATATTAGCATTTTTGACTGGGTTATTCATTTTTGTATTTTATCTTCAGCATTTGATAATTTCCCTTCCAAGCCTTGTGGTCATTTGATGAGGCTTAATTCTGAGGGTTTTTGTTTGTTTATTTGGTTGCTTGGTTGCTTGGTTGGTTGCTTCACTTCCTAAACCTTTTAATTTCATTTTTATCTTAGTTTAGGTTTCCTTTCATAACTCTGTTTTTGTTGTTGTTGTTTTGTTGTTAAATTCTTCTTTCATGAATCATCATTTTGTTCATTCTATTGTTTGTGTTTTCATATTTCATTAAGGATTTTATTCATATTTTATTTAAGATCCTTGAATATACTTATAATTGCTGTTTTTCAGTACTGGTCTTAGGGCCCATTTTAGTTGAGTTACTTGGTGCTGGTAGAGGCATGTTGTCTTGATGTTAGTATTTGTGTTTTGCTTTTGTGCTGATGTCTAAGTAATCTGGATGAAATGACTGAGTTGATTCCAGTTCTTGGTAACTATTCTTGTCTTTGTTGGATGAGTCTTCCATTCCATGGTTTTTGTGTACTCTGAATATTAGGAAAGTGTAGTGATTGAGTGTTTCTGCAGTAAGAGGATAGGAGAAAGAGAGAGAGAGAGGGAGAAGGAGAGGGAGAGGAAGAGGGGGAGGGGGAGGGGAAGGGGAGGGGGAGAGGGAGAGAGAATACACAGGTGGACTAGGAGAAAAGGCTGAGTGGGGCTTCAGAGATCAGGGGATCCTGTTCACACACAAGATTGATGTCAATAGGCAGCTGTAGGGATGGTAGAAAGAGGGGATCCTGAAAGTTAATTACTGTAAAGCAAAGAATTATCTGGACAGGGATGAAAATATAAGGTGAACCTGGGTCTGAACCAAGACTTAGAGTCTCTAGTGAATGTAGTTGAAGGGGTAGACATGAGGCTTATAAGCAGGTTCTAACTGGGTGTAGTCGAGAAGGGAGAGATCAAAGGAGATCAGGAAGGATAGTGTGACTCACATACCAGAGTTCTTAGCAGGCATGGCCACTGAGGGTCCAGGTTGAAATCATTTCTGGGTACTAGGATTTGTCAGGAAGCAATGAGGATTAACTAATTGGAAAGGGAGGAAGCTGAGGGCCTACAGGAAGAACTGGTTGGTCTACTATAAGGTTTGTTAGAGTTCCCCAGGATTGGATGTGTAATGGTAGGACAGACCACACCAGGCTGCTATAGGGCTGGGGTTGAGAATGGAGAGTCTGCAATGGGGGATAGGAATTCGAGTGAGAATTACCTATCTCAGTCCCAGCCTAGTGTGGCTCGGGGGTGGGGGTTTCCAGATAGAGGGCATTTATAGGTGTCTGTGTGGCTGTTACTTGGCTGGGCAGAAGCTGGATGAAGTGGGGAGAACCCTTTATTTTTTCAACTTCTCTATAAGTCTAGAATTCGTTCAAAATGTTGTTCCTGACAACAAAAATTTTAGGCTATGATGATGCATTGACAACGCCCAACAGTAGGAATACCAAATAAAGGGAAAGGAAAAATGGCTGTCCTAAAAGCTGTGTGTGTGTGTGTGTGTGTGTGTGTGAGAGAGAGAGAGAGAGAGAGAGAGAGAGAGAGAGAGAGAGAGAGAGAGAGAGAGAGACTATCTGTCTCTCTGTATTATAAATATTAGTGTGTATATATCTTAAAAGTTCAAATACAAGTGCTTACACTGCTTCTGATCTTTAAATTTTATAAGTTAAAAGTTAAAGAAAATAAAATAAACCAAGGATGCCATTTCCAAATATATTCTGTTTCTGTATCTGATGAAACTGAAGACATTTAACATTGCCAAACCTTTGTCTTGGGAAGGAAGAGTGAGACTGGAGAATGTGGCAGACACCTTTTTTGAGGAGCAAAGCTTTCTTAGCAACAGTCGGATGAGTGTGCAACAGCCCAGAGCACTGACATGCTAAGACATGCAACAGAACAGCCTGGGATCTTGGATTCCTGCCTGCTCCAGTTCACAGTGTGACTCAACCTGTCTGCCAAGGTCAGGATACAATGAGTAGGGGGTCCCTTTCCCACGCACACTGACTTGAGTGAGAAGTGAGCTCCAGCTGGGAAAGCATCTGAGTTTCCTGCCACAGCAAGCAGGAGCAGTGCCCTCCCCATCTGCCCTTGGGACCAGGCTCCTCTTCACCTTCACTTTCCACTCCACAAATAGTTGCAAGGCCACTTTGGCCAAAGGCCTGAGGCAGGCCTCCCATGGGGCCAAGGCTGCCTTGGGTTGCATCATACAGCCAAAGCTATCTAGACTTAAGCCAGGGTTACCTGAAGCAAACAGACACCTCTGCACTCCTCAGGACCAAGGCATCCCTGAAGCCCAAATGGTGTGGTGAGGACATGACCTAGCTGCCCCTCCTTTGTAGTGTTCAGATGCATCTCCAGGCAGGAGTTGCCAACCCTATGTCAAAGTCCTGGGGACTCCAATGGAAAAGATCCTTAGTTTCAAAAACCCTCAGTGTGTATTGCTGCTTACGTTGGCTATGTCTCTTCTTTTCTTTCAGCCGTTCAATCAGAAGATCAGTTTATAGAGTCTGGGTGTTTTACGACCCACAACATCTCCAGTGTCAGAAGAGCATGCATGTGTTTCTGTAGATGTTTCTGATAGCCAGAGAGGAAAATCAATAGGTCCAAGAATTATCTCAGAGAAGTGAGGTAAGGGCTAAAGTAATGGGTAATAGTTCATTTAAACTCTCTCTCTCTCTCTCTCTCTCTCTCTCTCTCTCTCTCTCTCTCTCTCCCTTCCTCCCTCCCTCCCTCCCTCCCTCTCTTCCCTCATCTCAGATTTCCACATACTTTGCTGAACACCCAGCCACATGCCTATGAGCATACAAGTAGGCTTCACACTCATGTAACATTTCCAGACTTTAGAAAGTGGAGATACTCTCTTCTTAGATAGATTTCACGTGGCTTGCTCACAACTACACAAAGACATGGTAGAGATGTACTAGCTAGAGAAAGTAAGGTTCAATTCCTCTAACAGGAAGTAAGAGCTGCTAAGTGGTTTGTTTGGGTTTGGTAAAGCCTAGCAAGAATTCCTGCACCCAGCTCCTTTACCTCTCTGGGGCATCTGTTACCATGAACATTTCACCTTCATCCCAATGGTGATAACCTGCTGAAGTCGCATCACTTTCTCCAGGATGTAGAATAGCCCTGGAGTTCACTCTCTTCTTATCTCACCAGGCTGTCTAGACTGCACAGACAGCAAGTTGCTCTTGACCCCTCTGCAAGGCCACTGTGGGCAACTGTTAGAGGTAAGTGTGGGGGCAGGGAGCATACTCTCGTGTTGTTTGATATGGCAATTCATCTCTCAGATATGTGACTGAGCTCAGAGTCATACTCAATTGCTGCTGGACTCTTAGACACATAAGAAGAGGGATGTATGAACTTGGGTGGACTTCAGTGGCCAGAGAAAATATGAGACTTCAGATCAATCTGCATTTTAGATCACCAACAAATACTGTTTAGAGTCAGGATTTTCAAGGCAGAATTTGAGACAAGTTCTTTTTTTTTTTCTTTTTTCTTTAGTGTGCTTCTGTTTATCTCCACTTCCTATATTTTTTTCTGCTAAATTAGGCAATGGGGTATGTTGTTATTGGTGTTCAGGGACACCATGTGCTTACCCTATCCACTTTTCAGTGACTAGTAGAACTCTTTGTCAAGTGGAAGGGCTACTGTGTGCAGTCTGGTCTGAGGTCCTTTGGGAACAAATAATTAAGTTTGACCTCAGAAGTTTCCCAGGACTGCCATTCCAGGCTATGCCATCATTACATTGAGCTTGGTTTTCTGGGAGAAAGGTGAGAATAGAGACAGCACAGCATAGTCCTCCACACACCACTCCCTGCAAACCTTTCTAGAGCACATCTGGGTCACAGTGTGTTGGGAGCTCCAGTAAACGAATGTCCTGCACTGTTTTCAGGTTTAGAACATTTTACTTTGGAAATGCTTTACTCTGAAACCTGATTGTCATTTTATGCTAGATTTGATAGCTGGATGAGAGAGGCCTGATCATACCCTGCTCTCCATGTGACAGGCCATAATTAAAAGTTCTGTCACCTATCACTGTCAGCCTGCCCTTACAATCTGACTCTTAACACTCAGGAACTTACCCTTCTCTACACCCTAACTGACAAGAGTCTGGTAGTGGGAAATGACAAGAGCCCAGTACACACATAATCCCTGACCTCAATCTTGGTGCCCACAGCTTTCTCTCCTATCGACAGAAGGCTACTTTCTTAGCATTTGAGGCCTGTGCATTTCAGATACATAATGGACAGTATCAGGCAATGTGAAGTCCTACAGGGATTACTTGATTTGTTTAGGTAGCTTTCTGGGAAATCTTGCAGGAGCTAGGTTTGGGACTATCTGAGTTCCTATAGCTCAAGGGGTTGAGAGGCACCCTAGGACTCATAGCATACCTACACCTTCTCCACATATTGAGTATGATTGTTGAATGTTATCCTCTAACTTCATGTGCTAGTGGAATAGAGTTCCAAGATAGGAAATTCTGGGTTCATTGCTGTCATCAGGATGAGAAGCTATGTTATCATAAAGACCACACTTGGTTCTGTTTCCAGAGAGGCATTCTATTAATATTCTCTCTGTTATTCCCCCAGACTCTGGGACAAGCATCCAACATCAGTGTAAACCCTTCTCATTGCCCCTTCATCCTTCCTCAGCCTTTTCATAATTACTCGTGTCTTCCCTACAGCACACAGCACTCTCCAGTAACTATGTCCTGGTTGGCTCATGCAAGTATGGCAATCTCTCCTTCCTTGATGGATGAACTGCAGCATGTTTGAAGCAATTTGCTCAGAATCCTTCTGTCAGGGTCCACCCATGTTCACAGACCGAGTCTGTGTAGTGTATGTCTTTGACCTGCTATTTTCATTACCCTGAGAGACATGAATGAGAATAAAATTAAACATTTTTTTTTCTTAGCAGAACAGGTTCCTCATTACACAGAGTTGATGGTTCCTGAAATTTAAAAGGCTTTTTTGAGCAATTCCTGTCCTGAGACTAGAGGTGCTTCCCATGGCTCCTGGGAACCAGTCAGCTATAACCATGTTCATCCTGCAAAACTTCGTTGATGACCCCTGGATCCAGGATGTTCTCTTCTGCCTCCTCTTTGCCTTGTTTGTGGCAGCCATAGCTGGCAATGGCCTGATCATCGCGACCATCCACAGCAGTCCCAACCTCCACACTCCCATGTACTTCTTCCTAGTCAACCTTGCCCTGATGGATATGATCTGCACTGTGACTGTCTTGCCCAAAGTCCTGCAGAGCCTGGTGGCAGAGAACAGCATATCTTATGGGGGGTGCCTCATACAGATGTTTGTCTTCTCCTGGGTCCTGGGCTCTGAGCTTCTGCTTTTCTCTGCCATGGCCTATGACCGCTACCTTGCAATCTGTCGGCCACTGCACTATGGTACCCTCATGAGTGGCAGGGTCTGTGTGGCCCTTGCAACCTTTGTGTGGTTCACTGGAGCTCTCAATTCCTTGGTGCTCACTTGTCTGGTGTTGCCACTGTCTTTCTGTGGTTCTAATCTCATTGCACACTTCTTCTGTGAGATCCCTTCTGTGTTGATACTGTCCTGTAGTCCCACTTTTATCAACAATGTCATGACTGTCATTGCAGACATGTTCCTGACAGGCCTGAACTTCTTGTTGACTATGACATCCTATGTCTTCATCATTTCCAGCATCCTGCGCATCCGCTCAGCTGAGGGCAAGAAGCGTGCCTTCTCCACCTGCTCTGCCCATCTGGTTGTGGTCACCCTTTATTACTCTACTGCTCTATATACTTATGTCCGTCCAGCCCTAGGAACTGCTGGGCTCCTGGACAAGGTCATTGCTATTCCGTACACCACTGTGACCCCATCTCTGAATCCCCTTATCTATACTTTGAGAAACAAGGAATTCAAAACATCCTTTAAAAAACTTTTATTTCCCCATTGATCACTTTGAGCTTGGAGAAGAGCTCTAAGAACTCTTGGAGAAGAGCCGGCAAGGAGCTCAAGGGATCACTGAAACCTTCCTTTCTGTAACATCTGACTCCGGAGGGCACAGGCTAAGTTATAGCCTGGGACAGCTGTCCAAAGTCTGTATACAGAAAATCATGCTGTCTCCAAAATGTTTTAGTAAGCTTTAGCCATTTCTACTTCATACATAGACGTGTGTGCTTATAAGTTCAATGCTCTTATATGTTAAGATGTTTCTATGACTGAACCAAATGTAGTTAAATATTGAGTATAGTCCTTTTAATGACCTATTTAAAATTCTCTGATCCTCTGTGGCACTGGCTGCAAGTGAATGCTTATAGAGATAAAGAAACATGACTCCCTCTGCTCCCACCCCGGCCATACACACATCTGCTCTGAGCATTCGCTGGCCTGATTTGGCTGTTTTCATCTTTCTTATTCTTATCTCACAGTTTACACTGGTGCTTGGATCATTTAATAGTTGAAGGAAGGAAACTCTAATAAACAAACTGAGTTAGGGCTGGGTGTGGGGGCCTAGGATCTCTATGGAAATGTCTCTGATCTCAAGACACAAAGATGTCAGGTTGGATTTAGACACTGGCATGGTGGCCTCTTCTTAGATCTGATGCCATTGCAAAGATTTGCTAAGTCATAACTAACTTGTACTTCAGCATTTCTCCTGCTGGGTGAATTTTGTGTGACATGACCATTCTTCACGGGTTATTATTATTCAACACTGCATGTTGTCTGTAATGTTCACCTGATACGAGCTCTGTTTCACTGCAAAAGGAGCTTAGAAATAGTTTTTCAGATGGGTTCATGTTGATGTGAGCATTTTGAGCATTAAACCCACTGCAGTGTTTGTCTATATGTGGTAGAGAGTCATGCAACTAATGCAGAAGAAATGGCAACAGACACAAAACAACAACAATAACAACAACACACATACATACATACATGCATACATACATACATGATTAAGAGATGAGGTAAACAGGATGGGGGAAATAACAGGAAAAACAAGACTGGGTCAATGAATCATGGCTGTGATGATTAATATATTCAGTTATTTTGACTAGACTAATCTCCAAAAATATTGATGAGAGACCCTCTATGAGTATCTGTAAGTGTTTTCTGAAGAGGATCCACTGAGCAGCTGTAACCCATCTCCAGTGTGGTTAGTACCATGACGTGCACTGTGGACAGGCAAGAATGGGACCAGGTGGAAGGAGAAACTAGCTTAAGTTCCTCCATTCCCTGTCTGCTCAATGACTGCAGAGTCAAGGCAAAAATAAGGAAATAAATCAAAGACTTCCTGGGAATCAATGAAAATGAATCCACAATATACCAAAATTATGGGACACAACAAAAGCAATGCTAAGAGGAGCATACACAGCACTACATAGGTAAATAAAGTTGGAGAGATCTCCTACTAGCAAATTAACGAACTGAAAGCTCCAGAATACTGCAGGACTAGGTGTCTCCTTTCCCACTGACACCAGACAGGGCAGCCTAGTTAGAGAAACAGTATTCAAAGGCAGGTAACAGATTTACGGATGGCCCTTGCTCCAGTTGTTGGCACACCCCCTAGTGAAGACTGAACTGCACATATGTTACATGTGTGTGTGGTGGGGAGATAGGAGATAGCCCATGTATGCTTTTTGGCTGGTGGTTCAATCTTGGGGAGTCACCAAATGTCCAGGCCAGTTGACTCTGCTGATCTTCCTATGGGGTTCCTATCCTATCTGGGTCCCTCAATCTTTCTCCCTATTCTTCCACAAGACTCCTGGAGCTCTGTCCAATGTTTGGCTATGGGTCCCTGCATCTCTTTCCTTGAGCTGCTGGCAGTAGCCTCTTAGAGGACAGTTATACTAAGATCTTGTCTGCAAGCATAACAGAGTATCATTAGTAGTGTCAGGAATTGGTTCTTGCCCGTGGGATGGCTCTCAAGTTGGGCCGGTCATTAGTTGGCCATTCCCTCAGTTCCTGCTCCATCTTTAACCCTGCACTTCTTGTAGGCAGGAGAAATTTGGGGTCAAAGATTTTATGGGGTTGATGTCATTATCCCTCCACTGGGGGTTCTGCCTGGCTACAGGATGTGGCAACTTCAGGTTGCATATCCCCACTGCTAGGAGTCTTAGCTAGAGTCATTCCCATAGACTCCTGGGAATCTTGCCCATCCCAGGTCTCTGGCATGTCCTAGAGATGCCCCCCCCATCCCTGCCAGGTGAAGATTCCCATTCACTCTCCTGACCTTCTCTCCTAGTCTCTCCCCACACCTGATTCTGATTCCCTTTTCCCCATTCCCATGCCACCCAGTTCCCTCTCTTCATCTGTCTCCAATGACTATTTTATTCCCCTTCTGAATGAGATTTAAGCATCCTTGCTTGGATCAATATTTTTATTTAGCTTGTTTAGGTCTGTGGATTTTAGTGTGTGTATCCTATACTTAATGACTAATAACCACTTATAAATGAGTATGTACCATGCATGTCCTTTTATGTCTGGGTTACCTCACTCAGGATGATATTTTCTAATTTCATCCATTTACCTGCAAATTGATTTTAATAGCTGAGTGGTATTCCATTGTATAAACGAACCACATTTTCTGTATCCATTCTTTGTTTGAGGGGCAAATAAATTGTTCTGTTTCTGGCTATTATGAATAAAGCTGCTATGAATATACTGGAGCCCGTGTCCTTGTGGTATGGTGGGTGGGATATTTTTGGGTGTTTGCTCAGGAGTGGTAAAGCTGGGTTCTGAGGTAGATCTAATCCCATTTTTTCTGAAGAAAAAAAAAACTGCCAGATTGATTTCCAGAGTGGTTGTACCATCTTGCAATCCCACCAGCAATGGAGGAGTGTTTCTTTTTCTCCACATCCTTGTCAGCATGTGATGTCACCTGAGTTTTTGATCTTAGCCATTCTGAGTGGTGTGAGGTGGAATCTCAGGGTCGTTTTGATTTGCATTTCCCTGATGACTAAGGACATTGAACACACAGCTATTCAAGATTCCTCTGTTGTTAATTCTCTGTTTAGATCTGTGCCCCAATTTATGATTGGGTTCCTTGGTTTGTTGGTGTCTAATTCCTTGAATTCTTTATATCTTTTGCATATTAGCCATCCTTTGGACTTAGGGTTGGTGAAGCTCTTTTCCCATTCTGCAGGCTGCCAATTTTTCTGATTTATGGTGTCCTTTGCCTTACAGAAGCTTCTTAGTTTCATGAGGTCCCATTTATTAATTGTTGAACTAGTGCCTGAGCCATTGGTGTTCTTTTCAGGAAGTTGTCTCCTGGTTTCTTTCCCAGTCTGTCAATGTTATATAGGAAGTTTACTGATTTTTGCATGTGAATTAACTTTTCTGAAATCATCTAGCAGCTGTAGGGCTTTGCTCACGCAGGGTTTTAAAATTACTTTTAATTTTTTACAGACCAGATGTTGTCCCCCTTCCATGTCTCCAAGAGGATGCCCCCCAATGCCAGGCCTCTCCACTCCCTGGGGCCTCATGTTTTAAGAGTGTTTATTGGCAAACAATTATATATAATCTGCAGCAAGGATACTTTGACTTAATCCTTTTCTATTTGCATCCTCTTGATCTCCTTTCATTGTTTTATTGCTCTAGCTAAGACTTCAAGACTACAGAACAGCTATGGAGAGACTACTCCATAAAAAGAAGCATCCTTGTACAGTTCCTGATCTGGTGGAAATACTTTTGAGTTTCTCTCCATTCAGTGTGACGTTAGATGTGAGCTTGCTAAAAATCACCTTTATATTTTGAAGTTTGTTCCTTTTATCCTTCGTCTTATTAGGACTCTTAGTATAAAAAAGGTTTGAATTTTGTCAGACATTTTTCTGCCTCTAAGTAGTAATTTCTGTCTTTCAATCTGTTTCTGTGGTCGATTACATTTATTGATTTACATATGTTGTATCACATCTATACCTCTGGGATAAAGCCTACTTTATCAAGGTTGATGACATTTCTGATGTGTTCTTGGGTCCTGTTTGCATTTTTTTTTTGAGAATTTGCACCTATCTTCATCGGGGAAATTAGTGTATAATTCTTCTTTTTTAGGTTTTTGTGTTTAGCTATCATGTGGTCTTGTAAAAAGAATTAAGCAATGTTCCTTCCATTTCTATTTTGTGGAATAATTTGAGGAATATTGGTGTTGATTCTTTTTAACATGCTGGTAGTACTCTGTAAATTGCTTATCTGATCTTGATTTAGCTTTGGTAGGTGGCATATATCAATAAATTTATTATTATTATTATTATTATTATTTTAGATTTTTCCAGTTGTTGGGGTACACATTTTTAAAAGTTTGTTCTTATGATTATCTGGGTTTCCTTGTTTGTTCCTTTCTGGTTTCTAATTTTACTAAGTTTGATCTTCTATCTCCACCTTTTAGCTATATTGGTGAAGGGTTTATCAATCATTGATTTTTCTCAAAGAATCATCAAGTCTTTGTTTCATCGATTCTTTGCATTTTTGGTTTCTTTTATATTGATTCTAGCACCAAGTTTGATTTTATTTCTTGTCATGTATTTATTTGGAGTGCTATTTTTTTCTTTTAGTTATAGGGCTTTCATTTTCTGTGTGCCTTTAATTTGGTAATAGGTGATCTCTCCATTTTTGATGTAGGTGAGTAGTGGTATATACTTGCCTTTGATACTGTTTTCATTGTGTCCCATAGGTTTGGGCATGTTGAGTTCTCATTTTCATTTAATTCTTAACTATTTTAACTGCCTATCTTAATTTTCATCAGTATTGAGTTATCAATTTTCCATGAATTTGTGTCCTTTATGTTGTTGTTGTCATTGCTGATACTTAGCTTTAATCCATGGTGATCAGATAGGATGCAAGTTCTCTTTCAGTGTTCTATTATCTGTTGAAATGTGTTTTGTATCTGAGTATGTGGCCAATTTTGGAGAAAGCTCCATGAGCTTCTGAAAAGAAGATATATTGACTCTTGTTTGGGTGAAAGGTTTTATAAATATCTGCTAGGTCGATTTGATTCACAATATCATTTAGCTCCACCATTTCTGTTTAATTTTAATGTGGATGACCTGTCTATTAGAAAGTTGGATATTTAATTTACTCAGTATCACTGTTTGAGGGTCAATATGTAATTGTAGTTATAGTAATGTTCTTGTACTAACATGGGTACCCTTGTCCTTGGTACACAGATGTTTAGAATTGCACTATTTTCTTGGTGGATTTTTTTTTTTCTGTCAATGGGCACATATTGTCCTTCAACACGTTTTCTAATTAGCTTTGGTTTGAATCTACTTTGTTGGATATTAAAATGGCTAGCCCAGCTTGCTTGGTTACATTTGCTTGGAATAACTCTTTTTAACCTCTCAGTCTGAAGTGGTATCTAATTTTGATATTAAAGTGTGTTTTTTTTTATGCAGAAGAAGGATGTATCCTGTTTTCAAATATTTTCTGTTAGCCTGTGTCTTTTCATTGGGCAATCAAGACTATTGATTGATGGTGAGAGTTATTAATGAGCAGTGGTTTTGTTTTTTGTTTTACTGTTTAAGGAATTTTTATTAAAGCAAGAATTTTATAATCCAAATTACGTTTCCTTGCTTAGTCATCAGTTCTGCTCCTTAAAACAGAACTGATGTCCCAAGCTATTCCACAGTAAAGAATTACAAAATTACAAAATTAAAGAAAGGAATGCTTTAAATTTTTGTACTTTGCTGAAAATTCTTTTCCCAGGGTCTATAAAACATTAATTTGTTTTTATATTTTACTATTTTTTTGTATTTTTTTGTAGTTTTAAATCAAGTAATCTAGGACTAGCACTGTTTGCTAGACCTGGCATTTGCTCGGTACATAAGGTTCAAAGTTTCCTTTCCTTTTTTTATTTATTTTATATTTTGCAATGTTTTTTTCATAATATTTAAATTTTTCAATGTTTAAGATATTTTTCTTCGGTGAAGCACGAGTTTCTGTTCGTGGTCCCTGATCAATTTAGACAGTTGGAACACCAGTGGCACTGTTAACTGCTTTCTGGGCAGCCTCTTTCGCTTGGTGGGCTTGTAGTACAGCTACAGCTCCATCAACCGTTGAGTGGAGAGATTCTGGAGACTCGAGCATGTGAAGTAATTCTGAGTTATCAATCTCCAACAGCATGCCAGTGATTTTACCAGCAAGAGAAGGGTGCATGGCTTGAATAAGAGGAAACAGCCGTTCACCCAACATTTGCTTCTGCTCTTGCGGGGGCGCAGATGCCAACATGGAAGCAGTTAAAGGTTCTTGACCTTGCACATGAACAGCAGGCTGTTGCATGGTAACTTGTGGCTGTGCATTAAGATGTTGCTGGGGATTGCGGACTCCCGCAGCGTATTTATACTGGGGAACGGTGCGGACAGCAGGAGTGGCTGCAGCAGCAGCAGCAGCAGCTGCAGGACGTGGACCCATTGTCTGTGTTGATGTGTTAGCAACACGCTGTGTTGACATGACTCGTGGAACCTGTGAGGAAGCTGGTCTCATCGTACTAAATGGTGGTCTAGGAGCAGCTGGGCGGATAGCACCGGGCATATTCTGGAATGGATGAGGTCTGGCACCCTGAGCAGTCCAGGGAGGACTTGGTCTTAGTTGAGCAATTTGGCTAGGAGGATAGTATGCAGCACGGTTCTGAGTCTGTGGGATAGCTGCCATGAAGTAACCTGAAGGAGGTGCTGGCTGGTAGGGGTTGATCACGGGGTTGGGCACAGCTCGTACACTTGCCATCCTCTGCATATACTGGTTAGTGAGGTGAGCCTGGCGCTCTTCTTTGTGCTGAGCTAAAGCTACATACAGTGGCTTCGTGGCCACAATTCTACCATTCATCTCTGTAACTGCTTTAGTGGCTTCTTCAGGGGATGAGAAACATACAAAACCAAACCCTTTGCTGCGCCCACCCTCCATCATTACTTTTGCACTGGTAATTGTACCAAACGGAGAAAACTCCTTCCGGAGACGCTCATCATCAATACCGTCATCAAGATTTTTCACATAAAGGTTCACACCCTGATATCTGGTGATCCTATCCTGCTTCATCTGCTCAAATTTGCGCTTAAGTTCCGTCTGCCGTTCCACTTTTTTCTGAGCTCGACCAACATAAATCTGTTTTCCATTGAGCTCCTTCCCATTCATCTCATCCACAGCTTTCTGCGCATCTTCATGCCTTTCAAAGCTTACAAATCCAAATCCTTTGGATTTTCCACTTTCATCTGTCATTACTTTCACACTTAAGGCAGGCCCAAACTTGCCAAAGAGTTCCTTAAGGCGCTCATCATCCATGTCTTCTCCAAAATTCTTGATGTAAACATTGGTGAACTCCTTTGCCCTGGCTCCAAGCTCTGCTTCTCCTTCCTTTCGAGATTTAAATCGTCCAACAAACACTTTACGATCATTTAGAAGCATCCCATTCATTTTTTCAATAGCTCTTTCAGCTGCTTCCTGTGTTTCAAAATGTACAAATCCATAGCCCTTGGAGCCATTTTCATCACAAACCACCTTACATGAAAGGATGTTACCAAACGCAGAAAACGTATCATATAGTGCTTTATTGTCGATGGATTTGTCCAAATTTTTAATGAATATGTTGCCTACTCCACTTTTGCGAAGTGATGGATCACGCTGAGACCACATGATGCGTACTGGCTTGCCCTTTATAACATCAAAATTCATGGTGTCCAAAGCACGTTCCGCGTCCCCCGGCTGCTGGAAGTTCACATACGCGTAGCCCAAGGAGCGGCGGGTGATCATGTCCCTGCAGACCCGGATGGAGAGGATGGGCCCGGCCGGGCTGAACTTCTCGTAGAGCATCGCCTCGGTCACGTCGGGGTGCAGGTCCCCCACGTACAGAGAGGCCATGGGGTAGCTGGGGGACGCTGGGGTTCATCTCGGCACGGCTGCCCGCGGGGCAGCAGGCCGCGACCTTTCCCGTGAGAGGAGGAGAGCGAGTGCGGGGCCGGGGGATGGAGCCGGGGGGGAGGGGAGCGGGGGCGAGCGCAGAGGGACAAAATTCAACCGGAATCGACGCGTACTCAACGGCCGTGGAACCGGGGGAGCGAGGCTGGCGGTGCTGGGTCCGGGCGGCAGGAAGGCCTCGGTCTCTGGGTTCCTGCTTGGAGCTGCGGGGCCGCGGGCGGGCGGGTCGGTCTCGGCTGCTTCACCGGGTTATTTTATAAAAGAGGAAGAAAAAAAATAAAAGTCTCCGGCGGGGGAGACGCGGATTTTTTGTAAATTTTTTTTTTAGTTTTTTCAAAGGATTTTTTAGATTTTGGGGGGATTTTTTAATAATAAATGTGTGTTCCGAGCCCGGAGCACACACTCCGCACTCTCAGCACTAACCGCCGGGGAGAAGGGGCATGAGCAGTGGTTTTAATTCTGCTTATCTTACTGGTATGAGTTTTCCCCAACTGTTTTTGATTTGTTAGGGTGGGATCATTTGTCCCTGTGTTTTCTCAGGTATGTTTAATCTCTTCATGTTGAATTTTTTCTTCTAATGCCCATCTTCAAAGTGGATTTGTAGATAGATACTGCTTAAATTTAGAGTCATTGCTATACCATGTTGGATGTTGTAGGTAATATTAACATGTCATAAAGGTCTATCCCACTGTTATGGAATCTAATATAGCAGGAAAAAGGGCCACCCACTCAATTCATATTATAAATCAGCCAAGGTTATTAAAACTGCTGCAGGGTCACAGTCTCTAACCCAAATCAGAGACATGTAGCCTAGAGGCAGGCAAAGGAAAGGCTTTTAAAGGTGAAAACAAGAAGCCACTGAATATCTGCACAGGCAAGTGACAGAAGCCAAAGAGCTGTTCAGTTCTACCAATATTAAGCAGTCAAGGAGACTTTAAAATAGTACTTGAACATCTGCAGAAGCAGTTATAGAAGCCAAAATTTTTCAGTAGATCATGATAACAAGCAGATGGTTAAAAGTGTAGATTTCTGGGCTGGTGAGATGGCTCAGTAGGTAAGAGCACCTGACTGCTCTTCTGAAGGTCCAAAGTTCAAATCCCAGCAACCACATGGTGGCTCACAACCACCCATAATGAAATCAGATGCCCTCTTCTGGTGCATCTGAAGACAGCTACAGTGTACTTACATATAATAAATAAATAAATAAATGAATAAATAAATAAATAAATAAATAAATAAATAAATAAACCAAAATCTGTAGATTTACTGGGACTTATCTTCCAGAAACTTGAGTCAGAGACAAATGGCTATTAGGTGTCAGGATGGATGCATAACATAAAATGGAGTTTCTTTAGTCATCAAACCACCATGATAATAATTCCCAAATGATGTATTTGTGGGATGTGTGCATGTATATGTACTGGGGATATTTGTATACTTAGTGTTTGGGTGGTTATCAGTTGTCCTATAGGTTACAGTCATGAGACTAAGAAGAAATGGCACAAAACATGACTTAACAATGAAGTAAATAGTGTCGAATAAACCAACAGGTGGAAAGACCCAGATAAATGACTCACAGATATTCCTCTTTATTGTCATCATAACTGAACTAAAACTCACCTAAGAGATCACAGAGACATGCACATAAGAGGGCTTCTAGAAAGGATTCACGGAAAAAAGTGATCCACGCTATGAAGGCAGCACCACCCTAAGGACTGGGGACTAGAAAGCAGCTAGTCAAGGACTGGCTAAAGGGAAAAGAAGAAAGTTGGTTGAGCACAGATGTCTTCGTCTTCTATGTGTTCTGGGGTCCTATGGTGGGAGGA
Source organism: Mus caroli (assembly GCF_978045245.1). Taxonomy (NCBI): domain Eukaryota; kingdom Metazoa; phylum Chordata; class Mammalia; order Rodentia; family Muridae; genus Mus; species Mus caroli. The sequence continues at coordinate 5,037,559 of NW_028227263.1, forward strand.
AGCTTTTCCACCATATCCCCTTACTGTCACGAGGCCTTGCCTCATTATAGGGCAAAACCTGGCTGTGAACTGAAGCTTCTGAAACCATGAGACAGAGAAAATGTTTTGAAAATATATTTTGGTCCTAAGGATGAAAAGCTAATTAAATAACATACCTTATTTGATTAACAAGTCCTGTTGTGCCACAACATTTAAGAAGAATAAGGAAGTAAGTTGATGAAGAATGGGTTTAGTTTGAAAAAGATATAGAATCTTTTTGGCAGCACTTGCTAGAGATTCTGCCTTCTCACCATGTGGTTCTCTTTCTACCAATATCTTGGCAGAGGATGCAGATACACTTCCCCTTCCTGTTTATGTCTTTTCTACTTTATTTCTGTTCTTAGAGACTTTTAAGAGTCTACCCAAAAGTAATTTGTCAATTCAAAATGGACTCCATTGTGTGTGTATTGTGATTTTTGATTTGTTTTGGTATATCTTTTTGGTGTTTATCAGCTTGGGTTTGTTGTAGTTTTTGTACTTTGTTTGAGAGAGAGAAACAGAGAGAGACATAGAGACAGAGGCACAAAGAGACAGAGGCACAGATTGGGTGGGTAGGTAAATAGATAGGTAGGCTCTGGGAGGAATTGTGTGGAAGGAGAAAGAATATGATGTATGAATATAATGACCCTAGTATTTTGTCTATTTTAATTTTTTGATGATTTTTATTTATAACATGAGGTAAGACTTCCACTTTGCCCTTGACAAGTCGACATTTGCCAGGAGCCATCTAGGAGTGAGGTTGTGTGTTTCTGCCTCACTACTGGAGTGTCAGGACACAGCTTGGGAGGTGAAGCCCAGAATAAGATAAGGGCCCCAGCCCATGTTTCTCTGGGTGAGAAACATCAGGGGTTAGGGTAGAGATGGAGGCTGTGGTTCTTGAACTCCTGGGCATCCAGATGCTACTGGGAACCTTGAAGAGTTGAGAAGGTGGGCAGGCCTGAGATGAGGCCAGTTAGGGGGAGTACAGAATCTGGTTTAGCTCAGGGTGAGTGCCAGGGTGCAGAGAGGCCTTGTGTGGGAGACTTAGGCACTGGCTTTATATGTTGAAGGCTCCTTCCTACCCCCCCTCACCCCCTCCCAGCAGTCCTTGATGAAGGAGACAGTCCTTGCTTGCCAAACTTTTTATTCATGGCAGGAAGAAGATGCATACAACTTACTTAAGGTGGACGAGAGATTAAATGTTTTTTGCAGAAAGAAATGTCTGGGAAGGAAAGCTTATTGGCTAGACCCTCAGGGCCCATCTAGATACCTTATTAGCATGGAGAACTCTGGGTTTCTATGCTACATGACTAGGTATCATGGTTCTTAGTGGGATGTTGTGGTCACGTGCTCCAGGACAGGAACCTGGTCAAGAGTAGATTGAAATGCCCACTGTTCTCAATTATGAAAATTGCTGGGGCTCCTTAATCTATTCAACCTTACCAGTTTTTCTGTCTGGTGACACAGTTCCACTTGGCCCATATAGGAGAAGGTAAAAATTAGCAGGTGATCTTCCTAAAGACTCTAAAGTTATGACAGATTTGCTTCTTTAGGCAAGGCTGAGAAGATTACATTGGAGGAAAGATTCTTCTATCAATATGCTTTTCCTGTTATTATTAAATTTATATAACAATCACTAGGTATTAGCCTACCCTTTTGAGCAGATTTCTACAGAACAACAAAGATGTACTGTCTTGTAGTGATGCTATATAGCCATATAGATGATTTCTTAATTCTTAATGATGATCCTGTAAAAATTCCTAAAATTATATTAGTAATTATTAAGATCTTTTATAATAGGACTGTTATGAAGTCTTTTTGATGTTAAATCTGCAATGAGAACTCTGCCAGTCTTCAAGGGTCATGAGTTATTTGCTTCTGAGATAGAAAGCAGGCATTTACAACTTAGGGTACATTCCAGAGGTTGTAAAACAATCAACCAAAGGCCATAAAAGGGAACTAATGATTTACTATAGGTACAAGGACAAAAGATAAAAAATTGACTGGGTTTATCTATATAAAACTTCAATAATAACTTATTCACAAATTTTATGGTTTTTAACTTTCAATGAACCTGTTGAGCTTGTGACAGATAATTAATGTTTAGCCAGATACTTACTCTTAATGGATATGCATGTAAACATTCTCTGCTGTAAACTTCTTATTCAATTTATGATTTAAATTTATGCATAAACTTGTGGTGAACTTTTTACCATGTCATCATGTATTCTTAAAGATGTACAAGTGCTGAGGAAAAAGAGAGAAGGGAGAACTTTTTTTTTTTTTTTTGAGATCTTCTCTTAGAGAAGATTTTTGGAAAACATTTTAGATATACAACTTAGAAATAAAGTGTTCCTCTTTCTTCCTGGGACTTCAACTAGCAGGCTGCAAGTTAGAGCCAAGCAGTTCCTGTGGAGATAGAACAAAGGCTACTTTACTTAATCTTCCCACTCCACCCTCACCCCCCACCATTAAGCTACAGGTGTTAATCACCTAAGCAGGCAGTTTTTAACCCTCAGAATGAGCAGGAAAGTTTTTATGACTTTTTAGAAGTTATCAGCAAGCATTCAGTTTACTTAGAGAGTTAGAGTGGTCAGAGACCATTAGTCTTTAAAGAGACTCCTTCGTCTGATTCTGTGTCCCACTTCAACTGATTCCAGGCCAGGCAGGCTCCCAGTGTACATTCATTTAGTTTTTCCAAAGCTATTTGTTGGAAATAATTAATCTTTACCATATTTGAATATCATCATTTTCTTAAGCAAGTTGGACTCACATATGTGAGTTTATCTTTGAAACACAAACTCTATCTCTGCTCCATGCAGGCTTTGACTTCCACAGCTTAGTAGAAAGCTTTAAAATGGAGAACCTGAGTCTCTCTCTCAACTTTAGTCTTCTCAAGATTCTGTGTCCATTCCACCCCACCAATTTCTTTATAAAGTATGTGTTCATTAACATAGTCCTAGAATAAAGTCCTGTGTTGTCTACATGGTGGAACTGGTTAAAAAAAAAACAACACATTGTTTTACATGAATCACCATTGCTAGCCACCAAAAAATCTTCTAGTCCAGGTATGTAGAATTTCCATTTAGATAAAATTTACTTTTGAAATGGTTTGTACTGGTCAGAAAAAAAAAAAAAAACTTTTAGGTTTCTTTATATTTTACATATGAAGAATTTTGTTGTTTTGGGAGTTGCAGTAAGTGAAATTGTCCAGTCCTTGAATCAGAAAATAGTTTTCTAAAGCAGTGATAGGCACAATACCCTCCATGTGGCTGCTCTCAGGAAAGCATGTTTAGAAACAACCCAGGGCAAGAGAACAACATATACACCTCCACTTAATGGGAAAAAGATGGCAAGCATCTGCCCAAGGCAAGCTTGACATCCTTGTTCCTCAGTGTATAGATGAGGGGGTTGAGGGTTGGGCTGATGACTGAGTACAGCACTGAGGAAACTTTGCTTCTTTCTGGACTGTAGCTGGAAGCAGGGCTGATATAGGCACAGAACACAGATGAGTAGTACACAGAGACCACAATGAGGTGGGATGAGCAGGTAGAAAAGGCCTTCCTCTTGCCTTCAGCAGAACGCATGCGCAGGATGCTGGCAATGATGTAGCCATAGGACAACAGGGTTAGCATGAAGTTGATGCCTCCATAAAAGGCATCTGCCACAAGAGTCATAACGCTATTCACATATGTAGGACTACAGGAGAGCAAGAGGAGTGGGGGGATCTCACAGAAGAAGTGGGTGATGAGCTTGGGTCCACAAAATGACAGCCGTGTCATCAGACCAGTGTTGATAGATGCATTTAGTGCACAGACGGACCACACACTCATGGCCAGTACCCCACATAGCTGTGGACTCATTCTAGAGCTGTAGTGGAGGGGACAGCAGATGGCTACATAGCGGTCATAGGCCATAACTGTGAGCAGCAGCAGCTCAGAGGATGCAGACCACGCAAGAAAGAAGAGCTGGGCCATGCATCCTTTGAAGGAGATGGTATTTTCCTCAGACACTAGGCCAATCAGAGCCTTGGGAATCACAGAAGAGGTGCACACAATATCCATGGTAGCCAGGTTACACAGGAAAAAGTACATGGGACTGTGGAGCCCAGTGCTGGAGGTGACCAAAGCAATGATCAAAATGTTGCCCATTAAAGCCACTGTGTAGAGGGCCAGGAAGCAGCCTGTCAGGAACAGTCTTAGTTCAGGGTGCTCTGAGAACCCTTCCAGCACAAACTCTGTCACTACTGTTTGGTTGGGACTCAACATCGTCATGGAAAGTATTGGGTCCACTGGTGTATCTGTCAGCTTCTGAGAAAATATCACAGTTCACCACTTCAAAGGTTTCCAAACTTTATCATCTCAAACTTCTCTGATGCCAGAAAGAAGTGAATGTATTTTCTTCATAAAATCCCATTTTTCTTATTATCTGTATTACACATCTGAAAACACACACACACACACACACACACATATATATAATTAATATATAATATAATATAATATAATATAATATAATATAATATAATATAATATAATATAATATAATATATATTAATTTTGGTTACCCACCTAGCAACTTTCACCCTGTAGATCTGAATCAGGAAGGACATCTGCTCCTCCTCATCTTCTTGAACTTGTGGAGTGAGTGTAGCATCCCTCCCTCAGGACCTGCTTGTGCTTTCTTTTTTTAGTACCTGGAAACACTGTGCTCTGTTGGCAGTGCTGGGATTAGAGCTGTATCTCTCCCCACTCACAGCAGGTATTTCCATTTGATGGCAAATTTTGAGTGGGCACACCCTCTTGTGCCTTCCTTCCCACCTGGCCTACTGGCTTCTCAATCACTTTTTTCCTCTTATATTTGGAGAAGGGACTCTTCCATCCATTTTAACCTGGTAATTGTCATCTCCATGACCAAGTATATTATCTGCATTTTACTTATTATAATCCTGTGAATTCTCCTGCAGTTGAAACTGTCTTGACGCTAATGTACTTCAAGTCTGTCAACCCAGAGAGCATTTCTCAAAACCTCAGCCTATAGACAGAATGCACCTCGGTGCCTTTCTATCTCAACAAACCATCATATCAAAGTCAACACACCCACAACTGCAATCATTGCCATTGTCTATAGATGTTCCTGTGTGCTTTCAATGGCCATGAATAGAAACAGCACTACCTACCTAATGTTTCAAGTTGCGTATTTTATAGAGCACAGCACCATCTCTCTGCCTTATTGCCCTACTTTTATCCTATGTCCATGCAAGAACCTCAGTAGCTTCCTGGGCTATGAGCCAAGAATGGTGCTCTTCATCCTCTTACTCTCTCATTCAATGAGATAGCAATAGAGTTCAGAGTCATGTTAACCCTATATCCGGTTAGTAGAAAAACAGTTGAGAGATTTCCTCAATGGCTTGCCATCTATCTAGCCACAGATTCATAGCCTTGTTAAGAGTTGTAGGTATGGGTTCCATACACTGAAGTGAGCTTATCTGATCCTCAAATCCTGCAGCTATAGCTTTCTAAACATCATGATTCATGTTCTCAGTGTCATCAGTTGTTTCATCATTTTTGGCTTCTTGTCATTTCTAACATTTCCAGTTTTCTCTGCCATCACCTAAGGACTACAGACAACTAAGGCGTTTTTTGATAAAAGGCCCTCTTCCCCTAAACCAAATTTACTGTCTCTTCACAGTCTTTCAGCAAATCACACTCTTGCTTGATATAAAAGACACATCTGATATCATCCATTATCCTTTTCTGTAGGTTCCTTCTTGTGTCCATATGTAATACACTATTTCCCTATCTAAAAACTTGTTAGTGGCAATTATTTGTACTTCTCTGCAAGTTTTTTGCTTTTCATTTCTCTTTCAATGCCCAAGATAGAAGGGTATTATCCTCTATGACCAAGCACATTCATGACTCTTTAGTCAGTGACGTGTGCTCCACTTACTAAATTGAGTGGATCTTACCACTTGTACTCTTTGCCTTACACCCATCTTTTTACACTTTCTTATAAGTCACATTTTATCTCCTATATCTTCTCTATAGTATGGTTCACATTTAGTATGGTCTACATTTTTCTCATATAAGTAGAAAATGTTGGATTTTAGACATTGTAGCTTATCTCCATTTCAAACTAGAAATATTCAAATGTTGTATTTACCCTCTGTAACCATGTGGACAGTATGACACCTGACCATGTTTCTAACCCACTCTCAAATTTACTGTACCAGAGAATGTCAATGCATAGTTTGTATTGCAATTGGTTTTCCAGAATCAGAATTAGCAAAGGAAATCCTGAAATGATCTTGGTAATTTCTGGATGTGGGTACCTAATTTAACTATATCTTAAATTTTAAAATATTCTTCTGATAGTTCTAATAATATATTCATGATATTAACTCCCAGTACCTACCCAGGGGTTATTTCCCTCAGAGTACAGAGAGTGTTAAGATTGACCATAGTCTCACCTGGAGGGGAAGATTTAAAAACTACTGAAACCTTAAAAAACATTTTTTTGGGGGGTCTGGTAGAATTCTCCTATTACCTATACCTCACCAATAAACATATAATCACATGGACAATAACTAATTAATTTCTAAATGACATGCATGAGAAGAAATGATAGATTATTATAAATAATAGGGTAATTTTAGGACCCAGACATATATTCATCCACCTAAGGACACATGACCTATTACAAAGAAGTAAACACACACACACACACACACACACACACACACACACACACACACACACCACATTAGAGAAAAGACAGCATCTTCAACAAATGGTGCTGGTCAAACTTGGTAGTTACATGTAGAATAATCAAATAATATCCTTATCTCTCACACTGTACAAAATTAAACTCCAAGTGGATCAGGGACCCCAATATATGAAACAAATATTTAAGTGACACATAAAAAAGTATGCGATATCCTTGAACTCATTGTACAGGAAAGGACTTTTTAGCAGGACCATGGTAGAATAAGCATTAAGATCATTAGTTGACAAACAGGTAAAATGAAACAATAAAGCTTCTGTACAGCAAAGAGCACCATCTGAAAGCATCATTTGAGAGCATCATCTGAGAGCATCATCTAAGAGCATCATCTGAGAGCACCATCTGAGAGCATCATCTGAGAGCACCATCTAAGAGCATCATCTGAGAGCATCATCTGAGAGCACCATCTGAGAGCATCATCTGAGAGCACCATCTGAGAGCATCATCTGAGAGCACCATCTGAAAGCATCATTTGAGAGCATCATCTGAGAGCACCATCTAAGAGCATCATCTGAGAGCATCATCTGAGAGCACCATCTGAGAGCATCATCTGAGAGCACCATCTGAAAGCATCATTTGAGAGCACCATCTGAGAGCATCATCTGAGAGCACCATCTGAGAGCACCATCTGAGAGCATCATCTGAAAGCATCATCTGAGAGCATCATCTAAGAGCATCATCTGAGAGCACCATCTGAGAGCACCATCTGAGAGCACCATCTGAGAGCATCATCTGAGAGCACCATCTGAGAGCACCATCTGAGAGCATCATCTGAAAGCATCATCTGAGAGCATCATCTGAGAGCACCATCTAAGAGCATCATCTGAGAGCATCATCATCTGAGAGAAGAAACAGCTTACAGAACTGCACAAAAATTTTTACCCAAGTCTATAAATGACAGAAGGCTAATATCTATGTTATAGAAAAAATTCAAATATTAAACTTGAGAAGAAAAATTCCATCAATCTCACCCTGCTCAGAATAATATGAGCAACAACAATCTGCTTGACAAGATATGACCATTGATGCAGTAGTGGCTCAAATGCTATGGGGCAACCAACCACTTTCTGAATAAATATAAGTCTCACTTCACTATCTGTAACCCATAGCTGCAAGTCTTCACAAGGCCAAGAATATATGGCTAGATAGATCACAGCTCATGACAAAAACCTACTAATATTTTTTCTACTAAATAGACATGACCGTGACATGACTCCTAACTATTTTTTGTTTTACCCATAGATCAGTGCATCATCCAAATCTCATCAGAGAAGCTTCCTATTGTCATAAATGACAATTATCCCAAGTCTCTACATGTGGTCAATGTGAACAGAATAAGAAACTTTGTGGTTTGCAGATCTAAATGGAAAATCACACACCTTTTCCCAAGAGCGAGGGTTCTTCATGGAAAGGGAGAGAAACAAAAATTGTAGGAGCCAGAGGTGTCATATGACTTCTAAAAGAGAATGTTTCCTAGAAACAGTGGAGCAGATACACATATGAACTCACAACTATTTTACAGCATACACAAAATCTGGGCAAGCCAGACAAAATCCCAGCATTGAGGAGGAGGTAGGCACATAGCCCTGCTCTTGGCTGGGGAGCTATTGGCATTTGACAGCTTCTGGGGAGGGCAAAGTCAGTTTTATTTGATAATATGATCTCTCTATAGAGGCCACACTCCAAAGTTAGACCACACTTAAGAGTAGGTGACCAATAAAACTGTATCCAGTAAGTTTTAAAAGAGAGAGTTAAAAAAAATTGGAGTGAGGAGGGAGGTGGGGTTTTTCTAAGAGAAGAAAAGTGAACCTGATCAAAATACAGTGTATAGAGATACCTTATGGAGAAGTGGTCACACTGGCAAATAAATGGGATCAGCTCAGGCATCTGTCTTGTGAAGAAGATATGAAGAACATCTATCATATGTGCTCAAAGTAACATTATTCAACCATTGAAAAAACTTTGATATATAGTAAGATGGATAGAAACAGAGACTAATATGTGAAGAAAAAGAAGCGATCCACAGAAAGACAGCTACCACATTTGCCTCTCACATGTGGAAACTAGAAGACTCAGTTGTAATAGAATAATGATCAATAGACAGGATAAATGGCAGAAATGAAAAAGTGTTAAGCCAGATAGGACAACGAGAACCAAGTACATTTAAACAGAAAAATAAGTTCTCAGGTTCTGCATGTGAAGTGATGACAGTCTGCAATCATCTCTTAAGTATGTACAAATACCAAGAAGAGAGGGCCTCGAAGCTTGTAATAACAGAGATGATAAAGTCATAGAAACAAACATTTAATTAGAATATATATAAACATATTGAAATATCAACCTATGTCCCATCAACATATGTGGTGACCTTCTGTTACAACTAACAGCAATGACTGACAGCATTCCTTGGAGCTACTGGTGTTCATGGTAAGAATCCAGAAAAATATAGACAGAAAAGCCAGATATAAACAGACAACACTATGGACAGAGTCTAAAGTTTAAGATGCACAAAATAACTGTTATTGAAGTTATATATATATATATATATATATATATATATATATATATATATATTCATGTGGAGGGAAATGCACTTAAAAGCTGATCTGTAGAAGAAGATGCCCATCTCTGTCAACTTGTTTTTTTTTTCAGATCTTATTTCTTCTTTTTTTAAATTCTATTTTATTTTTAATTTATTTTTTACACTCCATATTCCATTACCCCACTCCACCCACCCTCTGTCTGCTCTACATCTTACACCACCTCCCCAATGCACCCCGTCTCCACGTGGATGCCCTTACTCCCCACCCCACCTGACCTCTACACTCCCTGGGGCCTCCAGTCTCTTGAGGGTTAGGTGCATCATCTCTGAATGAACCCAGAAGTCCTCTTCTATGTGTGTGTGTTGGGGGCCTCATATCAGCTGGTGTATGGTGTCTGTTTGGTTAGCAAAAACAATTCTTAACAATAAAAGAACAATTGGGGGAATCACCATCCCTGACCTCAAACTTTACTATAGAGCAATAGTGATTAAAACTGCATGGCATTGGTACATAGACAGACATGTTGATCAATGGAATAGAACTGAAGACCCAGAAATAAAACCTCACACTTATGGTCACTTGATCTTTGACAAAGATGCCAAAAATATACAATGGAAAAAAGAAAGCATCTTCAACAAATGGTTCTGGTCTAACTGGCTGGATGTATGTAGAAGAATGAAAATAGACCCATATTTATCACCTTGTACAAAGCTCAAGTCTAAGTGGATCAAGGACCTCAACATAAAACTAGATACACTGAATCTAATAGAAGAGAAAGTGGGAAAAAGCCTTGAACTTATTGGTACAGGGGGAAAATTCCTAAACAGGACTCCAATGGCTCATGCTCTAAGATCAAGAATTAATAAATGGGACCTCATGAAACTGGAAAGCTTCTGTAAGGCAAAGGGCATATTCAATAAGAAAAATCGGCAACCTACAGATTGGGGAAAAAAAACTTCACTAACCTCACATCCAATAGAGGGCTAATATCCAAAATATATAATCACCAAAAAATGAAACAACCCAATTAAAAAATGGGTATAGAACTAAATGGAGAATTCACAAGTGAGGAATCTGGAATGGCTGAGAAGCACCTAAAGAAATGTTCAAAGTCGTTCATTAGCAATCAGAGAAATGTAAATCAAAATGATCCGAGATTCCACCTTACACCAATCAGAATGGCTGAGATAAAAAAAACCTCAGGTGACAACACATCTGTGTTAACTTTTAATTACTGTGACCTGAACATGAGGGTGTGTGGAACTTCTAGGACTATGAAGATGTGCTGCATCTTCATGGAACTGGGTTACATGAAGCAAAGCATTCATAAAACACAAAATGACTTTTAAAGTGCAAAACTATGGAAAAATTACTTTCACTTTTAAAGTTTCCTTTAACCAATGCCTTGGCATCTATCTTCAAAATGTTAGGGCAAATAGAATGTATATTCAGAGTAATATGAGCACATCCCTTTAGGTGGAGAAAGGAGACCCCAATGACAAGGCTAGAGAGTGTGACCTCTATGGAGTAAGAATTACTACTGGAGAAGTTAGATGGAGCTGTGTCTTTTGAACAGTGGAAAACAATGTCTTTGCCACACAAGTGATCCAATGGCAACATGTGCACTCCTGCATTCACTTTACAATAGTGAAAGAAGGGATGTGAATGTATGCACAGCACCAGACAGGTCTGAACTGAACACAAGAAATCATCAGTGATTCCATAGCATGTGTGCCACATTTTCTGATTATGTTTATGTCAATCACTTTGAAAAATACCATTCTAAGTGTTCTTAGAACACATAGAAGCAAGAACAGACCAGTTACAACATGTCTGTAGCCTGATAAGCATGATCAATAAAGAGACTGAGAATTTGTTCAGAGGCTCAGAATTGACAGTATGGGCCGAACCTATCAGATCCTGAGTGCCGAAATCACTAATGGGCACCTGTCTTAGGAGACAGAGACACCATTAGAGTTCTTGTCTATGAATTCTGAAGTTCTTGGAACTGGAAAAGATAGTGAAGTCAGACAGGGGCCCAATTCTGAGATTTTTAAGCAAAGCTGAGACTGGCTAGGGAACTGGAGAGGAGCTTTGTTCTTGAAGAATAACAAATTGTGTGTGTGTGTGTGTGTGTGTGTGTGTGTGTGTGATTAGAAGACTATGACCATGAATCTGTGGTGCATAAAAGCTGGATTAGACACTAATCTTAGTCTTAGCTCCCTGCAGAGTATGTGCTGGCTTCACAGGAAAAGTATCAACTTTAATTTGGGCATCTCACCAAGTGGCATCCATTGCTACTTTTCATCTGGTTCAAACTAGTCATTCACTGAAGACTCTCATGGAAGGGCCTTACACTCTCATAGAAGATGAATTCCAGAGAGATGTTGGTGGGGGGATCACTTGGTGGTCAATGACTGCTATTTTGCCTGGCCTGGTCATCTGTGGCATGCAATATACTATTGTGCACAGGTTTCTTTGCGTATGTGTGTTGGGTATTTTGCATGTATAATAGAATAATAGCACTTTTGGTAGCTATAAATCAACATTTACTCTGTTTCTGCACACTGTGCTTAGCAAACTATATTTTGATGCCTGTCATTTCTATTGACCTAGCAGGCAATATTATCTTAGATGTGTTAGTGCTATACAAATAGACAATTAATGTTTCCCAAATGCTCAATTATAAACTCTGTGAAGCAGAGACATGGACTGTGCCTACCCAAGATCTCTTTCCATAATTCCATCCTGGTCTTTTGGGAATTTAGCTTTGATTGTTTGTGTGACCATTTGTGCCTAAGTGGACACGGGAGAATCTAGGTGGGGAGTCTGTGGGAGCAAATTCATAATAGCCTCTCATGGTTACATGTAAGACAGATCTCAGCAAAGCTGACCTGAAAACCTTCAGAAGCTGAGACTCAGCCAGGAGTGAAGCTGCTGAAGACCCTCACCATGGTCACAAACTGGAGTGTCTGCAGTTACCATGGTCTGTTCAGAAAAAAATGGTAGAAGAAGAAAATATATGTGCAGCCATGTTATCAGAGTCCTCCCTGTCTTTATTTGGCTATTTCTCTGATACTTAAGGTCAGACAACAGAAATTGTTTTCTTAGGTAAGTCCCTAGTCATGAGTCCTGCCAGCCCTGATCTGCAGCAGACAGGGCATGGCTTACACCAGCAGGCCTGGCTGGTGTTTTTAACTCCATGGACAGTGCAGGTAATTTTACGTATCTCATCAGTGGACTCTGGACAATGGGATATGAAAATCTCTTTGTCACATTATCTCACCATCCTCTGTAGATTCCATGTCCAAACAAGACAACACATAGTTTCTAGCTAGTCATCAATATCTTAGATTAATCAACATCTTAGATTAATCTAAATCTGCTCGTTTCATTTTAAAATTAGTATGAGTACTGTGTGATGTTGTTTTTGATATAAGGAAAATCATGCATAATAAACTCTGTGATTGTAATTAGAAGCTAGACATTCTACTGTTTATACAATGGAACTCAACATTTCTGTCATAATCTGTTCCTGACCCATCGCTCTTCCTCAAACTCAGATCTCACTGAGAAAACAATTATGCTGTTTCTGTCTCTTTGGTGACATTCAAACACTTGGACAAATGTCATTTTTATAGATGATATTTTTGCTTTGGAGCTCTACTGTTAGCCATTAAAAGTCACATAGTGGAAGATTAGCATTCACTCACCTTTCCATGTCACAGACATGTGGCTTCTACAGAAGTGCACACTGCAATGCCCATTTCCTGCAAGCAGCAAGTCTTTAGTGTTCCTCTGAAGCTCTGTCTTTCTTTGTATAGAGGTCATTGACCTTCAGAAATATCTGTCATTTCTGAGACCGGGGGCAGGTGCTTGTCCTGGTGCCTCCTGGGATAGAAACTCAAGGAGAAAGCTCTTAGGATCAATTAAAGGGGACTTATGGCTGCATGACCTAAGCTCCCTATTGGCTGGTAAGGAGGACTGTGGTCTGTGGAGTCACATATTGTGGGCAGGAACAATTCCTTCCCAATTCCTTCCCTCTGCTGACCGTGTGCATATATATCCAGAATGACTTTGGTTTTCTCATGTCCTGTGTGGACAATCTCACATGGTATAAATTGACTCCTCTGTATTCTGCTGCAATAACTTCATCTGAATTGGACATTCACACAATGGATTTATTCTAAGAATCTTGTACTGTCTACCTCTCTCTTTCTCTCCCTACACTCCAGTCTTTATGTATAGTGTTAAGAATTAATGTTCCTTCAGCATTTCCATCTTATTTGATACATTCTTAAGCATTTAAAATATTTACTGAGCCTTGTATCATTATACAGACTTAATGGGTTATATTTAGGAACACACACACAAACACACACACACACACACTTATATACATGCAATAACAATTAGTAATATAAAGAAGTCATGCATTTAGAGGAGATGAGGTAGGGGCATATGGGAAGGGACGGGATGAAATGCAATCAAATTGTAACCTCAAAAAATTAAAGAAAAAAAGTTACTCAGAGTTTTAGGTAACACTGAATCCTTCATAAATGAAAACATAAATAAAAACATTATTTAAATTTTTTTAATTATAATAACTATTTACACAATATATTCTGATCACTATTTCTCCTTACCCAACTACTTCCAGTTCCTTCTCCTCCACTGACCCAATTCCAATGACCTTTCTTTCTCTAGTAAGTCAACAGGTAAACAAACAAATTAACCCAAACAAGGCATCATCATCACCATCACCATCACCATCACCATCACCATCACCATCACCATCACCATCACCATCACCATCGGAGGGAGGAGGAGAACCAAAACAAAACACATACACAATTAAAGAACCAGAAACCATAACAAACAAGCAAAAAGTCACTAAGAAAAAATGCCTCCCCCAATTCAATATGAGACAAAAGTTCTAAAAAATGCTATTGAGTTCATTTTGTGTTGATGGTCATGAGGCCTGCCATTAACTGTGTTTGATATGCCCTGTGAGACTCCAGCAGATAGAGCTAATTTTTCTTTGTAAGCACTGGTAATTTGGAGATAGCTTCTTGGTTATAGATATTTTATATCCATTTCTTCCAGTTAGGGCAGGGATCTTGTCTGGCTTGTGCCTCTGAAGTACCTGTGCATGCCTGCCACAGTTTCATGAATTCATATGTGCCTCAGTCCTGTTCTGTCTGAGAGACACTGTTTTCTTGGAACCAGCTATACCCTCTAGCTCTTATCTTTTTGTCTCCTCTTCCTCATAGGTCCTTGGATCCTGAGGGGAGGAGTTTACCATTTATGACTGAGTATTCCAAAAATCTCTCAATCTGTGCACATTGTTCAGTATAAATGTGCTAGTCTTGATTATGCCAGGCATTTTCCTTGCCTCAAGTGAATTACAGATCCTTATTTTATGTAGAGTTGAGCTTTGCTCAGTCCTCTCAGTTTACCAGTCCCACTTTCCTTTTCCTGTTGAGAATGTTCCCTAAAACGCACCTTCAAAGGCCAGTGTATGCATTACGTGTAAGTTTTGTACTGCCACATTTGCACAAGGTTAAATGTAGTGTCATAATAAAAGTCAAAAAGACAGAAATATTAATTGGTGCTGTTCCTTCTTTAGAGTACAATCTACCTGTTTAAATCCTCCTTGGAGCCTTTGAATAGCTGTTTGATTTTTTTCAGATACTAATTGCTGCTTTCTTCAGTATTGTAAGGCCATCACCTTCAGCAGAATTCACTCTCTTGCTTGCACATATAGTGATTGAATCTGATCTTCCACACTGATAAGCTAACGGACTTTCCAAACTAATCTTAGTCTTGGTTTCTATCGACCTTCAGGGTCCCTCTGAGAAGCAACTAGTTGAGATTTCTTAGGTAGACTAGCTGGAAACTAATTACTACTTTTGCTCTAGTGAGAAAGCATCAGAGGAAAGACACCCTATCTTTCTGAAGTTGCCATTCCAGAATTGTATCTTGATGGAGGTATTGTAAAAAAGGGCATTACTTGTATCAGAGATGGGATCCTGACCTCTGACTAATGCCACTGTGATAGGAATATTACTGCTGTAGAGGAACTGGCAAATCCACTCCATTTTAAGTCAAGGTGACCTTAGAATTACCTGTCATAATTAAAATGCTTCCAGGTTGAAATCCTCAAAAAAATAGAGATGGAATTTGCAGAGTGAAGTACTCAGTCTATTTATTAAAGACATTCATTCATTTGTTCAAAATCTTCTTAGGAAACATTCCCAGCTAAGTTCAGATATTGGCATTGGAGTAAGAAGACAAAGAGGTTATGGATCTTGTTATAGAAAAATTTTCAGACTCAAAAGTCTAAAAATGGACATATATTGAAGAATGATGATATATATACTGGAAGCCCTCACTATTGAGCTATTGTACATCAAGTTGGGAATGTGTTCAGCACCTACAGTATCACAGAGATAGAGTTGACCATAGCTGGACTCAGGAAGCATTTTGCAGAAAGGACCATGGGCCTGTCTCAGACAGGCTTCTATTGACAGCTACATAATATATCATTTTCTTGAGGACTCAAGAATGTTACAGTTTTATTGGATTGAGTGGTAGATGCCAAATACCAAGGCTGATTTTAAGGGTACTCAATGTAGTCTGCACGAGGAAAAATACCAAACAGCACTAACGGACAAATTTAGCCAGGTAAGAAATTACAAGAAACCTGGCATACCCAAGGTTGCAAGATGAGAGCATGTGTGAGTGATGTTCAGGAAGTTTTCGCTATAGGCTCCCATGACTATTTGGATGACAGAGGTAAGACATACTCTTTGATTCATAGAACAGGGATTTCCCAAATGTCAACTACAGAAAGATGACTCAAGAATATTAAAATACAGTGAACTAGAAAGATGGAGCTCTGCTCCACAGAACACCCAACCCCTGACAACCTGAGTGGTTGAGGCTAGGTTGTCCTGTTAGACCATTAAAACCTCATAGGAACAACTCAAGAAACTGACAGTGACAACAGCTATGTGAGTGTTGAGCTGGAAGTACCTGTGGCTTGCAGAAGGATTAAAAACCACAGAAATGCTTTGAGTTTACAGGTCTGGAGGTTGAAGAAAGGCTTTCTGAGTTGATAGATTTGAGATGGGTCAGAGTATAGTGTCTTAGTTAGGGTTGCTATTGCTGTGAAGAGACACTATGACCACAGCAACTCTTATGAAGGAAAACATTTAATTGTAGTGAGCTTACAGTTCACAATTTTAGTCCATTATCATCATGGTGGGAAGCATGGCAGCACACATTTAGACATGGTGCTGGAGAGGTAGCTGAGGGTTCTACATCTGGATTGGCAGGCATCAAGAAGAAACAGTGAACACTAGTCCTAACCAGAGCTTCTGAAACATCACAACCCACCCCCAGTGACACACCTGCTCCAGCAAGGCCACACCTACTCCAAAAGGGACACATCTTTAAACAGTACCACTCCTTACAGGCCAATGGAGACCATTTTGATTCAAACCACCAAAGATAGATATAACCACATATTAAGTGATCAATCATATTACGTTAGGCTTAGAAAAGACAAAAAGTAATGGAGAGTCTTTTGAAGGGAGATCAGACAACATAGTCTCCACTCAAAGTAGCAGAGATGGTACAGCAGCTCATGAACTTGGGCGATAGACTGTGGGGAAATCACAAAAGCCATAAATGTGATGGTCTGAATAGGTATGTCGCCATACAGTCAGGTGTTTGAATGTTTGGATCATAGGGAATGCAATATTGGGAAGTGTGGCCTTGTTGGAAGATGTGTGTTACTATAAAGGTGCTTTGAGGATGCTCAAGCTATACCCAGTGTAGCACACAGTGTAGCACACAGTGTAGCATGCAGTCAGTTCCTTTCTCTGTCTACAGATCAAACTGTAGAACTCTCATCCTTCTCCAGCACCATGTCTGCCTGGAAGCTTCCATGCTTTCTTCCATGATGATAATGGACTAAGCCTCTGAAACTATAAGCCAGCCCCAGTGAAGTGTACTTTTTTTTTTATAAGAATTACAAAGGTCATGATATCTCTTCACAGCAATGGAAACCCTAAGACCATCACAGCATTTGCTTCTCTGAGTGGTACCACTGGTGTGGAGAACACGGCTGTTCAAGTTATTGGCCCAGAGATGTTTCTATTATGTCTTTAGCAAAGCACAGCATTTGGAGTTAATTAATCAGTAAAGGGAAGGCAGGTAGGAAGCAAGACATCTTCTACTTTGTTTATACATTTATGAAGATGAGAAAGGGATAGATGTGCCTCAGAACCTAAAGCTATAGGATGGAAGGTTAAAGGGTAGAAAGTAAAAACATACAATAGTGATCTGTAGTTTTTAAAATGGAGTGTGGCAGCAAGTAATGATTTTTTAAAAGCTCCAATGGAGAAACACATGCACTCCTCATATTTCTGAGACCAGGCAAGTTTCAAAGTAATTAAATATAAAAAAAAAATCAAACTTTAAAATCATGAGCTATAAACTTTTCTCAGATTTCTGAAGACACAGCCGTGTTTTGGGTACAGTTCATACTGATGTTGAGCTCCAACCAGACACTAGTGATTGAGTTCCTTTTACAGAGGTTCTCAGTGCACTGCAGTCTATGACTGTCCTGAAAAATGTCTTTCTCTCCTATAAACAATAAGGGAAATGTTGTGATAATTCCTTTGCATCTGTATTTCACAAGGTTCTGGTTGGTCTAATTTCTAAGGAAAAACACCACTTTCTCCAGGCTCAGTTCTTTTTTCCTTGTGTGATCTATACTTTCTGAGCTGCTGCTGC
Organism: Mus caroli; assembly: GCF_978045245.1. NCBI lineage: Eukaryota > Metazoa > Chordata > Mammalia > Rodentia > Muridae > Mus > Mus caroli. The sequence goes on from NW_028227263.1 coordinate 5,055,708, forward strand.
TGCTGTTCATGGTCATGGCCTATGATCACCATGTAGCCATTTGCTTTCCTCTGCAGTGCAGCTCTAGAACTAACCCACACATATAGGAGACTTGTGTATAAGCATGTGGTCCATCTGTGCTCTGAATTCTTCCATCAATGCTGCTCTAATGAGATGGCTATCGTTCTATGACTCTAAGGACACACCCTTCTATGAGATTTGCCAGTTTTTACTGCTCTCCTGCAGACCTTCAATTGTAAACAACATCATGACTCCCATTGCTGATGGCTTTTTCAGAGGCATCACTTTCTGCCTCCCTGTTGTCTTATGACTGTATCGGTAGCAGCATCTAGCACATATGTTCAGCTGAGGGGAAGCAGAAGGTCTCCTCCTGCTCATCCCACATCATTATGATCTCTCTCTATTACTCATCCAACTTTTGTGCCTGCTTCCAGCTGCCATCCAGAAAAGCTGCCTGAAGTGATATAGCAGGCTCTAAGTCCCACTCTCAACCTTATACACTGATGAAAAAAAAATGACAAACATGCTCTGAAGAGACACATATCCTTCTCAGTGTTAGATGGAAATATGCAGGCCATTCTGACAGTTAAGGCCATTTCTCAAGTGCATTGCTAAAGGCATCTTCATGGCCATGTGGTTTGGCTATGGCCATTATAGAAAAGAGCCTTCAAACTCAGGACCTGCACATGGTCTTTTTTTTCTGTGTTCATTGTTTTGATCAATCCACGAATATCTATGTGCACTAAATAAAAGCTTAATCCACTTCAACACCACCCAGATACAATTTGCTAAACACATGAAACTCAAGAAGAACGAAGACCAAAGTGTGGACACTGTGCCCCTTCTTGGAATTGGGAACAAAACACCCATGGAAAGAGTCACAGAGATAAAGTTTGGAGCTGTGAAGAAAGGATGGACCATCTAAAGACTGCCATATCCAGGGATCCATCCCATAATCAGCTTCCAAATGCTGACACCATTGCATACACTAGCAAGATTTTGCTGAAAGGACCCAGATATAGCTGTCTCTTGTGAGACAATGCAGGGGCCTAGCAAACACAGAAGTGGATGCTCACAGTCAGCTATTGGATGGATCACAGGGCCCCCAATGGAGGAGCTAGAGAAAGTACCCAAGGAGCTAAAGGGAACTGCAACCCCATAGGTGGATCATTATTATGAACTAACCAGTACCCCAGAGCTCTTGTCTCTAGCTGCATTTGTATCAAAAGATGGCCTAGTAGGCCATCACTGGAAAGAGAGGCCCATTGGACTTGCCAACTTTATATGCCCCAGTACAGGGGAATGCCAGGGCCAAGGGGTGGGGGTGGGTGGGTGGGGGACTGGGGGGGGAGTGTATTGGGGACTTTTTGGATAGCATTGGAAATGTAATTGAGAAAATTACCTAATTAAAAAAAATTTAAAAAAGATAGTTAATAGCATCTGAGGGATGAACACTTTTAAGCAATTGTAAGCTCTGAGATATAATATTGACTATTAATATATAACTTAAAGTTTGATTGTTCAACATTTTAAAACACCATCTACAGCACACAATTTAATTATCTGTGCTGAAACAGGAGAAAACTCAAAAGAATAAGTGTGTGACCAAATTCACATATACTTTTCTCCCATAGAAGGGCTGTTTTATAAAGACAGTAAATGGGATGCATGCATGCATGAATTTAGAAGGTACAGAAGCATGTATAAAAACAATTTTTTAAACTTATATCTTACAATTCTTTATTAGCACCACAGTTGCTGTATAGGCTGTTAAAACTTTACTTTGAAGTGAAGAAGGATGATTTTACAATGTTTTCTCTTGCCAAAGATTTCTTGTGGGCACATAAATAAAATGAGCAGGTAATATTTAATTATCATTGATTACGACTGATAACAATTGATCACAGAAGTTTCCTCTGCTTTCTGTGAAACCCTTTTTGTTTCTCACCAGTAATTTTGAATCTCACTAGATAGCACCTAACAAAGGTTTAAGTCACTTTAAGGCTTCAAGGTGAGGTTTTCGCCAATTAACATCTCCTGGAATCGTTTGAAAATAAAATTTTGAAGCAAATCAATTTTTCCTTCTTAGATTTTCTGTACCACGATTTTCTAATATAGCTAAAGACCCTAAGCATTAAAAGACATTGCCTCTGAATCTTATTTGTAGTTACAGCTACTCCCCAGAACTTAAAAGCTCATTGTGTGAGAGCAAGGATTTAAAGTTAACTTCCCCATAAAAGCACTAGTAACTAAAATACTTTCCACTTAGGAAACAATATACATATACATATAAGCACGCTCTGTACACTATAACTTTATTATATAAAGTAGGCAAGTCAAATCACAATGTCCTGATAAATTCCCCAGGCTGATTGACCTTTTATAAACTTTGAATTTAAACTTTATTTAGAACAACATCTGGCTAGGTCTGCAACAAGGCTCTTTTAGCTAAAAGGAAGGGAGGGAGAGCTGAAGTCCCAGGAATTTCCCTAGTCATGGTTTGTCAAACAAAGGAAGTGCCACACAAGCCTCACTGAGGCTGCTCCCCTCTGAGCTCAGAGACAACCCAAATGCAAACATTTCTCAATCTGAGCACTCTGCCAGAGTCCTGGCCCAAAGATTGTCCCTATTTTGAAGTATCTTTAAAGACCTGTTTTCCTGGGTTCGTTCATGCTGCATGTTGTTTAGAATGACTCCAACCCTGAGTTCCTAATTTTAAGCTGACTTTCTGTTACAAGCAAAAGGCTGCCTGCCCCTTTAAGAGCTCCGTTTGCAATTGGCCCTCAGCAGGGCTTCTCCAGCTATACTTGACTCCCAGCCACAGTGCAGTGTAACTTATCAGTTTCTGCTGTACAAATTGAGACTGCTTTTTAAACAAGTTAAACTAAATCAAAGGATGGACAGCCAGCAGATAAAGTTTTAACCATTTTTTTTCACATGAAACACAGGACAACAATCATTCAAACAACAAAACAAAAACAAACACAAATAGGCAGACATACAGACAAACGGTGCACCAAGGACAGACAATAGACAGAGAGGGAATAGAACTTAATGTCTCAAAGGGACCCAGATATCCTAACCAGAACTAAGAATATTTCCATAGGAGCCAGAGAGGAAGTGGGATGTCTCCCAATTTCCTTCTATCCCTAGGAGAGCTCTGAAATAGCTTATTTTCATTTTCCCTCTTTTTTGCTAAAAGATCACAAACAGGGGATAACTGCTTTTCTGAAACTTATTCTCTCTCTCTCATGTTCAGACTCTAATTCTTTATCTCCTTCTTCTGGGAATTCTTCCAGAGAAGGGAGAGGAGGCAATATTCTGCTACTGACAAAAGCTGCGGTTTCTCTGGATCATCAACTGCATTTTTTACCAAATCACGGATTAGACTCCAATAAGTAAATATATTTGCAGGAATAGCATCGGGACCCTGCTTTGCCAAAATTTCATTTAATTCTCTACCTACTCTTCTCCATTTCTTATGGTGTATCTCTACTCCATCTATAATAAACCGTGGACATGCCTGGTCTATGAAAATAAAAAAGTTTATCAAATCTTTCTTTTTAACTCTAACTCCTCCTTCCCTGAGAGCCATCTTTAACCCTTTAATGAAGGTTGCCTCTTAAGAAAGCTTATTTCCCATTTTCTGAGTGGAGATGAATCACTAACCAAGAACTTCTTTCTCCCATGAGCGGCAGAAGCAGTCCTTCCTACTTATTTTTTCTCGGGGTCACGACGAACTTCTCTGGGACCTCCACTGAAGGCAATACTATCTGAACCTCGGCCGCACATTTGGGCACCACTTGTCCTGCCCAGCAGGACTCAGTTATTCATGGGTGCGAGAGGAACTGCAAACCTGGGAGGAAATGGGAGGGAGAGAAAGAAGGAGCGGAGACCAAGTAGAGAGTTCCTATCAAGGTCTCCGTTTATTAGGCTGAAACGCCGGGTTTTTAAAGCATACATCGAGGGGAATAGGGAGGGGTTGAGGGGGAATTAATAAAGAACAAAGAAGTGGGCATCTGGGAACATGAAGGCCGAAGTCAGGCTCCAGGTGGCGGGCACTCTGCATCTTATCTCTGGAATTCGGATCCTCCTTAACAGCCTTGGGTGTCAGGCTGGGCTCAGCATGTAACTCATGTCCTTGGATGTCATGGAAGTCAGGAAGAGATAAGGAAGAGGGGACTATAATTCAGCTTTTACAGCCTCAGGTGCCAGGAAGGGAACAGGGAGAAGGGAGTGACGACCCGCTCCTTAGCACAAGGCCATTTGGCATGTCAGGGTGGGAGACTGTGAAAGGCTTGCTTTCTCAAGGTATGGTTTCCAACATATATGCTCAAGAGTAGTATAGCTGGGCTTGAGATAGACTGTTTTCCAGTTTTCTCAGGAATCATCATATTGATTTCCATAATGACTGTACAAGTTTGCTAGCATGAGCTGTCACTTGTAGTTTTGATCTAAGTTTGAGGAGTACAGACGTTTGAAGTATGACTTGAGGATCTTTTGGATTTTCTCAGTGCCTGTTGCTATAACCCCCTTTTCATTTCTGATTTTGTTAATTTGGATGTTCTCTCTCTGTCTTTGTATTTTAGTTAACATGAATAAGAGTTCATCTATCTTGCTAATTTTTTCCAAGGACCAGCTCTTTGTTTCAGTGATTCTTTGATTCATAGGACTGTTTTTGTTCCTATTTTGTTGATTTCAGTCCCGAGTTTATTTCTTGCCCTCTACTCTTCTTCTTCTTGCTTCTTCTTTGTTCTAGAGCTTCTAGGTGTGCTGTTATGTGTGAAAGTAAATCCTGGGGTGGGGGTGGGTCCTATGCCTCACTTTGCTCTCAAATAACTGCAGAGCATTTCTACACTCAATCTAACTCATTCTAGCTCCCAAATAAAGAAACAGAAACAAGCACTAATAGCGGGACAGATTGTGATCTATTCTAATCCATCTAGGCTGCCACTACCTAGTCAAATTGTACTTTAGCTACATCTGAGTCTGCCATGGCTCATATATTACATACATCCCAATTGTAGTTTCCTTTCTTGCCACTCTTTCTAGTTTCTGCCCCCACATCTCTTCACTCCACCAGATGAATTCATTGTTCATTTTCCTTTCAGAAAAGAGCATGTGTATCCTCATGACTGCTCTCTCATTTTGATCTCATCTTGAATCCTCCTAATCTTGTCACATGGTTTCTCCATATCTTCTTTTCCTCATGGTACTCCTCTATCCTCTTGTCTCTACTGGGTCCCCTGGTCTGGGATTTGAAGTCCTACCCTATTCTCTTCTGCCCAATTGGCTAATTGGTTGACCAGCTCTTTATTAACCAATTAGAGGTGATGAAAACAATTTACATAACATAGACATCAGATTCTTGATCATGCCATCATCTGGACTGCAGCTAGATATCTGTGCCTAGAAATCAGCATCTGAATTCACCGTGCACAAAACCATTCCCCCAACAGTTAAGTTGCTAGTATAAGATCTCTCTATGTAGGCATTTAATGCTATGAACTTTTCTATAGCACCACGTTCATTGTGTCCCATTATTTTGGGTATATTGTGCATCATTTTCATTGAATGTAGGAAGTCTTTCATTTCTCTCTTTATTTCTGCCTTGACTCAGTAGTCCTTCTGTTGAAAGGAAACAGAGGAATTTAAACTCTTCTCACCTTTTGCTTTGTTCCATGCTTGCCTATCCCCATTGCATATGGACATAGCTACTCAATGAATCCTCTCTGGAAACACTTTATAGATAATCATGGAAATGTGTGTCAGCATTATTCTTGGAGATCAATCTAGTCCATGAGTATACAAATCATCACACCATGATTCATTGACATGGTCTTGTTTTACTTTCTAATTTTCTCCATTCTATTTACCTAATTTGCTAATTATGTTTTTTTGACATGGCATCTGTATTAGTCAGGTGACTCTAAGTAACATACAGAAAAACACCACCATGTATTAAATAATCAAAGTATATATGATCACACCAACATGAATGCTTTGATAACCTTTTTATTTCTGAGTTCTTGTCACAGGAGAATAGAACTCATGTCAGGTTAATATTACATACAACATGAAGTGTTAAATAATAGTAAACCTTGAAGGATGGTCATGCCACACAAAACTCATCCAGGCAGGAGAATGATGAGGAAAAATTAGACTCATGAATTTGCAAACCTTTAAAATGACATGGGGTCTGAGAAGAAGCCACTAGACCAATGTCTTATTCTGGTCTGACAATTATGAATGTTGGGATAAGAGACATTTTGATAGGGATCAGATGCCCCCAGAAACATCCCCTAACACACGTCCTCTATAGGACTCTCCTTCCCTCAAATTGTTTGATAAACCAAGCAACAGGAAAAACAATGAGATGAAAATGCTCAAGTCAGGCCAGAAACATGTCCAGAACAAGAGTGTGTTGAGGGGGTGCGGGGGGGGGGGGTGGGTTAGTTATGTTTCTTCATCTCTTTAACCATTTACTTGTGGCCAAAGGCACAGAAGATCAGGAAATTTGAAATAGGATCACAAAAAGGACTTCACTCAATATTTGACAAGATTTGATTTGTTTAGTCATAGAAATATCTTTTTTATTAGATATTTTCTTCATTTACATTTCAAATGTTATCCCCTTTCCTAGTTTCCAATCCAAAAATCACCTCTCCACTCCCCCCTCCCCCTGATCCCCAACCCACCCACTCCTGCTTCCTGGCCCTGGCATTCGCCTATACTGGGGCATAGAATCTTCCCAAGACCAAAGAAATATCTTAACATTTAATAGTACTGAACTTATAAGCACACATTTCTAAGTATGAAGTAGAAATTAGCAAAGCTATCTAAAACATTCAAAAGAGAAGAACTCTGTTATTATCTTGTAGACAGTATGACTTACACACTACAAACTTTGGAGAATTAAGCCAGGCTATAACATTGCAGAACTTGATTGACTTTTTTTTAGCTCATTACCCATTGCTTTTAGAGTTCATCTCCAAGTTCAAAGTTCTCAACAGGGAAATGAGTTTTTTAAAGGATGTTTTGAATTCCTTGTTTCTCAGGGTATAGATAAGGGGGTTCAGAGATGGGGTCACAGTGGTATACAGAACAGCAATGAGTTTGTCCAGGAACCCAGCAGTTCCTAGGGCTGGCCTGACATAAGTATATAGAACTGTGGAATAATAAAGGGTGACCACAACCAGGTGGGCAGAGCAGGTAGAGAAGGCACGCTTCTTGCCCTCAGATGAGCGGATGCGCAGGATGCTGGAAATGATGAAGCCATAAGATGTCATTGTCAATAAAAAGTTCAGGCCTGTCAGAAACATGTCTGCAATAACAGTCATGATGTCATTGATAAAGGTGGGACTACAGGACAGTATCAACACAGAAGGGATCTCACAGAAGAAGTGTGTGATGAGATTGGGACCACAGAAAGACAATGGCAACATCAGACAAGTGAGCACCAATGAATTGAAAGCTCCAGTGAACCACACGAAGGTTGCAAGGGCCACACAGACCCTGCCACTCATGAGGGTACCATAGTGCAGTGGCCGACAGATTGCAAGGTAGCGGTCATAGGCCATGGCAGAGAAAAGCAGAAGCTCAGAGCCCAGGACCCAGGAGAAGACAAACATCTGTGTGAGGCATCCCCCATAAGATATGCTGTTCTCTGCCACCAGGCTCTGCAGAACTTTGGGCAAGACAGTCACAGTGCAGATCACATCCATCAGGGCAAGGTTGACTAGGAAGAAGTACATGGGAGTATGGAGGTTGGGACTGCTGTGAATGGTCGCAATGATCAGGCCATTGCCAGCTATGGCTGCCACGAACAAGGCAAAGAAGAGGCAGAAGAGAACATCCTGGACCCTGGGGTCATCAACAAATCTTTGCAGGATGAATATGGTCACAACTGACTGGTTTACTGGAGCCATGGGAAGCACTGTCTAGGCTAAGGATGAGACTTGCACCTTGGCCCTCTGGTATAAGTAGTGATCGTTATTGTGATGAATCAAAGTCATTTTAAAGCATAGGTAACCATCAATTATATGTAAGCAGGAACCTGTTCTGGTAAGAAAATATTGGTTTAATTTTATTCTCACTGCTCACAGACTAAAGTTAATAGCAGGTCAAAGATATACCCTATACAGATTCAGTCTATGAACATGGGTGGACCCTGAATGAAGGATTCTAAGCTTTATACACACTACAGTTCATGGGAGAGATAGTCATGTTGGTGTGGGCATAGTTATTGGAGACTGTCTTGTGGATCATGGGGAAACAAGAAAAATCATGAAATGGCTAAGGATGGGGCAGTGAGAAGGGATTACCCTGGTGTTGGCTGCTGTCCTAGAGTGGGGAAATCACACACAGAGCATTAATAGAATGCCTCTCTGGAGACAGAACAAAGTGTGGTCTTTATGACAACGTGGCTTCTCATCCAGATGACAGCAATGGACCCAGAACTTCCTGTCTTAGAACTTGATTCCACTAGCACATGAAGCTAGAGGATAACAATCAAGACTCACATACAACCTGTGTAGAAAATTTGGGTCTCTAGAGGGTCGCTAGGGCGTCTCTCAACACTTTGAGCCATAGAAACTCAGCTGGTCTCAACCCCAGCTCCTGCAAGGCTCCTCAGAGAGCCACCCAAACAAATCAAACAATCCTTGTAAGACTTCACCTAGCTGGCTCCTGTCTAGGATGTATCTGAAATACACAAGCCTGCAAGTGTTGAGAAAGCAGCCTTCTGTTTCTAGGAGAGGGAGCTGTGGTCACCATGACTGAGCTCATCTAGACTATGTGTACACTGGTCATTTGTCACTTCCCACTACCAAACTCTGCCAATTGGGGCCCAGTAAAGGATAAGTCCATGAGTGTGATTTATGAACCAGAAGCTAAGCCTAAGCTAATGGTGACAGGGAGCAAGACCTGCCAATGGAGAGTGCCACATGAAATATGATCAGGCCCCTCTCATCTAGCTTTCAATGCAGCATGAAAAGACATTTACATATTCAGGTTCCTGAATAAAGCATTTACATATTTCTAGAAAAGCACATTCTAAAACAGAAAATAGTCCTGGACACACATTTACTGGAACTCCAAACACACTATACACCGCCTTCATTACTCCATCCCACAGTGCTCCAGAGGGGGTTTCAGGGAGAGGGGTGTGGATGACAATGTGCTGGCTCTGTTTTCTACCTTCCATCCAGCAAATCAAGCTCAATGTAATTAATAATGGTATAGCTTAAGCTAGCAAGCCTCAGAACATTTTACTGGGGTTGGCCTTCATTCTTTGCTTCCAAATGGCCTCAGATCAGGCTTCATGTGACCAGTATCCCCTCAGTTTCACAAAGAGTTTTACTAGTCACTGGATAGTCACTGGGATGTGCACATGGTGTCTGAGAATACCAAGAATTATAGACCCAGTTCTGGGTTTCACAGACGAAATACAGGAGACAAATGAAAGCACACTTACAAAAACAAGTCTAAAGTACTCCCTAGAAAATTATGATTCTAAATAATACTTGTTAATTAATCAAATGCAGTTTGATCTGAACTTCTCTATTTTTTTCTATCCACTGAGGTCCATCCAACTCCATACATCCCTCTCCTTAAGAGTCTTTGAGGCCAGCAACGATTGAGGATGCCCCTGAGTCTGGATTCACATATCTGAGAGATGAACCTTTGTGTCAAACAAAATGAGACTGTGCTTTCCTGCTCCAAACTTACCTCCAATAATTGCCTATGCAGAGAGGCCAGGAGCAGTTTTCTACCTGTTCTGTTTACGCAGCCTGTCAGGAGAAGAAGAGAATGAGGTTGAGGACAATTCCACATCCTGGGGAAAGGGACATGACCTTACTAGGCTGTCCCCACTAGGATGAAGGAGAACTGTCAACGGCAATGGGTGCTCCACAGAGGCTAAGGAGCTTGGTGAAGCAACTGCCGCTAATTATACCCACACTACCCCCACATTGGTTCTCTACTTTCTGTTTGAAAGATTGAAACTTATTCCCAGATTACAACTAGCACATTTCTGCCACGTCTTTGTGTAGCTGTGTGTAAGAAAGATGAAATCTGTATGGGAAGAAACTATCTCCATATGAGAAAGTCTGGAAGAGTCACATGGGTATGAAACCTACCTGTATGTCCAAAAACATGTGCCTGAGTATCCATCAAAGTATATGCAAAGGAATCTGAGAGGAGAGGAGAGGGGAGGGGAGGAGAGGAGAGGAGAGGAGAGGAGAGGAGAGGGGAGGGGAGGGGAGGGGAGGGGAGGGGAGGAGAGGGGAGGGGAGGGGAGGAGAGGAGAGGGGAGGGGAGGGGAGGGGAGGGGAGGAGAGGGGAGGGGAGGGGAGGAGAGGAGAGGAGAGGAGAGGAGAGGAGAGGAGAGGAGAGGAGAGGAGAGGAGAGGAGAGGAGAGGAGAGGAGAGGAGAGGAGAGGAGAGGAGAGGAGAGGAGAGGAGAGGAGAGGAGAGGACAGAGAAGCATCTGTGATTGCACTATTACCTATTACTCCTTCCCTCCAGCCCTTTACCTCACTTCTGGCTGATAGCTCTTGGATCTATTGATCCTCCTTTGTAAATATCAAAAACATACACAGAAACACATCTTTGTTCTTTTGAAACCAGAGAGCCTGTAGTCCTAACCCCACCCCCACCCACTCAAGACTCTGTAAATGAATCTTCTGATTGAACAGCTGACAGGAAAGAAGAGACATAGCCAACTTAAGCAGCAATACACACTGAGGGTTTTTGAAACTAAGGATCTTTTCCATTGGAGTCCCCAGGACTTTGACATAGGGTTGGCAACTCCTGCCTGGAGATGCATCTGAACCCTACAAAGGAGAGGCAGCTAGGTCATTTCCTCACCACACCATTTGGGCTTCAGGGATGCCTTGGTCCTGAGGAGTGCAGAGGTGTCTGTTTGCTTCAGGTAACCCTGTCTTAAGTCTAGATAGCTTTGACTGTATGATGCAACCCAAGGCAGCCATGGCCCCATGGGAGGCCTGCCTCAGGGCTTTGGCCAAGGTAGCCTTGCAACTATTTGTGGAGTGGAAAGTGAAGGTGGAGAGGAGCCTGGTCCCAAGGGCAGATGGGGAGGGCACTGCTCCTGCTTGCTGTGGCAGGAAACTCAGATGCTTTCCCAGCTGGAGCTCACTTCTCACTCAAGTCAGTTTTGAAAATACAGCAGGGGAGGGTGCAGGGGCAGGTGTTCACTGGCTAAAGTTCTCCAGAAAAGGATCTCAGGTTTCTCCAACATCAGGGGCCATCACTTCCTGCATGTGAGGCTGTGATGACAAAGTCTGGGTGGGAAAGGGACTTCCTACTCATTGTATCCTGACCTTGGCAGACAGGGTTGAGTCACACTGTGAGCTGGAGCAGGCAGTAGTCCAAGATCCCAGACTGTTCTGTTCTGAGCACCTCAGGTGCTCTGGGGTTTGGCACACTCATCCAAATGTTACGGAAAAAAAAAAAAAGGTGCCAGCCATGTGCCCACAATGGACTCACTTTTCCATTATTTTCACTCTTACTTCCCAAAACAAAGGTTTTGAAATGTTTCATGTCTTCAGTTCCACTGCATACATAAACACAATGTACTTGGAAATGGCACCCAAGGTTTAGGAAAAGTCTTATTTTTACTTCAAATTTAGAAGCTTTGTAAGTATTTTTACTTTAGTTTTATGGTCTATATTCATTCATATTTGTCACACACACACACAGACACACACACAAACACACACACACACACATACCTTTTAGCACTGTGCTTCCCTTTTTATTTCATATGTTGTTCCTCCTGTTGGGTGTCACAAAATCATTATCATTGTTTTAAATGCTTTTGGACGGGGACAATGTTTTGAGAGAATTAAAGACGTAGAGAGGAGCTGAAAAAACTACTAGAAGGTTCTCCCACTGTTCATCCAGCTTCTTCCCAGCCCTGTGTCAGCCACAGACACCTATAAATGCCCTCTACCTGGAACCCTTGGGAGCCACACCAGGCTGGGACTGAGATAGGTGATTCTCACTCCTATTCCTGTCCCCCATTACAGACTCTCCATTCTTATCCCCAGCTCTGTATCAGCCAGGGTGAAGGGGCCTGTCCTCTAATTACACATCCAATCTTGGGGATCTCTGCCAAACCTCAGAGTGGACCCAGCTGGTCCTTCTATAAACCCTCTCATCCCCCTCCTTCTCATTTAACACATCCCCATTCGTTTCTGTCAACTCCTAGTTCTCAGAAATGCTTTCTACCCAGACCTTCAGTGGCCATGCCTGACAGGGACTCCAGTGAGTAAATCACACTATTCTTTCTGTCCACCATTTGATCTTTCCATTCTTACCCAAACACAGGAACAACCCACTTATGAGCCCCACTCCTTCCACTTCAGCTGCATTTACTGGAGATGCCAAATCTTGATTCAGACCCAGGGTCCCCTAATATTTTCATCTCTGTCTTTCCAGATAATTCATTGGTTTTCAGTACTTGCAGGATCCCTCTCTTTCTACCATACCTACAATTCCCTGTAATCCTAGGTGTGAAGAGGATCCACTTAGCTCAGAAGTTTCTCCCATTCTGCCTTTTCCTCTTCACCCACTTCTATCCCTCTCTGCCATCCAGTGGCTGGCATAAGCACTCTGCCAACACACTTACCTAATATCCAGAGTGCACAGAAGTCAAGGAACAGAAGACTCACCCAACTCAGACAAAACTGCAACCACTGGGATCACTTTAGTCATCCCATTCCAGACACCTAGACACCAGCACAAAAACACAAATACTAAATGTCAAGACAGTGTGCCTTTATCAGAACCCAGTAACCCAACTCTAGGACCTGAAGACATGTAATGTAGCTGCTGAAGCATAAAAGGGACTTCAAACAGCAATTATGAATATGTTGAAAGACCTTAAATAGGATATGACAAGAAATATGAAAACACAAACAGTGGAGTGAATATAATGGCAATTTGTCCAAATACATAGATAGATAGATAGATAGATAGATAGATAGATAGATAGATAGATAGATAGATACTACACTAAGGAAAGCCAAACTGAAATAAATCAGGAAACAAAAGTTTAGAAAGTGAAACAAAACAAAACAAAATTCTCAGAAGTAAGCCTCATCAATAGAATACAAGACATGAAAGGCAGAGTTTCAGAAGTTGAAGATAAGTTACAAGAATGAAGAGACTAGACAAAAATAATGTTTTTTATGCTTTAAATTGTTTTATTTTTAGACAACACTATCAATTTTTGTTGATAATTTTATTTATTTACATCTCAAATAGTGTCCCCGTTCCCTGTCTCCCCTCTGCAAACTCCCTTCCATCCTCCCTTCCCTTTGTCTCTTAAGCGGGTACTCCCCTACCCACATACCCACTCTCACATCAGTCCTCTAGCATCCCCCTTCATTGGGGCAACGCGCCTCCACAGGACCAAGGGCCTCCTCTCCCATTGATGCCAGATTATGCAATCCTCTGTAATATATGCAGCAGGAACCACAGACCCATCCATGTACAGTTGGTGGTTTAGTCCCTGGGAGCTCTGAGGGGTGCAGGGAGTTGATATTGTTGTTCTTCCTATGGGATTGCAATCCCCTTCAGCTCCTTCAGTCATTCCCTATCTCTTCCATTATGGTGCCCGGGCTTAGTCCAGTGGTTGGCTGTGACTGCATCTTGTATTAGTCAGGTTCTGGCTGAGCTTTTCAGAGGTCAGCTCTATTGGGATCCTGTCTAAAAGCAGTTCTTGGCATCAGCAGTAGTATCAGGGTTTGGTGTCTGCAGATGGGATGGATTGCTGGTGGGACAGTCTCTGGATAGCCTTTCCTTCAGTCTTTGCTCCATTTTTTGTCCCTTTGCATTTCCTTTAGAAAGGAACAATTGTGGGGTAAAACTTTTGAGATGTCTGAGTGGCCCTTCCCTCAAGTGGAGGCAATGCTTATTTACTGGGGTTGGTCAGTTCAACCCCTTCAGGTTCTATGTCTTCTCTGTTGGGTATTTCAGCTAATGTCATCTCTATTGGGTCCTGGGAGCCTCTCTCATCCCTGGTGTCTGGGACTTTCTAGTGTTTCCCGCTCCCATTCCCCCCTCCCCATTCTCCTGGCCCTCTGGACATCTCTCCTGTCTCTTCTCATACCTGAACCTAACCCCCCTTTCCCTCCTCCTCTCCTCTCCCACCCAAACCCTCCCCCCCCCTCAGCCTTCTACGATAATTTTGTTCCCCCTTCTAAGTAGGATTGAAGCATTGACACTTTGGCCTTCCTTCCTGCTAAGATTCACATGATCTGTGAGTTTATCATGGGTATTCTAGCTTTTGGGCTAATATCCATTTATAAATGAGTACATACCATGCTTGTCCTTTTGAATGGATATTTTCTTTTTTTTAATTTTTAATATTTTTTTATTACGCATTTTCCTCAATTACATTTCCAATGCTATCACAAAAGTCCTTCATACCCTCTCCCCCACTTTCCTACCCATCCATTCCCGTTTTTTTGGCCCTGGCATTCCCCTGTACTGGGGCATATAAAGTTTGTGTGTCCAATGGGCCTCTCTTTCCAGTGATGGCCAACTAGGCCATCTTTTGATACATATGCAGCTAGAGTCAAGAGCTCCGGGGTAATGGTTAGTTCATAATGTTGTTCCACCTATAGGGTTGCAGACCCCTTTAGCTCCTTGGGTAATTTCTCTAGCTCCTCCATTGGGGGCCCTGTGATCCATCCACTAGCTGACTGTGTGCATTCACTTCTGTGTTTGCTAGGCCCAGGCATAGTCTCACAAGAGACAGCTATATCTGGGTCCTTTCAGCAAAATCTTGCTAATCTATGCAATGGTGTCAGCGTTTGGAATCTGATTATGGGGTGGATCCCTGGATATGGCAGTCTCTAGATGGTCCACCCTTTTTTCACAGCTCCAAACTTTGTCTCTGTAACTCCTTCCATGGGTGTTTTGTTCCCAATTCTAAGGAGGGGCACAGTGTCCACACTTTGGTCTTCATTCTTCTTGAGGTTCATGTGTTTAGCAAACTGTATCTTATATCTTGGGTATCCTAAGTTTTGGGCTAATATCCACTTATCAGTGAGTACATATTGTGTGAGTTCCTTTGTGATTGTGTTACCTCACTCAGGATGATGCCCTCCAGGTCCATCCATTTCACTAGGAATTTCATAAATTCCTTCTTTTTAATAGCTGAGTAGTACTACATTGTATAAATGTACCACGTTTTCTGTATCCATTCCTCTGTTGAGGGGCATCTGGGTTCTTTCCAGCTTCTAGCTATTATAAATAAGGCTGCTATGAACATAGTGGAGCATGTGTCCTTCTTACTAGTTGGAACATCTTCTGGATATATGCCCAGAATTGGTATTGCGGGATCCTCCAGTAGTACTATGTCCAATTTTCTGAGGAACCGCCAGACTGATTTCCAGAGTGGTTGTACAAGCTTGCAATCCCACCAACAATGGAGGAGTGTTCCTCCTTCTCCACATCATCACCAGCATCTGCTGTCACCTGAATGTTCTAATCTTAGCCAATCTGATTGGTGTGGGGTGGAATAACAGGGTTGTTTTGATTTGCATTTCCCTGATGATTAAGGTGTTGAACATTTTTTCAGATGCTTCTCCGCCATTTGGTATTCCTCAGGTGAGAATTCTTTGTTCAGTTCTGAGCCCCATTTCTTAATGGGGTTATTTGATTTTCTGGAGTCCACCTTCTTGAGTTCTTTATATATATTGGATATTAGTCCCCTATCTGATTTAGGATAAGTCAAGATCCTTTCCCAATCTGTTGGTGGTCTTTTTGTCTTATTGAAGGTGTCTTTTGCCTTGCAAAAGCTTTGCAGTTTCATGAGGTCCCATTTGTCAATTCTCGATCTTACAGTGCAAGCCATTGCTATTCTATTCAGCAATTTTTCCCCTGTGCCCATATCTTCAAGGCTTTTCCCCACTTTCTCCTCTATAAGTTTCAGTGTCTTTGGTTTTATGTGAAGTTCCCTGATCCACTTAGATTTGACCTTAGTACAAGGAGATAGGAATAGATCGATCCCATTCTTCTACATGATAACAACCAGTTGTGCCAACACCATTTGTTGAAAATGCTGTCTTTTTTCCACTGGATGGTTTTAGCTCCCTTGTCAAAGATCAAGTGGCCATAGGTGTGTGGGTCTGCAATTCTATTCCATTGGTCTACTTGTCTGTCACTATACCAGTACCATGCAGTTTTTATCACAATTTCTCTGTAGTAAAGCTTTAGGTCAGGCATGGTGATTCCACCAGAGGTTCTTTTATCCTTGAGAAGAGTTTTTGCTATCATAGGTTTTTTGTTATTCCACATGAATCTGCCGATTGCCCTTTCTAATTCTTTGAAGAATTGAGTTGGAATTTTGATGGGGATTGCATTGAATCTGTAGATTGCTTTTGGCAAGATAGCCATTTTTACAATGTTGATCCTGCCAATCCATGAGCATGGGACATCTTTCCATCTTATGAGATCCTCTTTAATTTCTTTCTTCAGAGACTTGAAGTTTTTATCATACAGATCTTTCACTTCCTTAGTTAGAGTCATGCGTAGGTATTTTATATTATTTGTAACTATTGAAAAGGGTGTTGTTTCCCTAATTTCTTTCTCAGCCTGTTTAATGTTTGTGTAGAGAAAGGCTGTTGACTTGTTTGAGATAACTTTATATCCAGCTACTTCACTGAAGCTGTTTATCAGGTTTAGGAATTCTCTGGTGGAATTTTTATGGTCACTTATATATACTATCATATCATCTGCAAAAAGTGATATTTTGACTTCTTCTTTTCCAATTTGTATCCCCTAAATCTCCTTTTGTTGTCGAATTGCTCTGGCTAGCACTTCAAGTACAATGATGAATAGGTAGGGAGAAAGTGGGCAGCCTTGTCTACTCCCTGTTTTTAGTGGGATTGCTTCAAGCTTCTCACCATTTAATTTGATGTTGGCTACTGGTTTGCTGTAGATTGCTTTTATCATGTTTAGGTATGGGCCTTGAATCCTGATCTTTCTAAGACTTTTATCATGAATGGGTTTTGGATCTTGTCGAATGATTTTCCGCTTCTAAAGAGATGATCATGTGGTTTTTGCCTTTGAGTTTGTTTATATAATGGATTACGTTGATGGATTTCGGTATATTAAACCATCCCTGCATCCCTGGAATAAAGCCTACTTGGTCAGGATGGATGATTGCTTTAATGTGTTCTTGGATTCGGTTAGCAAGAATTTTATTGAGGATTTTTGCATCGATATTCATAAGGGAAATTGGTCTGAAGTTCTCTATCTTGGTTGGATCTTTCTGTGGTTTAGGTATCAGAGTAATTTTGGCTTCATAGAATGAGTTGGGTAGAGTTCCTTCTACTTCTATTTTGTGGAATAGTTTGTGTAGAACTGGAATTAGATCTTCTTTGAAGGTCTGGTAGAACTCTGCACTAAATCCATCTGGTCCTGGGCTTTTTTTGTCTGGGAGACTATTAATGACTGCTTCTATTTTTTTAGGGGATATGGGACTGTTTAGATCTTTAACTTGATCCTGATTTAACTTTGGTACCTGGTATCTGCCTAGAAAATTGTTCATTTCTTCCAGGTTTTCCAGTATTGTTGAGTATAGCCTTTTGTAGAAGGATCTGATGGTGTTTTGGATTTCTTCAGGATCTGTTGTTATGTCTCCCTCTTCATTTTTGATTTTGTTAATTAGAATGTTGTCCCTGTGCCCTCAAGTGAGTCTAGCTAAGGGTTTATCTATCTTGTTGATTTTCTCAAAGAACCAACTCCTCGTTTGGTTAATTCTTTGAATAGTTCTCCTTGTTTCCACTTGGTTGATTTTGCCCCTGAGTTTGATTATTTCCTGCCTTCTACTCCTCTTTGTTGAATTTTCTTCCTTTTTTTCTAGAACTTTTAGATGTGTTGTCAAGCTGCTAGTGTTTGCTCTCTACAGTTTCTTTTTGGAGGTACGCAGATCTATGAGTTTCCCTCTTAGAAATGCTTTCATTGTGTTCCATAGGTTTGGGTATGTTGTGGCTCCATTTTCATTAAACCCTAAAAAGTCTTTAATTTCTTTCTTTATTCCTTCCTTGACCAAGGTATCATTGAGAAGAGTGTTGTTCTGTTTCCACGTGAAAGTTGGGTTTCCATTATTTATGTTGTTATTGAAGATCAGCCTTAGTCCATGGTGGTCTGATAGGATGCATGGGACAATTTCAATATTTTTGTATCTGGTGAGGCCTGTTTTGTGACCAATTGTATGGTCAATTTTGGAGAAGGTCCCGTGAGGTGCTGAGAAGAAGGTATATTCTTTTGTTTTAGGATAAAATGTTCTGTAGTTATCTGTTAAGTCCATTTGTTTCATAACTTCTGTTAGTTTCATTGTGTCCCTGTTTAGTTTCTGTTTCCACGATCTGTCCATTGATGAAAGTGGTGTGTTGAAGATTCCCACTATTATTGTGTGAGGTGCAATGTGTGCTTTGAGCTTTACTAAAGTGTCTTTAATGAATGTGGCTACCCTTGCATTTGGAGCATAGATATTTAGAATTGAGAGTTCCTCTTGGAGGATTTTAACTTTGATGAGTATGATGTGTCCCTCCTTGTCTTTTTTGATAACTTTGGGTTGGAAGTCGATTTTATTCGATATTAGAATGGCTACTCCAGCTTTTTTCTTCAGACCATTTGCTTGGAAAATTGTTTTCCGGCCTTTCACTCTGAGGTAGTGCCTGTCTTTTTCCCTTTGATGGGTTTCCTGTAGGCAGCAGAATGTTGGGTCCTGTTTGTGTTGCCAGTCTGTTAGTCTATATCTTTTTATTGGGGAATTGAGTCCATTGATATTAAGAGATATTAAGGAAAATTAATTGTTGCTTCCTATTATTTTTGTTGTTATATTTGGCATTCTGTTCTTGTGGCTGTCTTGTTTTTGGTTTGTTGAAGGATTACTTTCTTGCTTTTTCTAGGGCATGGTTTCCGTCATTGTATTGGTATTTTTCTGTTATTATCCTTTGAAGGGCTGGACTTGTGGAAAAATACTGTGTGAATTTGGTTTTGTCGTAGAGTCCTTTGGTTTCTCCATCTATGGTAATTGAGAGTTTGGCTGGGTATAGTAACCTGGGCTGGCATTTGTGTTCTCTTAGTGTTTGTATAACATCTGTCCAGGCTCTTCTTGCTTTCATAGTCTGTGGTGAAAAGTCTGGTGTAATTCTGATAGGCCTGACTTTATATGTTACTTGACCTTTTCACCTTACTGCTTTTAGTATTCTATCTTTATTTAGTGCATCTGTTGTTCTGATTATTATGTGTCGGGAGGAATTTATTCCTGGTCCAGTCTATTCTGAGTTCTGTAGGCTTCTTGTATGTTCATGGGCATCTCTTTCTTTAGGTTTGGGAAGTTTTCTTCTATAATTTTGTTGAAGATATTTGATGGCCCTTTAAGTAGAAAATCTTCATTTGCATCTACTCCTATTATCTGTAGATTTGGTCTTCTCATTGTGTTCTGGATTTCCTGGATGTTTTGAGTTAGGATCTTTTTGCATTTTGTATTTTCTTTGATTGTTGTGCCAATGTTCTCTATGGAATCTTCTGCACCTGAGATTCTCTCTTCCATCTCTTGTATTCTGTTGCTGATACTCGCGTCTATGGTTCCAGATTTCTTTCCTAGGGTTTCTATCTCCAGCGTTGCCTCACTTTGGGTTTTTTTTTTTAATTGTGTCTGCTTCCCTTTTAATTCTTGAATGATTTTATTCAATTCCATCACCTGTTTGGTCATGTTTTCCTGCAAATCTTTAAGGAATTTTCTTGCTTCCTCTTTAAGGTCTTCTACCTGTTTAGTAGTGTTCTCCTGTATTTCTTTAAGTGAGTTATTAAAGTCCTTCTTGATGTCCTCCACCATCATCATCTGTTATGCTTTTAAATCCAGGACTATCTTTTCGTGTGTGTTATAGCGCCCAGACCTGGGTGGGGTGGGAGTGCTGCGTTCTGATGATGGTGAGTGGTCATGGTTTGTGTTAGTAAGATTCTTACATTTGCCTTTTGCCATCTGGTACTCTCTGGATTTAGTTGTTATAGTTGTCTCTGGTTAGAGCTTGTTCTTCAGGTGATTATGTTAGCCTCTATCAGCAGACCAGGGAGACTAGCTCTCTCCTGAGTTTCAGTGTTTAGAGTACTCTCTGCAGGCAAGCTCACCTCTTGCAGGGAAGGTGCTCAGATATCTGGTGTTCGAACCTGCCTCCTCGCAGAAGTTGTGTTTCAGTCACAAGAAGTCTTAAGATCCCGTGGAGGTTCCTTTGGAGACCTTGGTGGTGTCTGATGACTCTGTGCCCAAGGAACCCCGGTGCTGGCTTAGACCAGAAGGGACTTGTGACCCTGATCAGGCCTGGTTTTCTGCTTCCCTAATTAATGCAGTCTCAGGTTCTGCGCGATTGAATTTGAGCAGAAGCTGTGTTCCACTCACCAGAGGTCTTAAGATCCTGTGGAGGCTTTCAAGCCCTGACACTATTGCATACACTGGCAAGATTTTGCTGAAAGGACCCAGACATAGCTGTCTCTTGTGAGACTATGCCTGGGCCTAGCAAACACAGAAGTGGATGCTCACAGTCAGTTAATGGATGGATCACAGGGCTCCCAGTGGAGGAGCTAAAGAAAGTACCCAAGGAGCTAAAGGGATCTGCAACCCTATAGGTGGAACATCATTATGAACTAGCCAGTACCCCGGATCTCTTGTCTCTAGCTGCATATGTATCAAAAGATGGCCTAGTCGGCCATCACTGGAAAGAGAGGTCCATTGGACACACAAACTTTATATGCCCCAGTACAGGGGAACGCCAGGGCCAAAAAAATGGTAATGGGTGGGTAGGGAAGTAGGGGGAGGGTATGAGGGACTTTTGGGATAGCACTGGAAATGTAATTGAGGAAAATATGTAACCAATAAATATTAAAAATTTAAAAAAATAAATAAATAAAATAAAATATTACAGGAAGAATTATGCGGCTACACACACCTAAGAGTTTTGAGAAGGTATTGGTCATTACCTTTGATGTTTAAAAAAAAAAAAAAAGATCCTGTGGAGGGTTCTTTGGGGACCTTGCGGTTTTCCACAGACTCTGTGCCCAAGGTATCCTGGTACTGGCATGGACCGGAAGGGCTGAGTTAAATTACTTATTAGTTTTATAACTCAGATTAGTCTCTTTATGGCAGATTGACTAGAAAGGTCAAATTTAATTGAGGCTCTTATCTCTTCTTAATTTGCTCTACAAATTGTTCAAATCTTGAGTTTTGCTATAAGTGTTGCGTTTGTTGTTCTGTTAGTGGGTGACATTTTAGGAGAGATTGAAAATGTGTATTTTGTCAAAGTTCAAGGACTTTGGAGGATCTGGAACTTAAAGTGGTCAGTAGTCATTTGGTTTGTGAAGTTTGGATTATTTTAGCTCCTTTAGTTTTTGCAATTACTGATTCTGAATGGGTTACTTTCTGCTCTGTTCTGTGACTGCAAGAGATGGTTCACTATGTGTTCATCTTCTGGCTATGTCGGGAAGCCAATCTGCTGCTAAGGGCTCATGCCATAGAACATGGTGGAGCTAAAGTCCTGTACATTCATGCTGAACCTCACCTCCACAGCCTTCACACAATCTATTCCCATTAGAAGATTTGAAAACCTCAGTTAAAAGTTGCTTCCATTCAGGGTCAACCTCAAGTGTGATCTACCACAATGACTGCATTTCCGAGGTAATGCATGAGAGTGGCCCACTCTTTCTGTCCCCACATAGTGATGAACTCATCTGTCAGTGCTGGTTTTATTGATAAGATTATGTCACACTAAGATGATGTAATGATGCAATGATAAAATCAAATGAGTGAAACCAATAGAGTATGATGAGGGACAGTTTGTTAATAAGAAATACATCTTGCTACAGTGATCAAGGGTACATGATGCTCAGGCAAGATGTTTTGAGGGCATCCCTGGGGTAGAAATCACCAAGGGGTCAGTGTTCTAGAGTTGTGCACATGACATCAGGCATCTGCTTTCTCCATGCCTTATGGCTTGGCAACTGTGGCCCAGAGAGACTCATGTTTACCTCGTTGTTGGTAATTGCCCTCTGAGGGCCACCTCCAAGCAATCTCAAAGTCCATCCCAGGGGTTAGTACCCACATTAAGGTCAAAAGCAAACAAATGAGACACAGGGCTCTTTGTGGATACAATGTATGAATTATTCCTGACATATAGACATCTTGGATTTAAATGGGCAGCCAAGAACAGCTTCTTATACCATGTGAGTTGTTGTTTCCTCTATTCACTTCTTCCTTTTGGGCACCCATCTTCACACACACACACACACACACATGCTGTCTCTACTTCTTTCTTCCTTCCTTCCTTTCTTCCTTCCTCCCTTCCTTCCCTTCTTTTTGTCTTCTCTGAGGATGGGATGACAATCAAAAGAGATTTGGTTTTGCTCTAATCTATTTTAGTGTATATATATATATATATATATATATATATATAAACAACTGTTATCAGAGTCACCTTGCTTCAAAATTTCATCTGGAAACCTTAAATGCATGGCTCTATAGGTCTGCTCTGTGACCTATCTGACCAGTTGATCATTGTGAACAGAAATCTTGCCCTGTGGCTTGGCTCTGAGGCAGAGCTAGATCTCTAGAGAAGCCTGATGGTTTTCTGTGAGTTTGGTACAGAGTTCAGCGCTCAGAAACTCCTGTGGCTTGAGGAGTTACAGGCAGACAGGTACTAGGCTGAGACATAATCAGAGGGAATTTGGGAGTTCACTTGAGAAGCCCTATGTCCATATGATAACTTGGGTATCTATAGAAAATACTGAGAGATCACCCTTGGCTTTGCGGAGATAAGTATGTGTCTTGAGGGTTCTATGGGTAGCTTAGCTTTTCAGTGGGAGGGGATGGACTTATAAAAAGCTCAAAATGCTCTCAAGTTCACCCTGTAGGAGAAAGGCCTTGATTGGTGCATACACAGTGGAAGAGTGTCTTCCTTGTTCAGCACATACCCTTTGTGACTTCTTTTTTTTCATGCAGCCAACATCCCACTCATGGAGTCTCCAGGATGGGTGTGGGCCTGCTCATTCCCAACAGACAGTAGAAAGGGGCAGAGCTCTTTCTCTGCGTGCTGATCAGTCCACATCCGTCTCTACCTGAGAGACCTATACACATGGGGAGTCCTGGATGATTACAGATATATGTGTATGAGGTGAAGGGAAGACAGACGTGAAGCTGGCAGAGTGATAACCTAGAAATTTGGCTGTATTGAAGCTGAATCTATGCCATAGCATGGTCAGACACCTTCGCTGGCAGGCACAAGCCTCCACCAGTGCAAGGGAGCTGTTGTCCTCACTGAGTTTATCATTCACAGGGGAGTGACTTAGGTTGGCAATGGAGAAATAGAAAGTGTGGTGTACAGAAAAGAGGTGCTATGCTATAACTGCTCCATGTTCTAAACCACTCCAGATCCCAATCATGCTCTCTCCCAAACTGTTTTTCTGCCTGCCTCTGAGAAGGCAGCCCACCCCTTGATAAGTCTGGTCCTTTCTAGATCCAATAAGTCTATGCTATGGAACAGATTTCCCCTTGGTATACATTAGCTGCCTGGCATACATGCTAAGAGGAGCTCCAGTTCTCAGGGTATCATAGGACATGATCTATGTTGAATGAAACAGAGGCTGTAGAAGGATATTGACCATTTTAGGCAGGGGTTCCTTCTGTTCTGGGTCTACTGTGTACAGAGTGGAGAGTTCATGCTCCCCCTGTCACACTGTGTTGAGAGATGATGTTATCATTTCTACAGAAACAGAGCAATGAGAAGCACTCTTACTCATGGCTGACTGAACCCAGTGTGAAATGATGGCTGTCCCACACCCTGTGTCTCCTTGACCATCCCCAGCTGTGTCACAGTAACTCCCAGGACTTACTCTCAAATGGAAATATACAATTACACAACAGTGGTGGAGTTTCTCCTGCAGGGACTCTCTGAGGACCCTGGGCTCCAGGCTCTCTTCTTGGCCTTTTTCTTGCTTCTTTACATCATGGCTCTTGCAGGAAACACCCTCATCATCATAGCCTTTAGCCTCAACCGAACCCTTCACACCCCCATGTACTTCTTACTTACAAACCTGGCCCTGTTGGACATCATCTGCACATCCACTGTTGTTCCCAAACTGCTGGAGAGTTTGGTGGGTAAGAGCAGCCACATTTCTTACAAGGGATGCATGACCCAAATCTTCTTCCTCATCGGTGTTCTAGGGATTGAACTGCTGCTGCTCACTTCCATGGCCTATGACCGCTATGTGGCCATCTGCCGCCCACTGCACTACAACACGCTGATGAGCTGGCCCATCTGTGTCCTGCTTGCAGGCAGTGTGTGGGTGATTGGCATAGCCAACGCATTTGTGCAAACTGGCCTGATGATCCGACTCAATTTCTGTGGCCCCAACCAAATTCGTCACTTCATATGTGAAATCCCAACACTGCTGCTTCTGTCTTGCAGCCCAACCACCCTCAACAACATCATGATTGCTGTCGCAGACGCTTATTTTGGTGTGATCAACTTTCTGTTGACTATGATATCCTACAGCTTCATCATTTCCAGCATTCTGCGCATCCGCTCAGCTGAGGGCAAGAAGCGTGCCTTCTCTACCTGCTCTGCCCACCTGGTGGTGGTCACCCTGTACTACTCCACTTCCATCTACACCTATTTCCAGCCTGGCTCTGGATCCTCCTCGGAGAATGGCAAGGTTGTTACCTTATTGTACACAGTAGTCAGCCCTACCCTGAACCCCATCATTTATTCTCTGAGGAACAAAGATGTCAAGGTAGCCCTCAAAAAGTTATTTGCCTGTTTCCATTGAGGAGGCAGAAGTCACCAAATGTGACTTGATCAAGCTGTTGATGAACTATTTGGGATGTGTAACTGAGAATCTGATGTCCTGTCAGAGAACAGATAGGTAATTTATATGGTAGATGTACATCTTCTGTGCTCTCCTTGGAGGAGCCACTGGCCATTTTCTTTTGGAAATGTGGACATCCAGGTTTGGGGTAGGTGTGTTTATATCCTGGGTAGCTATCTCTTATGTAGAGCTTTTTGGTATCATGCATTGGAGAAAATCACCCAGACCTCGACATTGGACTAAGTCCTCTTAGTTTGGACTTGAGAACTGTGTCTGGTTGCACCATGGTCCTTACACCTCTGAGAGGAGAAAGAACAAGCAATATACTTCTCATACAGGTAATGCCCAGGAAGGTGTGGTTTGACTTGTCTGTTCCTCTTGATCCGGGTTGCTTTGCCATCTTAGTAAAGGATGCCAGACTTTTCATGATTTGGACAGTAGCTTCTGCAGACTGAGTAAGAGATTAATATCCCTCTGTCCTCTGAATGCTGTTGTCCACTGCATCCTCCTAGACTCTTACCCCTCCCCCCAAACAGTTTCCTCTATGCTATAATAAACACTGTTTTGTTTAATGCTGTTGTTAGCAACCTCCAAAGGCACAACTGCCTCTGTGATTCTTCACCTTTGAATCTATTGGTGTAGTTTCCTTTTGAAGACATTTATATATTTGCTAATCACTTGTTCCAAACACTTTTTAGGGTCTATATAGGTTTGATCACCTCTGCCATGGCATGGTTATTTTCTCTCAAGGGCATACTCTGATCCTGGGAAGTCTCCTTGAATGGCTCAAAATCCTCTTCTCAGTATACAAGCACACACAGACACAACCAAACTTGTCAATGTGTTTGTGCTCATGTTTATTATATAGATCAGGCTACAGGATCCAGCTGTTATTTTTCTTTCAAGAAGTCTCTTATAAGTCAACAAAGGCTATCAGGCTTGGCAGCAAGTGCTGAACCATGGTGTTGGTCATACATTTTGATCTTAAAATGTGTTTTCTACACTGTATCCAGGGTTTTAATGTCCACTGTGCTTTACTGAAAGAGTTCAAGCATAGTGAATGGGTCAGGATTTAGCCGGACAGCTGTGATTTTTGTCTCTACTCCTCTGCTGTTGAGTTCATGTTTTATATCCATTTTCTAAATTATTTATTTGTGTGCCCTTCTATTTTACTCATTTCAAAACAAGCTACAATTATTAATTCACTCTTCCTTAAATAGTTTCATATGCATATTAGAGACAATAATTTGTTTGTAGGTTTTTCTGACCTGAAGCTCTAAAGGAAAAAATTTCAGACAGTGGAATGGGTGAGTCAGGGTATTATTTACTGAGTTTTGGCAAATACACACAGCTATTTAATACAACTCTCCTAGGAGAGCGGAGATGGTAGCCTTTAATGTAGGATGTTTTACCCAGGGCTGTTCTACATGTTGGGCCTGAGGTCATCAGTGCCCTTTCTGGTAGTCATTGCTGTCCTGACATTTCAGCTGCAGGTCAGTTTTGTGTGTTATAGAACTTTGTACACATGACATCAAGCAACACACATTCTGACATGTGTGCTCTTTCATAGCACATTGGTTTTTTTATTTTTTAATATTATTTATATGTATGAAGGTTTTTACTGGATGTTTGTATATATATTACAAGCATGCCTAATGATCTTGGAGGTCAGAAGAGGGTGTTATATTCCCTGGAATAAAGTGACAGATGGCTGTATGTCACCATGTGGATGGGCAAATAGAGCCCAGGTCATCTGCAGAGCAGTAAGTATTCTTAAATGATGAGCCATCTTTCCAGCCATACAACAATATTTAAAATGGACTCCTGTTCTTTTATGTAACCAATGCTATGTTCTTTTCCATTTTGATGAGTACTACGATCTAAGGCTATAACACACTTTGTTACTCAACTCCCGTAAACAATCAAAATAAAATCAAATAAATCCTCTTCCATTCCTTTCTTTCTCTACAGTAAGTGACTGTGAATGGCCTCTCAGGGACTCAGGGTGAGTGGAGGCTGAGTTTTGTATCAAAGTTTTCACTGGGGTTTTACCCTTCATACTCTCAGCAACAGTGAATGGGATTTCTACTGGCTTTTACTCTCACCTACATTCGATGATAGAAAAGGACTCAGGATTGAAGCCTAATCATCCCTAACTCCTACTCAGCTCCTGAGAGGTTCCCTCCTGCTCTAGGAGTGACACTGACATTGGGGTTGTGTACTGACTAGTTTTGTGTCAACTTGACACAGCTGGAGTTATCACAGAGAGCTTCAGTTGAGGAAATACCTCCATGAGATCCAATTGTAAGGCATTTTCTCAATTAGTGATCAAGCCAGAAAGGCCCCTTGTGGGTTGGACCATCTCTGGGCTGGTAGTCTTGGTTCTATGAGAGAGCAGGCTGAGCAAGCCAGGGGAAGCAAGCCAGTAAAGAACATCCCTCCATGGCTTCTGCATCAGCTCCTGCTTTCTGACCTGCTTGAGTTCCAGTCCTGACTTCCTTGGTGATGAACAGCAGTATGGAAGTGTAAGCCAAATAAACCCTTTTCTCCTCAACTTGCTTCTTGGTCATGATGTTTGTGCAGGAATAGAAACCCTGAATAAGACAGGTTGTAAGCAGTAGTTGATGTAGTTTGTAGGGCTGCACTGTTGTTATTTAGTGCAGAGGTGTAGCCCTACGAAGTACATCAACTACTGCTTCACACATTGTTCTGCCCCTGTGGTCCTTAACACCCCTGGTGATTTACATTTTTTAATGTGTTACTTAGGAAGGTATTACTTAAATTCTAAATATTTAGGCATTTCCCAATTGGCACTTTTCATCTAGCTTCCTTAGAGTCAGTTGCTGCTGGAGAACCGTGTGCCTTTCAGTTCTTGAGAAACTGAGGCGCTCCTCAAGGAAGAAAAGCATTCAGGTTGTGTTTCCTAGAAGTCAGCAATGCATATAAAGGGCCTACAGGGTAATTATTCTGAGACATTAATATTGTACACTCTATATAGCTTGCAAACACTGTATCCTGGCAACTACAGTTGTATTCTTCCTGGGCAACTGCCATTATACTCTCTTTCTGATTAGGGGTATCCAAAGTCTGATTGTTTGTAGTGAACTTGTCTCATCCTCAGTCTTGCTCAGACCCCTCCATCCCTCCATCCTGGTCTGGTTTTCATTTCTCACTTACTACACACACACACACACACACACACACACACACACACACACACACACACACACACACATGTTCCGAGGGTCCTCAAAAGACCCTGTATCCTGTCATCATTGTGTTGGTGCTCATGAAGAATGGAAGTCGCAGTTTCTGGAGGCAGTTAGTTCGTGCTGATGTCCTTCTTGTTCTGTTCATTACTGAAAGGACTGAGATACTCCACTGTAATAAACCACTTCACTTTGCCTTGTACTTATATCAGTTTCTTTTCCTGTGCCTAATAGTTCTGTTTCTAGGGGTAGAAGTGTTTTGGAGTTCTTCTGTCACACTGACTGTTTCTAACTCCATGTTAACCCTTTGTCAATAAGTAATTTCCTTTATTCATGCTATTAACTTCTGCTCTGAGATTAAGACTATCTGATATTAAAAGGCTTAGCTGGTGCAGCTGTCATTCAACGGTTGGTATGATGTATTTTTTCATTATTTTATTTTCTGTCTAATTAATTTTTAAATTTATTTACATGAAAAATATTGCCCCTCAAGTCCCCTGCTCCAAAATCTTTCACCTTATCTCTCCTCTTCTTCCCCTCTGAGAGGATGCCCCTCCTGGGCATCCATCTTCTATAGGGCATCAAGTCACTACAGGTTTAGGCAAGTAGTCTTTCACTGGGGCACAACAGGGCATTGACTTCTCTGCTACATATATGTCAGGGGCCTTGGATCAGCCCATGTATAGTCTTTGTTAGGCATCTTAGTCTCTGGAAGCTCCTAGTTGACACCTTTGGTCTTCCTATGGCATTGCCATCCCCTTCAGTTCTTTTAATCCTTCCCCCCAAGTCTTCCACAGGGGTCCTCAACCTCAGTTCAATGCTTGGCTGTGCATCTGTCTCAGTCTGCTGCTGGTAGAGCCTCTCAGAGGACAGCTATGCTAGGCTGCACACACAACCTACTATCATCAGTAATAATGCCAGGGTTTGGTCCCAACCCATGGGATAAATGCCAAGTTGGGCAGGTCACTGGTCAGCCATTCTTTCAGTCTCTGCTCTATTTTTGTCCCAGCTTTTCTTTTAGAGAGGAACAATTTGAATAACAAATTTTGACGGTGAGTTGGTGATTCTTTTCCTGTACTGGGGGCTTTTCTAACTGCTGGAGTGGACTCTGCAGGCCTCATCTCCCCAGTGTTGGGCATTTAAGAAAAGGTCACCACATTGAGTTCTGGGTACTTCTCACATCCAGGTCTCTGGGACTTTCTGCAGATTCCCGGGCACACCACCCTCAACAACTGCATATGTCCTTTTATTCTCCTGACCCTCATGGCTCCTTTCCTATCTTGCCCCATATGTGACCCTGCCCCCCTTTTCTTCCCCCTCCCCTTTTCCATTCTGCTTCTGCCCTTCCTTCCCTCTCTCCCCTCCCCTCCCCTCCCTCCCTCCCTCCCTCCCTGTCTCCCTCCTTCCTTCTTTCTGTCCCTCAGCTTCCCATGATTGTTTTGTTCTCCCTTCTAAGTGGGCTTTAAGCATCCTCTCTTGGGCCTTTCAGTTTGTGCTGGCAAGTGACACTGAGTCCAGAAACTATTTGATCCCTTGAGCTTGTTATTTCTGTAAGGTCTCAAGGACATGACCTGGAGTGTTATCAGGAGGAGTGTTGGGTGTTGGTTTTTTAAGACACTGAGGCTGTGCCATGCTAATGCTAGAGGAGGGGGAGCACAGAAACTGTCTGCATATCTTGCTTGCCATGAGAGGTGGGGTGAGGGGGGATGGGAGCCTCTGGCAGGGAAAGCAGAGGCAAACTGTCTGTATAATGCCTAAGTCTCTCTAGTGTAAGAAATTCAGGGGTTACAACACAGGAGGAGCTGAGAGTTCTAAATCTTCATCTGAATGCTGCTATCAGAATACTGACTTCCAGGCAGCTAGCATGAGAGACTTATAGCCTACACCCACAGTGACACTCCTACTCCAACAGGGCCAGCCCTAAGAGTGTCACAACCTTGGTTGAGCATATGCAAACGATCACATACCAGCAATGGAGGAGTGTTCTCTTTGCTCCACATCCTAGCTAGCTTGTGCTAATACTTGAGGTTTTATCTTAAGTGTTAGGAACCAACAAGCTAATAACTAACAGGTATCTTCCCGAGATGGTCAGCCTTGAATTATAATAATCCACAACAGATTCATTCCAATAGACAAGGCCCAAGAGAAAATCATTTTAGGAACGATAACTGCTATTAATGTGCTTTTCCTGCTATTATTAAACATATATGACAGCCACTAGGTGTCATCCCACCCTTTTGAGGAGATCTCTCCAGATCTACCAAGATGCACTATCTTGTAGTGATGCTATATAGACAAATAGATGACTTCTCAATTCTTTATGATGATCCCATTAGAATTCCTAAAATTATATCAGTATTTATTAAGCTCTTTTATAGTGGGACTTCTATTAGGTCTCTTCTGATAGTCAAAACTTCAATGAGAACTCTGCCACTCTCCAATATGTCATCAGTTAATTGCTTCAGGTAGTCACCAGACTTTCTACTACTCAGAGCAAATTCCAAGAGGTTCTAAAACCTTTAACCAACGGTCATAAAAAGGGAGCTCATGATTTATTGTAGTTTCTAGGATAGAAGAGATAATATTGACTGATTTATTTATATAAAACTTCACTAATAACTTAGCTATGTTTTGTACCTCTCCATAAACCTGTTGTTGAGCTGTAACAGGTGATAAGTGTTTAGCCAGATAAATACTCCTAATGGATATTCACTGTTGTCAACTTCTTATTGGATTGATGACTTGAATTTATGTGTGAACTTGTGATGAACTTTGTACCATGTGACATATATTCTAAAAAGATGGATTAGTACTGAGGACACAAAAAGAAGGGAAAAGAACTTCCCTTATCCCCCCTTTTTATTCTCTTGCCCCCATTTTCTTAGATTTCATAGGCAACTTTTACAACTTACAAATAAATGCTAATGTCACTTTGTTTTGTTTTGTTTTGTTTTGTTTTGTTTTGTAGATAGGGTTTCTCTGTCTAGTCCTGGCTGACCTGGAACTCACTCTGTAGACCAGGCTGGACTTGAACTCAGAAATCTGCCTGCCTCAGACTCCCAAGTGCTGGGATGAAAGGCGTGTGCCACCACT
Organism: Mus caroli; assembly: GCF_978045245.1. Classification (NCBI taxonomy): domain Eukaryota; kingdom Metazoa; phylum Chordata; class Mammalia; order Rodentia; family Muridae; genus Mus; species Mus caroli. Next base: position 5,086,912 of record NW_028227263.1, read on the forward strand.
GCCTGGCACACCAATTCTAACACTTATTAAGGATAATCTCTTATGCTTTAAGAGCACCACCACTGCCCAGCTAAAGTCACTTTTCAAAGTGTCCCATTTTCTTCCTGTGTCTTTGACTACCAGGCTAAAAGTTAGAGTTGCCCAGTTCCTGCTGACTTAATCCACCCCATGTCCTCAGTTAGGTTACAGGTGTTAATCCCCTAAACCAGTGGCTTTTAATCCTCAGAATTAGCATAGAACAATTCCAGAGACCATCAGTCTTTAAAACCATACTAGAGTCCTACTCTGTGTCCCCCTTCAACTGGCTCCAAGCCAGGAGGCTCCCAACACTTAACCATTCTGACCAGTGTAAGGTGGAATATCAGAGTTGTTTTGATTTGCATTTTGCTAATGACTAAGGACTAAACTTTTTGTTGTTGTTGTTGTTGTTTTTGTTTTTCAGTTCACACATTCTGGCACTGAGACAACCCAGGCCCCCTTTATTTATACACCTATTTTTCCACAGCTAAAAAGGTTTTATATTCATCTTCTCATTTTCTCACATACTGTCTCTTTTAAGAACTAACTTTTAACAATAATGTTCATACTGTATTTTCTCCCCTTCTTCTCCCCCTCAATTTTTGCCTTTTTCTGCTAACCCATGTATTGTATCAAGAAAGAGCAAACATAGCTTTATTAAGTGGTAAATATCTAACACTATAAACTCATTGTTACATAACTGAGTGACTGTGATTGGTAGCAATTGTGTATTCACTCTGGAGAGGTGATAGATTGCATACTTGGGAAATTCTAATTTAATTATCAGCACCTAACATCTTCCCATATCCTAATAAGGAGATCTAATTCTTTTAAAGCCCAGGGCTCTCAGCAAATTAGTAAGCTGAGTCCGTTGTTCATCCTTGCTTCGCTCATCTCTAAATGTTCCTATTAGGTCTTGGAACCAATGTCCTTCAAGACCTTCATAACTGTGTTTTTATTTATTTATTTATTTATTTATTTATTAAATATAATTACTTATCTTTTGGTACTGTCAAGTCATTCATTCCCCTTTTGGTTCACCCTCCAATAGTTCCTCATCTCATTCCTCCTCCCCCTCTCTCCAAAATGATGTCCCCACCCTCCCACCCTCTATCCCCACCACACCTCCACCCTGCCAGGCCGCCCTTCTCCCTGGGGCCTCAAGTCCCTCAAGGACATCTTCTCTCACTGATTGCAGACTAGGCAGTCCGCTGCTGTATATGTGTCAGGGGTCCAGTTTGTGTATGCTGCCTGGTTGGTGGTTCAGTGACTCAGGGGTCCAGGTTAGTTGAGACTGCTGGTCTTTTTAACTTTGATGAGTATAAACTGCCCCTCCTTGTCTTTTTTGATAACTTTGTGTTGGAAGTCAATTTTATTCGATATTAGATATTACTCCAGCTTGTTTCTTCAGACCATTTGCTTGGAAAATTGTTTTCCAGCCTTTTACTCTGAGGTAGTGTTTGTCTTTTTCCCAGATGTGGGTTTCCTGTAAGCAGCAAAATGTTGGGTTCTGTTTGTGTAGCCAATCTGTTAGTCTATGTCTTTTTATTGGGGAATTGATTCCATTGATATTAAAAGATATTAAGGAAAAGTAATTGTTGCTTCCTGTTATTTTTGTTGTTAGAGTTGGGATTCTGTTCTTGTGGCTATCTTTTTTTAGGTTTGTTGAAGGATGACTTTCATGCTTTTTCTAGGTTATAATTTCCCTCTTTGTGTTGGTGTTTTCCTTTTATTATCTTTGAAGGCTGAATTCGTGGAAAGATACTGTGTGAATTTGGATTTGTCATGGAATACTTTGGTTTCTCCATCTATGGTAATTGAGAGTTTTGCTGGGTACAGTAGCCTGGGCTGGCATTTGTGTTCTCTTAGGGTCTGTATAACATCTGTCCAGGATCTTCTGACTTTCATATTCTCTGGTGAGAAGCCTGGTGCAATTTGAATAGGTCTGCCTTTATGTTACTTGACCTTTTTCTTTTACTGATCTTTTTGTTTGTTTGTTTTGGGGGTTTTTTTGTTTGTTTGTTTGTTTGTTTGTCTGTTTGTTTTTTAAGACATGGTTTCTCTGTGCAGTCCTGGCTGTCTTGGAACTCACTCTGTAGATCAAGCTGGCCTCAAACTCAGAAATCTGCCTGCCTCTGCCTCCCAAGTGCTGGAATTAAAGGCATGTGCCACCACTGCCTGGCTCCCTTACTTATTTTAATATTCTACCTTTACTTAGTGCATTTGTTGTTTTGATTATTATGTGTCGGGAGGAATTTCTTTTCTAGTCCAGTCTATTTGGAGTTCTGTAGGCTTCTTGTATGTTCATGGGCATCTCTTAGTTTAGGTTAGGGAAGTTTTCTTCTATACTTTTGTTGAGGATATTTACTGGACCATTAAGTTTAAAATATTCATTCTCATCCACTCTTATTATCCATAGGTTTGGTCTTCTCATTGTGTCCAGGATTTCCTGGATGTTTTGAGTTAGGATCTTTTTGCATTTTGCATTTTCTTTGGTTGTGGTGTCCATGTTCTCTATGGAATCTTCTGCATCTGAGATTCTCTCTTCCATCTCTTGTATTCTGTTCCAGATGCTCACATCTATGGTTCTTGATTTCTTTCCTAGGTTTTCTATCTCCAGAGTTGTCTCCTTTTGGGTTTTCTTTATTGTTTCTAATTCCATTTTTATATCTTGGATTGTTTTGTTCAATTCCATCACCTGTTTGGTTGAGTTTTCCTGTAATTCTTTAAGGGATTTTTTGTATTTCTTCTTTAAGGACTTCTACCTGTTTAGCTGTGTTCTCCTGTATTTCTTTAAGTGAGTTATTAGTATCCTTCTTAAAATCCTCTACCAGCATCATGAGATATGATTTTAAATCCAAATCTTGTTTTTCAGGTGTGTTGGGGAACTCAGGACTCTCTTTGGTGGGAGTGCTGGGTTCTGATGATGCTGAGTGGTCTTGTTTTCTGTTAGTAAGATTCTTATGTTTGCCTTTCGCCATCTTGTAATCTCTGGCATTAGTTGTTATAGCTATCACTGACTGGAGCTTGCTCCTTCTGTGATTCTGTTAGCCTCTGTTAGCACTCCTTGGAACCCAACTCTCTCCTGAGGCCCAGGTGTCAGAGTACTTTCTGCAGGCAAGTGTGCAGAGTTCTGGAGCTCAGCTATGCTTCCTTGCTGTAGATGAAGGTGCAAAAGGAACCCTGTCCCAGAAGCTATGTAGCTTTTGCTGTCCCCGTGCACTCTTGTGCAGACTGGTCTCTTTGGGACCCGGGATACAAGATGAAATTATTACTAGTTTGATGATGTAAAGAATGAAATTGTATAGCCAACTGTTCCTGTGTAAGTCCTATAATCTACCTGGTATACAAATCTGTTGTGGCATTGCCATGAGGGGTCTGTCTAGGCAATCCAGTATGAGTTCTTAAATGTCCTATAAAGTTAAGGAATAGTACATGTTTCCTAAATTAAGCTGTATTTGTATAAATAACTGTAAAATTTGAGAATTAGCAGTACCTAAAAACAGGAATAATTTCAAGCAAGTGAAAACCATGACCTATACATTGGCCATCCATATACAAATTAAAAACTTGAGTTTTCAACATTTCAAAAACAGTGGCTATAGAACATAAGTCAATTATTTGTGAAGCAGAGGAGAAGCTCAAGAGAATAAAGATGTGATCCAATCCCATATGTTTCTCTCCCATTCGGTGAGCTGTTTATAAATACAGTAAATGCATTATTCATTGCCTGCACACATAAATTTACAGGAAATATAGAAGTTTGAGGCAAATTCTAACAACTTGTATTTTGGATAATGATAATCAACTTTGCCTAAAGTGTTTGCCATGCAATAGGCCAAATATCAGTATTCTGCAAGAACCAATTTAATTGCTGTTTGAAATAATGAATAAATGTTTCAACAGGTTCCTAAGACATTCTTTCTAAAATACTTTCATGATCCTATTCCACAATTATGTATTAACACAGCAACAGCTTCATAATATGGTGTTCAAACTTTACTTGGAGATGAAGAAAGATGAATCCATATTAATGGTCCATTTTGCCAAAGAACTGCTGTGGGCACATGAGTAGCAGTAACACAAACAGCCAACAATTGATCCTAGTCTATATAATGTATCTGTTGTTGGCTAATAGATTTCTCTACTTTCTACAAAGCTATTTGTCCCTCACCAGTTAATTTGCATCCCTAGAGATTATTAAGAGGAGGCTTAGTCCTCCTGTGGTGAGCTTATAGTGAGGTCTTAGTCAATTAACATCTCCTAGAAACTTTTGAAAATCATTAAAATCAAATTATCTTTTCTTAATTGAATTTTCTGTGCCACAGTCTGTTTAAGATATAACTGAGGCCTCAAATACTGAAAAAGATATGGCTTTTGAATCTTTTCTGGAGCAACAACTACTCCAAAATTTTAAAGCTTGTTGTATAAGAAGAGCAAAAGCTTGTAGTATAACTCCTTCAGAGGGATCAACTAATAAAATGTCCATGTAATGAAAAATATACATTGAAAGATACAAAGCCATAACTTCTTGTATTGAAGCAGAGACATTTTATTTTATTTTATTTTATTTTATTATATTTTATTATATTTTATTTTATTTTATATAATGTAAGGCTATTAGCCCTTCCTTGAGGCAAAAACTTTCCAATGATATTGCTTCATGCGATCTTTAAAATAACAAGCAAGCTCACTAAATGTAAACCCATTACAACCATCAAGACACAAAGGAATAGTATAAAAACAATCTTTTGAATTTGTAGTAATTTTATACCTATATTTTGGAATGGCAGCTGGAGTAAGTAATTCAGGTTGTAAGGCCTTTCTAAATCCCTTGTTTCATTAACCTTTCATAAACCTTAACTTTGAATTTTGTTTTGGATCATTGGAATAACCAATCCCTGGAAGGCGAGTGAGTACATCTGCTTAGTGTTTATTAATCATTCAAAGCTTTGTTCTTAAATTAGTAATTTAAAGTTAGATCTCTTACTAGTAATAGACTGAACCCAGTACACATCAGAGGAATCAAAGTCACTTTGACCTCTCTTACTCTTAACAAATATGGAAGGTAGTAGATGTAAGGGAATTAGAATAAGTTGAGCAATTCTTTTGTTAGCAGGTCCAGTAAACATCTTTCTAGTTGTTTGGATATGAGCCCTCTATCAGATGTAGGGTTGGTAAAGATCATTTGCCAATCTTTAGGCTGCTGTTTTGTCCTATTGCTGGTGCCCTTACCCTTACAGAAATTTTGCAGTTTCATGAGGTCCCATTTACTAATTATTGATCTTAGATCCTGAGTCACTGGTGTTCTGTTTAGGAAATTGCTCCTTTAACAATACATTTAAGGGTATTTCCCAATTTCTATTCTGTGAGATTTGGTATATCCAGTTTTATGTTCAGGTCGATGATCAACTTGGTTTTGAGTTTTGTGCAGGATTATAACTATGTATCTATTAGCATTTTTCTACATGTAGACATCCAGATACTCCAGCCCTTATTGAAGATGCTTTAGTTTTTCTATTGTGTGGTTTTGTCTTCTTTATCAAAAATCAAGTCTTTATACATTTGTGGGCTTATTTCTGAGTTTTTTGTTTGATTCCATTGGTTAATGTGTTTGTTTCTCTACCAATACCATGCAGTTTTTATCACTATGGCTCTATAGTACAGTTTGAGGCCAGGAATGGTTATTCCTCCCAAAGTTGTTTTATTGTTTAAGATTGTTTTGGCTATCCTGGGCTCTTTGTTTTCCATATGAAGTTGAGAATTGCTCTTTTGAGGTCTATAAAGAATCATGTTGGAATTTTGAGGTGATTGTATCGAATCTGTAGGTTGCTTTTGGTAAGATGGCCATTTTTATTATGTTAATCCTACCTCTCCATCTTCTGATATCGGCTTCAATTTTTTTCTTCTGGTACTTGAAGTTCTTGTCATTTAGATCTTTCATTTGCTTGGTTACAATTACATTGAGATCTTACTATTACACCCCAAACACATGGAAGCTGTGTTCTAGAGATAGCCAAGGTTGAACCTCAAGCTGCAGCTCTACTTGGTAATGGGAAAGAGTGACCAAAGTTGTACTGTTTTTGAAGGCATGAGGGGTTTATGAAGAGCAGCTGAAGCTTGGCACTGTGAAAGGTCAGTGAAGGCCATTGGTTAAGATGCAGCCTCAGTTGTAGTTGATGGTCCAGGACTGAAGGGTTCATGCAAAGGATTTGAGGCTTGGCACCATGAAGAGAGCCTATGGGAAGATATTGGTGAAGCCTATTTGGAGTGGAACACTCCAGTGTATTGGAGATGTCAGTACCATGGGATGATCACCAAGAGCAGCAGCTATACTGGAGGGGATTAAACTGAACTTAGAGTGGTACAGAAGGCAGAGGTAGAGAAGTGATGCCACCCTTACGAAGAGCCCAGAAGATCATGTGTGGATCTCAGACACTGAAACAAGAAGCTGCAACATTGAAATTGCCTTGGAAAAAAAAAAGGAAAAAAAAAAAAAAGAAATTGCCTTGGAGACTCAAAGATGTTAAAGATGCCAGAGCCATGGGATACATGCTGAGGAAAGCTGCTAACAGGGAGTGGAACCAGCCCAGGAGAAAGCAGTTTGTTGTAGTCAACAAAGATGAAAACGGAGTGGAGATCTGAAGACCAATTTGACATCAGCCATGGAGATGCAGAGTTTGGAGTTTGCCCAGATGGTTTCCTGTCTTTCTTTGGGGATTACAGTTAAGTGATTGGATGTATCTCAGAAGAGACCTTGAGCGTTGGAATTTTAACGTTGTTGAGACTGCTATAGACTATGAGGACTTTGAAAGTTGGACTAAATGCATTTTGCATTATGCTATGTTTAAGTATGGCCTCCCCAGGACTCATGTGTTTGATCAAATCTATGGGGGCCAGGGAGTAGAATGTGATGGTTTCTATATTCTTGGAACAGGGAGTGGCACCATTTGGAGGTGTGGCCTTGGTGGAATAGGTGTGATCTGGTTGGAGTAGATATGTCACTGTGGGTGTGGGCTTAAGACCCTAACACTAGTTGGTTGGAAGTCAGTCTTCCACTAGCAGCCTTTGGATGAAAATGGATGTAGAACTCCCAGCTCTGCCTGCACCATGCCTGCCTGGATGCTGCCATACTCCTCCTACCTTGGTGATAATGGGCTGAACCTCTGAGCCTGTAAGCCAGCCTCAATTAAATGTTGTTTTCTTATAAGACTTAGTGCTATGTACTTTCCTTGTAGCACTGCTTTCATTGTGTCCCATGAATTTGGGTATGATGTACCTTCATTTTCATTGAATTTTAGAAAGTCTTTAGTTTCTTTCTTTATTTTTTCACTGACCCAAAGATCATTGTATAGAGAGTTTTTTCTATTTCCATGAGTGTATAGGCATTCTGGTGTTTGTGCTGTTGTTGAAGCACAGCTCACTCCATGGTGGTTTGATAAGATACAAGGTGTTATTTCAATTTTCTTGTACCCGTTGAGGCTTGTTTTGTGGCTGATTGTATGATCAATTTTGTAGAAGACTACATGAGGTGCTGAGAAGAAGATATATTCTTTTGTATTTGGGTGAAATAGTCTACAGACATCTATTAGGTCTATTTTTATTCATAATGTCCCTTAGTTTCATTAGTCTCTTTTTATTCTTTGTCTGGATTATCCTTCAATTGGAGAGAGTGTGGTGTTGAAGTCCCCCACTACTAATGTGTAAAGTTTGATGTACAATTGAAGCTTTAGCAATATTACTCTTACAAATGTGGAGATGCCCTTGTGTTTGGGGCATAGATGTTCAAAATTTAGATATCATCTTGATAGATTTTTATTCTAATAAGTATGAAATAATTTCCTTGTCTGTTTTGACTAGTTTTGGTTGAAAGTCTATTTTATTAGATAGTAGGATGTCTTCTCCAGCTTGCTTCTTCGGTCTGTTTGCTTGGAAGACTCTAAGGTAATGTCTATCTTCATTGCTGAGGTGTGTTCCTTGTATGGAGAAGAATGATGGATCCTGTTTTGCCCTCCATTCTGTTATTATGTGTCTTTTTACTGGGGAATTGAGTCCTTTGATGTTGAGCAATATTAACGACCAGTGATTGTTATTTCCTGTTATTTTTATATTAGTAGTGTTTGTGTGTGTGTGTGTATGCCTCTCTTGCTTTTGCTGGTATGCCATTACTTATTTCCTGTGTTTTCTTGGATGTAGTTATTTTCATTGAGTTGGATTTTTCCTTCTAGTATTTTCTGTCGGGCTACATTTGTGGATAGATATTGTTCGAATTTGGATTTGTCTTGAAAGATCTTGTTTTCTCCAACTGTGGTGCTTGAGAGTTTTACAAGGTATAGTAGTCTAGGTTGACATCTGTGGTGTTTTAGAGGTTGAAAGTATCCATCTAGGCATTTCTAGCTTTTAGAGACTCTTTTGAGGATGCAGGGGTAATTCTGATAGGTTTGCCTTTGTATGTTACCTGACCTTTTCTCCTTGCTACTTTTAATATTCTTTCATTGTTCTGTACATTTTGGAGTTTAGATTATTATGTGGTAGGAGGCCTTTCTTTTAGGGTCCAGTCTAATTGATGATCTATAAACTTCTCATCTTCTTATAGCCATCTCTTTTTATAGGTTGGTCAAGTTTTCCTCTAGGATTTTGGTGAAAATATTTTCTGAGTCTTGGAGCTGGAACTTTTCACCTTCTTCTATTTCTGTAGTTCTTAGTTTAGATCTTTTCATGGTATCCCAGATTTGGGGATTTTTTTTTAGCCTAAACATTTTCTTTGACTGATATATAATTTCTTCTATTGTGTCTTCTATGCCTGAGATTCTCTCTTCGATCTCCTGTATTCTGTTGGGGATGCTTGCATCTGTTGTTCCTGTTCTTTTCCCTAGGTGTTCTATATCCAGTATTCCCTTAGTTTGTGTTTTCTTTATTGCCTTTATTTCCACCTTCACATCTTGCACAATTCTATTTATTTCCTACACATGTCTGATTGTATTTTCCTGCATATCATTAGGGGATTTATTTATTTCCTATTTAAAGACCTTTACCTGTTTGATTGTATTTTTTTGTATTTCTTTATTTAAATATCTATATTTAAAATATGTATATTTTAGTAGCCATTATATAGTCAGGTTATGCTTTATTCTGAAAACTGAAAACTATATTGTAGTTAATTCAGGTATTCTGACTGCTTGTATTTAATATGGTAATTTAACCATTGTATAATAAAGGTAATTTCTGTGTTTAGAAACTGAATTTTTCAGTACTCACACGTTGTTGCTCTTTTTCTTGTTATCATTTGTCATTGTAAGATACCTTAGTTCTTCTTTGTTCTTCTGTATATGACATGTAGTGAAATAATCTTTTTAATAATTTTATTGTTATTTTTCTGAATTTCATATCATTCATCTCAGTTCTACTCATTTCCCCATCCCTTTGTATCTGCCCTCTGCTCTTGCAATATCTCCACATGTAAAGAAAATAAAATTATAAATAAAAATAAGACAAAAAAATCCTCATGGAAACTGCAGTCTGTCACAATGTGTCACACAGTTATACCCTTTTGTCCAAACATCTTTATTTGCAAATGTTCATTGCAATTAGTCATTGTTCTCATTTGAGACCTCTGACTTCTGTTATACTATCAACACTGGATCTTCACTGGGATTCCTCTCAGATATCCTGTTGTTTGCCTGTGTAATGGACCTACAGAACCAAACCCCTACAGTAGTTTATAGACGGGGTAGGTGTTGGGGGGGGGAGCAATTTAAAGCTCTGCATCTGGGTTTCAGTGGTAGCTGAATTGAGCTCTCCCACACCTACAATACTAGGGTCAGCTCTCTAGCACCATCCTCTCTGGCTAACCAAGAAGGGGTGGTGCCATTTCTCCTTCTTTCATGAACTCAGGACCAGCTTTCCTGCCTGCCAGAGGTGGTAAGAGGCTAGGGATGGGCAGGGCATTTTCCCTTGCCCACACCACTACACAGCAGATAGACAATATGGAGGTGCAGATCTTCCATGTTCATATCCTCCAGGTCAGTTCACCTGTATGCCTACCAGCAAGGCCAGATTTACTGTACTGCCCAGGCAAGGTCCCAGGCAGCTGCCCAGATCAAGAACTTCACCATGGCCTTTGGTATGGGTTACTGATATCTATATAGGCTCCTGCTGCTACATGGACACAGATCCAGACATGGACATCACCATGGCACCATTTTTCAGGAAAGGCTATGCATATCAGACCCTTCCTCACTACCCTCTCATCTCCAGGTCTGCCTTTCCTCATTGTGCTCAAACCATTCTGCTTCTCTTTCTCTCCCATACCTCCACCACACACATTGTATTGGCTCCAAATTGGGGGGGGGGGGCGTTGTCGAATGGGCCTCTGGGTGTCTTCTTGCATCATAATAATCTTAAGACATGCAGTTACTTGATTATGGTGTTGCTCGACTTAGGTTATCCCACGTTGAATTCTAACAAGTCCTGAACTTTCTAGCTTGTGAGACCAGACGACTTTGAGTGCATTGAGGATACTATTTAAATACACTTGACTGACTGAATATATGCTACAGAAGACGTGTTATAACTTTTAAAACATCATCTACTTACTACAAATAATGAAGGGGCTGACAGACCAAAGAAAGATTCTGTTAAGACAAGCTTGGTGAATAAATGATTTTATGGGTAGCTGCATTTATCAAAAGTCCCACCCCTAGTTAATTTTGGTATCTGTACACTTTAGCATCTCTAAGATTTGTATAGACATGAAAGACTGGTAATTGGATTTTCAGGAAAGCACCCTGTGACCATTCCAACAACCCAATTACAATTACCACAGACCTAGCTCCATGCTCTAACACTCTGCTTAGTTCATTGCCAATACTGTAGACTAACATCTCCTATGAGCCATTGAATCCACTGTGCTTCTGGATGGCAATAGATGTATCAAGCTATACAAGAGGAGACAATATTGCTTTCTCTCACATGTTCTCCAACTACAGCAATTGTGATGCAATTCAGAGGCTAATTAATGTCCTTTACACCTCATTGGTTAGGTGAGGATTTTATTCAAGAAGCAAAGTATATTCTAGATAAATAAAATGTTCAAGAAGACTATATTGTGAGTTTGGGGTATTACTATTCTTCAGGTTCTAAAGTGTATGCAAGGCTTAATGCCTTCTGGGCATAAAGCAATGGGCTCATTCTCTAAACTAACTAAGTAATTAAAAGGAAGGGAAGACATGATACTGGAAATTGTAGGGAATTTGGGTATAGCCATTATGTAATATCAAGAAAGTTAGGGTCCTTTCTTGGGTTCTACATGTTAAGGATGTTTTAAGAAATAACTCCTGCATTTCTTTAAGTGTGTTATTAAAGTCCTTCTTGAAGTTCTCTATCATCATCAGGAGATATGCTTTTAAATCCGTGTCTAGCTTTTCCGGTGTGTTGGGGTGCCCTGGACTGGGCGAAGTGGGGGTGCTGGGTTCTGATGATGGTGAGTGGTCTTGGTTTCTGTTAGTAAGATTATTACGTTTACCTTTCGCCATCTGGAAATCTCTGGGGTTAGTTGTTATCGTTGTCACTGTTTAAAGATTGGAGCAGAAGCTGTGTTCCACTCACCAGCAGTCTCTAAATCCTGCGGCGGGGGTCATGGGTAGCTGACGGTACCCCGGTGCTGGTCCAGCCGGAAGAGGCCTGTGGTCCTACACAGGCCGTTTTTCTGCTTCCCTAACTAATGCAGTCTCTGGTCCCGCGTGCAATTGGATTGGAGCAGAAGCTGTGTTCCACTCTCCAGAAGTCTTAAGATCCTGTGGTGGGTGTTGTGGGTAGCTGGTGAGTGTCAGCCGACCCTGCGCCCCAGCTGCCCCGGTGCTTTTCTGACCGGAAGAGGGTTGTGGCCCTATGTAGGCCGGATTTCTCTCTCCCCAACCAGAGCAGTCTCAGGTCCCGTGTGATTGGACTGGAACAGAAGCTGTGTTCCACTCACCAGCAGTCCCAAAATCCTGCGGCGGGGGTCGTGGGTAGCTGGCGGGTGTCAGGCAACCCTGCGCTCCCGCTACCCCGGCGCTGATCCGGCCGGATGAGGCCTGTGGCCCTACTCAGGCCGGTTTCTGCTTCCCTAACTAATGCAGTCTCAGGTCCCGCGCAATTGGATTGGAGCAGAAGCTGTGTTCCACTCACCAGCAGTCCCAAAATCCTGCGGCGGGGGTCGTGGGTAGCTGGAGGGTGTCAGGCAACCCTGCGCTCCCGCTACCCCGGTGCTGATCCGGCTGGATGAGGCCTGTGGCCCTACTCAGGCCGGTTTCTGCTTCCCTAACTAATGCAGTCTCAGGTTCCGCGCGCAATTGGATTGGAGCAGAAGCTGTGTTCCACTCACCAGCAGTCCCAAAATCCTGCGGCGGGGGTCGTGGGTAGCTGGAGGGTGTCAGGCAACCCTGCGCTCCCGCTACCCCAGCGCTGATCCGGCCGGATGTGGCCTGTGGCCCTACTCAGGCCGGTTTCTGCTTCCCTAACTAATGCAGTCTCAGGTCCCGCGCAATTGGATTGGAGCTGAAGCTGTGTTCCACTCACCAGCAGTCCCAAAATCCTGCGGCGGGGGTCGTGGGTAGCTGGCGGGTGTCAGGCAACCCTGCGCTCCCGCTACCCCGGCGCTGATCCGGCCGGATGAGGCCTGTGGCCCTACTCAGGCCGGTTTCTGCTTCCCTAACTAATGCAGTCTCAGGTCCCGCGCAATTGGATTGGAGCAGAAGCTGTGTTCCACTCACCAGCAGTCCCAAAATCCTGCGGCGGGGGTCGTGGGTAGCTGGAGGGTGTCAGGCTACCCTGCGCTCCCGCTACCCCGGCACTGATCCGGCCGGAACAAAGAATTCTCACCTGAGGAATACCGAATGGCAGAGAAGCACCTGAAAAAATGTTCAACATTCTTAATCATCAGGGAAATGCAAATCAAAACAACCCTGAGATTCCACCTCACACCAGTCAGAATGGCTAAGATCAAAAATTCAGGTGACAGCAGATGCTGGTGAGGATGTGGAGAAAGAGGAACACTCCTCCATTGTTGGTGGGATTGCAAGCTTGTACAACCACTCTGGAAATCAGTCTGGCGGTTCCTCAGAAAATTGGACATAGTACTACCGGAGGATCTAGCAATACCTCTCCTGGGCATATATCCAGAAGATGTCCCAACCGGTAAAAAGGACACATGCTCCACTATGTTCATAGCAGCCCTATTTATAATAGCCAGAAGCTGGAAAGAACCCAGATGTCCCTCAACAGAGGAATGGATACAGAAATTATGGTACATTTACACAATGGAGTACTACTCAGCTATTAAAAAGAATGAATTTATGAAATTCCTAGCCAAATGGATGGACCTGGAGGGCATCATCTTGAGTGAAGTAACACAATCACAAAAGAACTCACACAATATGTATTCATTGATAAGTGGATATTAGCCCAAAACTTAGGATACCCAAGATATAAGATACAATTTGATAAATGCATGAAACTCAAGAAGAATGAAGGCCAAAGTGTGGACACTGTGCACCTTCTTAGAATTGGGAACAAAACACCCAGGGAAGGAGTTACAGAGACAAAGTTCGTAGCTGTGATGAAAGGATGGACCATTTAGAGACTGCTGTATCCAGGGATCCGTCCCATAATCAGCTTCTAAACGCTGACACCATTGCATACACTAGCAAGATTTTGCTGAAAGGACCCAAATATAGCTGTCTCTTGTGAGACGATGCCGGGGCCTAGCAAACACAGGAGTGGATGTTCACAGTCAGCTATTGGATGTATCACAGGGCTCCCAATGGAGAAGCTAGAGAAAGTACCCAAGGAGCTAAAGGGATCTGCAACCCTATTGTTGGAACAACATGATGTACTAACCAGAACCCTGGAGCTCTTGTCTCTAGCTGCATATGTATCGAAAGATGGCCTAGTCAGCCATCAATGGAAAGAGAGGCCCATTGGACTTGCAAACATTATATGCCCCAATATAGGGGAATGCCAGGGCCAAAAGAATGGGAATGGGTGGGTAGGGAAGTGGGGGGCGCTATGGGGGACTTTTGGGATAGCATTGGAAATGTAATTGAGGAAAATATGTAATAAAAATATAAAAAAAAAAAAAGAACACAAATTCCAGCCCAGGCTATAAAAAAAAAAAAAAAAAAAAAAAAAAAGAAATAACTCATGGAAGTGCAAGGAGAACTTATTAGAGATGAAAGGAAAAGCCTGGGGTTCAGGCAAGCTGTAAGTCTTACAGCTTCTCAGAGTAAAAGAGTGGAGACGAGAAAGTAGAAGGAAACATTCTGTCTGAAATCAAACAAGTAAGCAAGAAAGCAAATAAAGAACAATGGAGGTTAGCCACGTGTCTTGGGGAATTGACTTAGAAAAAAGAAGGAAGACCTAACAAATTCAGGAATTTATAAAAAGCCAGGGTAAGCAAACTGTACATCTTTCAACTACCTTGGGGGAAGGGGGTGGAAAAAAGAAGGGAGAAACCCTGTTTGAAAATCACCCTGGCTCTTCCGGTCAGAAAAGCACCGGGGTAGCTAGGGCGCAGGGTCGGGTGACACTCGCCAGCTACCCACAACACCCGCCACAGGATCTTAAGACTTCTGGTGAGTGGAACACAGCTTCTGCTCCAATCCAATTGCGCGCGGAACCTGAGACTGCATTAGTTAGGGAAGCAGAAACCGGCCTGAGTAGGGCCACAGGCCTCATCCGGCCGGACCAGCACCGGGATAGCTAGAGCGCAGGGTCGGCTGACACCCGCCAGCTACCCAGGACCCCCACCACAGGATTTTGAGACTGCTGGTGAGTGGAACACAGCTTCTGCTCCAATCTTTAAACAGTGACAACGACAACAACTAACCCCAGAGATTACCAGATTGCGAAAGGTAAACGTAATAATCTTACTAACAGAAACCAAGAACACTCACCATCATCAGAACCCAGCACTCCCACTTCGCCCAGTCCAGGGCACCTCAAGACACCGGAAAAGCTAGACACGGATCTAAACGCATATCTCATGATGATGGTAGAGGACTTCAAGAAGGACTTTAATAACACACTTAAAGAAATACAAAGGAACACTGGTAAACAGGTAGAAGACAGTAAAGAGGAAGCACAAAAATCCCTTAAAGAATTGCAGGAGAACACTGCTAAAGAGTTACAAATCCTTAAAGAAAAACAGGATAACATAATCAAACGGGTAGAAGTCCTTAATGAAAAACAAGAAAACACATCCAAACAGATGATGGAAATGAACAAAACCATACTAGACCTAAAAAGGGAAGTAGACACAATAAAGAAAACCCAAAATGAGGCAACACTGGAGATAGAAACCCTAGGAAAGAAATCTGGAACCATAGATACCATCATCAGCAACAGAATACAAGAGATGGAAGAGAGAATCTCAGGTGCAGAAGATTCCATAGAGAACATCGGCACAACAATCAAGGAAAATGTAAAATGCAAAAAGATCCTAACTCAAAACATCCAAGAAATACAGGACACAATGAGAAGACCAAACCTACGGATAATAGGAGTGGATGAGAATGAAGATTTTCAACTCAAAGGACCAGCAAACATCTTCAACAAAATTATAGAAGAAAACTTCCCAAATCTAAAGAAAGAGATGCCCATGAACATACAAGAAGCCTACAGAACTCCAAATAGACTGGACCAGAAAAGAAATACCTCCCGACACATAATAATCAGAACAACAAATGCTCTAAATAAAGACAGAATACTAAAAGCAGTAAGAGAAAAAGGCCAAGTAACATATAAAGGCAAGCCTATCAGAATTACACCAGATTTCTCACCAGAGACTATGAAAGCCAGAAGATCCTGGACGGATGTTATACAGACACTAAAAGAACACAAACTCCAGCCCAGGCTACTATACCCAGCCAAACTCTCAATTAACATAGATGGAGAAACCAAAATATTCCACGACAAAACCAAATTCACACATTATCTCTCCACGAATCCAGCCCTTCAAAGGATAATAACAGAAAAAAACCAATACAAGGACAGGAACCACGCCCTAGAAACAACAAGAAGGTAATCCCTCAACAAACCTAAAAGAAGACAGCCACAAGAACAAAATGCCAACTTTAACAACAAAAATAACAGGAAACAACAATTATTTTTCCTTAATATCTCTTAATATCAATGGACTCAACTCCCCGATAAAAAGACATAGACTAACAAACTGGCTACACAAACAAGACCCAACATTTTGCTGCTTACAGGAAACTCATCTCAGAGAAAAAGATAGACACTACCTCAGAATGAAAGGCTGGAAAACAATTTTCCAAGCAAATGGTATGAAGAAACAAGCTGGAGTAGCTATTCTAATATCTGATAAGATTGACTTCCAACCCAAAGTCATTAAAAAAGACAGGGAGGGACATTCATACTCATCAAAGGTAAAATCCTCCAAGAGGAACTATCAATCCTGAATATCTATGCTCCAAATACAAAGGCAGCCACATTCATTAAAGAAACTTTAGTAAATCTCAAACCACACATTGCACCTCATACAATAATAATGGGAGACTTCAACACACCACTTTCACCAATGGACAGATCATGGAAACAGAAACTAAACAGGGACACAGAGAAACTAAGAGAAATTATGAATCAAATGGATCTGGCAGATATCTACAGAACATTCTATCCTAAAACAAAAGGATATACCTTCTTCTCAGCACCTCATGGTACCTTCTCCAAAATTGACCACATAATTGGTCACAAAACAGGCCTCAACAGATACAAAAATATTGAAATTGTCCCATGCATCCTATCAGATCACCATGGACTAAGGCTGATCTTCAATAACAAAATAAATAATAGAAGGCCAACCTTCACGTGGAAACTGAACAACACTCTTCTCAATGATAACTTGGTCAAGGAAGGAATAAAGAAAGAAATTAAGGACTTTTTAGAGTTCAATGAAAATGAAGCCACAACATACCCAAACTTATGGGACGCAATGAAAGCATTTCTAAGAGGAAAACTCATAGCTCTGAGTGCCTCCAAAAGGAAACTAGAGAGAGCACACATTAGCAGCTTGACAACATACCTAAAAGCACTAGAACAAAAGGAAGCAAATTCACCCCAGAGGAGTAGACGACAGGAAATAATCAAACTCAGGGGCGAAATCAACCAAGTGGAAACAAGAAAAACTATTCAAAGAATCAACCAATCAAGGAGCTGGTTCTTTGAGAAAATCAACAAGATAGATAAACCCTTAGCCAGACTCACTAGAGGGCACAGGGAAAGCATCCTAATTAACTAAATCAGAAATGAAAAAGGAGACATAACAACAGATCCTGAAGACATCCAAAACACCATCAGATCCTTCTACCAAAGGCTATACTCAACAAAACTGGAGAACCTGGATGAAATGGAGAAGTTCCTAGACAGATACCAGGTACCAAAGTTGAATCAAGATCAGGTTAATGATCTAAACAGCCCTATATCCCCCAAAGAAATAGAAGCAGTCATTAATAGTCTCCCAACTAAAAAATGCCCAGGACCAGATGGGTTTAGTGCACAGTTCTATCAGACCTTCAAAGAAGATCTAATCCCAGTTCTTCACAGACTATTCCACAAAATAGAAACAGAAGGTACTCTACCCAACTCATTCTATGAAGCCACAATTACTCTGATACCTAAACCACAAAAAGACCCAACAAAAATAGAAAACTTCAGACCAATATCCCTTATGAATATTGATGCAAAAATCTTCAATAAAGTTCTTGCTAACCGAATCCAAGAACACATCAAAACAATCATCCATCCTGACCAAGTAGGTTTCATCCCAGGGATGCAGGGATGGTTCAATATACGGAAATCCATCAACGTAATCCAGTATATAAACAAACTCAAAGACAAAAACCACATGGTCATCTCGTTAGATGCAGAAAAAGCATTTGACAAGATCCAACACCCATTCATGATAAAAGTCTTGGAAAGATCAGGAATTCAAGGCCCATACATAAACATGATAAAAGCAATCTACAGCAAACCAGTAGCCAACATCAAAGTAAATGGTGAGAAGCCTGAAGCAATCCCTCTAAAATCAGGGACTAGACAAGGCTGTCCACTTTCTCCATACCTATTCAACATTGTACTTGAAGTCCTAGCCAGAGCAATTCGACAACAAAAGGAGATCAAAGGGATACAAATTGGAAAAGATGAAGTCAAAATATCACTTTTTGCAGATGATATGATAGTATATATACAGTGACCCTAAAAATTCCACGAGAGAACTCCTAAGCCTGATAAACAGCTTCGGTGAAGTAGCTGGATATAAAATTAACTCAAACAAATCAATGGCCTTTCTCTACACAAAGAATAAACAGGCTGAGAAAGAAATTAGGGAAACAACACCCTTCTCAATAGTCACAAATAATATAAAATATCTTGGCGTGACTCTAACTAAGGAAGAGAAAGATCTGTATAATAAAAACTTCAAGTCTCTGAAGAAAGAAATAGAGAAAGTACCCAAGGAGCTAAAGGGATCTGCAACCCTATTGTTGGAACAACATGATGTACTAACCAGAACCCCGGAGCTCTGGTCTCTAGCTGCATATGTATCGAAATATGGCCTAGTCGGCCATCAATGGAAAGAGAGGCCCATTGGACTTGCAAACTTTATATGCCCCAATATAGGGGAATGCCAGGGCAAAAGAATGGGAATGGGTGGGTAGGGAATTGGGGGGCGCTATGGGGGACTTTGGGATAGCATTGGAAATGTAATTGAGGAAAATATGTAATAAAAATATTAAAAATTAAAAAAAAAAGAAAATACCCTGAAGCAGGGTCTGTCACATGCAACAAATAGCCAGGGTTGTGGAGCAGAGTGTGAGAGAGAGTGAGGAAGCAAGACAGTGCTAGGGAGCTCAAGGGCACACATATGCTCTGTCCAGCATCTGAAGGGGCATGGTCCAGACTCAGGAAAGCTGCCAGACCCAGCCAAGCCTCATGGCAGCTCCCATAGACTGTGCAAGTGGAAGGGGGTCCTAGCAAGGAAAAGGACATTACCTTAAGGCTAACTCACCATTTTAAGGTTGACACCTCCACCTGCTCCACTTCCCCCTCCCCCATTCCCACTCAGTCTGGTCCTTGACCTCTTGCCCACTCATGGGTTTTATTCTCAGTGGGATGAGGCCAAAGCGCATGCTGGTGAGACCAGGCAGTGACAGTAGTAGGACATCAGGAGGGGTTTAGGGGCATCAGGGAGAGAGGATCCACAATGGGTGCACAGGATAATGAAGAAGCTCCACCCAGTGTGTCTATGGGAGAAGTAACAGCCTGAAATAAGATAAGGCTCAAACAAACACTACTTACTTAGCTTTAACACTCATGCTTGGTTTGGTATTCTGGGCTTATGACCAAAACAGCCTTAGGGACTTTCTTACTTTCTATATGTAAGAAACAATCTCCATCCCAAATTTGTTTGTACAAATAGCCCAAGTTTACAGGAGCCATGGATCAAAGGGAACTGGGGGTCTGGTTGCTTGCAAAGAAGACAATTTTCATTCTCTTCGGGCTTGTTCCTCTAATTTGCAAACGACTTGCATAACATTTCAAAGGCAGCTTCAAGGCTCCAGGGTACCGAACTGCTGCCTTTGCTTCCAAGAAACTTTTCATTAAAAATCATAAATGAAGCTGGGCATGCTTGAATGAGATGCATGCTGGGAAGGCCAGGACTCGGGAGACAGACGCAGCTGGCTTAGGAGCTCAAAGACGCCTGTCTCAAAAACAAAAACAAAAATAAACCAAAAAGGGGGGAAAAAAAACAAAAATAAAATAAGAATTATAGGGACTGGAGAAATCACTTAGTGCTTAAAAACACTGGCTGCTCTTCCTGTTTCCAGGACCCATACAGTGGCTAATACCTAAATGTGTCATTCTAATCCCAGGCAATCTAATATACCCAACAGGCACTGTATAGACACAGTACATAGACATATAAACAGACAAAACATCCATACACATACAATAAACAAAGTCTCAAACTCTACCTAGAGGTAGACTTCATCTTTACTGTAATTGGCCTTGTTTGGACTGTGGATTTGAAAGCACCTCCAGTCATTCCAGGACAATGCATTCAGGCCACGGAGCTGAAGAGAAGAGGCAGGTTAATTTCTGATTCATCTCTGTACACTGTTTAGGGCTAACTCTGAGGACTTCATTTCATATCCCTCTTCCTCCATGTTCCCTGATCCATTAATTCAGGAGTTGAGATGCATGAATATTTGTGAGGTGCGTGTGTGGCAGCAGTCCTAAGATGGTGCCAAGGATTGCAGCCAAGTCTCATGACTTGCATCTGACTTCCTCATACATCCTGATTAAGCCACGTCCATTCTGTGAACTGCACAGGTGCACCATGATGCAAGATCGGACCATATGATGAGTAATGATTCTGGCCAATGGACTGCTCTTAAGTGGACTGGGCTGATGGGGCATGGTTGAGGGGGTCTTATAAGAGATTGTGATTGGGTGCGGGGGAGATGATTAAGAATTCCTGGAGAGATTGGTTTGGGAGAGAGATTCATGCATGATGTTAAAAGGTTCCTGAATCAACTGGTTTGAGAAGAACGCTGTGTTGTAGTTCCTTTCTGCTGGTCGGAATCAGAGGTGACAAATGGTGGCCAGTAAGGGGACATTCATAACTCATCTCAGTCAGGGCAGCTAGCTGGTAAGGTTCCCGGGTAAGTGGGACAATTAAAGTTCTCGGATTGAGACGATAAGGTTCCCGGTTTTGGGACAAGTTAAGGTTTCCGGTTTGGGGACAAGTTGCACCAAGCACCATGGGGACTTGAAGTTTGCAGAGGAACAGGGGCTTTTACCAAAAGGGTTTTTGCCGGTCTGGAAGATGTGGCGCAGAACTCCAGAGAGGTAATGAGGCGCTGAATCAGGTAAGAGAGGAGGGCTCTCAGTTGGTTTGGGCGAGAGGGTCTGTTTGTGTGTTTCCCCAGGATCACCGACAACCGCTGTGGGTCCCAGAATGGCTGACCAGAGCAATTCAGGGCAAACAGAATGATGAGGATGTGGATGTTCCTGAGGCTGGGAATGTTCCCGCTAGTGAGAACCGAAGAGCTACGTTGGGGAAATATGTCTGTGTTCCCAAAACCCATGCAATTGATGCATTTGGCGCAAGTGTTTCCTCAATTCTTTACATCTAATGCTTTGCTACAATTGCCTTTTTTACCATGGAATGGAGAGATAGCTCCATTGCAGGAATGTATGCTGCTTCAGCTAAAGGGATTGTGTTTTCAGATGATTCAAAATGAGTGATTGTGTTCAGCTGTATCTACTAAAGCTAATGCTACCTGGATTCGAGAGGTGTGGCCTGCCAATATATCCAAGGGCAATGGCACTATACCCTCCTAACCTAGATGGGCCCCCTTTTTGTAGGAGTGTTCGTGATTCCCTTTCACCTTGGACGGGCTGTCAATCTAGAAAAGTAGCTTGGGCAGTGAAGAATTATTTTTCCTTTTCCCCTTATATAGGTACAGTCCATAATAGTTCCTTTTCAGGGTATAATTGGACATGTCAAAATTCAGCTCAAGTAGGAGCTAGTAATCCTTTTAATGTATGGTTGTTAGGTGGGGTGAATGGTAGTTGCACTGATCTTTCCCCCTTAAGCCAGGTGGTGGGAGAGGCCTGGGGCAATGCATGTTTTTATTAGAATGGGTCTAGTGTGTTTGAAACCTCTGTATCTCAACTTGCTGGAGGGCGCAATGCTTTCTTTAAGGCTATGCCTGTTTGTGACCTCCTTTTGTGTTTATTGTTTATAATGGTAGTTATGAGAATAATGTTGTTAATTGTAGTAGTAATAATTGTTATTATATTATGTGCGGTAATGCATCTGAATATCATTTAGCTGTTGTGACTAGGATGCCTTGCTTTGTACCTTTGCCTGTTCAAGCTCCTTCTGTTATGACTTTGTTTAGACCTAAGAAAGATTTTTGGCATTACTGCGACCATTTTCACTGCTGTAGCAATCTCTGCTACTGCAGCCACGGCTGCGGCCATATCCCTTACAAACTGCAGAGGCTGTGAATAATTTATCCACAGGTATTGCAGAAGCTTTGGATTGCTGACAGCTGTCTCCCTCT
This sequence comes from Mus caroli, assembly GCF_978045245.1. Lineage (NCBI taxonomy): Eukaryota > Metazoa > Chordata > Mammalia > Rodentia > Muridae > Mus > Mus caroli. Next base: position 5,109,063 of record NW_028227263.1, read on the forward strand.
TGAAAGAGTGGGTTGGAATTGATGGACTTGCTCTGTGTCAGATATTAATCAGCATCCTGGCCTTCTGGTGCACCTGCTGCATGCAGAGTCATCAGCACAGAGCCCAAGCCTTGATGATACAGGCTTTTGCGGCAGTGGAAACAGGACAGTCTCCTCAAGTGTGGCTTGGCATGCTAGAGAAGTAGTCAATGATGGGTAAGACTCCCTGGGTGTGTCACCAACCTAAGACAGGGATCAAACCAATGCTGTTTGTCTTCCAAGGATGGGTAAGGGGCATTGCAGCAGGGAGCAACCTAAGGCAGGCATTCTCTCAGTGAATAAATAAAGAAGGGGGAGATGTGAGGAGTGGGTGTGGCAGCAGTCCCAAGATGGCGCCCAGGACTGGAGCCAAGTCTCATGACTTCCACCTGACTTCCTCATACACCCTGATTAAGCCATGTCCACTGGGTGAACTGTGCAGGTGCACCATGATGCACGATCGGACCATATAACAAGTGATGATTCTGGCCAGTGGACTGCTGTTACGTGGACTGGACTGATGGGGCATGGTTGAGGAGTTATATAAGGGATTGCAATTGGGGGCGGGGGAGATGATTAAGAATTCCTGGAGAGATTGGTTTGGGAGAGAGATTCATGCATGATGTTAAAAGGTTCCTGAATAAACTGCTTTGAGAAGAACACTGTGTCGTCGTTCCTTTCTGCTGGTTAATGTGGCCTCCCTTCCCCCCAGCCTGGAACCTGCCTGCTCAAGGGTGGAGCTACCGGCTCATTCATCCTGCCACGCCCACTGCTGGAACCTGCCCTTGCTGCCTGGAGTCACACACGTGTTCATCCTGCTACTGGACCCTGAGTTACTTGGCGGGAAATTGGGTTCCCTCCCCCTTCCTTTATAAACTGAGTGTCTGGAAATATTAAATTGAGTCTTGATCAGAATGTTGTCTTGACTCCATTGTTTCTTCCGCCCGGTCTAGTTACCTCTCTTTCAGCCTGAACTGCCATTTTCAGTTGAACCGTTCGTGTTGTGGACCGCGGGCGGGCCGCAACAGTTGGCGCCAGAACTGGGACCTGAAGAATGGCAGAGGGATGTTAAGAGAAACGACTGCTGTGTGGAGCTCCACAAGAAAGGAAAGAATCTTCGTATCGGAGGAGCATCGGAGCAACGGACAGGTACACATGCTAGCGCTAGCCTAAAAAATTTCAGTTTTGTAAAGTGTTGCTGAGGATGCGGTAGGATATGAATCAAGTTTGAAGCAGTGCTGACCCAACACTGGTTCTGCTTGGGGTCAGCAGTTCGTTAATCGGAACTAGATACGGAGACAGGCGGTGTGCCGCAGTTTTTTAGAAAACTGCTTAGGTGGAAGAAAGAAGGGTTCAAAATCATGGATCAGGCGATTGTTTTTAGTTTTCAGGAGTTGCTTAAGGAAAAAGGAGTAAGGCTTGAAGTACAATTAGTAAGAAATCTTTTAGATAAGAGAGATAGCTGTTGTCCATGGTTCAAAGAAGAAGAAACGATAGATTGTGGAACCTGGGAAAAAGTTGGTGAGGCCCTGAAGCGAGTTAAAGTTTGAGATTAAGCTTCAGAGCCTGAGTCTCTTAAGATATTTCTAGTTTAGATAATGATTAATGTGGTTCCTATCCTAAATAGTAAAATTTAAGATAAGATATAAAGCAATGCCTCTTTATTAAAGCGTTAAAGCTTGCTTTAATAGGTATTCATAAGTATTAATTGATATCCAAACTTCGTAATATGATAGTAATGCTTCTAATATTGATTTTAACAGTGATAAATTGTTTTAAACATAGGTTTTGCTTTCCCAAAGTTGTAGATATTATCCTAACCTTGCACAAAAACTTAAAAATTATGGTTAAAACTGCCATTGTTCCATTGACTGCAGCTTGCAGTTTGATTGCAAATTTAAGATTAATGCTCAGATTAAAAAGTATTTTACCTTTGAGTCTATACAGGGCTCTGGGCAGTCCCAGAGCGGCTTGTGGCCCTTTCTTTTGTTTTGCAAACAATGCCTAAAAAAGTTTTTCCCTGTGTTCAAGAAAATTTCTTTTTAACAGTGTTACAGATCTATTCAGATGTTTAAAATAATGCTTAAATTCAAAGATTTTTGCTTCTAGTAAACTGGTAATCACTAGAAAATTTTGCCTCTATGTATGGCTAATATAGCTTTACATTATGTAAGAAAAATGTTTATTGTTTCTGCTTCTTTACAAGAAGCCAAAAGTTTTAATCTTTCAGTATATATTGTTTCCTAAGTGGAAAGTATTTTATTAACTAATGCTTCTCAAGGGAAGTTTACCTTAAATCCTTGCTTGTCATTTTTCCAGTTTAGACTAGCTTCTAGCCTTTTAACTTTATGACAATAGTACATCAGAGACTGTATATTCAAACTTAGTAAAATTAGTCATTTAATAGAGTCATAATGATTTTTCACTCTTCTTCAGTGTGACCAGCCATTCTAACTCAATCTTAGACTGGTCTAATATTCAGTTCAATTATTAGAGATTCCTATATTCTAAATTACCTAGCAAAGTTAATTCAGAGCATATCCCCCAAGGTTACCAAAGGCTCATCTTGCCTTTACCTTATTTGTCCTAAACTTTTTGCAAACTGACATTAAAGGTCAGTCTGCAGCGGAACGCCACTGGCACCCAGTTACTTCTAATTCTTATGCATTGGTAAAATGGAAGGACGCCCTGACTAATAAATAGAAGGGTCCAAATCCAGTTCTAATCTGGAGAAAGGGCTCGGTTTGTGTTTTTTCGAGAAGTTAATTAGTCAGATGAACGCACATTCCAAATCTTATAAGTATCACCTTGAAGACTAAAATTCCTCTTTTGCTTAAAATTCAGCTGGAAACTGAAGCTCCTAAAAAAAAAAAAAAAAAAAAAAAAAAGCTGTTTTCCTGCTACTCTCTGAGCCGGCTCCCCCACAGGAGGCTGGAGACTAGCTTTAGCTTTACAATTTGCATCTAAATAAAGTACCTTGACTTCTCCAAACAAAAAAATTTACATTGCTACACTCTCATTGTTTAGAATTCTTCCTTCTCTCAAGCAGGTCGATCTACATTCTCCGGTTCTCCGCCCCGCCCCTACGAGCAAACAGGTGGTTCTGCTAATCTCCCTTCCAGGGACATCCCAGCATGTAGCTTTTCAGTCTAAGATAAGATCTAGATTTACCAGGAAAGCTAGGGAAGTAGAAATTTCATATATATTTACAAAGATTAGTTCTTATTTTGATAGATATAGGCTTAGTCCCTTAGCTGGCCTCTGGCTTTTCACCCTTGCTGTTAATGCACGGTGTCCTTAGTTCCTCAGGCTACTGGGAATAACAGAGATGAAGAGGAAAGACTTTCAGCTCCTATTTTAACCAAAATTAATGGTGTTAATACTGACATAATTCTTGTCTAGGCCTTGCTAAATCTGAGGTTGACAAGTCTCATATAGAGACCTCGCAATAACTCAGAATTGCGCTACTGATTCATAATCATATGAATACGGTATGGGTACCGCTTGGCGCAGGAGATTACTGCGGAGGGAAGGTCCAGTTTGACCGTTTCTGAGTTCCCTGTGCGACACACCTGATTTGACGGAGGTTGGTATCCGACTCCAGCTAAAAACCAAAAATACTTAAGGCTCTGCCTCCCCTCCCCAAAAGATACCAAGAGCCACAGATGTGAGTTGTTACAATGCTCACGGGAGGAATCAGGCCCGGAGACGACAAGTATTGATTAGGGCTGGACTACCTACAATCCATTGACATCTACATTGTGTCCAGTTGTGGTTTTCTGTGATGGCCTCCATTTGCTGTATAAGAAGAAGTCTCATTGATGGAGGTGTTATAGCTACACTTATCTGTTAGTATAAGAATTTGAATGTAGTAGAGAATTAGCAAGGTGGCATTAGCGCAGTCTTTTCTAAGATCCATACTCTTACTAGTTCCAAGAAGCTGCTTAGGATTCCAGTTCCAGGTGACTAAGTTAGAGAGTCTATGTTGTAAATAAAAACCATGACCAAGGCAATTGTTATAAAGGAAAACATTTAATTAAGGACTTCCTGAGAGTTTCAGAGGCTTAGCCCATTATCATCATGATAGAGAGCATGATGAGAGCATGGCTGCACACATGGCATTGCAGTGGTAGCTGAGAGTTACATTCTTACCAAGAGAGCTGGGAGGGAGGAGGGAGGGAAGTAGGGAGAAAGAGAGAGAGAGAGAGAGAGAGAGAGAGAGAGAGAGAGAGAGAGAGAGAGAGAGAGAGAGAGAGAGAGAGAGAGAAGAGTGACAGTAGGCTTAGTGTGGACTCTTTAAAACCTCTAAGCCCATGCCTGTGACAAGGCCATACCTTCTTACCCGTCTCAAATAGTGCCACTCTCTGGTTACTAAACATTCAAATATATGAGCCTACCAGGGCCATTTTTATTCAAACCACCATGCGAGGCATGATTGATATGTGGTCTTCCTAAAGCCTTAATGCTTATGGACTAGTATTCATGGTATGAGAAGATAGACTGCACACGACCAAAGGAGAAAGGTAAATACCAGCCCAGCTACAAACACTTTGGTCTACAAAAGTGATCTGCCTGCAAAAGCAATAGAGGCACAAGGCTTGTGGTAATCTTCAGCCAATACCAACTTTAAGGCCTACTCCATGAGATGAAACTATTACTCAATGCTGCTTGGGTGGCTACAAACATGACACTAGATAGGCAGTGGCCAAGAAGAAAATAACATACACTATTTTACTAAAGGAACTTAGCTATAATTGACTCCTAACATTGTTGTACTATACTCAGATTAGTGCCTTGCTCAGCCATCATCAGCAAAGCTATGGAAGCTTTAGCAGATGGGACCCACAGCCAGACAATTTACAGAGAAAGAGAGACCTTGAAACACTCAGCTCTTAAAAGAATGTCTCCATCAAGTTCCTGTCGTCAGTGCTCAGGAAATCTCGGGAGAGGATGGGACAAGAGTGTAAGAGCCAGAAGGGATAGAGGCCATCAAAGCATCAAGGATTTCTACATACAAAAGGGATGCACACAAACACACTCACAGACACAGAGGCAGCATGCACAGGGCATGCATGGGTCTGCACCTGATGGAGTCTTAAAGCAGAAAAGAGAAGTGGAAAGAAGCCACATCCCTAACAAAAATGCTGTATCCAATTGATGGCCACTATCAAATGAAAAATTATTTTTCTTCAAGGGACTCTCACCAGGGACACAAAACACAATCATGGGTACCATGGCCAGCAGTAGATGCTCAACAGGAAGTGAACTGGTGTTCAACAGTGAAAGTTCACCAGAAAAGGCCCTTTGGAAACCAAGGATGAAACAAGACCTCAGTAGCAGGTCCTCAGGGCTGCTAGCCCAGGCTATGCCATTATTGTATTGAGCTTATTTGATGGATGGAATTGGGAACAGAGCCAGCACACCATAGCCACCCACACTCCTCTCCCTGAAGCCCCTCTGGGCACTGAGGGATAGAGTAATGGAGGTGGTGCATAGGGTGTTATGAAGTCCAGTAAATGTGGGTTCAGGACTGTATTGAGTATTAAAATATTCTTCTCTGGAAATAGGTAAAATTCAGGAACCTGAAATGTCTTTCCATGCTACATTTAAAAGCTAGATGAGAGCGGCCTGACTATACTGTGACCCTTTTGCGTGGCACTCCCAATTGGAATATCCTGCCCCCTGTCAGCATTAGCTTAGCCTTAGCTTCTGATTCATAAATCACACTCAGGGACTTAACCTTCTCTGTACCCCAACTGGCAGTCTTGAGTGGGAAGTGACAAGAGCCCAGTACACACATAGTCTAGATGGCCTCAACCTTAGTGATCACAGCTCCCTCTTCTATCAACAGGAGGCTGCTTTCTCAGCATTTGAGTTCAGTGGTATGTACAGGAATGTGGAGGAGAGGTTACTTACAGGAGCTGTATCACCAAAGGTCACCACAGGTTGGGTGACAGATCTCTGTTGTTTTGATAAAATACCATGACAAAGGGAGTTCATAACAGAGTCTCTTTGGATTGACAGTTCCAAAAGGATAAGAGTCCATGTATCCTTGATTCATAGCAACAAGGAGCAGTCATGGTGGCTGGACCAGAAAGCTGAGAGATTACATCATCAACCATGACCACAAAACCAAGAGCAGAGACTGGAGGCATGGCAAGCCTATACATCACCAGAGCTTGCCTTCAGTGATGTTCTCCCACCAGCAAGCCACACATCCTAAACCTCCCCATACTGTGGCATCACCAGCCAACTTCAAACACCTGAGCTTATGGGATTTATTTGTTCTTTGAATCAGCACCATTTCTTCCCCTGCCTGATCCCCATGCCAGGAAAGACCAGCTTCTGCTTCCTCTAGGTTCCAGGGTTGCTATTGACACTCCTAGTCTTTAAGTGGCTCCCTTGAAGTGGCATTTGGGATTTTGTTTCCCAGAAAGCTCTACTAGACACCGTTGGCCTCTGGTACAGATGAAAGAGAGAGGATTAGTTTTATTTTGATATACACTGGATGCACTTGTTGGACACTCAGGTAGTGAGGAAAAGATAGTAAGGCTAGCACACTTCACAGGTGGGAAGCCATAAAAGGAATGATGTATTCAGAGAAAATGAGTGTGTGAGCCAAACATATGGCACAGAAGCTAGTGATTTTGTAACACATTTACTATTGTGATGTCTTTGTTAATGTTTTCATTAGCTTCTAGCAAATACAAACTAATGGATAAATCAGGAACTATGGGGGCACAAAAATAATCCCAGTACTTGAACTTCACAGTAAGACTGTCTCCACAAAAGGAAGTCAAACATAAAAACAAGCCTACAACTACAATCACAGAGAGCATCTGGGACTGAGTGGAGGCTAGACCCAGAGAGAGAAGCAAGGCTTCCCTTGATAGGGATCCTGTGGAAGGAAGCCCAGGATTTGTTCCATGTGGGACAACCAACCCACCAAATGAAAGGCATTCAGGTTGACAAGCTATTGGAGTGGCACACAGTAAGCCTAGCCCATGTAACCTGGGATCTTTATAGGTGTGTGAAACTATTAACATATTTTTCTTCCAATATCATAACTAAATATGATCCCAGGAGTTCTTTATGTCCAAACTGCTGGAAGAGATAGCACCATTAAAAATGGAAAAAATTGGGATTGAAACCTGGCATTAAACAGCCCTATGTGCACCAGCCCCTAGGTAGCTCCAGGACATCAACAAGTGGAGCTCCTGTAACCATAAACAATGGGATGAGGGACAGTTTGTTAACAAGAAATACATCCTTCTGCAGTGATCAAGGGTACATGATGCTTAGGCAAGATGTTTTGGGGGCATCCCTGGGGTAGAAATCACCAAGGGGTCAGTGTCCAAGAGTTGTGCACATGATCTCTGGCATCAGCTTTCTCCATGACATATGGCTTGGCAACTGTGGCCAATAGAGACTCCCGTTTGCCTCACTGTTGGTAATTGCTCTCTGAGGGCCACTCCCAAGAAATCCCAGAGTCCACCCCAGCGGCTAGTCTACATTAGGTCAAAAGTACAAAAATGAGTCACAGGACTCTTTGTGGACACAATGTATGAATTCTTCCTAACACATAGACCTTTTGGATTTAGACTGACTTCTCCTGTCATGTGAGTTGTTCCTCTATTCATTTCTTCTGTTTGGTCACCCACCTTCTCACCTTGTCTTTCTTTCTTTCTTTCTTTCTTTCTTTCTTTCTTTCTTTCTTTCTTTCTTTCTTTCTTTCTTTCTTTCTTTCTTTCTTTCCTTCCTTCCTTCCTTCCTTCCTTCCTTCCTTCATTTCTCTCTCCTTCCTTCCTTCCTTCCTTTCTTTCACTCTTCCTTCCTTCCTTCCTTCCTTCCTTCCTTCCTTCTTTCCTTCCTTCCTTCCTATCTGTCTGTCTTTCTGTCTTAGTCTCTTTCTTTCTTTCTTTCTTTCTTTCTTTCTTTCTTTCTTTCTTTCTTTCTTTCTTTCTTTCTATCTTTCTTTCTGTCTTTCTTTCTTTCTTTCTTTCTTTCTTTCTTTCTTTCTTTCTTTCCTTGTTTTTGTCTTCTGTGTGGATGGGATGATTATCACAAGAGATTTGGTTTTGCTCTTATCAGTTTTAGTGTATAGAAATATAAAAAACCATCTCTTACCAGAATCACCTTGCTTCATAGTTGCAGTTTGAAACTTTAAATGCATGGCTCTGTAAGTCTGCTCTGTGACCTATGTGACTAGTTGATCAGTGTGAACAGAAATCTTGCCCTGTGGTTTGGCTCTGAGGCAGAGATGGATCTCTAGAGAAGCCTGATTGTTTTCTGTGAGTCTGGTATAGAGTTCAGTGCTCAGAAACTCCTGTGACCTGAGGTGTTACAGGCAGATAGGTTCTGGGGATGAGACATAATCAGAGGGGCTTGGGGGTTCATTTGAGTAGCCCTATATTCCATAAGATACCTTGGGTATCTATAGGGAATACCCTTGGCTTTGTGGGAACAAGTATGGGTCCTGAGGGTCCTATGGGTAGCTTAGCTCTTCAGTGGGAGGGAATGGGGTTATCCATCTCAGGCACTGCTCTCAAGTTCACCCTGCAGGTGAAAGGCCTTGATCAGTGCACTAACAGGGGGAGAGTGTCTTCTTTATTCAGAACGTATCCTAAACAAAGATGTTAGTTTTTTGTTTTTATGTAGCCAACATTCCACTGATGGAGTCTCCAAGATGGGTCTGGGCATGTTCACTCCCATCACACAGTAGAAAGGGTCAGAGCTCTTTCTCTGCATGCAGATCTGTCCACATCCTTCTCTACCTGAGAGGCCCATACACTTGGAGAGTCTTGGATGATTTTATATATATATATATATATATATATATATATATATATATATATATATGGTAAGGGGAAGACAGATGTGAAGCTAGCAGTGTGATAGCCTAGAAATATGGCTGGATTGAAGCTGGATCTATACCATAGCATGGTCAAACACCTTCTCTGGCAGCCACAAGCTTCCACCAGTGCAAGGGAGCTGTTGTCCTCACTGAGATTATCATTCACAGGGGAGTGACTTAGGGTGGCAATGGAGAAATAGAAAGTGTGGTGTACAGAAAAGAGGTGCTATGCTATAACTGCTCCATGTTCTAAACCACCCCTTGGAAAGTCTGATCCTTTCTAGATCCAAAAAGTGTATGCTGTGGAACAGACTGCCCCTTGGTATGCATTAGCTGCCTGGCATACATGCTAAGAAAAGCTCCTGTTCTCAGGGTATCATAGGACATGAACTATGTTAAAGCAAACAGAAGCTGTAGATGGATACTGCCCATTTTAGGCAGGGGTCCTTCTGTTCTGGGTCTACTGTATACAGAGCGGAGAGTTCATGCTCCCACTATCACACTGTGTTGAGAGATGATGTTATCATTTCTACAGAAACAGAGAGACGAGAAGCACTTCTACTCAGAGCTGGTTGAACCCAGTGTGAAATGATGGCTGCCCCACACTTTGTGTCTCCTTGACCATCCCCAGCTGTGTCACAGTAACTCCCAAAACTCACTCTCAAATGGCAATAAACAATTACACAACTGTGGTGGAGTTTCACCTGCAGAGACTCTCTGAGGACCCTGGGCTCCAGGCTCTCTTCTTCGTCTTTTTCTTGCTTCTTTACATCATGGCTCTTGCAGGAAACACCCTCATCATCATAGCCTTTAGCCTCAACCGAACCCTTCACACCCCCATGTACTTCTTCCTTGCAAATCTGGCCCTGTTGGACATCGTCTGTACATCCACTGTTGTTCCCAAGATGCTGGAGGGATTGGTGGTTAAGAGCAGCTACATTTCTTATATCGGATGCATGACCCAAGTCTTCTTCCTCATCGGTGTTCTAGGGATTGAACTGCTGCTGCTCACTTCCATGGCCTATGACCGCTATGTGGCCATCTGCCACCCACTGCACTACAACACGCTGATGAGCTGGCCCATCTGTGTCCTGCTTGCAGGCAGTGTGTGGGTGATTGGCATAGCCAACACATTTGTGCAAACTGGCCTGATGATCCGACTCAATTTCTGTGGCCCCAACCAAATTCGTCACATCTTATGTGAAATCCCAACACTGCTGCTTCTGTCTTGCAGCTCAACCACCCTCAACAACATCATGCTTGTCATTGCAGATGCTTATTTTGGTGTGGTCAACTTTCTGTTGACTATGATATCCTACAGCTTCATCATTTCCAGCATCCTGCGCATCCGCTCAGCTGAGGGCAAGAAGCGTGCCTTCTCTACCTGCTCTGCCCACCTGGTGGTGGTCACCCTGTACTACTCCACTTCCATCTACACCTATTTCCAGACTGGCTCTGGATCCTCCTTGGAGAATCGCAAGGTTGTTACCTTATTATACACAGTAGTCAGCCCTACCCTGAACCCCATCATTTATTCTCTGAGGAACAAGGATGTCAAGGTAGCCCTCAAAAAGTTATTTCCCTGTTTCCATTGAGGAGGCAGAAGGCACTAAATGTGACTTGATTGAGCTGTTGTTGAACTTTGTGGGATGTGTGACTGAGAATCTGATGTCCTGTCAGAGAACAGAATTGTAATTTATATGGTAGATGTACATCTTCTGTGCTCTCCTTGGAGGAGCCACTGGCCATTTTCTTTAGGAAATGTGGACATCCAGGTATGGGGTAGGCTGTGTGTTTATATCCTGGGTAGCTATCTCTTACATAGAGCTTTTTGCTATCATGCATTGGAGAAAATCACCCAGACCTCGACATTGGACTAAGTCCTCTTAGTTTGGTCTTGAGAAGTGTGTCTGGTAGCACCATGGTCCTTATACCTCTGAGAGGAGAGAGAACAAGCACTATACTTCTCATACAGGTAATGCCCAGGAAGGTGTGGGTTGACTCGCCTGATCCGGGTTGCTTTGCCATCATAGTAGAGGATGCCAGCCTTTTCTTTGTTTGGACAGAAGCTTCTGCAGACTGAGTAAGAGATTAATCTCCCTCTGGCCTCTGAATGCTGTTTTTCCACTGCATCCTCCTCCCCCCAAACAGTTTCCTCTATGCTATAATAAACACTGTATTGTTTAATGCTGTTGTTAGTAACCTCCAAAGGCACAACTGCCTCTGTGATTCTTCACCTTTGAATCTATTGGTGTAGTTTCCTTTTGAAGACCTTTATATATTTGCTAATCACTTGTTCCAAGACACTTGTTAGGGTCGATATTGGTTTGATCAACTCTCTGCCATGTCATGATTATTTCCTCTCAAGGGCATACTCATGATCCTGGGAAGCCCCCATGAATGGCTAAATATCCTCTACTCAGAATACAAGCACACACATGCAAAACCAAACTTGTCAATGTTTTTGTGCTTATATTCATCATACATCAATCAGGGTACAGGATCCAGCTGTTATTTTTCTTTCAAGAAGTCTCTTAGAAGTCAACAAAGGTTATCAGGCTTGGCAGCAAGTGCTGAACCATGGTATTGGTCATACACTTTTGATCTTAAAATGTGTTTTCTACACTGTATCTGGGGTTTTAATGTCCACTGTGCTTTACTGAAAGAGTTCAAGCATAGTGAATTGGACAGGATTTAGCCAGACAGCTGTGATTTTGTCTCTATTCCTCTGCTGTTGAGTTCTTGATTATATCAATTTTCTAATTCATTTATTTGTGTGCCCTTCTATTTTACTCATTTCAAAACAAGCTGCAATTATTAATTCACACTTCCTTAAATAGTTTCATATGCATATTAGAGACAATAATTTCTTTGTAGGTTTTTCTGGACTGAAGCCCTAAAGGAAAAAATTTCAGACACTGAAATGGGCAAGTCAGGCCATCATATACTGAGTTTTGGCAAATACACACAGCTATGTAATGCAAGACTCCTCATAGAATGGAGATGGTAGCCTTTAATGTAGGATGTTTTACCCAGGGCTGTTCTACATGTTGGGCCTGAGGTCATCAGAGCTCTTTCTGGTAGTCATTGCTGTCCTGACATTTCAGCTGCAGGTCAGTTTTGTGTGTTATAGAACTTTGTACACATGACATCATGCAACACACATTCTGACATATGTGCTCTTTCATAGCACATTGGATTTTTATTTTTTAATATTATTTATGTGTATGAAGATTTTGACTGGATGTTTGGACTAGCATGCCTGGTGGCCTTGGAGGTCAGACTAGGGTGTTAGATTCCCTGGAATGAAGTGACAGATGGCTGTATGTCAATATGTGGATGGGCAAATAGAGTCCAGGTCATCTGCAGAGCAGTAAGTGTTTTTAACTGATGAGCCATCTTTCCAGCCATACAACAATATTTAAAATGCACTCCTGTTCTGTTATGTAACCAATGCCATGTTCTTTTCCATTTTGGTGAGTACTAGGATCTAAGGCACACTTTATTACTCAACTCCCATAAACAATCATACAAATCCTCTTCCATTCCTTTCTTTCTCTGCAGTAAGTGACTGTGAATGGCTTCTCAGGGACTCAGGGTGAGTGGAGGCTGAGATTTGTAACAAAGTTTTCACTGGGGTTTTACCCTTCATACTCTCAGCAACAGTGAATGGGATTTCTGCTGGCTTTTACTCTCACCTACATTCGATGATAGAAAATTACTCAGGATTAAAGTCTAAACTTCCCTGACTCCTGCTCAGCTCCTGAGAGGCTCCCTGCTGCTCTAAGAGTAACACTGGCATTGGGGTTGTAAGCAGTAGTTGATGTAGTTTGTAGGGCTGCACTTTTGTTATTTAGTGCAGAGGTACAGTCCTACAAACTACATCAACTACTGCTTCACACATTTTTCTGCTCCTGTGGTCCTTAACACCCCTGGTGATTTCCTTTTTTTGATGTGTTACTTAGGAAGATATTACTTTAATTATAAATCTTTAGGCATTTCCCTATTGGCACTGTTGGTGTAGCTTCCTTGCAGTCAGTTGTTCCTGGAGAACCCTGTGCCTTTCAGTTCCTGAGAAACTAAGGCATTCCCCAAGGAAGTGAAGCATTCAGGCTGTGGTCCCTAGAAGTCAGCAATAAAAAGCATATAAAGGGCCTACAGAATAATTATTCTGAGACATTAATATGGTATACTATATAGTTTGCAAACACTGTATCCTGGCAACTACACTTGTATTCTTCCTGGGCAACTGCCATTATACTCTCTTTCTGATAGGGTTATCCAAAGTCTGATTGTTTGTAATGAACTTGTCTCATCCTCAGTCTTGCTCAGACTCATCCATCCTGGTCTAGTTTTCATTTCTCACTGACTGTAAACACACACACACACACACACACACATACACACATACACGCACATATGTTCCTAGGGTCCTCAAAAGACCCTGTATCCTGTCATCATTGTGTTGGTGCTCATGAAGAATGGAAGTCACAGTTTCTGATTTGGGCTGATGTCCTTCTTGTTATGTTCATTACTGAAAGGACTGAGATACTCCACTGTAATAAACCACTTTACTTTGGCTTGTACTTATATCAGTTTCTTTTCCTGTGCCTAATAGTTCTGTTGCTAGGGGTAGAAGTGTTTTGGGGTTCTTCTGTCACAGTGACTGTTTCTAACTCCATGTTAACCCTTTGTCAATAAATAATTTCCTTTATTCATGCTATTAACTTCTGCTCTGAGATTAAGACTAACTGATATTAAAATGCTTAGCTGGTGCAGCTATCATTCAATGGTTGGTATGATGTATTTTTTCATTATTTTATTTTCTGCCTAAATAAATTAATTTTTAGAATTATTTATATCACAAATACTACCCCTCAAGTCCCCTGTTCCAAAATCCTTCACCTTATCTCTCCTCTTCTTCCCCTCTGAGAGGATGCCTCTCCTGGGCATCCACCTTCTATAGGGCATCAAGTCACTTCAGGTTTAGGCAAGTAGTCTTTCACTGGCACACAACAGGGCAGTCACTTCTCTGATACATATATGCCAGGGGCCTTGGATCAGCCCATGTAAACTCTTTGTTTGGTGGCTTAGTCTCTGGGAGACCCTAGTTGACACCTTTGGTCTTTATATGGCATTGCCATCCCCTAAAGATCTTTTAATCCTTCCCCCAAGTCTTCCACAGGTGTCCTCAACCTCAGTCCAATGCTTGGCTGTGCATCTGTCTCAGTCTGCTGCTGGTAGAGCCTCTCAGAGGACAGCCATGCTAGGCTGCAAGCACAACCTACCATCAGTAATAGTGCCAGGGTTTTGTCCCCACCCATGGGATAAATCCCACGTTGGGCATTACATTGGTTGGCCATTCTTTCAGTCTCTGCACTATTTTTGTTTCTGCTTTTCTTTTAGAGAGGAACAATTTGAATAACAAATTTTGACGGTGAGGTGGTGATTCTTCTCCTGTACTGGGGGTTTTTTCTAACTGCTGGAGTGGACTCTGCAAGCCTCATCTCCCCAGTGTTGGGCATTTCAGAAACGGTCACCACATTGAGTTGTGGGTACTTCTCACATCCAGGTCTCTGGGACTTTCTACAGATTCTGGGCACACCACCCTCAACAACTGCATATGTCCTTTTATTCTCCCGGCCCTCATGGATTCTTTCCTATCTTGCCACATGTGACCCTGCCCCCATTTTCTTCCCCCTCCCCCCTTCCACTCAGCTTCTGCCCTTCCTTCTCTTCCCTCCCCTCCCTCCCTCCTTCTTTCCCTCAGCTTCCCATGATTGTTTTGTACTCCCTTCTATGTGGGATTTCAGCATCCCCTCTTGGGCCTTTCAGTTTGTGCTGGCAAGTGACACTGAGTCCAGAAACTATTTGGTTTATATACAGTATAGAGATAGTGTGAAAAGAGGAGCAGAGAGTGGAATAGTAGTGAAGCAGGAGAGGGTTAATGGGTGTCTGTTCAAGGACTAATTTTATGGCCAGTTGTAACTGTCTGTGACCTGACCTCTGTTTACCTTTTACTTTTTCCATGATCACTTGAGCTTGTTATTTCTCTAAGGTCTCAAGGACATGCACCTGGAGTTTTATCAGGAGGAGTGTTGGGTGTTGGTTTTTGAAGACACTGAGGCTGTGCCATGCTAATGCTAGGGGAGGGGGAAGGTCTGCTACAGCACAGAAACCAGCTGTCTACATAACTTGCTTGCCATGGGAGGTGGGGTGAGGGGGGATGGGAGCCTCTGGCAGGGAAAGCAGAGGCAAACTGTCTGTATAATGCCTAAGACTCTCTAGTGTAAGAAATTCAGGGGTTACAACACAGGAGGAGCTGAGAGTTCTAAATCTTCATCTGACTGCTGCTATCAGAATACTGACTTCCACGCAGCTAGCATGAGAGACTTATAGCCCACACTCACAGTGATACTTCTACTCCAACAGGGCCAGCCCTAAGAGTGTCAGAACCTTGGCTGAGCATATGCAAACCATCACATACCAGCAATGGAGGAGTGTTCTCTTTGCTCCACATCCTAGCCAGCATGTGCTAATACTTGAGTTTTTTATCTTAACTGTTAGGAACCAACAAGCTAATAACTAACAGGTGATCTTCCCAAGATGGTCTGCCTTGAATTATAATAATCCACAACAGATTCATTCCTATAGCCAAGGCCCAAGAGAAGACAGAGAAAATCATTTTAGGAAATATTACTGCTATTAATGTGCTTTTCCTGCTATTATTACACATATAAGACAACCACTAGGTGTCATCCCACCCTTTTGAGGAGATCTCTCCAGATCTGCCAAGATATACTATTTTGTAGTAATGCTATATAGAAAAATAGATGACTTCTCAATTCTTTATAATGATCCCATTAGAATTCCTAAAATTATATCAGTATTTATTTAGCTCTCTTATAGTGGGACTTCTTTTTTTTGATTTTTTTTTATTTTTAATATTTTTATTACATATTTTCCTCAATTACATTTCCAATGCTATCCCAAAAGTCCCCCATAGCGCCCCCCACTTCCCTACCCACCCATTCCCATTCTTTTGGCCCTGGCATTCCCCTATATTGGGGTATATAAAGTTTGCAAGTCCAATGGGCCTCTCTTTCCATTGATGGCAGACTAGGCCATATTTCGATACATATGCAGCTAGAGACATGAGCTCTGGGTTCTGGTTAGTACATCATGTTGTTCCAACAATAGGGTTGCAGATCACTTTAGCTCCTTGGGTACTTTCTCTAGCTTCTTCATTGGGAGCCCTGTGATACATCCAATAGCTGACTGTGAACATCCACTCCTGTGTTTGCTAGGCCCCGGCATCGTCTCACAAGAGACAGCTATATTTGGGTCCTTTCAGCAAAATCTTGCTAGTGTATGCAATGGTGTCAGCGTTTAGAAGCTGATTATGGGATGGATCCCTGGATACGGCAGTCTCTAAATGGTCCATCCTTTCATCACAGTTACGAACTTTGTCTCTGTAACTCCTTCCCTGGGTGTTTTGTTCCCAATTCTAAGAAGGTGCACAGTGTCCACACTTTGGTCTTCATTCTTCTTGAGTTTCATGTGTTTAGCAAATTGTATCTTATATCTTGGGTATCCTAAGTTTTGGGCTAATATCCACTTAATAGTGAATACATATTGTGTGAGTTCTTTTGTGATTGTGTTACTTCACTCAAGATGATGCCCTCCAGGTCCATCCATTTGGCTAGGAATTTCATAAATTCATTCTTTTTAATAGCTGAGTAGTACTCCATTGTGTAAATGTACCATAATTTCTGTATCCATTCCTCTGTTGAGGGACATCTGGGTTCTTTCCAGCTTCTGGCTATTATAAATAGGGCTGCTATGAACATAGTGGAGCATGTGTCCTTTTTACCGGTTGGGACATCTTCTGGATATATGCCCAGGAGAGGTATTGCTGGATCCTCCGGTAGTACTATGTCCAATTTTCTGAGGAACCGCCAGACTGATTTCCAGAGTGGTTGTACAAGCTTGCAATCCCACCAACAATGGAGGAGTGTTCCTCTTTCTCCACATCCTCGCCAGCATCTGCTGTCACCTGAATTTTTGATCTTAGCCATTCTGACTGGTGTGAGGTGGAATCTCAGGGTTGTTTTGATTTGCATTTCCCTGATGATTAAGGATGTTGAACATTTTTTCAGGTGCTTCTCTGCCATTCGGTATTCCTCAGGTGAGAATTCTTTGTTCAGTTCTGAGCCCCATTTTTTAATGGGGTTATTTGACTTTCTGGAGTCCACCTTCTTGAGTTCTTTATATATATTGGATATTAGTCCCTTATCTGATTTAGGATAGGTGAAGATCCTTTCCCAAACTGTTGGTGGTTTTTTTGTCTTATTGATGGTGTCTTTAGCCTTGCAGAAGCTTTGTAGTTTCATGAGGTCCCACTTGTCAATTCTCGATCTTACAGCACAAGCCATTACTGTTCTATTCAGGAATTTTTTCCCTGTGCCCATATCTTCAAGGCTTTTCCCCACTTTCTCCTCTATAAGTTTCAGTGTCTCTGGTTTTATGTGAAGTTCCTTGATCCACTTAGACTTGACCTTAGTACAAGGAGATAGGAATGGATCGATTCGCATTCTTCTACATGTTAACAACCAGTTGTGCCAGCACCATTTGTTGAAAATGCTGTCTTTCTTCCACTGGATGTTTTTAGCTCCCTTGTCGAAGATGAAGTGACCGTAGGTGTGTGGGTTCATTTCTGGGTCTTCAATTCTATTCCATTGGTCTATTTGTCTGTCACTATACCAGTACCATGCAGTTTTTATCACAATTGCTCTGTAGTAGAGCTTTAGGTCCGGCATGGTGATTCCACCAGAGGTTCTTTTATCCTTGAGAAGAGTTTTTGCTATCCTAGGTTTTTTGTTATTCCAGATGAATTTGCAGATTGCACTTTCTAATTCGTTGAAGAATTGATTTGGAATTTTGATGGGGATTGCATTGAATCTGTAGATTGCTTTTGGCAAGATAGCCATTTTTACAATGTTGATCCTGCCAATCCATGAGCATGGGAGATCTTTCCATCTTCTGAGATCTTCTATAATTTCTTTCTTCAGAGACTTGAAGTTTTTATTATACAGATCTTTCACTTCCTTAGTTAGAGTCACGCCAAGATATTTTATATTATTTGTGACTATTGAGAAGGGTGTTGTTTCCCTAATTTCTTTCTCAGCCTGTTTATTCTTTGTGTAGAGAAAAGCCATTGATTTGTTTGAGTTAATTTTATATCCAGCTACTTCACCGAAGCTGTTTATCAGGCTTAGGAGTTCTCTGGTGGAATTTTTAGGGTCACTTATATATACTATCATATCATCTGCAAAAAGTGATATTTTGAATTCATCTTTTCCAATTTGTATCCTTTTGATCTCCTTTTGTTGTCGAATTGCTCTGGCTTGGACTTCAAGTACAATGTTGAATAGGTATGGAGAAAGTGGACAGCCTTGTCTAGTCCCTGATTTTAGAGGGATTGCTTCAAGCTTCTCACCATTTACTTTGATGTTGGCTACTGGTTTGCTGTATATTGCTTTTATCATGTTTAGGTATGGGCCTTGAATTCCTGATCTTTCCAAGACTTTTATCATGAATGGGTGTTGGATCTTGTCAAGTGCTTTTTCTGCATCTAACGAGATGACCATGTGGTTTTTGTCTTTGAGTTTGTTTATATACTGGATTACATTGATGGATTTCCGTATATTGAACCATCCCTGCATCCCTGGGATGAAACCTACTTGGTCAGGATGGATGATTGTTTTGATGTGTTCTTGGATTCGGTTAGCAAGAACTTTATTGAGGATTTTTGCATCAATATTCATAAGGGATATTGGTCTGAAGTTTTCTATCTTTGTTGGGTCTTTTTGTGGTTTAGGTATCAGAGTAATTGTGGCTTCATAGAATGAGTTGGATAGAGTACCTTCTGTTTCTATTTTGTGGAATAGTTTGTGAAGAACTGGGATTAGATCTTCTTTGAAGGTCTGATAGAACTCTGCACTAAACCCATCTGGTCCTGGGCTTTTTTTAGTTGGGAGACTATTAATGACTGCTTCTATTTCTTTGGGGGATATAGGGCTGTTTAGATCATTAACCTGATCTTGATTCAACTTTGGTACCTGGTATCTGTCTAGGAACTTCTCCATTTCATCCAGGTTCTCCAGTTTTGTTGAGTATAGCCTTTGGTAGAAGGATCTGATGGTGTTTTGGATGTCTTCAGGATCTGTTGTTATGTCTCCTTTTTCATTTCTGATTTTGTTAATTAGGATGCTTTCCCTGTGCCCTCTAGTGAGTCTGGCTAAGGGTTTATCTATCTTGTTGATTTTCTCAAAGAACCAGCTCCTTGATTAGTTGATTCTTTGAATAGTTTTTCTTGTTTCCACTTGGTTGATTTCACCCCTGAGTTTGATTATTTCCTGCCGTCTACTCCTCTTGGGTGAATTTGCTTCCTTTTGTTCTATTGCTTTTAGGTATGTTGTCAAGCTGCTAATGTGTGCTCTCTCTATTTTCCTTTTGGAGGCACTCAGAGCTATGAGTTTTCCTCTTAGAAATGCTTTCATTGCGTCCCATAAGTTTGGGTATGTTGTGGCTTCATTTTCATTGAACTCTAAAAAGTCCTTAATTTCTTTCTTTATTCCTTCCTTGACCAAGGTATCATTGAGAAGAGTGTTGTTCAGTTTCCACGTGAAGGTTGGCTTTCTATTATTTATTTTGTTATTGAAGATCAGCTTTAGTCCATGGTGATCTGATAGGATGCATGGGACAATTTCAATATTTTTGTATCTGTTGAGGCCTGTTTTGTGACCAATTATGTGGTCAATTTTGGAGAAGGTACCATGAGGTGCTGAGAAGAAGGTATATCCTTTGTTTTAGGATAGAATATTCTGTAGATATCTACCAGATCCATTTGATTCATAATTTCTCTTAGTTTCTCTGTGTCCTTGTTTAGTTTCTGTTTCCATGATCTGTCCATTGGTGAAAGTGGTGTGTTGAAGTCTCCCACTATTATTGTATGAGGTGCAATGTGTGCTTTGAGATTTACTAAAGTTTCTTTAATGAATGTGGCTGCCTTTGTATTTGGAGCATAGATATTCAGGATTGATAGTTCCTCTTGGAGGATTTTACCTTTGATGAGTATGAAGTGTCCCTCCCTGTCTTTTTTAATGACTTTGGGTTGGAAGTCAATCTTATCAGATATTAGAATGGCTACTCCAGCTTGTTTCTTCATACCATTTGCTTGGAAAATTGTTTTCCACCCTTTCATTCTGAGGTAGTGTCTATCCTTTTCTCTGAGATGAGTTTCCTGTAAGCAGCAAAATGTTGGGTCTTGTTTGTGTAGCCAGTTTGTTAGTCTATGTCTTTTTATCGGGGAGTTGAGTCCATTGATATTGAGAGATATTAAGGAAAAGTAATTGTTGTTTCCTGTTATTTTTGTTGTTAAAGTTGGCATTCTGTTCTTGTGGCTGTCTTCTTTTAGGTTTGTTGAGGGATTACCTTCTTGTTGTTTCTAGGGCGTGGTTCCTGTCCTTGTATTGTTTTTTTTCTGTTATTATCCTTTGAAGGGCTGGATTCGTGGAGAGATAATGTGTGAATTTGGTTTTGTCGTGGAATACTTTGGTTTCTCCATCTATGTTAATTGAGAGTTTGGCTGGGTATAGTAGCCTGGGCTGGAGTTTGTGTTCTTTTAGTGTCTGTATAACATCCGTCCAGGATCTTCTGGCTTTCATAGTCTCTGGTGAGAAATCTGGTGTAATTCTGATAGGCTTGCCTTTATATGTTACTTGGCCTTTTTCTCTTACTGCTTTTAGTATTCTGTCTTTATTTAGAGCATTTGTTGTTCTGATTATTATGTGTCGGGAGGTATTTCTTTTCTGGTCCAGTCTATTTGGAGTTCTGTAGGCTTCTTGTATGTTCATGGGCATCTCTTTCTTTAGATTTGGGAAGTTTTCTTCTATAATTTTGTTGAAGATGTTTGCTGGTCCTCTGAGTTGAAAATCTTCATTCTCATCCACTCCTATTATCCGTAGGTTTGGTCTTCTCATTGTGTCCTGTATTTCTTGGATATTTTGAGTTAGGATCTTTTTGCATTTTACATTTTCCTTGATTGTTGTGCCGATGTTCTCTATGGAATCTTCTGCACCTGAGATTCTCTCTTCCATCTCTTGTATTCTGTTGCTGATGCTCGTATCTATGGTTCCAGATTTCTTTCCTAGGGTTTCTATCTCCAGTGTTGCCTCATTTTGGGTTTTCTTTATTGTGTCTACTTCCCTTTTTAGGTCTAGTATGGTTTTGTTCATTTCCATCATCTGTTTGGATGTGTTTTCCTGTTTTTCTGTAAGGACTTCTACCTGTTTGATTATGTTATCCTGTTTTTCTTTAAGGATTTGTAACTCTTTAGCAGTGTTCTCCTGCAATTCTTTAAGGGATTTTTGTGCTTCCTCTTTAATGTCTTCTACCTGTTTACCAGTGTTCCTTTGTATTTCTTTAAGTGTGATATTAAAGTCCTTCTTGAAGTCCTCTTTTAGATCCGTGTCTAGCTTTTCCGGTGTGTTGGGGTGCCCTGGACTGGGTGAAGTGGGAGTGCTGGGTTCTGATGATGGTGAGTGGTCTTGGTTTCTGTTAGTAAGATTATTACGTTTACCTTTCGCCATCTGGTAATCTCTGGGGTTAGTTGATGTCGTTGTCACTGTTTAAAGATTGGAGGAGAAGCTGTGTTCCACTCACCAGCAGTCTCAAAATCCTGTGGCGGGGGTCGTGGGTAGCTGGCGGGTGTCAGCCGACCCTGCGCTCTAGCTACCCTGGTGCTGATCTGGCCGGATGAGGCCTGTGGCCCTACTCAGGCCGGTTTCTGCTTCCCTAACTCTATAGTGGGACTTCTATTAGGTCTCTTCTGATAGTCAAAACTTCAATGAGAACTCTGCCACTCTCCAATATGTCATCAGTTAATTGCTTCAGGTAGTCACCAGACTTTCTACTACTCAGAGCAAATTCCAAGAGGTTCTAAAACCATTAACTAACGGTCATAAAAAGGGAGCTCATGATTTATTGTAGTTTCTAGGATAGAAGAGATAATATTGACTGATTTATCTATATAAAACTTCACTAATAACTTAGCTATGTTTTGTACCTCTCCATAAACCTGTTGAGCTGTAACAGGTGATAAGTGTTTAGCCAGATAAATACTCCTAATGGATATTCACTGTTGTCAACTACTTATTGGATTGATGACTTGAATTTATGTGTGAACTTGTGATGAACTTTGTACCATGTGACTGAAAGACCCACAATGTGAGGACTCCCCCACATTCTGACTCAGGAGAGGCGACACCCCAAATCCCACAAGAAACAGTCTTGCTTCTAACTGCAAGAGAACTTTTATTCAAGAGCACTCTCAGGCCCACGGTCATATACCAGGCAGGGGTTGAGGACTGTGGCACCCTGAGTAGCTAGGTAAGGGGGTATTTAAAGGAAGAAACCACAACTCAAGGAAGTTGGAATGGCTTTGTTGGAAAATACTAAAGATACCAGTTAAGAGTCCCAAGGAAGTGCAAAGTCACAAGAGTCACAAGGAATACCTGGTAATTGTTCCAGTTATCTCCAAGAGCCCCTAACAATAGAACATTTGCATAGCAATGGTCAGGGTGACTTTCTTTGAATGAACACTCTTTGAACCCAGGAAGTGGGTCAGTGGAGGAATGTCACTATCTGTTTTATGATTAGCATACCTTGGAGCATTAAGTCACAGAGGTCACATTCCCAAGCCTGGGCCTAAAGGCCTAGAATTTTGTTTTTACATTATACTTTCATGACATGTATTCTGAAAAGATGGATTAGTACTGATGACACAAAAAGAAGGGAAAAGAACTTCCCTTATCACCCTTTTTGATTCTCTTTCCCCCGTTTTCTTAGATCTCATAGGCAACTTTTACAACTTACAAATAAATGCTAAAGTCACTTTGTTTTTTTGTTTTGTTTTGGAGATAGGGTTTCTCTGTCTAGTCCTGACTGACCTGGAACTCACTCTGTAGACCAGGCTGGACTTGCACTCAGAAATCTGCATGCCTCAGACTCCCAAGTGCTGGGATTAAAGGCGTGTGCCACCACTGCCTGGCACACCAATTCTAACACCTATTAAGGATAATCTCTTATGCTTGTAGACAGGAGCCTAGCACCACCACTGCCCAGCTAAAGTCACTTTTCAAAGTGTCCCATTTTCTTCCTGTGTCTTTGACTACCAGGCTAAAAGTTAGAGTTGCCCAGTTCCTGCTGACTTAATCCACTCCATGTCCTCAGTTTGGTTACACGTGTTAATCCCCTAAACCAGTGGCTTTTAACCCTCAGATTAGCATAGAACATTCTGGAGACCATCAGTTTTTAAAATCACACTACAGTCCTACTCTGTGTCCCCTTTCAACTGGCTCCAAGCCAGGAGGCTCCCAGCACATAACCATTCTGACCAGTGTAAGGTGGAATATCAGAGTTGTTTTGATTTGCATTTTGCTTATGACTAAGAACTTAATGTTTTTGTTGTTGTTGTTATTTTTGTTGTTGTTGTTATTTTTGTTGTTGTTGTTGTTTTTGTTTTTCAGTTCACACATTCTGGCACTGTGACAACCCAGGCCCCCTTTATTTATTCACCTATTTTTCCACAGCTAATAAAGTTTTACATTCATCTTCTAATTTTCTCACATACTGTCTCTTTTAAGAGCTGTACTTGGTAATGGGAAAAAGTCACCAAAGTGGTACTGGGTTTGAAGGCATGAAGAGGTTATGAAGAGCAGCTGAAGCTTGGCACTGTGAGAGGCCAGGGAAGGCCATTGTTGAAGGTGCAACCTCAGCTGTAGTTGATGGTCCAGGACTGAAGGGGTCATGCAAATGATTTGAGGCTTGGCACCATGAAAAGAGCCTATGAGAGGCTATTGGTGAAGCCTAGTTGGAGTGGAACACCCCAGTGTATTGGAGATGTCAGTACCATGGGTTGATCACCAAGAACAGCAGCTGTAGTGGAGGGGATCAACCTAAACTTAGAGTGCTACAGAACGCAGAGCTAGAGAAGTGATGCCAGCCCTTAGGAAGAGCCCAGAAGATCATGTGTGAAGCCCAGACATTGAAACAAGAAGCTGCAATATTGAAATTACCTTGGAGACTCAAAGATGTTAAAGATGCCAGAGCCATGGGATACATGCTGAGGAAAGCTGCTAACTGGGAGTGGAACCAGCCCAAGAGAAAGGAGTTTGTTGCAGTCAACAAAGATGAAAATGGAATGGAGATCTGAAGACCACTTTGACATCAGCCATGGAGATGCAGAGTTTGGAGTTTGTCCAGATGGTTTCCTGTCTTTCTTTGGGGATTACAGTTAAGTGATTGGATGTATCTCAGAAGAGACCTTGAGCTTTGAAATTTTAACATTATTGAGACTGCTATAGACTATGAGGACTTTGAAAGTTGGACTAAATGCATTTTGCATTATGCTATGTTTAAGTATGGCCTCCCCAGGACTCATGTGTTTGATCAAGTCTATGGGGGCCAGGGAGTGGAATGTGATGGTTTCTATATTCTCGGACCAGGGAGTGGCACCATTTGGAGGTGTGGCCTTGGTGGAATAGGTGTGACCTGGTTGGAGTAGATATGTCACTGTGGGTGTGGGCTTAAGACCCTAACACTAGTTGGTTGGAAGTCAGTCTTCCACTAGCCGCCTTTGGATGAAGATGGATGTAGAACTCCCAGCTCTGCCTGTGCCATACCTGCCTGGGTGCTGCCATGTTCCCACCTTGGTGATAATGGGCTGAACCTCTGATCCTTAAGCCAGACTCAATTAAATGTTGTTTTCTTATAAGACTTAGTTCTATGATCTTTCCTCGAAGCACTGATTTTATTGTGTCCCATAAATTTGGGTATGATATACCTTCATTTTCATTGAATTTTAGAAAGTTTGTAATTTCTTTCTTTATTTTTTCACTGACCCAAAGATCATTGTATAGAGAGTTTTTCTATTTCCATGAGTGTATAGGCATTCTGGTGTTTGTGCTGTTGTTGAAGCACAGCTCAATCCATGGTGGTTTAATAAGATACACAGTATTATTTCCATTTTCTTGTATCTGTTGAGGCTTGCTTTGTGCCTGATTATATGATCAATTTTGTAGAACGCTCCATGAGGTGCTGAGAAGAAGATATATTCTTTTGTATGTGGGTGAAATAGTCTACAGACATCTATTAGTTCTATTTTTATTCATAATGTCCCTTAGTTTCATTTTTTCTCTGTTTATTCTTTGTCTGGATGACCCATCAATTGGAGAGAGTATTGAAGTGTCCCACTACTAATGTGTGAAGTTTGATGTATGATTTAAGCTTTAGCAATGTTTCTCTTACAAATGTGGAGATGCCTTTGTGTTTGGGGCATAGATGTTCAAAATCTAGACGTCATCTTGGTAGATTTTTATTCTAATAAGTATGAAATAATTTCCTTAACTGTTTTGACTAGTTTTGGTTGAAAGTCTATTTAATTAGATATTAGGATGGCTTCTCCAGCTTGCTTCTTAGGTCTGTTTGCTTGTAAAACTCTGAGGTAATGTCTATCTTCATTGCTGAGGTGTGTTCCTTGTATGCAGCAGAATGATGGATCCCGTTTTGTCCTCCATTCTGTTATTCTCTATCTTTTTACGGGGGAATTGAGTCCATTGATGTTGAGCGATAGTAATGACCAGTGATTGTTATTTCCTGTTATTTTTATATTAGTAGTGTTAGTGTGTGTGTATGTGTGTGTGTGTGTGTGTGTGTGCCTCCCTTGCTTTTGCTGGTATGCCATTACTTATTTCCTGTGTTTTCTTGGATGTAGTTATTTTCATTGAGTTGGATTTTTCCTTCTAGTATTTTCTTAATGCTACATTTGTGGATAGAGATTATTTGAATTTGGATTTGTCTTGAAAGATCTTGTTTTCTCCAACTGTGGTGCTTGAGAGTTTTACAGGGTATAGTAGTCTAGGTTGACATCTGTGGTGTTTTAGAGGTTAAAGATATCCATCTAGGCATTTCTAGCTTTTAGAGACTCTTTTGAGAATTCAGGTGTAGTTCTGATAGGTTCGCCTTTGTATGTTATCTGACCTTTTCTCCTTGCTACTTTTAATATTCTTTCATTGTTCTGTACATTTTGGTGTTTAGATTATTATGTGGCAGGAGGACTTTCTTTTAGGGTCCAGTCTAATTGATGATCTATAAACTTCTCATCTGCTTATAGGCATCTCTTTTTATAGGTTGGTCAAATTTTCCTCTAGGATTTTGGTGAAAATATTTTCTGAGTCTTGGAGCTGGAACTTTTTACCTTCTTCTATTTCTGTAGTTCTTATATTAGGTTTTTTTCATGGTCTCCCATATTTTGGAATTCTTTAGGCTAAACGTTTTCTTTGACTGATATATAATTTCTTCTATTGTGTATTCTATGCCTGAGATTCTCTCGTCCATCTCCTGTATTCTGTTGGGGATACTTGCATCTCTTGTTCCTGTTCTCTTCCCTAGGTTTTCCATCTCCAGGATTCCCTTAGTTTGTGTTTTCTTTATTGCTTTTATTTCCACCTTCACATCTTGCACAATTTTATTTCTTTCCTACACATGTCTGATTATATTTTTCTGCATATCATTAGGGGCTTTGTTTCCTCTTTAAAGACCTCTCCCTGTTTGGTTGTATTTTCTTGTATTACTTTATTATCTCTATCTTTAAAATATATTTTTTAGTAGCCATTATATAGTCAGGTTATGCTTTATTCTGAAAACTGAAAACTATATTGTAGTTAATTCAGGTTTTCTGATTGCTTGTATTTAATATGGTAATTTCACCATCATATATTAACAGTAATTTCTGTGTTTAGAAAATGAATTTTTAAGTACTCACAACTTGTTGCTCCTTTTCTTGTTATCATTTGTCATGGTTATATACTTTAGTTCTTTGTTCTTCTGTATATGACATGTAGTATAATAATCTTTTTAAAAATTTTATTAATATTTTCTGAATTTCACACCATGCATCTCAGTTCAACTCATTTCCTCATCCCTTTGTATCTGCCCTCTGCTCTTCAATACCTCCACACATAATGAAAATAAAAATAAAAATAAGACAAAAAATATCCTCATGGAAACTGCAGTCTGTCACAATGTGTCACACAGTTATACGCTTTTGTCCAAACATCTTTATTTGCAAATGTTCATTGCAATTAATCATTGTTCGCATTTGACTTCTGTTACACTGTCAATATTGGATTTTCACTGGGACTCCTCTCAGATATCCTGTTGTTTACCTGTGTAATGGACCTACAGAACCAACCCCCTACAGCAGTTTATAGATGGGGTAGGTGTTGGGGTGGGTCAACTTAAAGCCCTGGATCTGGGTTTGGGTGGTTGCTGAATTGGACTCTCCCACACCTACAATACTAGGGTCAGCTCTCCAGCACCATCCTCTCTGGCTAACCCAAGAAGGGGTGCTGCCATTTCTCCTGCTTTAATGACCTCAGGGCCAGCTTTCCTGCCTGTTGTAGGTGGCAATAGGCCAGGGATGGGCAGGACATCTTTCCCCGGCCCACACCACTACACAGCAGACAGACAATGTGGAGGTGCAGCTCTTCCATGTTAATATCCTCCAGGTCAGTTCACCAGTATGTCTACAAGCAAGGCCAGATTTACTGTGTTGCCCAGGCAAGGTCCCAGGCAGCCACTCAGATCAAGAACTTCACCATGGCCTTTGGTATGGGTCACTGTTATCTATTTAGGGTTCTGCTGCTGCAAGGACACAGATCCAGACATGGATGTCAATATGGGATCATTTGGCAGGGAAGGTTTTGCACATCAGACACTTCCTCACTAGCCTCTCATCCCCACTTCTGCCTTTCCTCATAGTTCTGAAACCATTCTGCTTCTCTTTCTCTTCCATACCTGCACCACACATTGTAATGGCTTCCAATGTGAGGGGAGGTACATGGTGGGTGGGCCTCTGGGTGTCTTCTTGCATCATCATAATCTTAAGACATGCAGTTACTTGATTATGGTGTTGCTCAACTTAGGTTCTCCCACGTTGAATTCTAAGCAGGCCTGATATTTTTAGCTTCTGAGAACAGACAAGTTTCAGTGCATTGAGGATACTATGTCAATACACTTGACTGACTGAATATATGCTACAGGAGACGTGTTATAACAGGAGAGACTGTAAAAGCATCTACTTACTCCAAATACTCAAGGAGCAGACAGACCAAAGAAAGTGGTGAATAAAAGATTTTATGGGTAGCTGCATTAATCAAAAGTCCCACCCCTACTTAATTTTGGTATCTGTACACTTTAGCATCTCTAAGGTTTGTATAGACAGGAAAGACTCGTGATTGGATTCCCAGGAGAGCACCCTGTGACTTTTTCCAGGGGAGCATGCCAACAACCCGATTACCATTACCACAGATCAGGCTCCATGCTCTATCACTCTGCTAAGTTCATTAACAATACTGTAGACTAAGCTCTCCTATGAGGTAATGAATCCACTGTGCTTCTGGGTGGCAAAAGATGTATCAAGCTATATAAGAGGAAATAATATTGCTTTCTCTCACATGTCATCTCGAACTACAACAATGGAGATGCAATTCAGAGGTTAATTAATGTCCTTTACACCACATTGGGTTAGGTGAGGATTTTATTCAAGAAGCAAAGTATATTCTAGATAAATAAAATGTTCAAGACTATATTGTGAGTTTGGGGGTATTACTATTCTTCAGGTTTTAAAGTGTATGAAAGGCTTAATGCCTTCTGAGCATACAGCAATGGGCTCATTCTCTCTACAAACTAAATAATTAAAAGTAAGGAAAGACATGATACTGGAAATTGTGGGGAATTTGGGTATAGCCATTATATAATATCAAGAAAGTTAGGGGCCCTTCTTGGGTTCTAAGTGTTATGGATGTGTTAATTTAAGAAATAACTCATGGAAGTGCAAGGAGAACTTATTAGAGATGAAAGGAAAAGCCTGTAAATCTTACAGCTTCTCAGAGTAAAAGAATGGAGAAGAGAAGGTAGGACAAGGAAACATTCTTTCTCAAATCAAACAAGTAAGCAAGAAAGCAAATAAACAACCATGGAGGTCAGCCACATTATTGGGGAATTGATTTAGAAACAAGAAAGAAAGCCTAACATGTTAGGGAATTTTTTAAAATCCAGGGTAAGCAAACTGTCCATCTTGCAACTGCCTTGGGGGAAAGGGATGGAAAAAAGAAGGGAGAAACCCTGTTTGAAAATCACCCTGAAGCAGGGTCTGTCACATGCAACAAATAGCCAGGGTTGGGGAGCAGAGTGTGAGAGAGAGTGAGGAAGCAAGACAGTGCTAGTGATCTCAAGGACACACTTATGCTCTTTCCAGCATCTGAAGGGACATGGTTAGGATTCAGGAAAGCTGTCAGATGCAGCCAAGCCTCAAGGCAGCTCCCATAGACTGTGCAAGTGGGAGGGGATCCTAGGAAGGAAAAGTACATTGTCTTAAGGCTAACCCACCTTTTTAAGGTTGACACCTCCACCTGCTCCACTTCCCCTTCCCCATCCCCATACAGTCTTATCATTGAACTCTTGCCCCCTCAAGGGAGGCAACAAGGGCATGGCTCTACCTATAGATAGACTTCATCTTTACTGTAATTGGCTTTGTTTGGAATATGGATTTGAAAGCACCTCCACCCATTCAAGGACAGCGCATGCAGGGCACAGAGATGAAGAGAAGAGGCAGGTTAATTTCTGATTCATCTCTGTACACTGATTAGGGCTAACTCTGAAGAATTCATCTCATATCCCTCTTCCTCCATGTTCCCTGAGTCATAAATTCAGGAGTTGAGATGCATTAGTATTGATTAGGGCTGGACT
Organism: Mus caroli; assembly: GCF_978045245.1. Classification (NCBI taxonomy): domain Eukaryota; kingdom Metazoa; phylum Chordata; class Mammalia; order Rodentia; family Muridae; genus Mus; species Mus caroli. Next base: position 5,138,809 of record NW_028227263.1, read on the forward strand.
ACCTACAATCCATTGACATCTACATTGTGTCCACTTGGGGTTTTCTGTGATGGTCTCCACTTACTGTAAAAGGAGAAGCCTCTTTGATGGAGGCGTGATAGCTACACTTATCTGTTGGTATAAGATTTTGAATATAGTAGAGAATTAGCAAGGTGGCAGTAGTACAGTCTTTTCTTAGATCCATAGTCTTTTTTTTAATTTTTAATAATTTTTATTACATATTTTCCTCAATTACACTTCCAATGCTATCACAAAAGTCCCCCATACCGTCCCCCTCACTTCCCTACACACCCATTCCCATTTTTTTGGCCCTGACATTCCCCTGTAGTGGAGCATATAAAGTTTGCATGTCCAATGGGCCTCTCTTTCCAGTGATGGCCGACTAGGCCATCTTTTGATACATATGCAGCTAGATCAAGAGCTCCAGGGTACTGGTTAGTTCATAATGTTGTTCCACCTATAGGGTTGCAGATCCCTTTATCTCCTTGGGTACTTTCTCTAGATCCTCTATTGGGAGCCCTGTAATCCATCCAATAGCTGACTGTGAGCATCCACTTCTGTGTTTGCTAGGCCCCTACATAGTCTCACAAGAGACAGCTATATCAGGGTCCTTTCAGCAAAATCTTGCTAGTGTATACAATGGTGTCAGCGTTTGGAAGCTGATTATGGGGTGGATCCCTGGATATGGCAGTCTCTAGATGGTCCATCCTTTCATCACAGCTCCAAACTTTGTCTCTGTAACTCCTTCCATGTGTGTTTTGTTCCCAATTATAAGAAGGAGCACATTGTCCACACTTTGGTCTTCGTTCTACTTGAATTTAATGCGTTTAGCAAATTTTATCTTATATCTTGGGTATCCTAAGTTTTGGGCTAATATCCACTTATCAGTGAGTACATATTGTGTGAGTTCCTTTGTGATTGTGTTACCTCACTCAGGATGATGCCCTCCAGGTCCATCCATTTGGCTATGAATTTCATAAATTCATTCTTTTTAATAGCTGAGTGGTACTCCATTGTGTAAATGTACCACATTTTCTGTATCCATTCCTCTGTTGAGGGGCATCTGGGTTCTTTCCAGCATCTGGCTATTATAAATAAGGCTGCTATGAACATAGTGGAGCATGTGTCCTTCTTACCGGTTGGGACATCTTCTGGATATATGCCCAGGAGAGGTATTGCTGGATCCTCCCGTAGGACTATGTCCAATTTTCTAAAGAACCGCCAGATTGATTTCCAGAGTGGTTGTACCAGCTTGCAATCCCACCAACAATGGAGGAGTGTTCCTCTTTCTCCACATCCTCGCCAGCATCTGCTGTCACCTGAATTTTTGGTCTTAGCCATTCTGACTGGTGTGAGGTGGAATCTCAGGGTTGTTTTGATTTGCATTTCCCTGATGATTAAGGATGTTGAACATTTTTTCAGGTGCTTCTCTGCCATTCGGTATTCCTCAGGTGAGAATTCTTTGTTCAGTTCTGAGCCCCATTTTTAATGGGGTTATTTGATTTTCTGGAGTCCACCTTCTCGAGTTCTTTATATATATATATTGGATATTAGTCCCCTATCTGATTTAGGATTTGTAAAGATCCTTTATCAATCTGTTGGTGGCCTTTTTGTCTATGAGGACCCATTTGTCGATTCTCGATCTTACAGCACAAGCCATTGCTGTTCTACTCAGGAATTTTTCCCTTGTGCCCATATCTTCGAGGCTTTTCCCCACTTTCTCCTCTATAAGTTTCACTGTCTCTGGTTTTATGTGGAATTCCTTGATCCACTTAGATTTGACCTTAGTACAAGGAGTTTAGGAATGGATCGATTCGCATTCTTCTACATGGTAACAACCAGTTGTGCCAGCACCATTTGTTGAAAATGCTGTCTTTCTTCTACTCGATGGTTTTAGCTCCCATGCAAGGATGGTTCAATATATGAAAATCCATCAATGTAATCCATTATATAAACAAACTCAAAGACAAAAACCACATGATCATCTTGTTAGATGCTGAATCCATTGATATTAAGAGATATTAAGGAAAAGTAATTGTTGCTTCCTTTTATTTTTGTTGTTAGAGTTGGCATTCTGTTCTTGTGGCTGTCTTCTTTTTGATTTGTTGAGGGATTACTTTCTTGCTTTTCCTAGGGCATGATTTCCGTCCTTGTATTGGTTTTTTTCTGTTATTATCCTTTGAAGGGCTGGATTCGTGGTAATATAATGTGTGAATTTGCTTTTCTCGTGGAGAACTTTGGTTGCTCCATCTATGGTAATTGAGAGTTTGACCGGGTATAGTAGCCTGGGCTGGCATTTGTGTTCTCTCAGTGTCTGTATAACATCTGTCCAGTCTCTTCTGGCTTTCATAGTCTCTGGTGAAAAGTCTGGTGTAATTCTGATAGGCCTGCCTTTATATGTTACTTGACCTTTCTCCCTTACTGCTTTTAATATTCTATTCTATCTTTATTTAGTGCATTTGTTGTTCTGATTATTATGTGTCGTGAGGAATTCCTTTTCTGGTCCAGTCTATTTGGAGTTCTGTAGGCTTCTTGTATGTTCATGAGCATCTGTTTGTTTAGGTTTGGGAAGTTTTCTATAATTCTGTTGAAGATATTTGCTTGCCCTTTAAGTTGAAAATCTTCATTCTCATCAATTCCTATTATTCTTAGGTTTGGTCTTCTCATTGTGTCCTGTGTTTCCTGGATGCTTTGAGTTAGGATCCTTTTGCGTTTTGTATATTCTTTGATTGTTGTGCCGATGTTCTCTATGGAATCTTCTGCACCTGAGACCTGAGATTCTTACAGAGAGAGGGGGGAGGGGGAGGGGTAGGGGGAGGGGGAGGAGGAAGGGGAGGGCGAGGGGGAGAGTGACAGGGACAGAAGAGGGAGAGAAACATTAGCCTTGGTGTGGACTTTTTAAAACCTCTAAGTCCATACCTTCTTACTCTTCTTAAATAGTGCCACTTTCTGATGAGTAAGCATTCAAATATATGAGCCTACCATGGCCATTCTTATTCAAACCACCATGCCAGGCATGATTGATATGTGGTCTGGCTAAAGTCTTAATGCCTATGAGCTAGTATTCATGGTATTAGAAGATAGAGTGTACATTACCAAAGGAGAAAGGTCAACACAAGCCTAGCTAGAAACACTTTGGTCTACAAGAGTGATTTGCCTGCAAAAGGGGTAGTGGCATAAAGCTTGTGGTAGTCACCAGCCAATACCAGCTTTAAAGCCTACTCCATGAGATGAAACCGTTACTCAATGCTGCTTGGGTGGCTACAAACATGACACTGGATAGGCAGGGACCAAGAAGAAAATAACATACACTATTTTACTAAAGGAACTTAGCTATAAATGACTCCTAACAATGTTGTACTATACTCAGGTCAGTGCCTTGCTTGGCCATCATCAGAAAAGCTTCCTCCTTTAGCAGAAGGGACAGAGATCCCTATACAGAGAGAGAGAATCCTTGGAACACTCATCACTTAAAAGAATTTCTCCATCAAGTTCCTGTCAAAAGAGCTCAGGAAATCTGTGGGAAAGGAGGGGACAAGAGTGTATGAGCCAGAGGGTATGGAGGCCATCAAAGCATCAAGGTCTTCTACATGCAACAGGGCTGCACACATACACACTCACAGAGACAGAGGCAGCATGCACAGGGCCTACATGGGTCTGCATCTGATGTAGTCTTAGAGCAGAAAGGAGAGGTGGACAGAAGCCACATCCTAACACAAATGCTGTGTACAATTGATGGACACTATCAAATGAAAAAAAAATTTTTTTTCAAGGGACTCTTACCAGGGGCACAAACCAAAATGATGGATCCTATGGTCAGAGGTATATGCCCAACAGGAAGTGAACTGGTGTTCAATAGTGAAGTTCACCAGAAAAGGCCCTTTGGAAACCAAGGATGAAGCTCGACCTCAGGAGCAGTTCCTCAGGGCTGCTAGCCCTGGCTATTCCATTATTATATTGAGCTTGTTTGTTGGATGGCATTGGGAACAGAGCCAGAACAGCATAGCCACCCACACCCATCTCCCTGAACCCACTCTGGGCACTGAGGGATAGAGTAATGGATGTGGTGTATTGGGTGTTATGAAGTCCAGTGAATGTGGGTTCAGGACTGTATTGTTTATTAAAATATTCTTCTCTGAAAATAGGTAAAATTCAGGAACCTGAAATGTCTTTCCATGCTACATTTAAAAGCTAGATGAGAGCAGCCTGACTACACTGTGTGCCCTTTGTGTGGCACTCCCAATTGGAAGATCCTGCCCCCTGTCAGCATTAGGTTAGCCTTAGCTTCTGATTCATAAATCACACTCAGGGACTTAACCGTTACTATACTCCAACTTGCAGTCTTGAGTGGGAAGTGACAAGAGCCCAGTACACACATAGTCTAGATGGCCTCAACCTTAGTAACCACAGTTTCCTCTCTTATCAACAGGAGGCCGCTTTCTCAGCATTTGAGTTCAGTGGTATGTACAGGAATGTGGAGGAGAGGTTACTTACAGGAGCCGTATCACCAAAGTCACCATAGGTTGGGTGACAGATCTCTGTTGTTTTGATAAAATACCATGACAAAGGGAGTTCATAACAGAGTCTCTTTGGATTGACAGTTCCAGAAGGGTAAGACTCCATGTATCCTTGATGCATAACAGCAAGGAGCAGTCATGGTGGCTGGACCAGAAAGCTGAGAGATTACATCATCAACCATGACAACAAAGCAAAGAGAGGAGACTGGAGGCATGGCAAGCCTATACATCACCAGAGCTGGCCTTCAGTGATATTCTCCCACTAGCAAGCCACACATCCTGAACCTCCCCAAACTGTGGCATCATCAGCCAACTTCAAATACCTGAGCTTATGGGACTTATTTGTTCTTCGAATCAGCACCATTTCTGCCCCGCCTGATCCCCATGCCAGGAAAGACCTGCTTCCTCTAGGTTCCAAGGTTGCAATTGACACTACTAGTCTTTATGTGGCTCCCTTGAAGTGGCATTTGGGATTTTGTTTCCCAGAAAGCTCTACTAGAACCTGTTGGCCTCAGTGATACAGATGAAGAAGGGAGGGTTAGTTTTATTTTGATATAAGATGGATGCACTTGTTGGACACTCAGGTCAGTGAGGAAAAGATAGTAAGGCTAGCACACTTCACAGATGGGAAGCTGTAACAGGAATGAAGTATTTAGAGTAAATGATTGTGTGAGCCAAACACACATTGCACAGAAGCTACTGATTTTGTAACACGTTTACTCCTGTGATGTTTATGTTAAGGTTTTCCTTAGCTTCAACAAATAGAAACTTATGGATAAATCAGGTACCATGGGGCAGAACAATGATCCCAGGACTTGAACTTCAGTGTAAAACTGCGTTTCGGAAAAAGGAAGTCAAACATAAAAACAAGCCCACAACTACAATCACAGAGAGCATCTGGGGCTGAGTGGAGGCTAGACTCAGAGGGAGAAGGAAGGCTTCCCTTGATAGGGATCCTGTGGAAGGAAGCCCAGGATTTGTTCCATGTGGGACAACCAACCCACCAAATGAAAGGCATTCAGGTTGGCAAGCTATTGGAGTGGCACACTGTAAGCCTAGCCCATGTAACCTGGGATCTTTATAGGTGTGTGAAACTATTGACATATTTTTATTCCCAGATCATAACTAAATATGAACCCAGAAGTTCGTTATGTCCACACTGCTGGAAGAGTCAGCACCATTACAAATGGAACAAGTTGGGACTAGAACCTGGCATTAAACAGCCCCATGTGCATCAGCCCCTAGGCAGCTCCAGGACATCAACTAGTGGAGCTCCTGTAACCATAAACAATGGGATGAGCCAAAACCTGGCCATCCCATTCTACTGAACAAGGAGAGCCCAAGGTCATCTTCAAATTGTTCTGATTTAATTTTCATGAGAAGGCAGCCACTGAGATATTCTAAGTACTGTTCTCTTTAGAGGTAGCCCAGACAACCCTACCTAACTCCATGGTGGATGTGTATACGTCCATTGCCCAGAGGATGACAAACATGGGCTCCTACCTTACTAAATGCAATGTCAGTCCTTTTAATGCAGTAGGTGTCTTATGGATAACATGTTGCTGTGTGTTCTGCAGGGACTCATCTAATGTCATCAGAGTTGCTTTCATAGAGCCTCCATGACTAGCTCCCCCTACCTTTCCTATTCTGAGCCCTCTTTCCTAATTAGGGTTAGGTTGGGAATAGTTTCATAGCTGCTTCCTAAATAAAAATGAAAATGTAGCTCACTGTGCTTTCTTGAGGAATCAAAGCCTCCTGTACTCAGTGCTGTTATTCCTGGCATGGAGTTGGAGAGCTTGCTTCAAGGTGACAGGGGACAGGCCAGATGCAGGGTTGTACACCTCATTTAAGTTCTTGTCTCTAGAGCTCCTCCTTGCTTATTAGCCTTGAGCAAATAATGACCATCATTGAATGTGGCAATTAGAGCAGCCAAAGCACCCCATGATATTTTAACAGATAGAAGACAGAGTCCTCACAGGTCTGTGGGCACTTGTTAGGCCCATGGCAACACTACTACATCTCATTGCTGGGCTATCTGGGTACCCTGTTCTGTGGATGACTGCTGCTTCAGGGAAGTAAGGGCCACATGACCTACAGTTTTCCATGAGCTAGTTAGCCCCAGTTTTGAGGCTTATATGCTATAAATATCGTGACTTAGTTTGGACTATGCATTATTCTTAAGTCAGTATTATAGACTTAAATTACTTATTAATTTTATAACTCAGATTAGTCTCTTTATGGCAAATTGACTAGAAAAGTCAACTGTCACTGAAGCTCTTATCTCATTTAATGTGCTCTAGAAATAGTCCAAATCTTGAGTTGTGCTGTAAGTATTGTGTTTGTTGTGCTGTTAAGTGGGAGACATTTTAGGCGAGATTGAGAATGTGTATATTGATGGAGTTCAAGGACTTTGGAGGATCTGGAATTTAAGTTAGGCAGTGGTCATTTACTTTGTGAAGTTTGGATTATTATAGCTCCTTTAGTTTTTGCAATGACTGATTCTGAATGGGTTACTTTCTGCACTGTTCTGTGACTGCAAGAGATGGTTCACCCCTGTTGTGTGTGTTCTGGCTATATAGGGAAGCCAATCTGCTGCTAAGGGCTCATGCCATAGACTACGGTGAAGCTCAAGTCCTGTACATTCATGCTCAACCTCACATCCACAGTCCTCACACAATCTCGCCTCATGGAAAATTTGAAAACTTCAGTGAAATGTTCTTCCAGTTAGGGTCAACCTCAAGTGTGATCTACCACAATGACTATGCACTTGCCAGGTAATGCATGAGAGTGGTCTACACTTTCTGTCCCTAGACCATGATGACCTAGCTGATCAGAGTTGGTTTATTGATAGGACCATGTCACATGGAGATAATGCAATGATGTAATGATAATGTGAGATGAAGGAAACCCATAGACTATGCTGAGGGACAGTTTGTTAACAAGAAATACATCCTTCTACAGGGATCAAGGAAATATGATGATCAGCCAAGCTGTCTTGCCGGCCTCCCCAGGGTTGAAATCACCAAGGGGTCAGTGTCCTAGAATTGTGCACATGATATCAGGCATCTGGTTCCTCCATGACTTATGGCTTGGCAACTGTGGCCCATAGAGTCTCCTGTTTACCTCACTGTTGGTAATTGCTCTCTGAGGACCACTCCCAAGAAATTTCAGAGTCCACCGAAGCGGCTAGTCTACATAAGGTCAAAAGTACAAAAACAAGACACAGGGCTATTTGTGGATACAATGTATGAATTCTTCCTAACACATAGACCTTATGCATTTAGACTGACTTCTGTCATGTGAGTTGTTCCTCTATTCATTTCTTCCATTTGGGGACCCACCTTCTACTCTTTCTCTCTCTCTCTTTCTTTCTTTCTTTCTTTCTTTCTTTCTTTCTTTCTTTCTTTCTTTCTTTCTTCCTTCCTTCCTTCCTTCCTTCCTTCCTTTCTTTCTTTCTTTCTTTCTTTCTTCCTTTTTTCTTCCTTCCTTCCTTCCTTCCTTTCTTTCTTTCTTCCTTTTTTTCTTCCTTCCTTCCTTCCTTCCTTCCTTCCTTCCTTCCTTCCTTCCTTCCTTCCTTTCTTCCTGCCTTCCTGTCTTCCTGCCTACTTGCATTTCTGCCTTTCTTTCTTTCCTTGTTTTTGTCTTCTTAAAGGATGGGATGATTATCAGAAGAGATTTGGTTTTGCTCTGATCAATTTTAGTGTATAAAAATATAAAAAACCAACTCTTACCAGAATCAACTTGCTTCATAGTTGCAGTTTGAAACTTTAAATGCATGACTCTATAAGTCTGCTCTGTGACCTATGTGACCAGTTGATCAGTGTGAAAAGAAATCTTGCCCTGTGGCTTGGCTCTGAGGCAGAGCTGGATCTCTACAGAAGCCTGATTCTTTTCTGTGAGTCTGGTATAGAGTTCAGCGCTCAGAAACTCCTGTGACCTGAGGAGTTACAAGCACATAGGTACTGGGATTGAGACATAATCAGAGGGGGCTTGGGGGTTCATTTGAGTAGCCCTATATTCTATAAGATACCTTGGGTATCAATAGGGAATACCCTTGGCTTGGTGGGCACAAGTACGGGTCCTGGGGGTTCTATGGGTATCTTAGCTCTTCAGTGGGAGGGGATGGGGTTATCAAAATCTCAGGCAGTGTTCTCAAGTTCACCCTGTAGGTGAAAGGCCTTGATCTGTGCACTCACAAGGGGGGAGTATCTTCCTTGTTCACCACATATCCTGTTTAAGTTCTTTGTTTTCTTGTAGCCAACATCCCACTGATGGAGTCTCAAGGATGGGTTTGGGCATGTTCACTCCCATCACACAGTAGAAAGGGGCAGAGCTCTTTCTCTGCATTCTGATCAGTCCTCACCCTTCTCTACCTGAGAGGCCCATACACTTGGAGAGTCTTGGATGACTAGAGATATATGTGTATGGCTTAAGGGGAAGACAGATGTGAAGCTGGCAGTGTGATAGCCTAGATATATGGCGGGATTGAAGCTGGATCTATGGCATAGCATGGTCAGACACCTTCTCTGGAAGGCACAAGCCTCCACCAGTGCAAGGGAGCTGTTGTCCTCACTGAGTTTATCATTCACAAGGGAGTGACTTAGGTTGGCAATGGAGAAATAGAAAGTGTGGTGTGCAGAAAAGAGGTGCTATGCTATAACTGCTCCATGTTCTAAACCACTCCAGATCCCAATCAAGCTCTCTCCCAAACTGTTTTTCTACCTGCCTCTGAGAAGGCAGCTCACCCCTTGATAAGTCTGGTCCTTTCTGGATCCAAAAAGTCAATGCTGTGGAACAGACTGCCCTTTGGTATGCCTTAGTTGCCTGGCATACATAGAAAGAGGAGCTCCAGTTCTCAGGTATCATAGGACATGATCTATGTTAAAGCAAACAGAAGCTCTAGAAGGATATTGCCCATCACAGGGAGGGGCTCTTTCTGTTCTGGGTCTACTGTGTACAGAGTGGAGAGTTCATGTTCACACTGTCACACTGTGTTGATAGATGATGTTATCATTTCTACAGAAACAGAGCCATGAGAAGCACTCCTGAACCCACTGTGAAATGATGGCTGCCCCACACCCTGTGTCTCCTTCACCATCCTCAGCTGTGTCACAGTAAATCCCAGAACTCACTCTCAAATGGCAATAAACAATTCCACAACTGTGGTGGAGTTTCTCCTGCAGGGACTCTCTGAGGACCCTGGGCTCCAGGCTCTCTTCTTGGCCTTTTTCTTGCTTCTTTACATCATGGCTCTTGCAGGAAACACCCTCATCATCATAGCCATCAGCCTTAACCCAAGGCTTCACACACCCATGTATTTCTTCCTTGCAAACCTGGCCCTGTTGGACATCGTCTGTACATCCACTGTTCTTCCCAAGCTGCTGGAGGGTTTGGTGGGTAAGAGCAGCCACATTTCTTACATGGGATGCATGACCCAAGTCTTCTTCCTCATCGGGGTTCTGGGGGCTGAGTTGCTGCTGCTCACTGCCATGGCCTATGACCGCTATGTAGCCATCTGCCGCCCACTGCACTATAACACGCTGATGAGCTGGTCCATCTGTGTCCTTCTCGCAGGTTTTGTGTGGGTGATTGGCATAGCCAACACATCTGTGCATGTTGGCCTGCTGGTTCGACTCAATTTCTGTGGCCCCAACCAAATTCGTCACTTCTTATGTGAAGTCCCAACACTGCTGCTTCTGTCTTGCAGCCCAACCACCCTCAACAACATCATGCTTGTCATCGCAGATGCTTATTTTGGTGTGGTCAACTTTCTGTTGACTATGATATCCTACAGCTTCATCATTTCCAGCATCCTGCGCATCCGCTCAGCTGAGGGCAAGAAGCGTGCCTTCTCCACCTGCTCTGCCCACCTGGTAGTGGTCACCCTGTACTACTCCACTATCATCTACACCTATCTGCAGCCTGGCTCTGGATCCTCTTTCCAGAATAGCAAGGTTGTAACCTTACTGTACACAGCAGTTAGCCCTACCTTGAATCCCATCATTTATTCTCTGAGGAACAGGGATGTCAAGGTAGCCCTCAAAAGGTTATTTCCCTGTTTTCATTGAGGAGCCAGAAGTCACCGAATGTGACTTGATCGAGCTGTTGTTGAACTATATGGGATGTGTCACCAAAAATCTGATGTCCTGTCAGAGTACAGATAGGTAATTTATATTGTAGATGTACATCTGTGCCCTCCTTGGAGGAGCCACTGGCCATTTTCTTTTGGAAGTGTGGACATCCAGGTGTGAGGCAGGCTGTGTGTTTATATCTAGGGAAGCTATCTCTTATGTAGAGCTTTTTGGTATCATGTATTTGAGAAAATCACCCAAACACCGATATTGGACTAAGTCCTCTTAGGTTGGACTTTAGAACTGTGTCTGGTGGCACCATGGTCCTTACACCTTAGAGAGGAGAGAGAGAACAAGGAACGTTCTTTTCATATCAGCAATACCCAGGAAGGTGTGGCTTGACTCCTCTGTTCTTTTTCTGCCGGAACTCTTTGCTATCATATCTTGGTTTGGGCAGAAATTTCTGCAGACTGAAGAGATGTTCAATCTCCTTCTCGCCTCGGGATGTCACTGTCCATAGCATCCTCCTATACTCTCTTCCCTCCTCCACAGTTTCCTCCAGGCTATAATAAACACTGTGTTCTTTGATGCTATTGCTAGCAACCTCCCAATGTTCAGCTGCCCCTGTGATTCCTCACCTCTGGATCTATATGTGTACATTCTTTTTGAAGACAATGATTTCTTTGCTCATCACTTGTTCCAAGACACTTGTTAGAGTCTATATTGTTTCCTGCCATGTCATGAATATTTTCTCTCCTCAATGGCACACTCATGATCCTGGGAAGCCTCTGTGAATGGCTCAACATCCTCCACTCAAAATAGAAGCACACTCATGCACTACTGCACTTGTCAATGCCAATGTGCTCATGTTCATCATACATCAGTCAGGGTATAGGATCCAGCTCATTTGTTTTTATACCAAGGTGTCTCTTAGAAGTCAACACAGGTTATCAGGCTTAGCAGCAAGCACTTTTACCCACTGAATCATCTTATTGTCATGCACATTTGATCTTGAGTTGTGTTTTCTACACTGTATCCAGGGTATTAATGTCCACTGTGCTTTACTGAAAGCGTTCAAGCAAAGTCACGAAATAGCCAGACACTTATAATCTTTTCCCCACAGCTCTGCTGTTGAGTTCTTGCTCTATATTCACTTCCTAATTTATTTGTTCAGGTGCCCTTGTATTTGCTCATTTCAAAACATGCTGCAATTCTTTACTCACTCCTCCTTAAACAGTTTCATGTGCATATGAGAGAGAATAATTTGTTCATAGGTTTTTCTTGCCTGGGGCCCCTAAGGAAATATTTCAGACAGTGAAATGGGCAAGTCAGGCCATCATATACTGAGTTTTGGCAAATACACACAGCTATGTAATGCAAGTCTCCTCAGAGAATGGAGATGGTAGCCTTTAATGTAGGATATTTTAGCCAGGTTTGATCTACCCGTTGGGCCTGAGGTCATCAGTGCCCTTTCTGGTGGTCATTTCTGTCCTGACATTTCAGCTGCAGGTCAGTTTTGTGTGTTATACAACTTTGTACACATGACATCATGCAAAACATATTCTGACCTGCGTGCTCTTTCATAGCTTTTGGATTTTTATTTTTTTAATATTATTTATAAGTATGAATGTTTTGACTAGATGATTTTATGTGTACCACAAGCATGCCTGGTGGCCTTGGAGGTCAGATGAGGGTGTTAGAGTCCCTGGAATGAAGTGACAGATGGCTGTATGTCAATATGTGGATGGGCAAATAGAGCCCAGGTCATCTGCATAGCAGTAAGTGTTCTTAACTGATGAGCCATCTTTCCAGTCATACAACAATATTGAAAATACACTCCTGTTCTCTTATGTAACCAATGCTATGTTCTTTTCCATTTTTTTTTTTTGAGTACTAGGATAACACACTTTATTACTCAAATAGGCTATAACACACTTTATTACTCAACTCCCATAAACAATCATACAAGTAATCTTCCATTCCTTTTTTTCTCTGCAGTAAGTGACTGTGAATGGCTTCTCAGGGACTCTGGGTGAGTGGAGGCTGAGTTTTGTAACAAAGTTTTCACTGGGACTTTACCCTTCATACTCTGAGCAATGGTAAATGGGATTTCTATTGACTTTTACTCTCACCTACATTCACTGAAAGAAAAGGACTCAGGATTGAAGCCTAGTCATCCCAGACTCCTGCTCAGCTCCTGAGAGGCTCCCTGCTGCTCTGGGAGTAACACTGGCATTGTGGTTGTAAGCAGTAGTTGATGTAGTTTGTAGGGCTGCACTTTTGTTACTTAGTGCAGAGATGCAGCCCTACAAATTATGTCAACTACTGCTTCACACATTGTTCTGCCCCTGTGGTCCTTAACACCCCTAGTGATTTCCTTTTTTTGATGTGTTACTTAGGAAGGTATTACTTAATTTCTAAATATTTAGGCATTTCCCAATTGGCACTGTTGGTGTAGCTTCCTTAGATTCTGTTACTCCTGGAGAATCCTGCACCTTTCAGTTCTTGAAAAACAGAGGCATTCCCCAAGGAAATGAAGCATTCCAGCTGTGTTACCTAGACATCAGCAAAGCATATAGAAGATCCACAGGACAATTACTCTGAGACATTAACATTGCATACTCTGTATAGGTTTCAAAAAGTGTATATTGGCAACTACAATTGTATTCTCCCTGGGCAATTGGCATTGTATTCTGTTTCTGATAGAGGTATCCAAAATCTGATTGTTTGTAGTGAACTTGTCTTATCCTCCATCTTGGTCAGACCCCTCCATCTGGTCTAGTTTTCATTTCTCACTGACTGTACACACACACACACATACACACACACATATGTTCTGAGGGTCCTCAAAAGACCCTGTGCCCTGTCATCATTGTGTTGATGCTCATGAATAATGGAGGTCACAGTTTCTACTTTGCTCTGATGTCCTTCTTGTTCTGTTCATTACTGAAAGGACTGAGATACTCCACTGTAATAAACCACTTCACTTTGCCTTGTACTTATATCACTTTCTTTTCCTGTGCCTAATAGTTCTGTTTCTAGGGGTAGAAGTGTTTTGGGGTTCTTCTGTCACACTGACTGTTTCTAACTCCATGTTAACCCTTTGTCAATAAATAATTTCCTTTATTCATGCTATTAACTTCTGCTCTGGGATTAAGACTATCTGATATTAAAATGCGTAGCTGGTACAGCTGTCATGCAACTGTTGGTATGATATATTTTTTCATTATTTTATTTTCTGACTATTTAAATTAATTTTTAAATTTATTTACATCACAAATATTGCCCCTGCTCCAAAATCCTTCACCTTATCTCTCCTCTTCCTCCCCTCTGAGAGGATGCCCCTCCTGGGCATCCACCTTCTCTAGGGCATCAAGTCACTACAGGTTTAGGCAAGTACTCTTTCATTGGGGCCCAACAGGGCAGTCACTTCTCGGATACATATATGCCAGGGGCCTTGGATCAGCCCACATATACTCTTTGCTTGGTGGCTTAGTCTCTGGGAGATCCTAGTTGAAACCTTTGGTCTTTCTATGGCTTTGCCATCCCCTTCAGTTCTTTTACTCTTTCCCCCAAGTCTTCCACAGGGGTCCTCAACCTCAGTCCAATGCTTGGCTGTGCATCTGTCTCAGTCTGCTGCTGGTAGAGCCTCTCAGAGGACAGCTATGCTAGGCTGCTAGCACAAACTACCATCAGTAATAGTGCCAGGGTTTTGTCCCCACCCATGGGATAAATCCCAAGTTGGGCAGGACACCGGTCAGCCATTCTTTCAGTCTCTGCTCTATTTTTGTCCCTGCTTTTCTTTTAGACGGGAACAATTTGGATAACAAATTTTGACTGTGAGTTGGTGATCCTTTTCCTCTACTGGGGGCTTTTCTAACTGCTGGAGTGGACCCTTCAGGCCTCATCGCTCCAGTGTTGGGCATTTCAGAAACGGTCACCACATTGAGTTCTGGGTACTTCTCACATCCCAGGTCTCTGGGACTTTCTGCAGATTCCTGAGCGCCCCACCCTCAACAACTGCATATTTCCTTTTATTCTCCTGGCCCTCATGGCTTCTTTCATATCTTGCCCCATATGTGAGCCTGCCCCCTTTTTCTTCCACCTTCCCTCTCCGACTCTGCCTCCTCCTTCCATCCCACCCTCCCTCCCTTCTGTCCCTCTTTTCCTCCCTCCTTCCTTTTCTCCCTCAGCTTCCCATGATTGTTTTATTCTCCCTTTTAAGTGGGATTTAAGCATCCTCTCTTGGGCCATTCAGTTTGTCATACTTCTTATGGTCTGTAGGTTATATTCTAGGTGTTCTGTACACTTTAGCTAATATTCAATTATCACTGAGAACTTACCATGTATATTTCCTTGGGCCTGGGTTACCTCACTCAAGATGATATTTTCTAGTTCCATGTATTTGCCTAAAAAACTTCATGATGTCCTTGTTTTTAATAGCTGAATAGTATTCCATTGTGTAGATACACCATATATTCTGTATACATTCTTCAGTTGAAAAACATCTGAGTTGTTTTCAGCTTTTGGCTATTATAAATAAGGCTGCTGTGAACATACTGGAGTTTCTATCCTCTTAAAGGCTGCATCCTTCCTCCTATTCTTCCAAAGAATTCCCGAGCTCCATCCATTGTTCCATTGTGGGTGTCTGCTTCTGTGTAAGTTAGTTGTTGGGATAGGCCTCTCAGAGGACAGCCTTGTTAGAGTCCTGTCTGCAAGTATAACAGAGTGTCATCAATAGTAGCAGGGATTGGTGCTTGAACATGGGATGGGTTTCAAGTTGGGTTGGTTGTTGGTTGCCCATTCACTTAATCTCTTTTCAAATCCCAATCTCTGTATTTCTTGTAAACAGTATAAATTTCCCGGCAAAAGTTTGTGGGTGGGATGGTGTCACCATTACTTCACTGGGGTTCCTACCTAGCCACAGGTGGCATCCTCCAGGCTCTATATACCCAATGCTGTGAGTGACAGCTAAAGAAACCCCCATTGATTCCTTGATGCCTCCCCTAACTGTGGTCTCTGTTTCTTCAGGGAGATGTACTCTACCTCCTACTCTGTTGGTTATGGATTTTCATTCATTCTCATGGCCATCTTGCCATCCTCTCTGCTCCTCTCTGCACCTGACCCTGAATCACACTCCCATTTCCTTTCAGTCCCCTCTCCCATCCAGTTCTCTCCCTCTGTCTGCCTTCCAGAACTATCCCATTTGCCCTTCCAAGTGAGGTTGAAAAAATCTGTGCTTTTGCCCTTCAGCTTGTCCAGTCTTTTTGGGTCTGTGGAGAACAGCATGGGCATCCTGTATTTGATGGCTAATAGCCACTCATAAGTCAATACATACTATGCATGTCCTATTGGAACTGGGTTACATTACTGAAGATGACATTCTCAAGGTCCATCGATTTGCCTTCAGAACTTATGATGTCTTTGCTTTTCATAGCTGAAGAGTATTCCATTGTGTAAATTTTCCACATTTTCTTTATCCAATTTTCAGTTGAGGGACATCTAGATTGTTCCTAGTTTCTGGCTATTATGAATAAAACAGCTATAAACATAGTTAAGCAAGTGTCTTTGGGATGGTGAAGGATCTTTTGAGTACATGCCCAGGAGGGATAAGGCTGGGTCAGGAGGTAGAACTATTCCCAATTTTCTGAGAAAACACCAAATTGATTAACAAAGTGTTTGTACAAATTTGCATTCCTACCATGTCCTAGTTAAGGTTTTACTGTTGTGAACAAACACCATGACAAAGGGCAACTCTTATAAATGACATTATATTGGTGCTGGCATATGTGTTGAGATGTTCATTCCATAATTATCAAGGCAGGAAGCATGGAAGCAGTCAAGCAGGCATGGTGCAGACCACATACTCAGGAAATTGTAATTTAATTATCAGCACCTAACATCTCCACATATCCTAATAAGGAAATCTAATTATTTTAAAGCCCAGGACTCTCAGCAAATTAGTAACCTGAGTCAGTTGTTCATCCTTGCTTGGCTCATCTCTAAATGTTCCTATTAGGTCTTGGAACCAATTGTCCTCCAAAATCTTCATAACTGTTTGTTTGTTTGTTTGTTTATAAAATATAATTACTTATCTTTTTTACATTCAAGTCATTAATCCCCCTCTTGGTTAGCCCTCCAATAGTTCCTCATCCCATTCCTCCTTCCCCTGTCTCCAAAAGGATGTCTTCACCCTCCCACCCTGTACCCCCATCACCCTACAGTTCTTTTAATGGGACAATTAATTATGGGTAAGAGGTTTTTTCACCCCATCCCTCCACTTAATGTCCTGTTTTCTCCTGGAGGTAGACACTACAAGTTGCCTCTCCCCCTCCCCAACCCCACTGTTATATATTTGATCTAAGTTTCTTTATATATAATGGATATTAGCCCCTATCTGATTTAGGATTTGTAAAGATACTTTCCCAATCTGTTGGTGGCCTTTTTGTCTTATTGACAGTGTCTTTTCCCTTACAGAAGCTTTACAATTTTATGAGGACCCATTTGTCAATTCTCAATCTTACAGCACAAACCATTGCTGTTCTACTCAGGAATTTTTCCCCTGTGCCCATATCTTTGAGGCTTTTCCCCACTTTCTCCTCTATGAGTTTCACTGTCTCCGGTTTTATGTGGAATTCCTTGATCCACTTAGATTTGACCTTAGTACAAGGAGATAGGAATGGATCAATTCCAATTCTTCTACATGTTAAACACCAGTTGTGCCAGCACCATTTGTTGAAAATGCTGTCTTTTTTCCACTGGATGGTTTTAGCTCCCTTGTCAAAGATCAGGTGACCATAGTTGTGTGGGATCATTTCTGGGTCTTCAGTTCTATTCCATTGGTCTACTTGTCTGTTACTATACCAATACCATGCAAATTTTATCACAATTGCTCTGTAGTACAGCTTTAGGTCAGGCATGGTGATTCCACCAGAAGTTCTTTTATCCTAGAGAATAGTTTTTGCTATCCTAGGTTTTTTGTTATTCCAGATGAATTTGCAGATTGCCCTTTCTAATTCGTTGAAGATTTGAGTTGGAATTTTGATGGGGATTGCATTGAATCTGTAGATTGCTTTTGGCAAGATAGCCATTTTTACTATATTGATCCTGCCAACACATGACCATGGGAGATCATTCCACCTTCGGAGATCTTTTTAATTTCTTTCTTCAGGGACTTGAAATTCTTATCTTACAGGTCTTTCACTTCCTTAGTTAGAGTCATGCCAAGGTATTTTATATTATTTGTGACTATTGAGAAGGGTGTTGTTTCCCTAATTTCTTTCTCAGCCTGTTTGTCCTTTATGTAGAGAAAGGCCATTGACTTGTTTGAGTTAATTTTATATCCAACCACTTCACTGAAGCTGTTTATCAGGCTTAGGAGTTCTCTGGTGCAATTTTTAGGGTCACTTATATATACTATCATATCATCTGCAAAAATTATATTATATTTTGACTTCTTCCTTTACAATTTGTATTCCCTTGATCTTTTGTTTCCAATTGCTCTGGCTAGGACTTCAAGTACAATGTTGAATAGGTAGGGAGAAAGTGAGCAGCCTTGTCTAGTCCCTGATTTTAGTGGGATTGCTTCTAGCTTCTCACCATTTACTTTGATGTTGGATACTGGTTTGCTGTAGATTGCTTTTATCATGTTTAGGTATGGACATTGAATTCCTGATCTTTCCAAGGCTTTTATCATGACTGGGTGTTGGATTTTCTCAAATGCTTTCTCAGCATCTAACTAGATGATCATGTAGTTTTTGTCTTTGAGATTGTTTGTATAATGGATTAGGTTGATGGATTTCTGTATATTAAACCATCCCTGCATCACTGGAATGAAACCTACTTGGTCAGGATTGATGATTGTTTTGATGTGTTCTTGGATTCAGTTAGCGAGAATTTTATTGAGGATCTTTCCATTGACATTCATCAGGGAAATTGGTCTGAAGTTCACTATCTTTATTGGGTCTTTCTGTGGTTTAGGTATCAGAGTAATTGTGGCTTCATAGAATTAATTGGGTAGAGTACCTTCTGCTTCTATTTTGTGGAATAGTTTCTGAAGGACTGGAATTAGATCTTCTTTGAAGGTCTGATAGAGCTCTGCACTAAACCCATCTGGTCCTGGGCTTTTTTTGGTTGGGAAATTATTAATGACTGCTTTTATTTCTTTAGGGGATATAGGAATATTTAGATCGTTAACCTGATCCTGATTTAACTTTAGTACCTGGTATCTGTCTAGAAATTTGTCCATTTCATCAGGGTTTTCCAGTTTTGTTGAGTATAGCCTTTTGTAGTAGGATCTGACAGTGTTTTGTATTTCTGAAGGATCTGTCGTTATATCTCCCTTTTCATTTCTGTTTTTGTTAATTAGGATGCTGTGCCTGTGCCCTCTAGTGAGTCTGGCTAAGGGTTTATCTATCTTGTTGATTTTCTCAAGGAACCAGCTCCTCATTTGGTTGATTCTTTGAATAGTTCTTCTTGTTTCCACTTGGTTGATTTCACCCCTGAGTTTGACTATTTCCTGCTGTCTACTCCTCTTGTGTGTATTTACTTCCTTTTGTTCTAGAGGTTTTAGGTGTGTTGTCAAGCTGCTTGTGTGTACTCTCTCTAGTTTCTTTTTGGAGGCACTCAGAGCTATGAGATTTCCTCTTAGAAATGCTTTCATTGTGTCCCATAAGATTGGGTATGTTCTGGCTTCATTTCCATTAAACTCTAAAAAGTCTTTAATTTTTTTCATTATTACTTCCTTGACCAAGGTTTCATTGATAAGAGTGTTGTTCAGTTTCCACGTGAATGTTGGCTCTATTATTTATGTTGTTATTGAAGATCAGCCTTAGTCCATGGTGATCTGAAAGGATGCATGGGGCAATGTCAATATTTTTATATCTGTTGAGGCCTGTTTTTTGACCAATTATATGGTCAATTTTTGGAGAAGGTAACATGAGATGCTGAGAAGAAGGTATATCTTTCTCTTTTAGAATAAAATGTTCTGTAGAAATTTGTTAAATCCATTTGTTTCATAACTTCTGTTAGTTTCACTGTGTCCCTGCTTAGTTTCTCTTTCCACCATCTGTCCATTGATGAAAGTGGTGTGTTGAAGTCTCCCAGTATTATTGTGTGAGGTGTAATGTGTGCTTTGAGCTTTACTAAAGTATCTTTAATGAATGTGGCTGCCTTTGTATTTGGAGCATAGATATTCAGGATTGAGAGTTCCTCTTGGAGGATTTTACCTTTGATGAGTATGAAGTGTCCCTCCCTGTCTTTTTTAATGACTTTGGGTTGGAAGTCAATCTTATCAGATATTAGAATGGCTACTCCAGCTTGTTTCTTCCTACCATTTGCTTGGAAAATTGTTTTCCAGCCTTTCATTCTGAGGTAGTGTCTATCTTTTTCTCTGAGATGAGTTTCCTGTAAGCAGCAAAATGTTGGGTCTTGTTTGTGTAGCCAGTTTGTTAGTCTATGTCTTTTTATCGGGGAGTTGAGTCCATTGATATTAAGAGATATTAAGGAAAAGTAATTGTTGCTTGAAAAGTAATTGTTGTTGGAGTTGGCATTCTGTTCTTGTGGTTGTCTTCTTTCAGGTTTGTAGAAGGATTACTTTCTTGCTTTTTCTAGTGCATGGTTTCCGTCCTTGTATTGATTTTTTTTCTGTTATTATGCTTTGAAGGGCTGGATTTGTGGAAAGATAATGTATGAATTTGGTTTTGTCATGGAATATTTTGGTTTCTCCATATATGGTAATTGAAAGTTTGGGTGGGTATAGTAGCCTGGGCTGGATTTTGTGTTCTCTTACTGTCTGTATAACATCTTTCCAGGCTCTTCTGTCTTTCATAGTCTCTGGTGAAAAATCTGGTGTAATTCTCATAAGCTGGCCTTTATATGTTACTTGACCTTTTTCCCTTTCTGCTTTTAATATTCTAACTTTATTTAGTGCATTTGCTGTTCTGATTATTATGTGTCTGGAGGAATTTCTTTTCTGGTAGAGTCTATTTGGAGTTCTGTAGGCTTCTTGTATGACTATTGGCATCTCTTTCTTTAATTTTGGGAAGTTTTCTCCTATAATTTTGTTGAATATATTTGCCAGCCCATTAAGTTGAAAATCTTCATTCTCATCTACTCCTATTATCCATAGGTTTGGTCTTCTCATTGTGTCCTGGATTTCCTGGATGTTTTGAGTTAGGATCTTTTTGCATTTTCCATTTTCTTTGATTGTTGTGCCGATGTTCTCTATGGAATCTTCTGCACCTGAGATTCTCTCTTCTCTTGTATTCTGTTGCTGATGCTCGCATCAATGGTTTCAGATTTCTTTCCTAAGGTTTCTATCTCCAACTTTGCCTCTATTTGGGCTTTTTATTGTGTCCACTTCCCTTTTTAGGCCTAGTATGGTTTTGTTCATTTCCATCACCTGTTTGGGTATGTTTTCATCTTTTTCTTTAAGGACTTGTAACTGTTTAGCAGTGTTCTCTTCTATTTCTTTAAGTGAGTTATTAAAGTCTTTCTTGATGTCCTCTACCATCATAATGAGATATGTTTTTAAATCCAGGTCTAGCTTTTCAGGTGTGATGGGGTGCCCAGGACTGGGTGCTGTGGGAGTTCTGCGTTTTTATGATGATGAGTGGTCTTGGTTTCTGTTAGTAAGATTCTTACATTTGCTCTTTGCCATTTGGTAATCTCTGGAGTTAGTTGTTATAGTTGTTTCTGGTTTGAGATTGTTCCTCGTGATTCTGTTAGCCTCTATCAGCATCCCTGGGAGACTAGCTGTCTCCTCTGAGTTTCAGTGGTCAGCACACACTCTGCAGGCAAGCTCTCTTTTTACAGGAAGGTGCACAGATATCTGGCATTTGGACCTCCCTCCTGGCAGAAGATGAAGGCCCAAAACAGGACCTGTCCCAGAAGCTGTGTTGCTTTGGCCTGTCACAGAAGGTGTTAGCTTCTGTAGTCCACACTCTCACCTGCACAGACTAGTCTTAGAGGGATCCAGGAAACAAGATGAATCTCCCAATTGCTCCAGAAAAGCACTTCTGGGAAGGGTGGACACCACTCCTCTGGCAGGAAATGTGCCCGGATGTCTGGAGCCTGAAATGGGGTCTGTCTCAGAAGCTGTCCTCTAGGGACCTTGAGGGTTTCCACTGACTCTGTGCCCAGGTGACCAAGTGCTGGTGCTGACCAGAAGGGACTTATGACCCTGGTCAGGCCGGGTTTCCTGCTTCTCTAATGCTGTCTCAGGTCCCACTCGATTGGATTGGAACAGAAGTTGTGTTCCACTCATGGGTGGTCCTAAGATCCCGTGGAGAGTCCTCTAGGGGACCTTGGGGGTGTCAGCCCACTCTGCGCCCAAGGTGCTGGTGCCGACCCCAAGGGTGCATCATAATAATCTTAAGACATGCAGTTACTAGATTATGGTATTGCTCAACTTAGGTTATCCTACGTTGAATTCTAACCAGGCCTGATCTCTTTAGCTTGTGAGACCAGATGACTTTGAGTGCATTGAGGATACTATGTCAATATACTTGACACCTGAATATATGCTACAGAAGACATGTTATAACAGGAGGGACTGTTAAAGCATCATCTACTTACTCCAAATAATCAAGGGGCTGACAGACCAAAGAAAGATTCTGTTAAGACAAGCTTGGTGAATAAATGATTTTATGGGTAGCTGGGTTAATCAAAAGTCCCACCCCTAGTTAATTTTGGTATCTGTACACTTTAGCATCTCTAGGATTTGTATAGACAGAAAAGACTGGTGATTGGATTCCCAGGAGAGCACCCTGGGACCATTCCAACAACCCAGTTACCATTACCACAGACCTAGCTCCATGCTCTAGCACTCTACTTAGGTCATAGCCATTACTGTAGACTAACATTCCCTATAAGCCATTGAATCCACTGTGCTTCTGGATGACAATAGATGTATCAAGCTATACAAGAGGAGACAATATTGCTTTCTCTCACATGTTCTCCAACTACAGCAATTGTAATGCAATTCAGAGGCTAATTAATGACCTTTACACCACATTAGGTTAGGTGAGGATTTTATTCAAGAAGCAAAGTATATTCTAGATAAATAATATGTTCAAGAAGACTATATTGTGAGTTTGCAGGTATTACTATTCTTCAGGTTCTAAAGTGTATGAAAGGCTTAATGCCTTCTGGGCATACAGCAAGGGGCTCATTCTCTCCACTAACTAAGTAATTAAAAGGAAGGGAATATATGAGACTGGAAATTGTAGGGAATTTGGGTATGGCCATCATATAATATCAAGAAAGTTAGGGTCCCTTCTTGGGTTCTAAGCGTTATGGAGGTGATAATTTAAGAAATAACTCATGGAATTGCAAGGAGAATTTATTAGAGATGAAAGGAAAAGCCTGTAAATCTTACAGCTTCTCAGAGTAAAAGAATGGAGATGAGAAGGCAGGACAAGGAAATATTTTTTCTCAAATCAAACATGTAAGCAAGAAAGCAAATAAACAATCATGGAGATCAGCCACATGTCTGGGGGAATTGACTTAGAAAAAGAGAAAGAAGACTTAACAAATTCAGGAATTTAAAAAAATCCAGAGTAAGCAAACTGTACATCTTTCAACTACCTTAGGGGGAAGGGATGGAAAAAAGAAGTGAGAAACCCTGTTGGAAAATCACCCTGAAGCAGGGTCTGTCACATGCTACAAATAGCCAGGGGTGGTGAGCAGAGTGTGAGAGAGAGTGAGGAAGCAAGACAGTGCTGGTGATCTCAAGGACACACTTATGCTCTGTCCAGCATCTGAAAGGACATGGTCAGACTCAGGAAAGCTGTCAGACCCAGACAAGCCTCATGGCAGCTCCCATAGACTGTACAAGTGGGATGGGGTCCTAGGAAGGAAAATTTCATTACCTTAAGGCTAACCCACCATTTTAAGATTGACACTTCCACCTGCTCCACTTCCCCCTCCCCCATCCCCACTCAGTCTGTTCCTTGACCTCTACCCACTCAAGGAAGGCAATAAGAGTCTGGCTCTACCAAGAGGTAGACTTCATCTTTACTGTAATTGGCTTTGTTTGGACTATGGATTTGAAAGCACCTCCAGCCATTCAAGGACAGTGCATTTAGGGCACAGAGATGAAGAGAAAAGGCTGTTTAATTTCTGATTCATCTCCATACACTGATTAGGGCTAACTCTGAAGACTTCATCTCATATCCCTCTTCCTCCATGTTTCCTGAGCCATTAATTCAGGAGTTGAGATGCATGAGTATTGATTAGGGCTGGACTACCTACAATCCATTGGCATCTACATTGTTTCCAGTTGTGGTTTTCTGTGATGGTCTCCATTTTCTGTAAAAGGAGAAGCCTCTTTGATGGAGGTGTTATAGCTAAACTTATCTGTTGGTATAAGAATTTGAATGTAGGAGAGAATTAGCAAGGTAGCATTGCTACAGTTTTTTCTAAAATCCATAGTCTTACTAGTTCCAAGAAACTACTTAGGATTCCAGTTCCAGATGATTAAGTTAAGGAGTCTATTGTTATTAATAAAAACCATGACCAAGGCAATTGTTACAAAGGAAAACATTTAATTAAGGACTTCCTGACAGTTTCTGACACTTAGCCAAATATCATCATGACAGAGAGGATGGTGGAAACATGGCAGCACACATGGCATTCCAGTGGTAGCTGAGAGTTACATTCTTAATGAGAGAGGGCAGAGAGAGGGGGAGGGAGCGAGGGAGGGAGAGAGACGGAGAGAGACAAGAGAAACACTAGGCTTGGTGTGGACTTTTTAAAACCTCTAAGCCCATGCCTGTGACAAGGCTAAACATTCTCATCCTTCTTAAATAGTGCCACTCTCTGGTGACTAAACAATCAAATATATGAGCCTATCAGGGCCATTCTTATTCAAACCACCATGCCAGAAATGATTGATATGTGGTCTGCCTAAAGCCTTAACGCCTATGAACTATTATTCATGGTATTAGAAGATAGACTGCACACCACCAACGGAGAAAGGTAAACACAAGCCCAGCTACAAACACTTTGGTCTACAAAAGTGATCTGCCTGCAAAAGCAATAGTGGAATAAAGCTTGTGGTAATCATCAGCCAATGCCAACTTTAAGCCCTACTCCATGAGATGAAACCATTATTCAATGCTGCTTGGGTGGCTACAAACTTGACACTGGATAGGCAGGGACCAAGAAGAAAATAACATACACTATTTTACTAAAGGAACTTAGCTATAAATGACTTCTAACAATGTTGTACTATACTCAGATCAGTGCCTTGCTCAGCCATCATCAGTAAAGCTTCCTGCTTTAGCAGATGGGAACCACAGCCAGACGGTATACAGAGAAAGAGAGACCTTGGAACACACAGCTCTTAAAAAATGTCTTCATCAAGTTCCTGTCCTCAGAGCTCAAGAAATCTGTGGGAGAGGAGGGGACAGGATTGTACAAGCCAGAGGATATGTAGGCCATCAAAGCATCAAGGCCTTCTACATACAACAAGGCTGCACACATAAACAGTCACAGAGACAGAGGCAGCATGCACAGGGCTTGCATTGGTCTGCACCTGATAGAATCTTAGAGTAGAAAGGAGAAGTGGACAGAAGCCACATCCCTAATACAAATGCTGTGTCCAATTGATGGCCACTATCAAATGAAAATTTTTTTTTCTTCAAGGGAATCTCACCAGGGACACAAACCACAATGATGGGTCCCATGGCCAGCAGTAGATTCCCAACAGGAAGTGAACTGGTGTTCAACAGTGAAATTCACCAGAGAAGGCCCATTGGAAACCAAGGATGAAGCTCGACCTCAGGAGCAAGTCCTCAGGGCTGCTAGTCTAGGCTATGCCATGATTATATTGAGCTTGTTTGCTGGATGGAATTGGGAACAGAGCCAGCACAGCATAACCACCCACTCTCTTCTCCCTGAGGGGCCTCTGGACACTGAGTGATAGAGAAATGGACACAGAGCATAGGGTGTTATGAAGTCCAGTAAATGTGGGTTCAGGACTGTATTGTGTATTAAAATATTCTTCTCTGGAAATAGGTAAAATTCAGGAACTTGAAATGTCTTTCCATGCTACATTTAAAAGCTAGATTAGAGCGACCTGACTATACTGTGTGCCCTTTGTGTGGCACTCCCAATTGGAAGATCCTGCCCCCTGTCAGCATTAGCTTAGCCTTAGCTTCTGATTAATAAATCACACTCAGGGACTTAATCTTCACTGTACCGCAACTGGCAGTCTTGAGTGGGAAGTTACAAGATCCCAGTACACACATAGTCTAGATGGCCTCAACCTTAGTGATCACAGCTCCCTCTCCTATCAACAGGAGGCTGCTTTCTCAGCATTTGAGTTCAGTGGTATGTACAGGAATGTGGAGGAGAGGTTACTTACAGGAGCTGTATCACCAAAGGTCACCACAAGTTGGGTGACAGATCTCTGTCGTTTTGATAAAATACCATGAAAAAGGGAGTTCATAGCAGAGTTAATTTGGATGACAGTTCCAGAAGGATAAGAGTTCATGTATCCTTGATGCATAGCAGCAAGAAGCAGGCATGGTGGCTGGACCAGAAAGCTGAGAGATTACATCATCAACCATGACCACAAAACCAAGATCAGAGACTGGAAGCATGGCAAGCCTATACATCACCAAAGCTCACCTTCAGTGATGTTCTCCCACCAGCAAGCCACACATCCTAAACCTCCCCAAACTGTGGCAACACCAGCCATCTTCAAATACCTGAGTTCATGGGACTTATTTGTTCTTCAAATCAGCACCATTTCTACCCCTGCCTGATCCCCATGCCAGGAAAGACCTGTTCCTCTAGGTTCCAGCGTTGCAATTGATAACTCCTAGCCTTTAGTGGCTCCCTTGAAGTGGCATTTGGGATTTTGTTTCCCAGAAAGCTCTACTAGAACCTGTTGGCCTCAGTGATACAGATGAAGGAGGGAGGGTTAGTTTTATTTTGATATAAGATGGATGCACTTGTTGGACTCTCAGGTAGTGAGGAAATTATATAAAGGCTAGCACACATTACAGATGGGAAGCTGTAACAGGAATAAAGTATTTAGAGTAAATGATTGTGTGAGCCAAACACACATTGCACAGAAGCTACTGATTTTGTAACACATTTAAGCATGTGATGTTTATGTTAAGGTCTTCCTTAGCTTCTAGCAAATACAAACTTATGGATAAGTCAGGAACCATGGGGCAGAACAGTAATCCCAATACTTGAACTTCACAGTAAGAATGTCTCCACAAAAGGAAGTCAAACATAAAAAGAAGCCCACAACTACAATCACAGAGAGTATCTGGGGCTGAGTGGAGGCTAGGCTCAGAGGGAGAACCAAGGCTTTCCTTGATAGGGATCCTGTGGAAGGAAACCCAGGATTTGTTCCATATGGGACAACTAACCAACAGAATGAAAGGCATTCAGGTTAGCAAGCTTTTGGAGTGGCACACTGTAAGCCTAGCCCATGTAAGCTGAGATCTTTATAGGTGTGTGAAACTATTGATATATTTGTCTTCCCAGATCATAACTAAATGTGAACCCAGAAGTTCTTTATGTCCAAACTGCTGGAAGAGTCAGCACCATTACAAATGGAACAAGTTGGGACTAGAACCTGGCATTAAACAGCCCCATGTGCATCAGCCCCTAGGCAGTTCCAGGACATCCACAAGTGGAGCTCCTGTATTCATAAACAATGGGATGAGCAAAAGCCTGGCCATCCCATCTCACTGTACAAGGAGATCCCAAGGTCATCTTCAAATTGTTCTGATTTAATTTTCATGAGAAGGCAGCCACTGAGATATTCTAAGTACTGTTCTCTTTAGAGGTAGCCCAGACAACCCTACCTAACTCCATGGTGGATGTGTATACTTCCATTGCCCAGCGGATGACAAACATGGGCTCCTACCTTACTAAATGCAATGTCAGTCCTTTTAATGCAGTAGGTGTCTTATGGATAACATGTTGCTGTGTGTTCTGCAGGAACTCATCTAATGTCATCAGAGTTGCTTTCATAGAGCCTCCATGACCAGCTCCCCCTATCTTTCCTCTTCTGAGCCCTCTTTCTTATTAGGGTTAGGTTGGAGAGAGTTTCATAGCTGCTTCCTAAATAAAAATGACAATGAAGCTCACTGTGCTTTCTTGAGGAATCAAAGCCTCATGTACTCAGTGCTATTATACCTGGCATGGAGTTGGAGAGTTTGCTTCAAGGTGATAAGCTACAGGCCAGATGAAGGGCTTTACACCTCATCTAAGTTCTTGTCCCTAGAGCTCCGCCTTGGTGATTAACCTTGAACAAATAATGACCATCGTTGAATGTGGCAATTACAGCAGTCAAAGCACCCCATGATATTTTAACAGATAGACGACAGAGTCCTCACAGGTCTGTGTGCACTTGTTAGGTCCATGGCTACACTACCACATCTCATTGCTGGGCTATCTGGGTACCCTGCTCTGTGGATGACTGCTGCTTCAGGGAAGTGAGGGCCACATGACCTACAGTTTTCCATGAGCCAGTTAACTCCAGTTGTGAGGCTTATATGCTATAAATATCGTGACTTAGTTTGGACTATGCATTATTCTTAAACCAGTATTATAGACTTAAATTACTTATTAATTTTATAACTCAGATTAGTCTCTTTATGGCAAATTGACTAGAAAAGTCAACTGTCACTGAAGCTCTTATCTCATTTAATGTGCTCTAGAAATTGCTCAAATCTTGAGTAGTGCTGTAAGTTTTGTGTTTCTTGTGCTATTACGTAGGTGACATTTAGGCGACACTGAGAATGTGTATGTTGATAGAGTTCAAGGACTTTGGAGGATCTGGAACTTAAGGTGGCCAGTGCTCATTTGGTTTGTGAAGTTTGGATTATTATAGCTCCTTTAGTTTTTGCAATGACTGATTCTGAATGGGTTACTTTATGCACTGTTCTGTGACTACAAGAGATGGTTCACCCCTGCTGTGTGTGTTCTGGCTATATAGGGAAGCCAATCTGCTGCTAAGGGCTCATGCCACAGACTACGGTGAAGCTCAAGTCCTGTATATTTATGCTGAACCTCACCTCCACACTCTTCACACAATCTCTCCCCATGGAAAAGTTTGAAAACTTCAGTGTAAAGTTCTTCCATTCATGGTCAACCTCAAGTGTGATCTACCACAATGACTATGCATTTGGCAGGTAATATATGAGAGTGGTCTACACTTTCTGTCCCCAGACAGTGATGAACTAGCTGATCAGAGTTGGTTTATTGACAGGACCATGTCACACGGAGATAATGTAAGGATGTAATGATGTAATGATAAAATGAGATGAAGGAAACCCATAGACTATGCTGAGGGACAGTTTGTTAACAAGAAATACATCCTTCTATAGGGATCAAGGATACATGATGATCAGCCAAGCTGTCTTGCAGGCATCCCTGGGGTTGAAATCACCACAGTGGGTTCAGTGTCCTACAGCTGTGCACATGATCTCAGGAATCTGCTTTCTCCATGCCTTATGGCTTGGCAACTGTGGCCAATAGAGACTCCTGTTTACCTTACTGTTGGTAATTGCTCTCTGAGGGCCACTCCCAAGAAAACTCAGAGTCCACCCCAGCGGGTAGTGTCTCTACATTAGGTCAAAAGTACAAAAACGAGACACAGGGCTCTTTGTGGACACAATGTATGAATTCTTTCTAACACATAGATCTTTTGGATTTATACCAGCTTCTCCTTTCATGTGAGTTGTTCCTCTATTCATTTCTTCTGTTTGGGCACCCATCTTCTTACCTTTTCTTTCTTTCCTCTTTTGTTTCTTTCTTTGTTTCTTTCTTTGTTTCTTTCTTCTTCTCTTTCTTTCTTTCCTTCTTTCCTTCTTTCTTTCTTTCTTTCTTTCCTTAATTCCTTCCTTCCTTCCTTCCTTCCTTCCTTCCTTCCTTCCTTCCTTCCTTCCTTCCTTCCTGCCTGCCTGCCTGCCTGCCTGCCTGCCTGCCTGCCTTTCTGCCATCCTGCATTTCTGCCTTCCTGCCTTCCTGCCTTCCTGCCTTCCTGCCTTCCTGCCTTCCTGCCTACTTACCTTCCTAACTTTCTTTCTTTCCTTGTTTTTGTCTTCTGAGAGGATGGGATGATTATCACAAGAGATTTGGTTTTGCTCTGATCAATTTTAGTGTATAAAAATATAAAAAACCAACTCTTACCAGAATCACCTTCCTTCATACTTGCAGTTTGAAACTTTAAATGCATGACTCTATAAGTCTGCTCTATGACCTATGTGACCAGTTGATCAGTGTGAAAAGAAATCTTGCCCTGTGGCTTGGCTCTGAGGCAAAACTAGATCTCTAGGGAAGCCTGATTGTTTTCTGTGAGTCTGGTATAGAGTTCAGCGCTCAGAAACTCCTGTGACCTGAGGAGTTATAAGCACATAGGTACTGGGACTGAGACATAATCAGAGGGGGCTTGGGGGTTCATTTGAGTAGCCCTATATTCCATAAGATACCTTGGGTATCTATAGGGAATACCATTGGCTTTGTGGGCACAAGTATGGGGCCTGTGGGTTCTATGGGTAGCTTAGCTCTTCAGTGGGAGGGGATGGGGTTATCAAAATCTCAGGCACTGATCTCAAGTTCACCCTGTAGGTGAAAGACCTTAATCTGTGCCTCACAGGGGGAGAGTGTCTTCCTTGTTCAGCACATATCCTATGTAAGTTCTTTCTTTTCTTGTAGCCAAAATCCCACTCATGGAGTCTCAATATGGGTCTGGGCATGTTCACTCCATCACACAGTAGAAAGGGGCAGAGCTCTTTCTCTGCATGCTGATCAGTCCTCATCCTTGTCTACGTGAGAGGCCCATACACATGGAGAGTCTTGGATGATTAGAGATATATGTCTATGGGATAATGGGAAAACAGTTGTGAAGCTGGCAGAGTGATAGCCTAGAAATATGGCTGGATTGAAGCCAGATCTATGCCATAGCATAGTCAGACACCTTCTCTGGCAGGCACAAGCCTCCACCAGTGCAAGGTAGCTGTTGTCCTCACTGAGTTTATCATTCACAAGGGAGTGACTTGGGGTGGCAATGGAGAAATAGAAAGTGTGGTGTTCACAAAAGAGGTACTATGCTATAATTGCTCCATGTTCTAAACCACTCCAGATACCAAACATGCTCTTTGCCAACTGTTTTTCTGCATGCCTCTGAGAAGGCAGCTCACCCCTTGACAAGTCTTGTCCTTTCTGGATCCAAAAAGTCAATGCTGTGGAACAGACTGCCCCTTGGTATGCCTTTTAGCTGCCTGCCATACACACTAAGAGGAGCTCCAGTTCTAGGGTATCATAGGACATGATCTATGTTAAAGCAACAGAAGCTCTAGAAGGATATTGCCCATCAGAGACAGGAGTTCCTTCTGTTCTGGGTCTACTGTGTAGAGAGTGGAGAGTTCATATTCACACTGTCACACTGTGGTGATAGATGATGTTATCATTTCTACAGGCACAGATCCATTAGAAGCACTCCTGAACCCAGTGTGATGTGAAAGCTGCCTCACACCCTTGTGTCCTTGACCATCCCAAGCTGTGTCACAGTAAATCCCAGAATTCACTCTCAAATGGCAATGAACAATTCCACAACTGTGGTGGAGTTTCTCCTACAGGTACTCTCTGAGGACCCTGGGCTCCAGGCTCTCTTCTTGGCCTTTTTCTTGCTTCTTTACATTCTGGCACTTGCAGGAAACATCCTCATCATCATAGCCATCAGCCTCAACCCAAGCCTTCACACACCCATGTATTTCTTCCTTGCAAACCTGGCCCTGTTGGACATCATCTGTACCTCCACTGTTGTTCCCAAGCTGCTGGAGGGATTGGTGGGTAAGGGCAGCTACATTTCTTATAAGGGATGCATGACCCAAGTCTTCTTCCTCAGCTGGGTTCTAGGGGCTGAGCTGCTGCTATTCACTGCCATGGCCTATGACCGCTATGTGGCCATATGCTGCCCACTGCACTACAACACGCTGATGAGCTGGTCCATCTGTGTCCTTCTCGCAGGATTTGTGTGGGTGATTGGCATAGCCAACACATCTGTGCACATTGGCCTGCTGGTTCGACTCAATTTCTGTGGCCCCAACCAAATTCATCACTTCTTATGTGAAGTCCCAACACTGCTGCTTCTGTCTTGCAGCCCAACCACCCTCAACAACATCATGCTTGTCATCGCAGATGCTTATTTTGGTGTGGTCAACTTTTTGTTGACTATGATATCCTACAGCTTCATCATTTCCAGCATCCTGCGCATCCGCTCAGCTGAGGGCAAGAAGCGTGCCTTCTCCACCTGCTCTGCCCACCTGGTAGTGGTCACCTTGTACTACTCCACTATCATCTACACCTATCTGCAGCCTGGCTCTGGATCCTCCTTCCAGAATAGCAAGGTTGTAACCTTACTGTACACAGCAGTCAGCCCTACCTTGAATCCCATCATTTATTCTCTGAGGAACAGGGATGTCAAGGTAGCCCTCAAAAGGTTATTTCCCTGTATCCATTGAGGAGGCAGAAGTCAACAAATGTGACTTGATCAAGCTGTTGTTGAACTATTTGGGATGTGTGACTGAGAATATGATGTCCTGTCAGAGAATACATAGGTAATTTATATTGTAGATGTAAATATTCTGTGCCCTCCTTCGATAAGCCACTGGCCATTTTCTTTTGGAAGTGTGGACATCCAGGTTTGAGGCAGGATATATGTTTTTATCCTGGGTAGCTATCTCTTATGTAGACCTTTTTGGTATTATGCATTTGAGAAAATCACCCAGACCCTGATATTTGACTAAGTCCTCTTAGTTTGGACTTGAAAACTGAGTCTGGTGGCACCATGGTCCTTACACTTCTGAGAGGAGAGAGAACAAGAACGGTCTTTTCATATCAGCAATGCCCAGGAAGGTGTGAGTTGATTCCTCTGTTCCTTTTTTGCCGGAACTCTTTGCTATTATATCTTGGTTTGGACAGAAAATTCTGCAGACTGAATAGAAGTTCAATCTCCCTCTGGACTCTGGATGTCACTATCCAAGCATTCACCTATATTCTCTTCCCTCCTCCACAGTTTCCTCTAGGCTATAATAAACACTGTGTTCTTTGATGCTATTGCTAGCAACCTCCAAATGTTCAGCTGCCCCTGTGATTCTTCACCTCTGGATCTATATGTGTACCTCCTTTTTGAAGACCATGATTTCTTTGCTCATCACTTGTTCCAAGACACTTGTTAGAGTCTATATTGTTCTAACCAATATCTGCCATGTCATAATTATTTTCTCTCCTCAATGGCACACTCATGATCCCGGGAAGCCTCTGTAAATGGCTCAATATCCTCCACTCAGGATAGAAGCACACTCATGTACTACTGCACTTATCAATGCCATTGTGCTCATGTTCATCATACATCAATCAGGCTACAGGATCCAAATCATTTTTTCTACCAAGAGAGCTCTTAGACCTCAACACAGGTTATCAGGCTTAGCAGCAAGTGGAGGATATTGAGCCATTCACAGAAGCTTCCCAGGATCATGAGTGTGCCATTGAGGAGAGTAAATAATCATGACATGGCAGGTATTGTTTAAAACAATATAGACACTAACAAGTATCTTGGAACAAGTGATGAGCAAAGCCTGATTACCCACTGAATCATCTTACTGTCATGCAAATTTGATCTTCAGTTGTGTTTTCTACAATGTATCCAGGGTTTTAATGTCCACTGTGCTTTACTGGAAGAGATCAAGCAAAGTGAATTGGCAAGGATAAAGCCAGACAGTTGTGATCTTGTCCCCACTGCACTGCTGTTGAGTTTTTGCTCTATATTCACTTCCTAATTTGTTCAAGTGCCCTTCTATTTCACTCATTTCAAAACAGGCTGTAATTATTAATTCACTCTTTCTTAAACAGTTTCATGTGCATATGAAAGACAATAATTTGTTTATAGATTTTTTTCTTGCCTGGGCCCCTAAGGAAACATTTCAGACAGTGAAATCGGCAAGTCAGGCCATCACTTATTGAGTTTTGGCAAATACACACAGCTATGTAATGCAAGTCTCCTAGGAGAGTGGAGATGGTAGCCTTCAATGTAGGATATTTTATCCAGGTTTGATCTACCCATTGGGCCTGAGGTCATCAGTGCCCATTCTGGTAGTCGTTTTTGTCCTGATATTTCAGCTGCAGATCAGTTTTGTATTTTATAGAACTTTGTACACATGACATCATGCAACACACATTCTGACATGTGTGCTCTTTCATAGCATGTTGGTTTTTTATTTTTTAATATTATTTATATGTATAAAGGTTTTGACTAGATGTTGGTATGTGTAGCACAAGCATGCCTTGTGGCCTTGGAGGTCAGAAGAAGGTGTTAGATTCTCTTAAATGAAGTGACAGATGGCTGTATGTCAACATGTGGATGGGCAAATAGAGCCCAGGTCATCTGCAGATCAGTAAGTGTTCTTAAATGATGAGCCATCTTTCCACCAATACAACAATATTGAAAATGGACTCCTGTTCTCTTATGTAACCAATGCCATGTTCTTTTCAATTTTGGTGAGTACTAGGATCTAAGGCACACTTTATTACTCAACTCCCATAAACAATCATACAAATCCTCTTCCATTCCTTTCTTTCTCTGCCGTAAGTGACTGTGAATGGCTTCTCAGGGACTCAGGGTGAGTGGAGGCTGAGTTTTGTAACAAAGTTTTCACTGGGGTTTTACCCTTTATACTCTTAGCAACAGTGAATGGGATTTCTACTGGCTTTTACTCTCACCTACATTCATTGAAAGAAAAGGACTCAGAATTGAAGCCTAATCATCCCTGACTCCTGCTCAGCTCCTGAGAGGTCCCTGTTGCTCTAGGAGTGACACTGGCATTGGGGTTGTAAGCAGTAGTTGATGCAGTTTGTAGGGCTGCACTGTTGTTATATACTGCAGAGATGCAGCCCTACAAACTACATCAACTACTGCCTCACACATTGTTCTGCCCCTGTGGTCCTTAACACCCCTGGTGATTTCCTTTTTTTGATGTGTTACTTAGGAAGACATTACTTAAATTTTAAATATTTAGGCATTTCCCAGTTGACACTGTTGGTGTAGCTTCCTTAGATTCTGTTGCTCCTGGAGAACCCTGTGCCTTTCAGTTCTTAAAAAACTGAGGCATTCACCAAGGAAATGAAGCATTCAGGCTATGTTCCCTAAAAGTCAGCAAAGCATATAGAAGATCCACAGGACAATTACTCTTAGACATTAACATTGCATACTCTGTATAGGTTTCAAAAACTGTATCTTGGCAACTACAATTGTATTCTCCCTGAGCAACTGCCATTGTATTCTATTTCTGATAGGGGTATCCAAAGTCTGATTGTTTGTAGTGAACTTGTCTTATCCTTCGCCTTGCTCAAACCCCTGCATCCTGGTCTGGTTTTCATTTCTCACTGACTGTACACACACACACACACATACACACATACAAGCACATATGTTCTGAGGGTCCTCAAAATAACCTGTATCCTGTCATCATTGTGTTAGTGCTCATGAAGAATGGAGGTCGCAGTTTCTGGTTTGTGCTGATGTCCTTCTTGTTCTGTTTATTACTGAGAGGACTGAGATACTCCACTGTAATAAACCACTTCACTTTGCCTTGTACTTATATCAGTTTCTTTTCCTGTGCCTAATAATTCTGTTTCTAGGGGTAGAGGTGTTTTGGGCTTCTTCTGTCATACTGACTGTTTCTAACTCCATGTTAACCCTTTGTCAATAAATAATTTCCTTTATTCATGCTATTAACTTCTGCTCTGAGATTAAGTCTGTCTTCTATAAAATGCTTAGCTGGTGCAGCTTTCATTCAAATGTTGGTATAATGTATTTCTTTCATTATTTTATTTTCTTCCTAAATAAATTAATTTTTAAATTTATTTACATGACAAATATTGCCCCTCAAATCCCCTGCTCCAAAATCCTTCACCTTATCTCTCCTCTTCTTCCCCTCTGAGAGGATGCCTCTCCTGGGCATCCACCTTCTCTAGGGCATCAAGTAACTACAGGTTTAGGCAATTACTCTTTCATTGGGGCCCAACAGGGCAGTCACTTCTCTGATACATATATGCCAGGGGCCTTGGATCAGCCCAAGGATAGTCTTTGTTTGGTGGCTTAGTCAATGGGCGCTCCTAGTTGTCACCTTTGGTCTTCCTAGGGGGTTTCCATCCCCTTTAGTTTTTTTTAATCCTTCCCCCAAGTCTTCCACAGGGGTCTGAAACCTCAGTCAGATGCTTGGCTGTGCATCTGTCTCAGTCTGCTGCTGGTACAGCCTCTAAGGGGACAGCTATGTTAGGCTGCTAGCACAACCTACCATCAGTAATAGTGCCAGGGTTTTGTCCCCACCCATGGGATAAATCCCAAGTTGGGCAGGACACCGGTCGGCCATTTTTTCAGTCTCTGCTCTATTTTTGTCCCTGCTTTTCTTTTAGACAGGAACAATTTGGATAATAAAATTTGACTTTGAGTTGGTGATCCTTTTCCTCTACTGGGGGCTTTTCTAACTGCTGAACTGGACCCTTCAGGTCTCATCTCCCCAGTGTTGGGCATTTCAGAAACGGTCACCACATTGAGTTCTGGGAACTTCTCACATCTCAGGTCTCTGGGACTTTCTGCAGATTCCTGGGCACCCCACCCTCAACAACTGCTTATTTCCTTTTATTCGCCTGGCCCTCATGGCTTCTTTCATATCTTGCCCCATATGTGAGCCTGCCCCCTTTTTCTTCCCCCTTCCCTCTCCCACTCTGCCTCCTCCCTTCCATCCCACCCTCCCTCCCTTCTGTCCCTCTTTTCCTCCCTCCCTCCTTCTCTCCCTCAGCTTCCCATGATTGTTTTATTCTCCCTTCTAAGTGGGATTTAAGCATCCTCTCTTGGGCCATTCAGTTTGTCATACTTCTTATGGACTGTAGGTTATATTGTAGGAGTTCTGTACACTTTAGCTAATATTCAATTATCACTGAGCACTCACCATGTATGTTTCCTTGGGCCTGGGTTACCTCACTCAGGATGATATTTTCTAGTTCCATGTATTTGCCTAAAAAATTCATGATGTCCTTGTTTTTAATAGCTGAATAGTATTCCATTGTGTAGATATACCACATATTATGTATACATTCTTCAGTTGAAAAACATCTGAGTATTTTTTTCAGCTTTTGGCTATTATAAATAAGGCTGCTGTGAACATACTGGAGTTTCTATCCTCTTAAAGGCTGCAATCCTTCCTCCTATTCTTCAATAAGAGTTCCCAAGCTCCATCCACTGTTCCATTGTGGGTGTCTGCTTCTGTGTCAGTTAGTTGTTGGGATAGGCCTCTCAGAGGACAGCCTTGCTAGAGTCCTGTCTGCAAGTATAACAGAGTGTCATCAATAGTAGCAGGGATTGGTGCTTGAACATGGGATGGGTTTCAAGTTGGGTTGGTTGTTGGTTGCCCATTCACTTAATCTCTTTTCAAATCCCAATCTCTGTATTTCTTGTAAACAGTATAAATTTTGGTTCAAAAGTTTGTGGGTGGGATGGTATCACCATTACTTCACTGGGGTTCCTACCTAGCCACAGGGGGCATCCTCCAGGCTCCATATACCCAATGCTGTGAGTGACAGCTAAAGAAACCCCCATTGACTCCTTGATGCCTTCCCTAACTGTGGTCTCTGTTTCTTCAGGGAGATGTACTCTACCTCCTACTCTCTTGGTTATGGATTTCCATTCATTCTCCTGGCCATCTTGCCATCCTCTCTGCTCCCCTCTGCACCTGACCCTGAATCACACTCCCATTTCCTTTCAGTCCCCTCTCCCATCCAGTTCTCTCCCTCCATCTGCCTTCCAGAACTATCCCATTTGCCCTTCCAAGTGAGGTTCAAAAATCTGTGCTTTTGCCCTTCTGCTTGTCCAGTCTTCTTGGGTCTGTGGAGAACAGCATGGGATTCCTGTATTTGATGGCTAATAGCCACTCATAAGTCAATATATACTGTGCATGTCCTATTGGAACTGGGTTACATTACTGAAGGTGATATTTTCAAGGTCCATCGATTTGCCTTCAGAACTTATGATGTCTTTGCTTTTCATAGCTGAAGAGTATTCCATTGTGTAGATTTTCCACATTTTCTTTATCCATTCTTCAGTTGAGGGACATCTAGATTGTTCCTAGTTTCTGGCTATTTGAATAAAGCAGCTATAAACATAGTTAAGCAAGTGTATTTTGGGATGATTAAGGATCTTTTGAGTACATGCCTAGGAGGGATAAGGCTGGGTCAGGAGGTAGAACTATTCCCAATTTTCTGAGAAAACACCAAATTGATTAACAAAGTGTTTGTATAAATTTGCATTCCTACCATGTCCTAGTTAAGGTTTTACTGTTGTGAACAAACACCATGACAAAGGGCAACTCTTATAAATGACATTATATTGGTGCTGGCTACGAGTTCAGAAGTTCATTCCATAATTATCAAAGCAGGAAGCATGGCAGCAGTCAGGCAGACATGGTGCAGACCACATACTCAGGAAATTATAATTTAATTATCAGCATCTAACATCTCCACATATCCTAATAAGGAAATCTAATTATTTTAAAGCCCAGGGCTTCAGCAAATTAGTAACATGAGTCAGTTGTCAATCCTTTCTTGGCTCATCTCTAAATGTTCCTATTAGGTCTTGGAACCAATGGTCCTCCAAGACCTTCATAACTGTGTATTTATTTATTTATTTATTATTTATTTATTTATTCATTTATTAACTATAATTACTTATCTTCTTTTTAACAGTCAAGTCATTCATTCCCCTCCTGGTTCACCCTCCAATAGTTCCTCATCCCATTCCTCCTTCCCCTGTCTCCAAAAGGATGTCTCCACCCTCTCACCCTGTACCCCCATCACCCCTCCACCCTGACAGGCTGCCCTACTCCCTGGGGCCTCACGTGTCTCAAGGACATCTCTCCCTGATTCCAGACCAGGCAGTCCTCTGCTGTATATGTGTCAGGGGCCTAGGACCAGCTTGTGTATGCTGCCTGGTTGGTGGTTCAGTGTCTCAGGGGTCCAGGTTAGTTGAGACTGCTGGTATTTTTACGGGTTACAATCCTTCTCAGCTTTTTCTAGCCTTTCCCTAATTCAACCACAGGAGTCCTTGACTTCAGTCTAATGTTTGGGTGTAAGTATCTGTATCTGCATCTGTCTCAGTCAGCTGCTTGGTGGGCCTATCAGAGGACAGCCATACTAGGCTGTAAGCACACAATAGCATCATTAATAATGTCAGGCCTTGGAGCCTCCCCTGAAGATGAATCCCAAGTTGGACTGGTGATAAGACTTCCTTTTCCTCAGGCTCTTATTCATTTTTGTCCCTGAAGTTCTTTTAATGGGAGAATTAATTATGGGTCAGAGTTTTTGACTTTGAGATGGCAACCCCATCCCTCCACTTGATGTCCTGTCTTTCTCCTGGAGGTAGACACTACAAGTTGCCTCTCCCCCCAACCCCACTGTTAGATATTTGATCTAAGTTTCTTTATATATAATGGATATTAGCCCCTATCTGATTTAGGATTTGTAAAGATACTTTCCCAATCTGTTGGTGGCCTTTTTGTCTTATTGACAGTGTCTTTTGCCTCACAGAAGCTTTGCAATTTTATGAGGACCCATTTGTCAATTCTCAATCTTACAGCACAAGCCATTGCTGTTATACTCAGGAATTTTTCCCCTGTGCCCATATCTTCGAGGCTTTTCTCCACTTTCTCTTCTATAAGTTTCACTGTCTCTGGTATTATGTGGAATTCATTGATCCACTTAGATTTGACCTTAGTACAAGGAAATAGGAATGGATCAATTTGCATTCTTCTACAGTTGTGTCAGCATCGTTTGTTGAAAATGCTGTCTTTTTTCCACTGGATAGTTTTAGTTCCCTTGTCAAAGATCAAGTGACCATAGGTTTGTGGGTTCATTTCTGGGTCTTCATTTCTATTCCATTGGTCTACTTGTCTGATGCTATACCAGTACCATGCAGTTTTTATCACAATTGCTCTGTAGTAGAGCTTTAGGTCCAGCATGGTGATTCCACCAGAGGTTCTTTTATCCTTGAGAAAGTTTTTGCTATTGTAGGTTTTTTGTTATTCCAGATAAATTTGCAGATTGCACTTTCTAATTCATTGAAGAATTGAGTTGGAATTTTGATGGGGATTGCATTGAATCTGTAGATTGCTTTTGGCAAGATAGGCATTTTTACTATATTGATCCTGCCAATCCATGAGCATGGGAGATCTTTCCACCTCCAGAGATCTTCTTTAATTTCTTTATTCAGGGACTTGAAGTTCTTATCTTACAGATCTTTCACTTCCTCAGTTAGAGTCACGCCAAGGTATTTTATATTATTTGTGACTATTGAGAAGGGAGTTGTTTCCCTAATTTCTTTCTCACCCTGTTTATCCTTTATGTAGACAAAGGTAATTGACTTGTTTGAGTTAATTTTATATCCAACCACTTCACTAAAGCTGTTTATGAAGTTTAGGAGTTCTCTGGTGGAATTTTTAGAGTCACTTATATATACAATCATATCATCTGCAAAGAGTGATATTTTGACTTCTAACTTTCCAATTTGTATTCCCTTGATCTCCTTTTGTTGTCGAATTGCTCTGGCTAGGACTTCAAGTATAATGTTGAATAGGTAGGGAGAAAGTGGGCAGCCTTGTCTAGTCCCTGATTTTAGTGGGATTTCTTCCAGCTTCTTTCCATTTACTTTGATGTTGGCTACTGACCTGCTGTAGATTGCTTTTATCATGTTTAGGCATGGGCCTTGAATTCCTAATCTTTCCAAGACTTTTACCATGACTGGGTGTTGGATTTTGTCAAATGCTTTCTCTGCATCTAATGAGATGATCATGTGGTTTTTGTCTTTGAGTTTGTTTATATAGTGTATTATGTTGTTGGATTTCCATATATTAAACCATCCCTGCATCCCTGGAATGAAACCTACTTGGTCAGGATGGATGATTGTTTTGATGTGTTCTTGGATTCGCTTAGTGAAAATTTTATTGAGGATTTTTGCATCGATATTCATCAGGGAAATTGGTCTGAAGTTCTCTGTCTTTGTTGGGTCTTTCTGTGGTTTAGGTATCAGAGTAATTATGGCTTCATAGAATGAATTGGGTAGAGTACCTTCTACTTCTATTTTGTGACCTAGTTTCTGAGGGACTGGAACTAGATCTTCTTTGAAGGTCTGATAGAGCTCTGCACTAAACCCATCTGGTCCTGGGATTTTTTTGGTTGGGAGATTATTAATAACTGCTTCTATTTCTTTAGGGGATATAGGACTGTTTAGATCATTAACTTGATACTGATTTCATTTTGGAACCTGGTATCTGTTTAGAAATTTGTCCATTTCATCCAGGTTTTCCAGTTTTGTTGAGTATAGCCTTTTGTAGAAGGATCTGATGGTGTTTTGTATTTCTGAAGGATCTGTTGTTATGTCTCCCTTTTCATTTCTGATTTTGTTAATTAGGATGCTATGCCTGTGCCCTCTAGTGAGTCTGGATAAGGGTTTATTTATCTTGTTGATTTTCTCAAAGAACCAGCTCCTCTTTGTTTGATTCTTTGTTCTTCTTGTTTCCACTTGGTTGATTTTGCCCCTGAGTTTGATTATTTCCTGCCATCTACTCCTCTTGGGTGAATTTGCTTCCTTTTTTTCTAGAGCTTTTAGGTGTGTTGTCAAGCTGCTAGTGCGTGCTTTTGCTAGTTTCTTTTTGGAGGCACTCAGAGCTACGTGCTTTCCTCTTAGAAATGCTTTCATTGTGTCCCATAAGTTTGGGTATGTTCTGGCTTCATTTTCATTAAACTCTAAAACGTCTTTAATTTCTTTCTTTATTCCTTCCTTGACCAAGGTATCATTGAGAAGAGTGTTGTTCAGTTTCCACGTGAATGTTGGCTTTCTATTATTTATGTTGTTATTGAAGATCAGCCTTAGTCCATGGTGATCTGATAGGATGCATGGGACAATGTCAATATTTTTGTATCTGTTGAGACCTGTTTTGTGACCAATTATGTGGTCAATTTTGGAGAAGGTAACATGAGGTGCTGAGAAGAAAGTATATCCTTTTGTTTTAGGATAAAATGTTCTGTACATATCTGTTAAATCCATTTGTTTCATAACTTCTGTTAGTTTCACTGTGACCCTGTTTAGTTTCTGTTTCCACGATCTGTCCAATGATGAAAGTGGTGTGTTTAAGTCTCCCAGTATTATGGTGTGAGGTGTAATGTGTGCTTTGAGCTTTACTAAAGTACCTTTAATGAATGTGGCTGCCCTTGCATTTGGAGCATATTCAGAATTGAGAGTTCCTCTTGGAGGATTTTACCTTTTATGAGTATGAAGTGTCCCTCCTTGTCTTTTTTCATAACTTTGGGTTGGAAGTCGATTTATTAGATATTAGAATGGCTATTCCAGATTGTTTCGTCAGACCATTTGCTTGGAAAATTGTTTTCCAGCCTTTCATTCTGAGGTGGTCTCTGTCTTTTCCCTGAGATGAGTTTCAAGTAAGCAGCAAAATGTTGGGTCCTGTTTGTGCAGCCAGTCTACTAGTCTATGTCTTTTTATCGGGGAGTTGAGTCCATTGATATTAAGAGATATTAAGGAAAAGTAATTATTTCTTCCTATTATTTTTGTTGTTGAAGTTGGCATTCTGTTCTTGTGGTTATCTTCTTTCAATTTGTAGAAGGATTACTTTCTTGCTTTTTCTAGGGCATGGTTTCTGTCCTTGTATTGTTTTTTTTTTTCTGTTATTATCCTTTGAAGGGCTGGATTCGTGGAAAGATAATGTGTGAATTTGGTTTTGTCATGGAATATTTTGATTTCTCCATCTATGTTAATTGAGAGTTTGGCTGGGTATAGTAGCCTGGGCTGGAATTTGTGTTCTTTTAGTGTCTGTATAACATCCGTCCAGGATCTTCTGGCTTTCATAGTCTCTGGTGAAAAATCTGGTGTAATTCTGATAAGCTGGCCTTTATATGTTTCTTGACGTTTTTCCCTTACTGCTTTTAATATTCTATCTTTATTTAGTGCATTTGCTGTTCTGATTATTATGTATCTGGAGGAATTTCTTTTCTGGTTCAGTCTATTTGGAGTTCTGTAGGCTTCTTGTATGTTCATTGGCATCTCTTTCTTTAGGTTTGGGAAGTTTTCTCCTATAATTTTGTTGAATATATTTGCCGGCCCATTAAGTTGAAAATCTTCATTCTCATCTACTCCTATTATCCGTAGGTTTGGTCTTCTCATTGTGTCCTGGATTTCCTGGATGTTTTGAGTTAGGATCTTTTTGCATTTTCCATTTTCTTTGATTGTTGTGCCAATGTTCTCTATGGAATCTTCTGCACCTGAGATTCTCTCTTCCATGTCTTGTATTCTGTTGCTGATGCTCGCATCAATGGTTTCAGATTTCTTTCCTAAGGTTTCTATCTCCAACTTTGCCTCTATTTGGGTTTTTTTATTGTGTCCACTCTTCTTTTTAGGTCTAGTATGGTTTTGTTCATTTCCATCACCTGTTTGTTCGTGTTTTCATCTTTTCTTTAAGAACTTCTAACTGTTTAGCAGTGTTCTCCTGTATTTCTTTAAGTGAGTTATTAAAGTCCTTCTTGATGTCCTCTACCACCATCATGAGATATGCTTTTAAATCCGGGTCTAGCTTTTTGGGTGTGTTGGGGTGCCCAGGACTGGGCGAGGTGGGAGTGCTGCGTTTTGATGATGATGAGTGGTCTTGGTTTCTGTTAGTAAGATTCTTACATTTGCTCTTTGCCATTTGGTAATCTCTGGAGTTATTTGTTATAATTGTCTCTGGTTCCAGATTGTTCGTCTCGTGATTCTGTTAGCCTCTATCAGCATCCCTGGGAGACTAGCTCTCTCCTCTGAGTTTCAGTGGTCAGCACACACTCTGCAGGCAAGCTCCCTTTTTACAGGGAAGGTGCACAGATATCTGGCATTTGGACCTCCCTCCTGGCAGAAGATGAAGTCCCAAAACAGGACCTGTCCCAGGAGCTGTGTTGCTTCGGCCTGTCACAGAATGTGTTAACTTCTGTAGTCCACACTCTCAACTGCACAGACTAGTCTCAGAGAGATCCAGGAAACAAGATGGCTCCTCCAGGTGTTCGAGCAAAGCCGTTCTGGTAAGGGCGAACACTTCTCCTCTGGCAGGACAGGTGCCCGGATGTCTGGAGTCTGAAATGGAGTCTGTCTCAGGACCTTGGGGGATTCCCCTGACTCTGTGCCCAGGTGACCAAGTTCCGGCGCTGACCGGAAGGGACTTATGACCCTGGTCAGGCCGGGTTTCCTGCTTCTCTAATGCTGTCTCAGGTCCCACTTGATTGGATTGGAACAGAAGTTGTGTGACAGTCACGGGTGGTCCTAAGATCACGTGGAGAGTCCTCTAGGGGACCTTAGGGGTGTCCACCCACTCTGCACCCAAGTGCTGGTGCCGACCGGAAGGGTGCATCATAATAATCTTAAGACATGCAGTTACTAGATTATGGTATTGCTCAACTTAGGTTATCCTACGTTGAATTCTAACTAGGCCTGATCTTTTTAGCTTGTGAGACCAGATGACTTTGAGTGCATTGAGGATACTAGGTCAATATACTTGACTCCTGAATATATGCTACAGAAGACATGTTATAACAGGAGGGACTGTTAAAGCATCATCTACTTACTCCAAATAATCAAGGGGCTGACAGACCAAAGAAAGATTCTGTTAAGACAAGCTTGGTGAATAAATGATTTTATGGGTAGCTGCATTAATCAAAAGTCCCACCCCTAGTTAATTTTGGTATCTGTACACTTTAGCATCTCTAAGATTTGTATAGACAGAAAAGACTGGTGATTTGATTCCCAGGAGAGCACCCTGTGACCATTCCAACAACCCAGTTACCATTACCATAGATCTATCTCCATGCTCTAGCACTCTGCTTAGTTCATTGCCGTTACTGTAGACTAACATCCCCTACAAGCCATTGAATCCACTGTGCTTCTGGATGGCAATAGATGTATCAAGCTATACCAGAGGAAAGAATATTGCTTTCTCTCATATGTCATCTCCAACTACAGCAATTGTGATGCAATTCAGAGGTTAATTAAAGACCTTTACACTTCATTGGTTAGGTTAGGATTTTATTCAAGAAACAATGTATATTCTAGATAAATAAAATGTTCAAGAAAACTATATTGTGAGTTTGGAGGTATTACTATTCTTCAGGTTCTAAAGTGTATGAAAGGCTTAATGCCTTCTGGGCATACAGCAAGAGGCTCATTCTCTCCACTAACTAAGTAATTAAAAGGAAGGGAATATATGAGACTGGAAATTGTAGGGAATTTAGATATAACCATTATATAATATCAAGAAAT
The DNA here is from genome assembly GCF_978045245.1 of Mus caroli. Classification (NCBI taxonomy): domain Eukaryota; kingdom Metazoa; phylum Chordata; class Mammalia; order Rodentia; family Muridae; genus Mus; species Mus caroli. The sequence goes on from NW_028227263.1 coordinate 5,183,772, forward strand.
TTAGGGACCCTTCTTGGGTTCTAAGTGTTATGGAGGTGATAATTTAAGAAATAACTCATGGAATTGCAAGGAGAACTTATTAGAGATGAAAGGAAAAGCCTATAAATCTTACAGCTTCTCAGAGTAAAAGAATGGAGATGAGAAGGCAGGACAAGGAAATATTTTTTCTCAAATCAAACAAGTAAGCAAGAAAGCAAGTAAACAACCATGGATGTCAGCCATGTCTTGGGGAATTGACTTAGAAAAAGAGAAAGAAGACCTAACAAATTCAGGAATTTAAAAAAATCCAGGGTAAGCAAACTGTACATCTTTCAACTACCTTAGGGGAAAGGGATGGAAAAAAGAAGTGAGAAACCCTGTTGGAAAATCACCCTGAAGCAGGGTCTGTCACATGCTACAAATAGCCAGGGGTGGGGAGCAGAGTGTGAGAGAGAGTGAGGAAGCAAGACAGTGCTGGTGATCTCAAGGGCACACTTATGCTCTGTCAAGCATCTGAAGGGACATGGTCAGACTCAGGAAAGCTGTCAGACCCAGACAAGCCTCATAGCAGCTCCCATAGGCTGTGCAAGTGGTAGGGGGTCCTAGGAAGGAAAAGTACATTACCTTAAGGCTAACCCACCATTTTAAGATTGACACCTCCACCTGCTCCACTTCCCCCTCCCCCATCCCCACTCAGTCTGGTCCTTGACCTCTTGCCCACTCAAGGAAGGCAACAAGGGCGTGGCTCTACCTAGAGGTAGACTTCATCTTTACTGTAATTGGCTTTGTTTGGACTATGGATTTGAAAGCACCTCCAGCCATTCCAGGACAGTGCATTCAGGGCACAGAGATGAAGAGAAGAGGCTGTTTAATTTCTGATTCATCTCCATACACTGCTTAGGGTTAACTCTGAAGAATTCATCTCATATCCCTCTTCCTCCATGTTCCCTGAGCCATTAATTCAGGAGTTGAGATGCATAAGTATTGATTAGGGCTTGACTACCTACAATCCATTGACATCTACGTTGTGTCCAGTTGTGGTTTTCTGTGATGGTCTCCATTTTCTGTAAAAGGAGAAGCCTCTTTGATGGAGGTGTTATAGCTAAACTTATCTGTTGGTATAAGAATTTGAATGTACTAGAGAATTAGCAAGGTGGCATTAGTACAGTTTTATCTAAAATCCATAGCCTTACTAGTTCCAAGAAGCTGCTTAGGATTCCAGTTCCAGATGACTAAGTTAAGGAGTCTATTGTTGTGAATAAAAACCATGACCAAGGAAATTGTTATAAAGGAAAATATTTAATTAAGCACTTCCTGACAGTTTCAGACGCTTAGCCAATTATCATCATGACAGAGAGGATGGTGGAAACATGGCAGCAAACATGGCATTCCAGTGGTAGCTGAGAGTTACATTCTTAATGAGAGAGGGCAGAGAGAGGGGGAGGGAGGGAGGGAGGGAGGGAGGGAGGGAGGGAGGGAGGGAGGGAGGGAGGGAGAGGAGAGAAACACTAGGCTTGGTGTGGACTTTTTAAAACCTCTAAGCTCATGCCTGTGACAAGGCTATACATTCTCATCCTTATTAAATAGTGCCACTCTCTGGTGACTAAACATTCAAATATATGAGCCTACCAGGGCCATTCTTATTCAAACCACCTGGCCAGGCATGATTGATATGTGGTCTGCCTAAAGCCTTAATGCCTATGGAGTAGTATTCATGGTATTAGAAGATAGACTGCACACCACCAATGGAGAAGGTAAACACAAGCCCAGCTACAAACACTTTGGTCTACAAAAGTGATCTGCCTGCAAAAGCAATACTGGCATAAAGCTTGTGGTAGTCACTAGCCAATACCAACTTTAAGGCCTACTCCATGAGATGAAACCATTACTCAATACTGCTTGGGTGGCTACAAACTTGACACTGGATAGGCAGGGACCAAAAGAAAATAACATACACTATTTTACTAAAGGAACTTAGCTATAAATGACTTGTAACAATGTTGTACTATACTCAGACCATTGCCTTGCTCAGCCATTATCAGCAAAGCTTCCTCCTTTAGCAGATTGGACCCACAGCCAGACAATATACAGAGAAAGAGAGACCTTGGAACACTCAGCTCTTAAAAAAAATGTCTTCTTCAAGTTCCTGTCTTCAGAGCTCAAGAAATCTGTGGGAGAGGAGGGGACAGGAATGTACAAGCCAGAGGGTATTGAGGCCATCAAAGCATCAAGGCCTTCTACATACAACAAGGCTGCACACATAAACAGTCACAGAGATGTAGGCAGCATGCACAGGGCTTGCATGGGTCTGCACCTGATGGAATCTTAGAGTAGAAAGGAGAAGTGGACAGAAGCCACATCCCTAACACAAATGCTGTGTCCAACTGATGGCCACTATCAAATGAAAAATTATATTTCTTCAAGAGACTCTCACCAGGGACACAAACCACAATGATGTGTCCCATGGCCAGCAGTAGATGCCCAACAGGAAGTGAACTGGTGTTCAACAGTGAAAGTTCACCAGAAAAGGCCCTTTGGAAACCAAGGATGAAGCTCGACCTCAGGAGCAGGTCCTCAGGGCTTCTAACCCAGGCTATGCAATTATTATATTGAGCTTGTTTGCTGGACAGCATTGGGAACAGAGCCAGAACAGCATAGCCACCCACACTCCTCTCCCTGAAGCCCCTCTGGGCACTGAGGGATAGAGTAATGGAGGTAGCGCACAGGGTGTTATAAAGTCCAGTAAATATGGGTTCCGGATGGTATTCTGTATTAAAATATTCTTCTCTGGAAATAGGTAAAATTTAGGAACCTGAAATGTCTTTCCATGCTACATTTAAAAGCTAGATGAGAGCAGCCTGACTATACTGTGTACCCTTTGTGTGGCACTCACAATTGGAAGATCCTACCCCTTGTCAGCATTAGTTTATCCTTAGCTTCTGATTAATAAATCACACTCAGGGACTTAACCTTCACTGTACCCCAACTGGCAGTCTTGAGTGGGAAGTGACAAGAGCCCAGTACACACATAGTCTAGATGGCCTCAACTTTAGTGACCACAGCTCCTTCTTCTATCAACAGGAGGCTGCTTTCTCAGCATTTGAGGTCAGTGGTATGTACAGGAATGTGGAAGAGAGGCTACTTACAGGAGCTGTGTCACCAAAGGTCACCACAGTTGGGTGACAGATCTCTGTCATTTTGATAAAATATCATGACAATGGGAGTTCATGGCAGAGTCTCTTTGTATTGACAGTTCCAGAAAGATTAGAGTCCATGTATCCTTGCTTCATAGCAGCAAGGAGCAGTCATGGTGGCTGGACCAGAAAGCTGAGAGATTACATCATCAACCATAACCACAAAGCAAAGAGAGGAGACTGGAGGCATGGCAAGCCTATACATCACCAGAGCTGACCTTCAGTGATGTTCTCCCACCAGCAAGCCACACATCCTAAACCTCCCCATACTGTGGCATCACCAGCCAACTTCAAACACCTGAGGTTATGGGACTTATTTGTTCTTCGAATCAGCACCATTTCTGCCCCTGCCTGATCCCCATGCCAGGAAAGACCAGCTTCCTCTAGGTTCCAGGGTTGCAATTGACACTCCTAGTCTTTAAGTGGCTCCCTTGTAGTGGCATTTGGGATTTTGTTTCCCAGAAAGCTCTACCAGAAACTGTTGGCCTCAGTGGTGCAGATGAAAGAGGGAGGATTAGTTTTATTTTGATATAAGCTGGATGCACTTGTTGGACACTCAGGTAGTGAGGAAAGGATAGTAAGGCTAGCACACTTCACAGGTGGAAAGGAATGATGTATTCAGAGAAAATGAGTGTGTGAGCCAAACACACATTGCACAGAAGCTAGTGATTTTGTAACACATTTACTATTGTGATGTCTTTGTTAATGTTTTCATTAGCTTCTAGCAAATACAAACTTATGGATAAATCAGGAACTATGGGGGCACAAAAATAATCCCAGTACTTGAACTTCACAGTAAGACTGTCTCCAAAAAAGGAAGTCAAACATAAAAACAAGCCCACAACTACAATCACAGAGAGCATCTGGGACTGAGTGGAGGCTAGACCCAGAGAGAGAAGCAAGGCTTCCCTTGATAGGGATCCTGTGGAAGGAAGCCCAGGATTTGTTCCATGTGGGACAACCAACCAACTGAATGAAAGGCATTCAGGTTGACAAGCTATTGGAGTGGCACACAGTAAGCCTAACCCATGTAACCTTGGATCTTTATAGGTGTGTGAAACTATTAACATATTTTTCTTCCAAGATCATAACTAAATATGATCCCAGGAGTTCTTTATGTCCAAACTGCTGGAAGAGACAGCACCATTACAAATGGAAAAAAATGGGATTGAAACCTGGCATTAAATAGCCCCGTGTGCACCAGCCCCTAGGTAGCTCCAGGACATCCACAAGTGGAACTCCTGTAACCATAAGCAATGGGATGATCCAAAGCCTGGTCACCCCATCCTACTGAACAAGGAGAGCCCAAGGTCATCTTCAAATAGTTCTGATTTAATTTTCATGAGAAGGCAGCCACGAAGATATTCTAAGTATTGTTCTCCATAGAGGTAGCCCAGACAAGCCTACCTAACTCCATGATGGATGTGTATACTTCCATTGCCCAGAGGATGACAAACATGTACTCCTACCTTACTACATGCAGTGTCAGTCCTTTTAATGCAGTGGGTGTGTTATGGATAACATGTTGCTGTGTGTTCTGCAGGAGCTCATCTAATGTCATCAGAGTTGCTTTCATAGAGCCTCCATGACTAGCTCCACCTAGCTTTCCTCTCTTCTGACCCCTCTTTCCTAATTAGGATTAAGTTGGAGATAGTTTTATAGCTGCTTCCTAAATAAAAATGAAAATGTAGCACACTGTGCCTTCTTGAGGAATCAAAACCTCCTGTACTCAGTGCTGTTATACCTGGCATTGAGTTGGAGAGTTTGCTTGAAGGTGAGAGGACAGGCCAGATGCAGGGTTGTCCACCTCATTTAAGTTCTTGACCCTACAGCCCCTCACTGGTGATGAGCCTTGTGCAATTAATGACCATCATTACTTGTGGCAATTACAGCACCCAAAGCACCCCCATGATATTTTCACATGCAGAAGACAGAGTCCTCAAAAGACCATGGGCTCTTTTTAGACCCATGGCCCCACTACCACATCTCATTGCTGGGCTGTCTGGGTACCCTGCTCTGTGGATGAATGCTGTTCCATGGCAGTGAGGGGCAGATGACCATCAGTTTTCCATGAGCTAATTAGCCCCAGGTTTGAGGCTTATATGCTATAAACATCGTGACTTATTTTGGACTATGCATTATCCTTAAGCCAGTGTTATAGACTTAAAATACTTATTAATTTTATAACTCAGATTAGTCTCTTTATGGCAAATTGACTAGAAAAGTCAACTGTTACTGAAGCTCTTATTGTTGTGGCTGGCCAGTAGCTCACATGTCTGGGTTCTAGTCTGGAAAGGCATCTTGTAATCTGGAAGAGAAGAGGGGGCTAGGCGGACCAGAGAAAGATGAAACCAAGACAAGGCTCTGATCAAGGTTCGATTTTACACTCGGTTATGAAACAGGGGAAGGGGCCTGATTCCTGCCAAGTCATCCTGGAGTAAAGTTGCAGGTGACCATGTATTTTGCTCCAGAACAGCTAGGTGACAGACAGCAGCAGTGGGAGTGGCAGAACGTTAGGGCGGCAAGCTCCACCCTGATGCTCTCTAACACTGAAACCTGAGCAAACAGGTTTCAGGCTGGGGAGGTTACATCTCATCTCATTTAATGTGCTCTAGAAATTGCTCAAATGGTGAGTTGTGCTATAAGTGTTGTGTTTGTTGTTCTGCTAAGTAGGTGACATTTTAGGAGAGATTGAGAATGTGTATATTGATGGAGTTCAAGTACTTTGGGGGATCTGGAACTTAAGGTGGCCAGTGCTCATTTGGTTTGTGAAGTTTGGATTATTATAGCTCCTTTACTTTTTGCAATGACTGATTCTGAATGGGTTACTTTCTGCACTGTTCTGTGACTACAAGAGATGGTTCACCCCTGCTGTGTGTGTTCTGGCTATATAGGGAAGCCAATCTGCTGCTAAGGGCTCATGCCACAGACTATGGTGAAGCTCAAGTCCTGTACATTCATGCTGAACCTCACCTCCACAGTGTTCACACAATCTCTCCCCATGGAAAAATTTGAAAACTTCAGTGAAATGTTCTTCCATTCAGGGTCAACCTCAAGTGTGATCTACCACAATGACTATGCACTTGTCAGGTAATGCATGAGAGTGGTCTAAACTTTCTGTCCCTAGAGAGTGATGAACTAGCTGATCAGAGTTGGTTTATTGATAAGACCATGCCACACGGAGATAATGTAAGGATCTGATGATACAATGATAAAATGAGATGAAGGAACCCCATAGACTATGCTGAGGGACATTCTGTTAACAAGAAATACATCCTTCTACAGGCATCAAGGATACATGATGCTCAGTCAAGCTGTCTTGCAGGCATCCCTGGGGTAGAATTCACCACAGCGGGTTCAGAGTCCTAGAGCTGTGCACATGATCTCAGGCATCAGCTTTCTCCATGCCTTATGGCTTGACAACTGTGGCCAATAGAGACTCCTGTTTACCTTACTGTTGGTAATTGCTCTCTGAGGGCCACTCCCAAGAAATCTCAGAGTCCACCCCAGTGGGTAGTGTCTCTACATTAGGTCAAAAGTACAAAAACGAGACACAGGGCTCTTTGTGGACACAATGTATGAATTCTTCCTAACACATAGAACTTTTGGATTTATACCAGCTTCTCCTTTCATGTGAGTTGTTCCTCTATTCATTTCTTCCATTTGGGCACCCACCATCTTACCTTTTCTTTCTTTCTTCTTTTGTTTCTTTCTTTGTTTCTTTCTTGTTCTCTTCTCTTTCTTTCTGTCTTTCTTTCTTTCTTTCTTCCTTCCTTCCTTCCTTCCTTCCTTCCTTCCTTCCTTCCTTCCTTCCTTCCTTTCTCTCTCTCCCTCCCTCCTTCCTTCCTTCCTTCCTACCTTTCTTTCTTTCTTTCTTTCTTCTCTCTTTCTTTCTTTCTTTCTTTCTTTCTTTCTTTCTTTCTTTCTTTCTTTCCTTGTTTTTGACTTCTCTGAGGATGGGATGATTATCACAAGAGATTTGGTTTTGCTCTTATCAGTTTTAGTGTATAAAAATATATATAAAAAAAACCAACTCTTACCAGAATCACCTTGGTTCATAGTTGCAGTTTGAACTTTAAATCCATGGCTCTATAAGTCTGCTCTGTGACCTATGTGACCAGTTGATCAGTGGGAACAGAAATCTTGCCCTGTGGCTTGTCTCTAAGGCAGAGCTGGATCTCTACAGAAGCCTAATTGTTTTCTGTGAGTCTGGTATAGAGTTCAGTGCTCAGAAACTCCTTTGACCTGAGGAGTTACAGGCAGATAGGTACTGGGACTGAGACATAATCTGAGGGGGCTTGGCGGGTCATTTGAGTAGCCCTATATTCCATAAGATACCTTGGTTTTCTATAGGGAATACCCTTGGCTTTGCGGGCACAAGTATGGGGCCTGAGGGTCCTAATGGTAGCTCAGCTCTTCAGTGGGAGGTGATGGGGTTATAAAATCTCAGGCACTGCTCTCAATTTCACCCTGTCGGTGAAATGCCTTGATCAGTGCACTCACAGGGGGAGAGTGTCTTCCTTTTTCAGAACATATCCTGAACAATGAAGTTGGTTTATTATTTTTATGTAGCCAACATCCCATTCATGGAGTCTCCAGGATGGGTCTGGGCATGTTTACTCCCATCACACAGTAGAAAGGGGCAGAGCTCTTTCTCAAAATGCTGCTCAGTCCTAACCCTTGTCTACCTGAGAGGCCCATACACTTGGAGAGTCTTGGATGGTTAGAGATATATGTGTATGGGGTAAGGGGAAGACAGATGTGAAGCTGGCAGAGTGATAGCCTAGATATATGGCTGGATTGAAGCTGGATCTATGCCATAGCATGGTCAGACACCTTCTCTGGCAGGCACAAGCCTCCACCAGTGCAAGGGAGCTGTTGTCCTCACTGAGTTTATCATTCACAAGGGAGTGACTCGGGATGGCAATGGAGAAATAGAAAGTGTGGTGTTCACAAAGGGGTGCTATGTTATAACTGCTCCATGTTCTAAACCACTCCAGATACCAATCATCCTCTCTCCCAAACTGTTTTTCTGCCTGTCTCCGAGAAGGCAGCCCACCCCTTGATAAGTCTGGTCTTTTCTAGATCCAAAAATCTATGCTGTGGAACAGATTGCCCCTTGGTATGCCTTAGCTGCCTGGCATACATGCTAAGAGAAGCTCCAGTTCTCAGGGTATCATAGGACATAATCTATGTTAAAGCAAACAGAAGCTCTAGAAGGATATTGCCCATCACAGGGAGGGGCTCTTTCTGTTCTGGGTCTACTGTGTACAGAGTGGAGAGTTCATGTTCACACTGTCACACTGTGTTGATAGATGATGTTATCATTTCTACAAACACAGATCCATAAGAAGCACTCCTGAACCCAGTGTGAAGTAATGGCTGCCCCATACCCTGTGTCTCCTTGACCCTCACCAGCTGTGTCACAGTAAATCCCAGAACTCACTCTCAAATGGCAATAAACAATTCCACAACTGTGGTGGAGTTTCTGCTGCAGAGACTCTCTGAGGACCCTGGGCTCCAGGCTCTCTTCTTGACCTTTTTCTTGCTTCTTTACATCCTGGCTCTTGCAGGAAATACCCTCATCATCATAGCCATTAGCTTCAACCCAAGGCTTCACACACCCATGTATTTTTTCCTTGCAAACCTGGCCCTGTTGGACATCGTCTGTACATCCACTGTTCTTCCCAAGCTGCTGGAAGGTCTGGTGGGTAAGAGCAGTCACATCTCTTATGAAGGATGCATGACCCAACTCTTCTTCCTGACCTGGGTTCTAGGGGCTGAGCTGCTGCTGCTCACTTCCATGGCCTATGACCGATATGTGGCCATCTGTCGCCCATTGCACTACAGCATGCTGATGAGCTGGCCCATCTGTGTCCTGCTTGCCGGCAGTGTGTGGGTGATTGGCATAGCCAATGCATCTGTGCAAACTGGCCTTATGGTTCGACTTAATTTCTGTGGCCCCAAGCAAATTAGTCACTTCTTATGTGAAGTCCCAACACTGCTGCTTCTGTCTTGCAGCCCAACCACCCTCAACAACATCATGATTGTCATCGCAGATGCTTATTTTGGTGTGGTCAACTTTCTGCTGACTATGATATCCTACAGCTTCATCATTTCCAGCATTCTGCGCATCCGCTCAGCTGAGGGCAAGAAGCGTGCCTTCTCTACCTGCTCTGCCCACCTGGTGGTGGTCACCCTGTACTACTCCACTGTCATCTACACCTATCTACAGCCTGGCTCTGGATCCTCCTTGGAAAATAGCAAGGTTGTTACCTTATTGTACACAGGAGTCAGCCCTACCTTGAATCCCATCATTTATTCTCTGAGGAACAGGGATGTCAAGGTAGCCCTCAAAACGTTATTTCCCTGTTTCCATTGAAGAGGCAGAAGCCACCAAATGTGACTTGATCAAGCTGTTGTTGAACTATATGGGATGTGTGACTGAGAATCTGATGTCCTGTCAGAGAACAGATAAGTAATTTATATTGTAGATGTACATTTCTATCCTCTCTTTGGAGGAGTCACTGGCCATTTTCTTTTGGAAGTGTTGACATCCAATTTTGTGGCAGGATGTGTGTTCATATCCTGGGTAGCTATCTCTTACGTAGAGCTTTTTGGTATCATGTATTTGAGAAAATCACCCTTACACTGATATTGGACTAAATCCTCTTAGTTTGGACTTTAGAACTGTGTCTGGTGGCACCATTGTCCTTACACCTCTGAGAGGAGAGAGAATAAGGAATGTTCTTCTCATATCAGCAATACCCAGGAAGGTGTGGCTTGATCCTCTGTTTTTTTTTTTTGTTTGTTTGTTTTTTGTTTTTTCTGCTAGAACTCTTTGCCATCATATCTTGGTTTGGACAGAAACTTCTGCAGACTGAGTAGATGTTCAATCTCCCTCTGCCCTCTGGATGTCACTGTCCATAGCATCCTCCTATACTCTCTTCCCTCCTCCACAGTTTCCTCTAGGCTATAATAAACACCCTGTTCTTTGATGCTGTTGCTAGCAACCTCCCAATGTTCAGCTGCCCCTAGATTTGTCACCTCTGGATCTATATGTGTATGTTCTTTTTGAAGACTATGATTTCTTTGCTCATCACTTGTTCCAAGACACGTGTTAAAGTCTATATTGTTTCAACCAACTTCCTGCCATGTCATGATTATTTTCTCTCCTCAATGGCACACTCATGATCCTGGGAAGCCTCTGTGAATGGGTCAATATCCTCCACTCAGGATAGAAGCACACTCATGCACTACTGCACTTGTCAATGCTATTGTGCTCATGTTCATCATACATCAGTCAGGCTACAGGATCCAACTCATTTGTTTTTCTACCAAGGGGGCTCTTAGGAGTCAACACAGGTTATCAAGCTTGGCAGCAAGCAGTTTTACCCACCGAATCATCTTATTGTCATGCACATTTTATCTTGAGTTGTGTTTTCTACACTGTATCCAGGGTTTTAATGTCCACTGTGCTTTACTGAAAGAGATCAAGCAAAGTGAATTGGCAAGGATAAAGCCAGACAGTTGTGATCTTGTCCCCACTGCTCTGCTGTTGAGTTCTTGCTCTATGTTCACTTCCTAATTTATTTGTTCAGGTGCCCTTCTATTTCACTCATTTCAAAACAGGCTGTAATTATTAATTCATTCTTCCTTAAATAGTTTCATGTGCATATGAGAGACAATAATTTGTTTATAGATTTTTCATGCCTGGGGCCCCTAAGGAAACATTTCAGACAGTGAAATGGGCAAGTCAGGCCATCATATACTGAGTTTTGACAAATACACAGAGCTATGTAGTGCAAGTCTCCTAGGAGAGTGGAGATGGTAGCCTTTAATGTAGGATATTTTAGCCAGATTTGATCTACCCTTTGGTCCTGAGGTCATCAGTGCCCTTTCTGGTAGTTGTTTCTCTCCTGATATTTCAGATGCAGGTCAGTTTTGTGTGTTATACAACTTTGTACACATGACATCATGCAGCACACATTCTGACATGTGTGCTCTTTCATAGCACATTGGTTATTTTTTTAATATTTTTTTTATGTATGAAGGTTTTGACTGGATGTTTGTATGTGTAGCACAAGCATGCCTGTTGGCTTTGGAGGTCAGAAGATGGTGTTACATCCCCTGGAATAAAGTGACAGATGGCTGTATGTCAACATGTGGATGGGCAAATAGAGCCCAGGTCATCTGCAGAGTAGTAAGTGTTCTCAAATGATGAGTCATCTTTCCAGTCATACAATATTTAAAATGCACTCCTGTTCTGTTATATAACCAATGCTATGTTCTTTTCCATTTTGGTGAGTACTAGGATCTAAGGCTATAATACACTTTATTACTCAACTCCAATAAACAATCATACAAATCCTTTTCTATTCCTTTCTTTCTCTGCAGTAAGTGACTGTGAATGGCTTCTCAGGGACTCAGGGTGAGTGGAGGCTGAGTTTTGTAACAAAGTTTTCACTGGGGTTTTACCCTTCATACTCTGACCAACAGTGAATGGGATTTCTACTGGCTTTTACTCTCACCTACATTCATTGAAAGAAAAGGACTCAGGATTGAAGCCTAATCATCCCTGACTCCTGCTCAGCTCCTGAGAGGCTCCCTGCTGCTCTAGGAGTGCCACTGGCACTGGGGTTGTAAGCAGTAGTTGATGTAGTTTGTAGGGCTGCACTATTGTTATTTACTGCAGAGGTTCAGCCCTACAAACTACATCATCTACTGCTTCACACATTGTTCTGCCCCTGTGGTCCTTAACACCCCTGGTGATTTCCTTTTTTTTGATGTGTTACTCAGGAAGGTATTACTTAAATTCTAAATATTTAGGCATTTCCCAGTTGGCACTGTTGGTCTAGCTTCCTTAGTGTCAGTTGCTCCTGGAGAACCCTGAGCCTTTCAGTTCTTGAGAAACTGAGGCATTCCCCAAGGAAATGAAGCATTCAGGCTGTGTTCCCTAAAAGTCAGCAAAACATATAGAAGGTCAACAGGACAATTACTCTGAGACATTAACATTGCATACTCTGTATAGGTTTCAGAAATTGTATCTTGGCAACTACAAGTGTATTCTTCCTGGGCAACTGCCATTGTATTGTTTCTGATAGGGGTATCCAAAGTCTGATTGTTTGTAGTGAACTTGTCTCATTCTTGCTCAGACCCCTCCATCCTTGTCTGGTTTTCATTTCTTACTGACTGTACACACACACATACACACACACACACACACACACACACACACACACACATATATGCACAAGCACATATGTTCAAAGGGTCCTCAAAAAACCCTGTGTCTTACAATTTGAACTAACCAGTACCCCCAGAGCTCGTGTCTCTAGCTGCATATGTAGCAGAAGATGGCCTAGTCAGCCATCATTGGGAAGAGAGGCCCCTTGGTCTTGCAAACTTTATATGCCTCAGTACAGGGGAACACCAGGACCAAGAAGTGGGGGTGGGTGGGTAGGGGAGTGGGGGGGAGTGTATGGGGGACTTTTGGGGTAGCATTTGAAATGTAAATGAAGAAAATACCTAATAAAAAAAGAGAAAAGACCCTGTATCCTGTCATCATTGTGTTGGTGCTCATGAAGAATGGATGTCGTAGTTTCTGGAGGCAGTTAGTTCACGCTGATGTCCTTCTTGTTCTCTTCATTACTGAGATGACTGAGATACTCCACTGTAATAAACCACTTCACTTTGCCTTGTACTTACATCAGTTTCTTTTCCTGTGCCTAATAGATCTGTTGCTAGGTGTAGAAGTGTTTGGGGGTTCTTCTGTCACACTGACTGTTTTTAACTCTATGTTAACCCTTTATCAATAAATAATTTCCTTTATTCATACTATTAACTTCTGTGCTGAGATTAAGACTGTCTGATATTAAAACACTAAACTGGTCCATCTTTCATTCGACTGTTGGTATGATGTATTTTTTCATTATTTTATTTTCTGCTTAATTAAATTAATTTTAAATTTAATTTACATCGCAAATGTTGCCTTTCCAGTCCCCTGCTACAAAATCCTTCACCTTATCTCACCTCCTCTTCCCCTCTGAGAAGGTGCCCTTCCTGGTCAACCTCCTTCTCTGGGCATCAAGTTACTAGAGTAGTAGGCAAATCCTCTTTCACTGGGGCCCAACATGGCAGTCAGTTCTCTGCTACATATGTGCCAGGGGCCTTGGATCCGCCCATGTATACTCTTTGCTTAGTGGCTTAGACTCTGTGAATTCCTATTTGACACCTTTGGTCTTCCTATGGGGTTGCCATTTCCTTCAGTTCTTTCAATTCTTCCCCCAAGTCTTTCACAGGGGTCCTCAACCACAGTCCAATGCTTTGGCGTGCATCTGTCTCAGTCTGCTGCTGGTAGAGCTTCTCAGAGGACAGCTAGGCTGCAAGCACAACATGCAATCAGTAATAGTACCAGGGTTTGGTCCCCACCCATGGGATGAATCCCAAGTTGGGCCAGACGTTGGTCTGCCATTCCTTCAGTCTCTGCTCTATTTTTGTCCCTGCTTTTCTTTTAGACAGGAACAATATGGATAAAAAATTTTGATGGCGGGTTTATGATTCCATTCCTCAACTGGGGGCCTTGTCTAACTGCTGGAGGTAGACTCTTCAAGTGTCATCCCCCCAGTATTGGGTATTTCAGCCAGGGTCACCACAATGAGTCCTGGGTGCATCTTACATTCCAGTCTCTGGGATTTTCTAGAGGTCCCTCCCAAATGCCACCCTCAACAACTGCTTATTTCCATTCATTTTCCTGGCCCTCTGGGCTTCTTTCCTATCTCCCCCAATATTTGATCCTGACCCCTTTTGCTTACTCTCTCCCTTCTCCCACTCAGGTAAATCACTGCTTCTGCTACCTATAATTATTTTGGTCTCCCTTCTAAGTGAGAGTTAAGCTTCCTTTCTTGGGCCTTTCTGCTTATCATACTTATGGTATGTAGGCTGTATACTAGGTGTTCTGTACATTTTAGCTGATATTCAATTATCAGTGAGCACATGCCATACATGTCATTTTGGGTCTGGGTTACCTCACTCAGGATAATATTTTCTAGTTTCATCTATTTGCCTAAAAAAATCATGATATCCTTGTTTTTAATAGCAGGATAGTATTCCATTGTGTAGATGTACCCCATTTTCTGTATCTATTCTTCAGTTGAGGAACATACATCTGGGTTGTTTCCAGCTTTTAGCTATTATAAATAAGTCTTCTGTGAACATTGTGGAGTTTTTATCCTCTTAGAGGCTGCAAACCTTTCTCTTATTCTTCCATAAGAGTTCCCAAGCTTTATCCACTGTTTGGTTGTGGGTGTCTGCCTCTGTCTGGGTCAGTTGGTGGATTGAGCCTCTCAGAGGACAGCTGTGTTAGAGTCCTGTCTGCAAGTATAACAGAGGGTCATCAATAGTAACAGAGATTGGTACTTGAACACGGGATGGATTTCAAGTTGGGTTGGTTGTTGGTTTTCTATTCATTCAGTCTCTTTTGAATTCCCAAGCTCTGCAAACAATATAAATTTTTCTTGTAGACAGTATAAATTTTGCGTCAAAAATTTTATGTGTGCGTTAGTGTCACTATTGCTCCACTCAGGTTCCTGCCTGGCCACAGGAGGCAGCCTCCAGGCTCCTTATACCCAATGCTGTGAGTTTCAGCTAAAGACACCTCACTGATTCCTGGGTGCCTCCCCTATCTGAAGTTTCTGTCTCTTCCTAGAGATGCACTCTACCTCTCACCCTGTTGGTTGTGGATTTCCATTCATTCTCATGGCAATCTTGCATTCCTGCCTGTTCCTCTCTGCACCTGACCCTGAACCTCACCTCTTTTCCTCTCAGCCCCCTCTCCCATCAAGTTCCCTCCCTCCATCTGCCTTCAAGAACTATTCCATTTTCCCTTCTAAGTGAGGTTCAAACATCCTTGCTTATATCTTTCTGCTTGTCCAGCCTTCTTGGCTCTGTGGAGAACAGCATGGGCATCCTGTATTTGATGGCTAATAGCCACTTATAAGTGAATCAGGGTTACTGTGCATGTCCTATTAGAACTGGGTTACGTTACTTAAGATGATATTCTCAAGGTCCATCCATTTGCCTTCAGAACTTATGATGTTTTTGCTTTTCATAGCTGAATAGTATTCCATTGTATAAATTTTTCATATTTTCTTTATCCATTCTTCAGTTGAGGGACATCTAGATTCTGGCTATTATGAATAAAACAGCTATGAACATAGTTAAGCAAGTGTCTTGTGGGATGGTGAAGGATCTTTTGGGTATATGCCTAGGAGGGATAAGGTTGTGTCATGAGGTAGAACTATTCGCAATTTTCTGAGAAAATACCAAATTGATAAAAAAAAAAAAAATGTTTGTACAGATTTGCACTCCCACCACATCCTAGTAAGGGTTTTACTGTTGTGAACAAAGACCATGACCAAGGGCAACTCTTATAAATGACATTTAATTGGGGCTGGCTTACATATTCATATGTTCATTCCATAATTATCAAGGCAGGAAGCATGGAAGCATACAGGCAGAAATGGTGCAGATGTTGTGCCCTGAGTCCACAGGAAACCAAGATGAGCCCAAGAATTGCAAAGCCCGCTGCAACTTGCAAAAGAGTCTTTTATTTTCAAGTTTGCACTTGGTTTGCCCTCCTAGCATTCACTGTGTTAATGTGGAAAGTGACCTTGAGTCCAGAAAACATTGGGTTTATATACAATATAGAAATAGAGTGGATATTTACAGAAAAGGGGAGTAGAGGGTATAATAGTACTGAAGCAGGAGAAGGCTAATGGGTGTCTGTTCAAGGACTAATTTTATGGCCAGTTGTAACTGTCTGTGACCTGACCTCTGTTTACCTTTTACTTTTTCCATGGTCTCCCCTGAGCTTGTTATTTCTCTAAGGTCTCAAGGACAGGCACCTGGAGTTTTATCAGAAGAAGTGTTATGTGCTGGTTTTGGAGACACAGAGGTTGTGCCATACTAATGCTGGGGGGCGGGGGATGCTGCTACAGCAGAGAAACCAGCTGTCTGCATATCTTGCTTGCCATGGGGGTGGGGTGGGGAGGGAGGATGGGAGCTTCTGGCAGGGAAGACAGACTCAAACTTTCTGTATAAGGTCTCTCTAGTATCAGTAATTCGGGGGTAACAACACAGGAGGAACTGACAGTTCTAAATCTTCATCTGAAGGCTGCTAGCAGAATATTGGCTTCCAGGCAGCTAGGATGAGACTCTTATAGCCCTCACCCACAGTGATACTCCTACTCCAACAGGGCCACACCTAATTGTGCCAGTTCCTTGGCTGAGCATATGAAAACCATCACATACTAGCAATGGAGGAGTGTTCTCTTTGCTCCACATCCTAGCCAGCATGTGCTAATACTTGAGTTTTTTATCTTAACTGTTAGGAACCAACAAGCTAATAACTAAGGTGATCTTCCCGAGATGGTCAGCCTTGAATTATAATAATCCACAACAGATTTATTCCTATAGCCAAGGCCCAAGAGAAGATCATTTTAGGAAATATTACTGCTATTAATATGCCTTTTCTGTTATTATTAAACATATATGACAACCACTAGGTGTCATCCCACCCTTTTGAGGAGATCTCTCCAGATCTACCAAGATGCACTATCTTGTAGTGATGCTATACAGACAAATAGATGACTTCTCAATTCTTTATGATGATCCCATTAGAATTCCTAAAATTACATCAGTATTTATTAAGCTTTTTTTTTATATAGTGTGACTGCTATTAGGTCTCTTCTGCAATGAGAACTCTGCCACTCTCCAATGTGGCACCAGTTAATTGCTTCTAAATAGTAACCAGACTTTCAACTTACTCAGTGCACATTCCAAGGGGTTGTAAAACTATCAACCAACGGTCATAAAAAGGGTGCTAATGAGTTAGTATAGGTGCTAGGACAGAAGACATAATATTGACTGATTTATCTATATAAAACTTCACTAATAACTTAGCTATGGATTTTAACACTCAGTCTTCCTGTTGAGCTGTGACAGGTGATAAGTGTTTAGCCAGATAAACACTCCTAATGCACATTCACTGTTGTAAACTTCTTATTGGATTTATGACTTGAATTTATGTGTAAACTTGTGATTAACTTTTTATCATGTGACATGTATTCTAAAAAGATGTATAAGTACTGAGGACAAAATAGAAGGGCAAAGAATTTCCTCTTATCCCCATTTTTTATTCATTCTTCCCCTTGCCCTTTTCTTTGCCTTTATAGGCAAATTTTACAACTTAGAAATAAATGCTATTCGGTATTCCTCAGGTGAGAATTCTTTGTGCAGTTTTGAGCCCCAATTTTTAATGGGGTTATTTGATTTTCTGGAGTCCACCTTCTTGAGTTCTTTATATATATTGAATATTAGTCCCCTATCTGATTTAATAGGTAAAGATCCTTTCCCAATCTGTTGGTGGTCTTTTTGTCTTATTGACGGTGTCTTTTGCCTTGCAGAAGCTTTGCAACTTTATGAGGTCCCATTTATCAATTCTCAATCTTACAGCACAAGCCTTTGCTGTTCTATTCAGGAATTTTTACCCTGTACCCATATCTTCGAGGCTTTTCCCTACTTTCTCCTCTATAAGTTTCAGTGTCTCTGGTTTTATGTGGAGTTCCTTAATCCACTTAGATTTGACCTTAGTACAGGAGATAGGAATGGATCAATTCGCATTTTTCTACATAATAACCGCCAGTTGTGCCAGCACCATTTGTTGAAAATGATCTCTTTTTTCCACTGGATGGTTTTTGCTCCCTTGTCAAAGATCAAGTGACCATAGGTATGTGGGTTCATCTCAGGTTCTTCAATTCTGTTCCATTGGTCTACTTGTCTGTCGTTATACCAGTACCATGCAGTTTTTATCACAATTGCTCTGTAGTACAGCTTTAGGTCAGGCATGGTGATTCCACCAGAGGTTCTTTTATCCTTGAGAAGAGTTTTTGCTATTGTAGGTTTTTTGTTATTCCAGATGAATTTGCAGATTGCCCTTTTTAATTCGTTGAAGAATTGAGTTGGAATTTTGATGGGGATTGCATTGAATCTGTAGATTGCTTTGGCAAGATAGCCATTTTTACAATGTTGATCCTGCCAATCCATGAGCATGGGAGATCTTTCCATCTTCTGAGATCTTGTATAATTTCTTTCTTCAGAGACTTGAAGTTCTTGTCATACAGATCTTTCACTTCCTTAGTTAGAGTCACGCCAAGGTATTTTATATTGTTTGTGACTATCAGAAGGGTGTTGTTTCCCTAATTTCTTTCTCAGCCTGTTTATCCTTTGTATACAGAAAGGCCATTGACTTGCTTGAGTTAATTTTATATCCAGCTACTTCACTGAAGCTGTTTATCAGGCTTAGGAGTTCTCTGGTGGAATTTTTAGGGTCAATTATATATACTATCCTATCATCTGCAAACAGTGATATTTTGACTTCTTCTTTTCCAATTTGCATTCCCTTGATCTCCTTTTGTTGTCTAATTGCTCTGGCTAGGACTTCAAGTACAATGTTGAATAGGTAGGGAGAGAGTGGGCAGCCTTGTCTAGTCCCTGATTTTAGTGGGATTTCTTCCAGCTTCTCCATTTACTTTGATGTTGGCTACTGGCCTGCTGTAGATTGCTTTTATTATGTTTAGGCATGGGCCTTGATTTCTTGATCTTTCCAAGACTTTTCTCATGAATGGGTGTTGGATTTTGTCAAATGCTTTCTCTGCATCTAATGAGATGATCATGTGGTTTTTGTCTTTGAGTTTGTTTATATAGTGTATTATGTTGTTTGATTTCCATATATTAAACCATCCCTGCATCCCTGGAATTAAATCTACTTGGTCAGGATGGATGATTGTTTTGATGTGTTCTTGGATTTGCTTAGTGAAAATTTTATTGAGGATTTTTGCATCGATATTCATCAGGGAAATTGGTCAGAAGTTCTCTATCTTTGTTGGGTCTTTCTGTGGATTAGGTATCAGAGTAATTGTGGCTTCATAGAATGAGTTGGGTAGAGTACCTTTTGTTTCTATTTTGTGGAATAGTTTGTGAAGAACTGGGATTAGATCTTCTTTGAAGGTCTGGTAGAACTCTGCACTAAATCCCTCTGGTCCTGGGCTTTTTTTTTTTTTTTTTTTGGTTGGGAGACTATTAATGACTGCTTCTATTTCTTTAGGGGATATGGGACTGTTTAGATCTGACCTGATCTTGATTTAACTTTGGTACCTGGTATCTGTCTAGAAACTTCTCCATTTCATCCAGGTTCTCCATTTTTGTTGAGTATAGCCTTTTGAATTCTCACCTGAGGAATACCGAATGTCAGAGAAGCACCTGAAAAAATGTTCAACATCCTTAATCATCAGGGAAATGCAACTCAAAACGACACTGAGATTCCACCTCACACCAGTCAGAATGGCTAGGATCAAAAATTCAGGTGATAGCAGATGCTGTCGAGGATGTGGAGAAAGAGGAACACTCCTTCATTGTTGGTGGGATTGCAAGCTTGTACAACCACTCTGGAAATCAGTTTGGCGGTTCCTCAGAAAATTGGACATAATACTACTAGAGGATCCAGCAATACCTCCCCTGGGCATATATCCAGAAGATGTTCCAACCGGTAAGAAGGACACATGCTCCACTATGTTCATAGCAGCCTTTATTTATAATAGCCAGAAGCTGGAAAGAACCCAGATGCCCCTCATCAGAGGAATGGATACAGAAAATGTGGTACATTTACACAATGGAGTACCACTCAGCTAGTAAAAGGAATGAATTTATGAAATTCCTAGGCAAATGGATGGACCTGGAGGGCATCATCCTGAGTGAGGTAACACAATCACAAAGGAACTCACACAATATGTACTCACTGATAAGTGGATATTAGCCCAAAAACTTAGGATACTCAAGATATAAGATACAATTTGTTAAACGCATGAAACTCAAGAAGAATGAAGACCAAAGTGTGGACACTGTGCCCCTTCTTAGAATTGGGAACAAAACACCCATGGAAAGAGTTACAGAGATAAAGTTTGGAGCTGTGACGAAAGGATGGACCATCTAGAGACTGCCATATCCAGAGATCCATCCCATAATCAGCCTCCAAACGCTGACACCATTGCATACACTAGCAAGATTTTGCTGAAAGGACCCAGATATAGCTGTCTCTTGTGAGACAATGCTGGGGCCTATCAAATACAGAAGTGAATGCTCACAATCAGCTATTGGATGGATCACAGGCCCCCCAATGGAGGAGCTAGAGAAAGTACCCAAGGAGCTAAAGGGATCTGCAACCCTATAGGTGGAACAACATTATGAACTAACCAGTACCCCAGAGCTCTTGACTCTAGCTGCATATGTATCAAAAGATGGCCTAGTTGGCCATCACTGGAAAGAGAGGCCCATTGAACTTGCAAACTTTATATGCCCCAGTACAGGGGAATGCCAGGGACAAAAAGTGGGAGTGGGTGGGTAGGGGAGCGGGGGGGAGTGTATTGGGGACTTTTTGGATAGCATTGGAAATGTAAATGAGGAAAATACCGAATAAAAAAAAGAAAGAAAAAAAAAAGAAATAAATTCTAAAATCACTTTTCAAGTGTCCCTTTTTTTTTTCTGTGACTTTGACTACCACTGGAATAAAAGTTTGAGTTGTCCAGTTCCTGCTGAGATAGAACAAAGGCTACTTATTCCACCACACTTCCTCAATTAGGCTACAGGTGTCAATCCCTTGGACTGGCTAGTTTTGTTTCAACTTGACACAGGCTGGAGTAATCACAGAGAAAGGAGCTTCAGTTGGGAAAATGCCTCCACAAGATCCAGCTGTAAGGCATTTTTCTCAATTAGTGATCAAGTGGGGAGGTCCCTTTGTGGGTGGTGCCATCTCTGGGCTGGTAGTCTTGGTTCTATAAGAGAGCAGGCTGAGCAAGCCAGGGGAAGCAAGCCAGTAAAGAACATTCCTCCATGGCCTCTGCTTCCTGACCTGCCTGAGTTCCAGTCCTGACATCCTTTAGTGATTAACAGCAATGTGAAAAGTGTAAGCTGAATAAATCCTTTCCTCCCCAACTTGCTTCTTGGTCATGATGTTTGTGCAGGAATAGAAACCCTGACTAAGACACTGCTATAGGTGTTAATTCCCTAAACCAATGGCTTTTAACCCTCAGAATTTGCATAGAACAGTCCCAGAGACCATCAGTCTTTAAAACCACACTAGAGTCCTACTCTGTGTTCCCTTTCAAGCCAGCAGGCTCCCAGCACTTAACCATTCTGACCAGTACAAGATGGAATATCAGAGTTGTTTTGATTTGTATTTTGTGTATTTGTATTAATGACTAAGGATTGAACTTTTCTTTTTTCTTTTTTATTTTTTCCAGTTCACACATTCTGTCACTGAGACAACTTAGACACTTTTATTTTTATATCTATGTTGTCACAGCAAAAAGGTTTTACATTCATCTTCTAATTTTCTCACATACTGTCTCTTTTAAGAACTAACTTCTAACAATAATGTGCATACTGTATTTTCTCTGTCCCTTCTTCCCCTCAATTTCTGTGTTTTTCTGCTAACCCATGTACTATATCAAGAAAGAAGAAACGTAGCTTCAGCAAGTAGTTAATATCTAACACAACAAACACATTGTTACATAACTGAGTGACTGTGATTGGTAGCAATTGTGGTTTCACTATGGAGAGGTGATAGACTACATACTCAAGAAATTCTAATTTAATTATTGGCACCTAACATCTCCCCATATCCTATAAGGATATCTAATTCTTTCAATGCCCAGGGCTCTCAGAAGATTAGTAACCTTGAGCCAGTTGTTCATCCTTGCTTGGCTCATCTCTAAATGTTCCTTTTAGGTCTTGATATCAATGATCCTGCAAGACATTCATAACTGATTGTTTTAAATGTATTTTTTATTTTTTAAAATATAATTACTTATCTTTTTTTTTACAGTCCAGTCATTCATCCCCCTCCTGGTTCACCCTCCAATAGTTCCTCATCCCATTCCTCCTCCCCCTGTCTCCAAAAGGATGTCTCCACCCTCCTACCCTGTAACCCTCCCCACCTCCACCCTGCCAGGCTTCCCTACTCCCTGGGGCCTCAAGTGTCTCAAGGACATCTTCTCTCACTGATTCCAGACCAGGCAGTCCTCTGTTGTACGTGTATCAGGGGCCTCAGACCAGCTTGTGTATGCTGCCTGTTGGTGGTCCAGTGTCTGAGAGATCTCAGGGGTCCAGGTTAGTTGAGACTGCTGGTCTTTTTATGGGATTGCAATCCTCCTCAGCTTTCCAGCCTTTCCCTAATTCATTCAGAGGAGTCCTTGCCTTCAGTTCAATGATTGGGTGTAAGTATCTGTATCTGCATCTGTCTCAGTCAGCTGCTTGGTGGGCCTCTCAGAGGACAGCCATACTAGACTATAAGCACACTATAGCATCATTAATAATGTCAGGCCTTGGAGCCTTCCCTTGAGATGAATCCCAAGTTGGGCTGGTCACAGGACCTCCTTTTCTTCAGTCTCTTCTTCATTTTTGTCCCTGTAGTTCTTTTAATGGGACAATTCTGGGTCAGATATTTTGACTGTGGGATGTTAAACCCCTCCCTCTACTTGATGCCCTGTCTTTCTTGTGGAGGTAGACGCTACAAGTTGCCTCTCCCCCCAACCCCACTGTTGGACATTTCATTTAAGTTTCTTCTTTTTGAATCCAGAGTGTCTCTCACCTCCCTGGTCTGTAGCCATCCAGCAGCCATGGAAAACTGGGTCTACCTGAAAGGGGGGGGGGGATGGAAATGAAAAAGGACAGGTTCAAGAGATGGATGAAGCCAAAACAAAGTTTCTGATCAAGGTTCAAAGTTTAATATTCAGCACTGCATTTATATAAGGAGAGCCCAGAGACCCATCCTTTGTTTCAGCTGGATTGTGTTACAAAGCAAGCTCATAGGTATTCTACTCCTGTAGGAAATTGCAAATGCAGAGAGGGTAAAACCATGTGGCAAGCACTCAAGGTCAAGGCTGGGGGAAGGGAATAATTCCACCTTTTAATATTTTTTTTAAAGATGAGCTGGATGGTGGCACAAGATTTGCTTGTTTTCCATAATCCCATCTAGGGTACAGAGCATCCAGCTGAATATGCCCCTCTTAGGTCTATATTGCTCCTTACCCATCATGGAGGACAAAAATAGCTTTTTGATATATTTTTCTGTCTTAGGTCGATAGGAGCTCAAGTACACTCTTACCCATCTCTGACTACAAGCCTTCTATAACACACTCTTTCCCATTCAGACCAAAGCCACAAAAGACATATGAATATGCACTCAATGCATTTCTTCACAGCAATGTATAACTGCCATGGTGAATAGCTGAGCTTGCTGAAAGTGATCCTATGTGAAGGCAACCAATCTGTTTAAGATACAAGATCCAAAATTTAAAAGCAACAAAATTATAATTAATGGTCCAAGCAGTGTAGAAATTAAAGTTGTAAGACATTGGGAAGTAGAGTATCAGGATTCAAACCATCCGGATTCTGTCCTTTTTCTCTTTTCCTTTTGGCTAGTCCTTCTAGAACTTTAGCCATAGAATCCTTTATTATTCCTGAGTGATTGATGTAAAAGTAACGTTCCTTCATGAGGGCTGTACATAATCCTCCCTGTTGAAGAAATAAAAGACTAGGAGCTTATACACATGCACCAACACTTGTTCAAAATCCAGATTCTGTCCAATTATATCCACTGCAAATATACCTTTATAAAAAACTATAACTAACTTCCAAATATGTCTCTGAAAATGTCCAGAACTAGCCTTCCAAATGAAGACTGCCATTTCCTTTTATCCAATATTGGATTATTTCTAGACAAGTCCATGATTGAGTCAGGATAACTATTCACATTAAAGGAAAGAGCAGAGTCATTATAAATTCTCTTTTTAATTAATTTTTCTAAGTCAGTTTCCACAGTCTCTATGTTCTTTTTCCCAAAAGGTCTAAAATCTTAAAGCAAGACAGCTTGTCCAATCTGGGATATAGGCAAGAAAAGGTGGGTCAAGAACATATATCCAATATAGCTTTCCTGTCTCCATCGTCAGTGCACTCAGCAAGCTCACAGGTCAGACTCATTCTTTGTTCCAGCATCAGTATGCCACACCAATCACTCTGGTAGCTAGCATGCTCCTGCTATATCCTGTGGGAAAAAACCACAAACATGCCCTCCTCCCATATTAAATACTTGATTGGGATCATGGCATATGTCAGTAAGTGGATCCTTCCATTTCACCTAGGCATAAGTATGCCTAGTTGTAGGGTGCCATAGGCACTCAGCAGAGAGTTCCTTGGCATACAAATTTTAAAATTTTAAAAACAGAAAGCACGATTTAAATAATTTTGTGGTGTATGTGGATATAATTGCCCCTTTTTTATTTTTATGAAAATATTGTTTTAAAGTTCCATGGGCCTGTTCCACGATACCTTGTCCTTTAGGATAAAAAGGAATCCCAGTAATATGAGTAATATTAAATTGTCTAAAAAACATCTCAAATGCTTGAGTGTAGTAGCCAGTTCCATTATCTGTTTTAATCTGATTTGGAAAACCAAGCATAGAAAAATCATGTAGGCAATGACTGATGACTTTTTTAGATGCTTCTCCTGTTAAAACGCAGTTGCAATTAGAAAGCCTAAAAAGGTGTCAAGTCACATGTACATATTTAAATTTTCCAAAATCAGAAATATGAGTACCATCCATTTGCAATAATCAATTAGGTAAAAGTCCTTGAGGATTAGTACTATTATGTGTGACATAAGGAAATTGAGGACATTGAAAACAAGTCTTCAAATTCTCTAAAACTAGCAAATTATTGTCTCAAACTATTACTATTTTGATGATGTAAATTATGAAATTGTATGGCCAACTGTTTCTGTGTAAGGCCGATAATATTGTTTGAATTTGAATTTGTCTTGAAAGATCCTGTTTTCTCCGAGTTTTACTAGTACAGCAGTCTAGGTAGACATCTGTGGTTTTCAGAGGTTGAAAGATATGTCTAGGCATTTCTAGCTTTTAGAGTCTCTTTTGAGAATTCAGGTGTAATTCTGATAGGTACGCCTTTGTATGTTACATGACCTTTTCTCCTTGATAATTTTAATATTCTTTATTTGTTCTATAGAATTTTGTGTTTAGATTATTATGTGGCAGGAGAATTTTCTTTTAGAGTCCAGTCTAATTGGTATTCTATAAGCTTCTCGTATGTTTATAGGCATCTCTTTCTATAGGTTGGTCTATGATTTTGGTAAAAATATTTTCTGGGTCTTGGAGAAACTTTTCACTTTCTTCTATTTCTGTTGTTCTTAGGTTAGATCTTTTCACGGTATCCCAGATTTCATGTATGGTTTGTGTCAGGAATTTTTTAGCCTTAACATTTTCTTTGACTAATACATAATTTCTTCTATTGTATTTTCTATGCCTGAGATTCCCTCTTCCATCTCCGGTATTCAGTTGGTGATGCTTGCATCTGTTGTTCCTGTTCTCTTCTCTAGGTTTTCCATCTCCAGGATTCTCTTAGTTTTTGTTTTTAACAAGAGAGACTGTTAAAGCATCATCTACTTACTCCAAATACTCAAGGGGCTGACAGACAGAAGATTCTGTCAAGACAAGCTTGGTGAATAAAAGATTTTATGGGCAGCTGCATTAATCAAAAGTCCCCCCTAGTTAATTTTGGTATTTGTACACTTTAGCATCTCTAAGATTTGTATAGACAGGAGAGAGTGGTGATTGGATTCCCAGGAGAGCACCCTGTGACCTTTTCCAGGGGAGCATGCCAACAACCCAATTACCATTACCACAGATCTAGCTCCATGCTCTATCACTCTACTTAGTTCATTGTCATTACTGTAGACTAACATCTCCTATGAGCCATTGAATCCACTGTGCTTATGGATGGCAATAGATGTATCAAGCTATACAAGAAGAGACAATATTGCTTTCTCTCACATGTCATCTCCAACTACAGCAATTGTGATGCAATTCAGAGGCTAATTAATGACATTTACACCTCATTGGGTTAGGGGAGGATTTTATTCAAGAAGGAAAGTATATTCTAGATAAATAAAATGTTCAAGAAGACTATATTGTGAGTTTGGGGTATTACTATTCTTCAGGTTCTAAAGTGTATGAAAGGCTTAATGCCTTCTGGGCATACAGCAATGGGCTCATTCTCTCCACTAACTAAGTAATTAAAAGGAAGGGAATATATAAGACTGGAAATTGTAGGGAATTTGGATATAGCCATTATATAATATCAAGAAAGTTAGGGTCCCTTCTTGGGTTCTAAGTGTTATGGAAGTGATAATTTAAGAAATAACTCATGGAAGTGCAAGGAGAACTTATTAGAGATGAAAGGAAAAGCCTGTAAATCTTACAGCTTCTCAGAGTAAAAGAATGGAGAAGAGAAGGTAGGACAAGGAAACATTCTTTCTCAAATCAAACAAGTAAGCAAGAAAGCAAATAAACAACCATGGAGGTCAGCCACATTATTGGGGAATTGATTTAGAAACAAGAAAGAAAGCCTAACATGTTAGGGAATTTTTAAAAATCCAGGGTAAGCAAACTGTCCATCTTGCAACTGCCTTGGGGGAAAGGGATGGAAAAAAGAAGGGAGAAACCCTGTTTGAAAATCAAAAGATGGCCTAGTCGGCCATCACTGGAAAGAGAGGCCCATTGGACACAGAAACTTTATATGCCCCAGTATAGGGGAACGCCAGGGCCAAAAAAAATGGGAATGGGTGGGTAGGCAAGTGGGGGGGAGGATATGGGGGACTTTTGGGATAGCATTGGAAATGTAATTGAGGAAAATATGTAATAAAAAAATATTAAAAATTAAAAAAAAAAGAAAATCACCTGAAGCAGGGTCTGACACATACAACAGATAGCCAGGGGTGGGGAGCAGAGTGAGAGAGAGAATGAGGAAGCAAGATAGTGCTAGGGAGCTCAAGGGCACACTTATGCTCTGTCCAGCATCTGAAGGGACATGGTTAGGACTCAGGAAAGCTGCCAGACCCAGCCAAGCCCATGGCAGCTCCCATAGACTGTGCAAGTGGGAGGGGGTCCTAGGAAGGAAAAGTAAATTATCTTGAGGCTGACCCACCTTTTTAAGGTTGACACTTCCACCTGCTCCACTTCCCCCTCCCCATCCCCACTCAGTCTGGTCCTTGACCTCCTGCCCACTCAAGGGAGGCAACAAGGGCGTGGCTCTACCTAGAGGTAGACTTCATTTTTACCTGTAATTGGCTTTGTTTGGCCTGTGAATTTGAAAGCATCTCCAGGTATTCCAGGACAATGCATCCAGGGCACAGAGCTGAGAAGAGTCAGGATAAATTTCTGATTCATCTTACACTGATTTGGGTTAACTCTGAACACTTCATCTCATGTCTTCTGCCTCATAAACACAACCATGTCATGAAAAGCCAATGAGCAGATGCTTTCCTCTAACCAAACTGGAGAAAGATTGTTCACCCCAGAGGTTTGAGCACTGAGGTCTTGGTATCAGCTGATGGGCTTTTATGAAGTGGTTATATACTGAGAACATGTCCTTGTCTCTAAATATAATTATGTCATATCGGGAGTTGAAGGCCTACTCTTGATCACAGATATAGGCGGGAGCTGGGCATTTGGAAGAATGACTAAAGCTCGTGTCACTAATGCAGCCTCTCCCACACTGTGCTGGCCATGCCTCCTGCTAGTTTGTAGAGTAGGGAGATTCCTAGTGAGGCAATCCCAGCAGTGTTCCCAAAGGTTGCTTTGGGACCTGGTTCATGGCTCTGACCAACAAATTGTGATTAACCACATGGATGGCTGGACCACAGGCTGAAATCATGTGTACTGGGGCACATGATTCAATGTATACATGTCAGTGATTGTTGGTAGTGTGGAGAATGTGGAGTAGACAGAAGCATGGAAGAGTTGGAGGAAGATGGTGGACTAACACACCAGTTCTTATTCCTTTAAGTAGCTCAGTGAGATGTGATTGGGCCTCTGGATCCAGGAAGGCAATTAAGGCATGAATCTGATTACAGAGGCAAGGGGAGTTTATGTCAAGGTCCAGCCTCAGCCTGGAGAAGTGCCCTGTCCAGAGCCTAGGTGCCAGACAAGGCCTCTTGTTTGCCATGACCATAGAAGAACCAGCTAACCATGTTGCAACATAAAATGGTTTGTGTACCTGAAGGCCATAGCAGTCATGTGATCTTTCTGGGAAGAGAGCAGCTTCCTGGACCCTGACTAGCACTAGTCTAGCACCATTTGCTAAGGGCAGGTCACTTCAGGTCTGGGATGGAATGTTATCATGCTTAGGTGAAGTTTGTTCTTGCTCACTGACTGAGGTAAGTGGACATGAAAGAGCAGAATTCTGGCAGCTGCATAGCCTGAGGACATTATCCACTTAGAGGAGATGAAACTGCATGGTGACAGGTGACAGTCTGTGCCAAAGAACAGCAGACAGGGCTGGGGAAAGAGCTCTGACCTTGGCTTTTCAAGTGTTTTTATCTAGATAAGGGACTCTTTGAGACTAGAAGAAATTGTGGTTTGGGTAGTTAATTGGCTCAAGGCACAAACATCATCCCCTTATCTGCTTGAGTGCTCCCTGTAACCTCCGCTGTCACTGGTGGTATTGTTAGACAGCAAGTCACCGGGTAGCAGGAAAGACAAGGTGCTCTTGGATCACCAGTGCTACAAGGGTGTATTGTGTTGTCTGAGAAGAGGCTTGGTCATCTCCCCAGCTAGTCCTGCTCAGAAAGCCAGTGTGGTTCTACCTAATTAGTCTCTCAGGGCCAGGCTTCTCCCTGAGTACTTGTCTTTTCTATAATAGATGATGCAGGGCCCCTGGTCCTCACACAGACATCTTAATGTCCCCTCTGTACTTAGAAATATCACCATTTGCTCTTTAGAAGTTTTAATCTGATTCTGTTTTCTAATGAATGCTGATGGTTAACTCTCTCTGTGTGTTTGTGTGTGTGTGTGCACTTGCACACATGCACATGTGATTTATCTGTCTGTCTGTCTGTCTCTGTGGTGCTGAGAAAGAAGTTTCTGGAGAGGACACCTTGGAAGATTCTTGCCATAGGCTTTACCTGTGAGTTTTGTATTGACTGTGAATTTACATGTGTTACTTATTAATGACAGAGTTTTAATGGGTTTGGGTTATGGAATTTTACTGTGTGGCTAGGTGCATAGGATCACTTAAGCTGGCATTTTCAAGAAAATTCTGTAAGCATCTGAAAAAAAAATCTAACAACTTGGACAAATCCTAGCATCATCTCCTCTCAAAGCCTCCCAGTAGCTCCCTAATTTCTGGGTCTCTCTGCCCTTCTCTTTCTCTCTCTGCTTTTCCCTGTCTCTGTCTCTCTGTCTTTCTGTACTTCTCCAGCTCTATCACTGTTTTCTGTTTTTTTGTCTTGCAGTCTTTGTTCTTCTGTCTTCCCAGTCTCTCTGTCTGTGTCTTTCTTTGCTTCTATATCTGTCTATCACTGCCCTGTGGGTGGAGTGCGATGGGTGGGGCACATATCTATTTCTGTCTCTTCTTACTTTTGCCTCACCTGCCTTTCTGTCCCTGTACTTCTGTCTCTGTCCTCCTATCTCTCTCTGTCTTTCTATCCTCACGTCTTTTTCTTTCTTCCCTTGTATCCACTTCTCAGATCTCACATTGGAATATATAGCATCTCCTGTGTTAAGGAGCACCCTCCATGGTGAATGGGGTCTACTACTTTCTGGCCGCCCCTACAGAGACACAACTTTGAAATGTTCATTCACCTCTTAGACATTTTCTGAAACACATAGGAGTGTTGAGGCCCAAGCCGAAAGCAGTAAATTATTTGTATGATGCTGGCTTTATACAGGTGCATGAAATAATAGAAATCTTTCATAAGCAAATAGAATCTAGTGAACTATTTGCAAACATAAACTTTGAGCTCCAGTACTTGTAAACTTAATCAATAGTTTATATAGTCTGTCTTTATCTTATCACTTGGAGGTTGGCTCTAATGTATCTTAGCATCCTCGATTTAAGGCTTTCTAAATTTAGTTGCAGACTTTTAACTCTGACACAAATAATGTGGCTGCATGGCTACAGGGGTGAGACAGGACTCAGTCTTGCCTGGTGCCCTACTTAAGTGCCCTACTTTAAAGCCTTCAATCTCCCAGCTTCAATAACGCACACACACGAACGACTAGAGTTTGTATAGGTGAGTGCACTAGTCACCTGTGAAGACCATGGTTAATGCTGTTTTATATGGCCAGCTGAGGGACATTTTGCCATCTTCCTCCTTTTTTCCCTGTTCCCACCCACTGTCTGAGCTTTTGAATAGAAAGTAATCACAACTATCCCTGTTACCAGGACACACAGACTTGCACTTCATGGACTATTCCTGTTCTTGCTCCATACTCACTGAGGTCTGAGGAAAGAAACCTCCCAGTGAGGAAAGACCCTGAATCTCTAAGGTTTATGAGTGGTTACATCAGTCTCCTAGAAGTCCTGTATCTAGAATGATGTCTACAGCATTGGCTGGCACAGAGTTCTATTCTTATGCCATGCGATACTGAGGTTTGGGCTCTAGGTGAGTCTCACCACATCTGGGCTAGGTCATTAGCACAAACTGGAACTGGAGCATGTCTTTCACCTTCAGATCCTATCAGAACTGTTACAGGAAACCCACTACCCCTGGATCCTGAGGTCTCCCCAGCTCTGTGATGAATGGGACACTGGTCACTGAGTTCCTCATCCTGGGATTCTCAGATATGCCTCACCTTCGGATACTACTTTTCCTTAGCTTCCTTTGCCTATACATGGCTGCAGTCTCAGGGAACCTGCTCATTATGGTGACAATCAGTGCCAGCCCAACCCTGCATACCCCTATGTATTTCTTCCTGGTCAACCTGGCCGTGGTGGACATCCTCTGCACCTCCACCATCCTACCCAAGCTACTGGACACCATGGTGGGGGGAAGGACCATCTCTTATGGGGGCTGCATGGCCCAGCTCTTCTTCTTCACATGGTCACTGGGAGCAGAGCTTCTGCTCTTCTCAGCTATGGCCTATGACCGCTTTGTGGCCATCTGCTGTCCTTTGCATTATAGTACCTGGATGGGCCCCAGGGTGTGTGCATTCCTGGCTGGCATTGTCTGGGCTATCAGCCTGACTAACACCAGCATAAACTCAAGCCTGGTTCTGCGTCTACCATTCTGCAGCTCCAATGTGGTAGAGCACTTCTTCTGTGAGATTCCCCCACTGTTGAAGCTCTCTTGTGCTCCAACACAATTGAATGAGGCCATGGCTTTCGCTGCAGATGTGTTCCTGGCTGTAGGGAACTTCTCTGTGATCATCCTTTCCTACGGCTTTATTGTGGCCAGCATCCTGAAGATCCGCTCAGCTGAGGGCAAGCAACGGGCCTTCTCCACCTGCTCTGCACACCTCATCGTGGTCACCATGTACTACTCCACTGTCATCTACACCTACATTCGCCCTTCATCCAGCTACTCACTGAACAAGGACAAGGTGGTGTCCATCATCTACACCTCAGTGGCACCCACCTTGAACCCTCTCATCTACACTCTGAGGAACAAGGATGTCAAAGTTGCACTCCGGAGACTTTTCTCCTGCTGCTGAGCCTGTGCCAGCATCACTGCCTTCAGCCCTGCTGGACTGGGGGATCACAGGTTTGGTAGAGGTCTCTGTTCCTTTTTCTGAGGACACACCCAGTTCAACCATCAGGGACAACTGTTGGACTGCTGCACTTCACAGAGAAGCCCTGGGACCATGTGGCTGTTAAGCAAATTCCCAGGAATCATCAAATGTGGGTGTGGCATATTCCTAGCCCTGTCTGGTTGTAGCAGTCATAGAAGCCAGGAGCTCTGTCTGGATAGACACTGCTTTATGCCCATATTGTCATTTTATCCACAAAGACTACTCAGTCTTGGTTGTGGCTGGCATGTAGGTAGGAGACCTGGGGATATAAAGAGGTCTGGAGGTTTTAGGACAATTGTTATACCTTGTAAGTAAAATATCTTTAAAAAAAAAAAAAAGATTCCTTCCCCTTTTTAGTACCTTTGAAAGAGATTTCTGGTGCAGGCTCTTGCCATGCTGTGAGCATGTGTGATGAAATAAGACCTGCCTTTGCCTTCCATGCTGTCCACTCTGAATGAACAATGCCAATCAGCAGCTTCTCTGGCATAACTGGCTCTCACCCATGAGGGTGTCAGCAGAAGTTTACTAGATGCTCGATTTCTTGGTGCCGGGGCCTTATAATTCCCACCATGAAGTAATGCAGCAGGGCTGCTGCTTGCTCGGGACCATGTTGTTTCCAAGGATGTGGCCAGAGAGGAACTGTGACAGGGAACACAGCTGCTGTGCCTCAGGAGCAGTTCACGTCTACAGAAGCCTATGCCCCATCCAAATCCTCACTTCTAGGCTGGGCTCTCTCAGGTCCATATGCATGGTCCATATGCCATATGGTCCATATCTCTGGTGGCCTCTCTTCCTCTTCCTGGTTGACCCCTGTTCAATGTTGTTTTTTATTTTTTTATTCCTCTTTCGATAATAGTTTTATTAGTTACTTTTGTATTTTTTGTGATTTTGTTTTAAATTTCATGTCTGTGTGTAATATTTCTACCAATCTGCCTCATCCCTTCAGCCCTTTCTATGCTATCTTCAACTTCATGACACTGTTTTCCTTATTCTTATCATCAATCTATAGGTATGAATAAATATAGAAATACAACTTGTTGTGCATTAATGTTCCTGATATTTATATGCATTTAGAGTGAAGCACTTAGTATTGGACAACCAATCAGGGGGCTAGTCCACGGTGAAGACTGCTTCTCCCTTTCAGCAGTCACTAATTGCCTGCCACTCCTCAGATTCCCACCATCCATGTTAGTGTGTCAACTGGAGTTGCCATTGTTTGGGTCTTGTTTAAATAACCTTATTCTTGAGGGGTTGTAGGTACAGCTTCCCTGCCATATATAGAAGACACAGTATTACAGCAGACATCTTCATCCTCTGGGTCATAATTTTTTACACTCCTTCTTCCCTGATGTTCCTCGGGACATAGGTATGGGGTTGGATTAGAGCAGCATCCATTATGACTGAGCACCTCACAGCCAATTGGTCTCTGTATTTTGATCAGTTGTGGCTTTGATAATAGTTTCTCTCTCTCTCTGCTACACCAAGCGCTTCTTTGATATGGGGCAAGAGCTACACTTCTCTGTGGACATAAAAATAAGTATGAAGAATACAGGTAGACTGTTTTAGTTTGGGAAAACAGCAGTAATAGGTTCTATCCTCATGTCTGTGACATGTCCACCACAGGTGGTTGGCTAGGTTTACACTACCAAGCTGCAACTATGCACTAATGAGGGTGCCTTATGTCCAATTACACAGCTGTTGGATATGGCTGAGATATAAGTGCTACTATCGTACCTTTAGGATTAACTTGTCATGCTTCTCCTTGTTTTGGTTCACAGGTATCACAGTGTGGGGGGAGGCTCCCAATAGGAACTAACCCACCCTGGTACATCAAGTTTCAGCAGGACTAAGTCCATTTCCTCCCACTGAGGCCATACAAGGCAGCTCAGTTGTGGGAAAGGAATCCCAAAGGCAGGTGACAGTCAGAGACAGCCCCCGCCCCTGCTTAAATTGTTATGGGACCAACATGAATAACAGACTGCCCAACTGGTACATCTGTGTGGAGGGCCTAGGTCCATCCCATGTATGCTCTTTGATTGGTGGTTTGATTTCAGTGAACCCCCATGGGCCCAGGTTAGATTACTCTGTAGGTTTTCTTGTGGTGTCCTTGATCTCTCTGGCTCCCTTAATTCTTCACCCCACTATTCCACAAGACTCCCTAAGTTCTGCTATTGTTTATTTGGCTGTAGGTCTCTGCATCTGTTTCCATCAGCTGCTGGATGAAGCCTCTCAGAAGACAGTTATGCTGGGTTCCTGGCTGCAAGCATAGCAGAGTATCATTAATGGTGTCAAGAGTTGGCTCTCTCTCACTCATGGTGTGGGTCTCAAGTTGGGCCAGTCATTTGTTGATCATTCCCTAGATCTCTGCTCCATCTTTATCCCTGCACTTCTTGTAGATGGAACAAAATTTAGGTTGGAGGTTTTATAAGTAGGATTGTGTTCCCCTCCCTTCACTGGAAGTCTCACCTAGCTACAGGAGATGACCCGTTAGGTTCCATAGAGGCTGGGGTCACCCCCATAGACTCCCAGAAGCCTCCCCTGTTCCAGAGATGACTTACCATTGATTTCTTATCTCTCTCCTCCCTCCTCTCTCCTCTTGTTCCCCTCCCTGCTTCTCTCTCACCCAGTTCCTTCCCTCTAATTATTTCAGATATCTATTTTATTTCCCCATCTGAGTGACATCCAAGCATCTTCCTTTGGACCCTCCTTGTTACTTAGCATCTTTCAGTCTATAGATTATAGCCTGGTCATCCTGTACTTTATGGCTAATATCTACTTATAGGTGAATACATGAAAATTGGAAATAGTTCTACCTCAAGACCCAGCTATATTATTCTTGGGAGTATACACAAAAGACACTCCACCATATCACAAAGACGCTTGCTCAACTATATTCATAGCAGCTTTATTCATAATAGCTAAAAACTGGAAGCAACCTAGATGTCCCTCAACTGAAAACTGGACAAACAAACCTTGGTCCATTTACACAATGGAATTCTACTTAGCTATTAAAAATAAGGAAATCATGAATTTTACAAACAAATGGATGGAACTAAAAAATATCCTGAGTGAGATAACTCAGACCCAGAAAGACACATATGGTATGAACTCATTATAAGAGTTTAGACTTCTTACAGACGCTTTCCAATTTTATGAGATCCCATTTGTCAATTGTTGATCTTAGAGCATAAATCATTGGTGTTCTGTTCAGGAAATTTTCCCCCTTCCCCACTTTCCCTTCCTTTAGTTTCAGGGTATCTCATTTTATGTGGAGGTCATTGACCCACTTGCACTTGAGCTTTGTACAAGGAAATAAGAATGGATCAATTTGATTTTCTCTCTGGTGACTCTAAGGTGGATCCACTCAGGAGTGCACAGGCCACAGAATCTGGAGAGCAGCTGTGACATGATACTACGGCCTACATCTGTACCCAGGAGGTGGGGCTGTTCCACAGCCCTCTGTACACTGGTCTTGCCAAGGGAGAGCATGCCTCCAGGGAGTGCTGACAAAGGCTTACAGACTCACAGGAGGAACAAGCTCCAGCCAGAGTCAGCAAGAACATCTAACACCAGAGATTACCAGTTGGCAAAAGGCAAACACAAGAATCTTACCAACAGAAACCAAGACTACTTGCCATCATCAGAACCCATTACTCCCACCACATCAAGTCGTGAATACCACAACACACCAGAAAGGCAACATTTAAGTTTAAAATCATATCTCATGATGTTGGTAGAGGACTTTAAGGAGGACATACATAACTCTCTTAAAGAAATATAGGAGAACACTGCTAAACAGGTAGAAGTCCTTAAAGAGGAAACACAAAAATAAGTAATTCCAGGAAAACACAACCAAACAGGTGAAAGAATTGAACAAACCATCCAGGATCTAAAAATGGAAGTAGAAACAATAAAGAAAACACAAAGGGAGACAACTCTGGAGATAGAAAACCTACAAAAGAAATCAGGAGCCAAAGATGCAAGCATCACCAACAGAATACAAGAGATAGAAGAGAGAATGTCAGGTGCAGAAGATTCTTAGAAAACATTGACACAACACTCAGGGAAAATGCAAAATTCAAAAAGATCCTAACCCAAAACATCCAGGAAATCCAGGACACAATGAGAAGACAAAACCTAAGGATAGCAGGTAGAGATAAGAAGGAAGATTTTCAACTTAAAGGGCCAGTAAATATCTTCAACAAAATTATAGAAGAAAACTTCCCTATCCTAAAGAAAGAGGTGAGCATGGACATACAAGAAGCCTACAGAACTCCAAATAGTTTGGACCAGAAAAGAAATTCCTCCGGACACATAATAATCAAAACACCAAATGCACTAAACAAATACAGAATATTAAAAGCAGTAAGGAAAAAAGGTCAAATAACATATAAAGGCAGACCTATTAGAATTACATCAGACTTCTCACCAGAGACTATGAAAGCCAGAAGATCCTAGACAGATGACATACAGACCCTAAGAGAACATAAAGGCCAGCCCAGGCTACTAAACCGAGCAAGACACTCAACTATCATAGATGGAGAAACCAAAGTATTCAATGACAAAACCAAATTTACACAATATCTTTCTAAGAATTCAGCCTTTCAAAGAATAATAAAGGGAAAACTCCAACACAAGGAGGGAAACTATGCCCTAGAAAAATCAAGAAAGTAATCTTTCAACAAACCTAAAAGAAGATAACCGCAAGAACAGAAACCCAACTCTAACAATAAAAAATAACAGGAAGCAACAATTACTTTTCCTTAATATCAATGAACTCAATTCCCTAGTAAAATGATGTAGACTAACAGTCTTGTTACATAAACAGGACCCGATATTGTGCTGCATACAGGAAACCCACCTCAGTGACAAAGAGAGACACTAACTCAGAATAAAAGGCTGGAAAAAAAATATCCAAGCAAATGGTCCCAAGAAACAAGCTAGGGTAGCCATTCTTATATTGAATAAAATCGACTTTTATCCTAAATTTATCAAAAAGATGAGGAGGGACACTTCATACTCATCAAAGGTAAAATCTTCCAAGATGAACTCTCAATTCTCAACATCTAGCTCCAAATTCAAGGGCATCCATATTCATAAAAGAAACTTTACTATAGCTCAAAGAACACATTGCACCACACACAATATTAGTGGGAGGCTTCAACGCCCTACTCTCATCAATGGACAGATCCTGGAAACAGAAACTAAACAGAGACACAGAGAAACTAACAAGTTATGAAACAAATGGATTTAACAGATATATACAGAACATTTTATCCTAAAACAAAAAGATACACCTTCTTCTCAGTACCTCATGGTACCTTCTCCAAAACTGACCACATAATTGGTCACAAAACAGGCCTCAACAGATACATGAAGATTGAAATAATCCCATGCATCATATCAGATCACCACAGACTAAGGCTGATCTTCAATAACAGCATAAATAATAAAAAGCCAACATTCACGTGGAAGCTGAACAACACTCTACTCAATGCTAACTTGGTAAAGAAAGAAATAAAGAAAAAATTAAAGACTTTTTAGAGTTTAATGGAAATGAAGCCACAACATACCCAAACTTATGGGACACAATGAAAGCAGTCCTGAAAGGAAAAATCTTAGCTCTGAGTGCCTCCAAAAAGAAACTGGAGAGAGCATACACTAGCACCTCAACAGCACACCTGAAAGCTCTAGA
The DNA here is from genome assembly GCF_978045245.1 of Mus caroli. NCBI lineage: Eukaryota > Metazoa > Chordata > Mammalia > Rodentia > Muridae > Mus > Mus caroli. The sequence continues at coordinate 5,221,339 of NW_028227263.1, forward strand.
AAAAAAAAGAAGCAAATTCACCCAAGAGGAGTAGACAGCAGGAAATAATCAAACTCATGGCTGAAATCAACCAAGTGGAAACAAAAAGAACTATACAAAGACTCAGCCAAAACAGAAGGAGCTGGTTCTTTGAGAAAATCAACTAGATAGATAAATCCTTAGCCAGACTAACCATAGGGCACAAAGACAGTATCCAAATTAATAAAATCAGAAATGAAAAGGAATATATAACAACAGAAACCATGGAAATCCAAAAAATTATCAGCTCCTACTAAAAAAGTTTATATTCAACTAAATTAGAAACTCTGGATGAAATGGAGAGTTTTCCAGACACATACCAGGTGCCAAAGTTAAAACCGGATCAGATAAACCATCTAATCAGTCCCATAACCCCTAAAAAATAGAAACAGTCATTAATAGTCTCCCAACCAAAAAAAGCCCAGGACCAGATGGGTTTAGTGGAGAATTCTATCAGACCTTTAAAAAAGACCTAAGACCAAGACTCTTCAAACTATTCCACAAAATAGACACAGAAGGAACACTATCCAATTTGTTCTATGAAGCAACAACTGTGTTTATACCTAAACCACACAAAGACCAAACAAGGAAAGAGAACTTCAGACCAATCTCCCTTGTGAAAATTGATGCAAAAATACTCAATAAAATTATTGCCAACTGAATCCAAGAACACATCAAAACGATCATTCCCTAGGAGAGCTTTGCCTCAGCATTGGCGGGAGCAATCTTGGTTCCAGGACTCTGCCGAAAGTAATCTGCACAGGTGAGAGTGTGAACTACAGAAGCTAACAGCTTCTGTGACAGGCCAAAGCAACACAGCTTCTGGGACAGGTCCTGTTTTGGACCTTCATCTTCTGCCAGGAGGGAGGTCTGAATGCCAGATATTTGTGAACCTTCCCTGTAAGAGGAGAGCTTGCCTGCAGAGAGTGCTCTGACCACTGAAACTCAGAGGAGAGAGCTAGTCTCCCAGGTCGGCTGATAAAAGCTAACAGAATCATAAGAGGAAAAATCTATAACCAGAAACAACTATAACAACTAACTCCAGAGATTACCAGATGGCGAAAGGCAAACGTAAGACTCTTACTAACAGAAACCAAGACCACTCACCATCATCAGAACCCAGCACTCCCACTTTGCCCAGTCCAGGGCACCACAACACACCCAAAAAGCAAGACCTGGATTTAAAAGCATATCTCATGATGATGTAGAGGACATCAAGAAGGACTTTAATAACTCACTTAAAGAAATACAGGAGAACACTGATAAACAGGTAGAAGACCTTAAAGAGGAAGCACAAAAATCCCTTAAAGAATTGCAGGAAAACACGACCAAACAGGTGATGGAATTGAATAAAAACATCCAAGACCTAAAAAGGGAAGTAGACACAATAAAGAAAACACAAAGTGAGGCAACGCTGGAGATAGAAATCCTAGGAATGAAATCTGGAACCATAGATGCAAGCATCAGCAACAGAATACAAGAGATGGAAGAGAGAATCTCAAGTGCAGAAGATTCCATAGAGAACATCGGCACAACGATCAAAGAAAATGGAAAATGCAAAAAGATCCTAACTCAAAACATCCAGGAAATCCAGGACACAATGAGAAGACCAAACTGATAATGGGAGTAGATGAGAATGAAGATTTTCAACGCAAAGGACCAGCAAATATCTTCAACAAAATTATAGAAGAAAACTTCCCAAACCTAAAGAAAGAGATGCCCATGAACATACAAGGAGCCTACAGAACTTCAAATAGACTGGACCAGAAAACAAATTCCTCCGACACATAATAATCAGAACAAAAAATGCACTAAATAAAGATAGAATATTAAAAGCAGTAAGAGTAAAAGGTCAAGTAACATATAAAGGCAAGCCTATCAGAATTACACCAGATTTTTCACCAGAGACTATGAAAGCCAGAGGATCCTGGACAGAAGTTATACAGACAGTAAAAGAACACAAATGCCAGCCCAGGCTACTATACCCAGCCAAACTTTCAATTACCTTAGATAGAGAAACGAAAGTATTCCACGACAGAACCAAGTTCATAATTATCTTTCCAAGAATCCCACCCTTCAAAGGATAATAACAGAAAAAAACCAATACAAGGACGTAAACCACATCCTACAAAAAGCAAGAAGGCAATCTCTCAACACACCTAAAAGAAGACAGCCACAAGAACAGAATGCCAACTTTAACAACAAAAATAATAAGAAGCCACATTACTGATTCCTTAATATGTCTTAATATCAATAGACTGAACTCCCCAATAAAAAGAAATAGACTAACAGACTGGCTACACAAACAGGACCCAACATTTTGCTGCTTACAGGAAACTCATCTCAGAGTAAAAGACAGACTCTACCTCAGAATGAAAGGCTGGAAAACAATTTTCCAAGCAAATGGTCTGAAGAAACAAGCTGGAGTAGCCATTCTAATATCTAATAAAATCAACTTCCAGCCCAAAAAAAAAAATAAAAATAGACGAGGAGAGGCACTTCATACCCATCAAAGTTAAAATATTCCAAGAGGAACTCTCAATTCTGAATATCTATGCTCCAAGTACAAGGGCAGCCACATTCATTAAAGAAACTTTAGTAAAGCTCAAAGCACACATTGCACCTCACACAATAATAGTGGGAGACGTCAACACACCACTTTCACCAATGGACAGATCATGGAAACAGAAACTAAACAGGCACACGGTGAAACTAACTGAAGTTATGAAACAAATGGATCTAACAGATATCTACAGAACATTTTATCCTAAAAAAAAAGTATATAACTTCTTCTCAGCACCTCATTGTACCTTCTCCAAAACTGACCACATAAATAGTCACAAAACAAGCCTCAACATATACAAAAATATTGAAATTGTCCCAAGCATCCTATCAGATCGCCATGGAGTAAGGCTGATCTACAATAACAACATAAATAATAGAAAGCCAACATTCACGTGGAAACTGAACAACACTCTTCTCAATGATACCTTGGTCAAGGAAGGAATAAAGAAAGAAATTAAGGACTTTTTGGAGTATAATGAAAATGAAACCACAACATACCCAAACTTATGGGACACAATGAAAGCATTTCTAAGAGGAAAACTCATAGCTCTGAGAGAGAGCACACATTAGCAGCTTGACAACACACCTAAAAGCTCTAGAACAAAAGGAAGCAAATTCACCCAAGAGGAGTAGACAGCAGGAAATAATCAAACGCAGGGGCAAAATCAACCAAGTGGAAACAAGAAGAACTATTCAAATAATCAACCAATCGAGCAGCTGGTTCTTTGAGAAAATCAACAAGATAGATAAACCCTTAGCCAGACTCACTAGAGGGCACAGGTAAAGCATCCCAATTAACAAAATAAGAAATTAAAAGGGAGACATAACAACAGATCCTGAAAAAATCCAAAACACCATCAGATCCTTCTACAAAAGGCTATACTTAACAAAACTGGAGAAGCTGGATGAAATGAACAAGTTTATAGACAGATACCAGGTACCAAAGTTAAAACAAGATCAGGTTAATGATCTCAACAGTCCTATAACCCCTAAAGAAATAGAAGCAAGCATTAATAGTCTCCCAACCAAAAGAACAAAAACAGAAACAAAAACAAAAACCCAGGACGAGATGGGTTTAGTGCAGAGTTCTATCAGACATTCAAAGAAGAACTAATCCCAGTTCTTCACAAACTATTCCACAAAATAGAAACAGAAGGTACTCTACCCAACTCATTCTATGAATCCACAATTACTCTGATACCTAAACTACAAAAAGACCCAAAAAAGATAGAGAACTTCAGACCAATTTCCCTTATGAATATCAATGCAAAAATTCTCAAAAAAGTTGTCACTAACCGAATCCAAGAACAGATCAAAACAATCATCCATCCTGACCAAGTAGGGTTCATCCCAGGGATGCAGGGATGGTTCAATATACAGAAATCCATCAACATAATCCAGTATATAAACAAACTCAAAGACAAAAAAACACATGATCATCTCGTTAGATGCTGAGAAAGCATTTGACAAAATCCAACACCCATTCATGATAAAAGTCTTGGAAAGATCAGGAATTCAAGAACCATACCTAAACATGATAAAAGCAATCTACAGCAAATCAGTAGCCAACATCAAAGTAAATGGTGAGAAGCTAGAAGCAATCCCTCTAAAATCAGGGATTAGACAAAGCTGTCCACTCTCTCCCTACCTATTCAACATTGTACTTGAAGTCCTAGCCAGTGCAATTCGACAACAAAAGGAGATCAAGGGAATACAAATTGGAAAGGAAGAAGTCAAAATATCACTTTTTGTAGATGATATGATTATATATATAATTGACCCTAAAAATTCCACCAGAGAACTCCTAAGCCTGATAAACAGCTTCAATGAAGTAGCTGGATATAAAATTAACTCAAGTCAATGGCCTTTATCTACACAAAGGATAAACAGGCTGAGAAAGAAATTAGGGAAACAACACCCTTCTCAATAGTCACAAATAATATAAAATACCTTGGCATGACTCTAAGGAAGTGAAAGATCCGTATGATAAGAACTTCAAGTCTCTTAAGAAAGAAATTAAAGAAGATCTCAGAAGATGGAAAGATCTCCCATGCTCATGGATTGGCAGGATCAACATTGTAAAAATGGCTATCTTGCCAAAAGCAATCTACAGATTCAATGCAATCCCCATCAAATTTCCAACTCAATTCTTCAACGAATTAGAAAGGGCAACTGGCAGATTCATCTCGAATAACAAAAAACCTAGGAGAGCAAAAATTCTTCTCAAGGATAAAAGAACCTCTGGTGGAATCACCATGCCTAACCTAAAGCTGTACTACAGAGCAGTTATGATAAAAAACTGCATGGTACTGGTATAGCGACAGACAAGTAGACCAATGAAATAGAATTGAAGACCCAGAGATGAACCCACACACCTATGGTCACTTGATCTTTGACAAGGGAAATAAAACCATCCAGTGGAAAAAAAGACAGCATTTTCAACAAATGGTCGTGGTACAACTGGCGGTTATCATGTAGAAGAATGCGAATTGATCCATTCCTATCTCCTTGTACTAAAGTCAAATCTAAGTGGATTAAGGAACTCCACATAAAACCAGAGACACTGAAACTTATAGAGGAGAAAGTGGGGAAAAGCCTTGAAGATATGGGCACAGGGAAAAGATTCCTGAATAGAACAGCAATGGCTTGTGCTGTAAGATCGAGAATTGACAAATGGGACCTCATGAAACTGCAAAGCTTCTGCAAGGCAAAAGGCACCGTCAATAAGACAAAAAGACCACCAACAGATTGGGAAAGGATCTTTACCTATCCTAAATCAGATAGGGGACTAATATCCAATATATATAAAGAACTCAAGATGGTGTACTCCAGAAAATCAAATAACCCCATTAAAAAATGGGGCTCAGAGCTGAAGAAAGAATTCTCACCTGAGGAATACCGAATGACTGAGAAGCACCTGAAAAAATGTTCAACATCCTTAATCATCAGGGAAATGAAAATCAAAACAACACTGAGATTCCACCTCACACCAGTCAGAATTGCTAAGATCAAAAATTCAGGTGACAGCAGATGCTGGGTAGGATATGGAGAAAGAGGAACACTCCTCCATTGTTGGTGGGATTGCAAGCTTGTATGACCACTCTGGAAATCAGCCTGGTGGTTCCTCAGAAAATTGGACATAGTACTACCGGAAGATCCCCAATACCTCTCCTGGTCATATATCCAGAAGATGTTCCAACCGGTAAGAAGGACACATGTTCCACTATGTTCATAGCAGCCTTATTTATAATAGCCAGAAGCTGGAAAGAACCCAGATGCCCCTCAACAGAGGAATGGATACAGAAAATGTGGTATATTTACACAATGGAGTACTACTCAGCTATTAAAAAATGAATTTATGAAGTTCCTAGCCAAATGGATGGACCTGGAGGGCATCATCCTGAGTGAGGTAACCCAATCACAAAGAAACTCGCACAATATGTACTCACTGATAAGTGGATATTAGCCCAGAAACTTAGGATACCCAAGATATAAGATACAATTTGCTAAAAGCATGAAACTCAAGAAGAAAGAAGATCAAAGTGTGGACACTTTGCCCCTTCTTAGAATTGGGAACAAAACACCCTTCGAAGGAGTTACAGAGACAAAGTTTGGAGCTGTGACGAAAGGACGGACCATCTAGAGACTGCCATACCCAGGGATCCATCCCATAATTAGCATCCAAACACTGTCACCATTGCATACACTAGCAAGATTTTGCTGAAAGGACCCAGATAGAGCTGTCTCTTGTGAGACTATGCCGAGGCCTAGCAAACACAAAAGTGGATGCTCACAGTCAGCTAGTGGATGGGTCACAGGGCCACCAATGGAGGAGCTAGAGAAAGTACCCAAGGAGCTAAAGGGATCTGCAATCCTATAGGTGGAACAACAATATGAACTAACCAGTACCCCCCCCCCCGAGCTCATGTCTCTAGCTGCATATGAATCAGAAGATGGCCTAGTCGGCCATCAGTGGAAAGAGAGGCCCATTGATCATGCAAACTTTATATGCCTCAGTACAGGGGAAAGACAGGGCCAAGAAGTGGGAGTGGGTGGGTGTTTGATTGGGTGGGGGAGCATGAGGGGGACTTTTGGGATATCATTGGAAATGTAAATGAAATAAATACCCAATAAAAAAAGAACATAAAAAAGAAAAAACCATCATTCACCAAGATCAAGTAGGCTTCATCCCAGGAACGCAGGAATTGTTCAATGTATGGAAATCCATCAACATAATCCACTACATAAACAAACTTAAAGGAAAAAACCACATGATCATTTCATTAGATGCTGAGAAAGTTTTTGACTAAATTCAGAATCCCGTCATGTTAAAAATCTTAAAAATATGAGGAATTCAAGGCTCGTAACCAAACATAGTAAAAGCAATATACAACAAACCAGTAGCCAACATCAAACTAAATGGAGAGAAACTTGAAGCAATCCCACTAAAATCAGGGGCTAGACAAGGCTGTCCATTCTCTACCTACTGAATATAGTACTTGAAGTCCTAGCCAGAGCAATTAGAAAACAAAAGGAGGTCAAAGGGATACAAATTGGAAAGGAAGAAGCCAAAATATCACTATTTGCAGATGATATAATGGTATAATTAAGTGACTCCACAATTTTCACCAGAGAACTCCTAAACCTGATAAACAAATTCAGCAAAGTAGCTAGATATAAAATTAACTCAAACAAATCAGTAGCCTTCCTCTACTCAAAGGATAAACATGCTGAGAAAGAAATTAGTGAAATGACACCCTTTACAATAATCACAAATAATATTACATACCTTGTTGTGACTCTAACTAAGCAAGTGAAAGATCTGTATGACAAGAATTTCAAGTCTCTGAAGAAAGAAATTGAAGAAGACCTTAGAAGATAGAAAGATCTCCCATGCTCATGGATTGGCAGGATTAATATAGTAAAAATGGCTATCTTGCTGAAAGTAATCTACAGATTCAATGCAATCCTCATCAAAATTCCAACTCAATTCTTCATAGAGTTAAAAAGAGCAATTTGCAAATTCATTTGTAATACAAATCCAGTATAGCAAAAACTATTCTCAACAACAAAAGAACTTCTGGGGGAATCACAATCCCTGACCTCGAGCTGTATTACAGAGCAATAGTGAAAAAAAAAAACTATATGATATTGGTACAGAGACAGGAAGGAAGATCAGTAGAATAGAATTGAAGACCTAGAAATGAATCCACACACCTATGGTCACTTGATTATTTTATAAAGGAGCTAAAAAACCATCCAGTGGAAAAAAAGACATCATTTTTAACAAATGGTGCTGGTTCAACTGGTGGTCAGCACGTAGAAAAATGCAAATCAATCCATTCTTATCTCCTTGTACAAAGCTCAAGTCCAAGTGGATCAAGAACCTCCACATAAAAACATACACTTCAATAGATAGAGGAGAAAGCGGGGAAGAGCTTCGAACACATGAGCACAGGGGGAAATTTCCTGAACAGAACACCAATGGCTTATTTTCTAAGAACAAGAATAGACAAATGGGACCTCATAAAATTGCGAAGCTTCTGTAAGGTGAGACATGCTTCTAACACAACAGTTGGGAATCCTCTTTCTCTCTGTAGAGCCCATGGACATGGCATAATGAATGCACATCAGCTCTCAGTACATATGATGAGTGCCTGTCTTTCCCTCATCAGAATGCTTGGGTCAAAACTAAAAGCTCGTCTTTGAGCTGAGGCTTCCCTCTTTAAAGATTGTGTCCAGGTTACATCACCACTGCTGCTCCTGCATACCTGATCCTGTCTTGGAAGAAACTGCTCCTATCTGCAAGCAGTACCTTGTCTGGTGTCACCGATCAGTCAGATAGACTGATAGACTGGATATAGTCTATCAGCCTGATAGACTGGATCAGGTCCATCACCTAAAGCCCATAGGATTCAGGGGTCCCATGGGATTGTCATCTAGCAGAAAATTGGCAGGACTGATGGCTGACATCTTATAAAACCAAATATATGGTTGGTCCAGAATCAGGACTTAGTATTACCTCACCTGGGCATTAGAAATGCAACTCTTGAGTGCCCTCTCCCAAGAGGGTTTCAACATAGTAGTGTTATCAAGAACAGTTCTTGTCCTAAAGTAATTTGTCACTTCTTTTACCAGATGGCAGTGGTAGTTATGGCCCTTATACATGCTGGCCATCTGGCCAGACTAGGTGAGTTCCTCCCCCCATAAGAGATGGTGGCTCAGAATTTTTGTAATCAGTCCCGTCCAATCAATGGATATAGGTCTTGTCCGCTGAAACATGAATGTCTTCACAAAGCAAATAGCCCAGGTAATTCACAGACTATCTCAGTTATTGATTTCTCAAAAAAAAAAAATGCATGCAACTGAACTTTAAAAAGGCTAGCTAGCCCTAATGATCAGAGACTCGATAAACAGAAATTGGGCAACAAATGCTACAGCAAGCTTTTTTCAAACTAACCATTTTTCCCTTGGGGACCATACAGGAATTATTCAACCAAAGTCAGCAGGAAGCAATTTTATGAAGATCATTGCCATAGTCCCTTAAGTTGGGGTAGATAGGTTTGGTCATTTTCTGTGTTATACTTATCATCTAGGATGAAAGGTTATTGTTGGTTATGATCAGGGATTTATAAAAACTTAAAGTTGTTTTGTTTGAATTATTGTGTATTGATAGACATTTAAGGTTTTTGTTTAAGTATTATAAATTAATAGAAATTTAAAATTGTTTTGAAATACTGTATATTGATAGAAATCTAACTATATTGTACACATGCCATTTATTGAAAATGTAATGATTCTTAAAATTATTTCTATTATAAGTGGATAGCTAATGGTAGCAGAAAGGACAATTCTTAAACAAAAATGGGGATATGAAATTTTCAGTTTCTTTGGGAAGTTAGTTATGTCAAATGGTGTTTTGCTGGGGCACACAGATGAAAGGATGTCTTGCTAAAGCAAACACCTGAAAGACTGTTTTCCTGAAGCAGGTACAGGTAAAAGGATGCTTGGATATAGCAAACACTTAAAAGGACACTTTATGAAGGAGTATAAATATGACTCCACAGATAGTGGAAGATGAGTACAGAGCCTTGGTTTGGTTTGCCTCATTATGTTTGGTAAAAGGTGTCCAATCCCCTCTTACGTTCATTGGTGGTGTGCTGACTAGTTTTTGTCAACTTGACACAAGCTGGAGTTACCTGAAAGGAGGGACCTTTAACTGAGAAATACCTCCATAAAAACTGACATTTTCTTAATTAGTGATTGATATAAGAGGGTCCAGCCTATTATGGATGGTACCATCCTTGGCCTGGTGTTCCTGGTTACTATAAAAAAGAAGGATGAGAAAACCATGTTGAGAAATCCAGAGTGCACCCTTTACCAACATGGCCTCTGCATCAGCTCCTGCCTCCAGGTTCCTGCCCTGCTTGAGTTCCTATCCTGATTTCTTCCAATGATAGACTACATTATGGAAGTGTAAGTCAAATAAATCCTTTCCTCACTAAACTTGGTTTTGGTTATGGCTTCACCACAACAATAGAAACCCCAACTAAAATAATTGGTATTATAATACCAACTGGATGGGGTGGGTTGGAAGGACCTCTACCTCTAGTAATGTTCCACTGCCCAGTTCCAGAGATTACTTCCTGTTTTCCACCCATCCATCTTTGTCATCAGCTGTACACAGAGCAGCTATGACAGCTGCTGGCAAGCATCCCAAGTCAGCTGGTGTGTACAGAGAAGTCTCCAACAGACTGATAAGGACCTGTAGCTTCTCTGAAAAAGAAGGGTTTTAGGTCTTCCAATTATATAAATCACTGGTAGGAAGGGGGCATACATCAAAAAATAGGATGGGGGCTCTTGTCTCTCCCTCTTCTTTCTGTTGTCTGTAAAGGGGTCCCACCACTACCTGCAAGGGAAAAATGAATGATGATCCTGCAGCCTCAGAGAAAGCCTTTCTGACCTCCCCTTGGGAAGACTGTAAAGGTGATGAGAAGGAACGTAACAGCTTCTGTCTTAGTCAGGGTTTCTATTCCTGCACAAACATCATGACCAAGAAGCAAGTTGGGGAGGAAAGGGTTTATTCGGCTTACACTTCCATACTGCTGTTCATCACCAAGGAAGTCAGGACTGGAACTCAAGCAGGTCAGGAAGCAGGAGCTGATGCAGAGGCCATGGAGGGATGTTCCTTACTGGCTTGCTTCCCCTGGCTTGTTCAGCCTGCTCTCTTATAGAACCCAAGACTACCAGCCCAGAGATGGTCCCACCCACAAGGGGCCTTTCCCCCTTGATCACTAATTGAGAAAATGCCTTACAGTTGTATTTCATGGAGGCATTTCCTCAACTGAAGCTCCTTTCTCTGTGATAACTCCAGCTGTGTCAAGTTGACACAAAACTAGCCAGTACAGCTTCTATGGCCAACTAAAAGAAAAGGAATCCTTTAATAAGCTAAATGGATTAACATTATGACACTTATCCATGGCCATTTTTTTCAATATTTGCTCATGAGGCTTTTACACTTATAGGATGTGCTGATGTAATTGGGCCACATCCACACTGTTGTTGTTGTGTTCCAAACACCCAGGAGATGGGCTCCAATTAATTTCCAATTACATCTGCTCTCATAAAAGAGTTGCTTTCACACATATGTGTTGATAGCCCATGAAACATTAAATCTTGTCTAAATAGCTGGGAGATGTGGACTTACCTGAATGGTTGAACAGAGCCATTTGACCTGGAAGTTAGAGGAGTAGGCTCTTTCCTCCTCCCATGGTGGAACTTTAGCAGAACCATTGTATCTGGCAAGAATTCTGGAGTGATGGCACCTGGGCTTTGAAGTAGCCTTTTTGTTGGTGATTGTTATCTGAGATTTCATGGGCTTGTTCCTTTGAAGGATTCTCAGAGCCTTTGCGTAACTTAGTCTGGAGACCTGCCTAAGGATGTGGGAAAAAGAAAGAAACAGGAGTCTGACCTGTCACATCTGTGACTGTGTTTACTAACATAGAGAGCAAGGGTCTCTCTCTCTCTCTCTCTCTCTCTCTCTCTCTCTCTCTCTCTCTCTCTCTCTCTCTCTCTCTCTCTCTCTCTCTTGAAGGGTCTGACAGGGGACTAAGCTGACTGGGAACCTTTAAAGGGTCAGAGTGAGGAGCCTGAGAATGAGCACTTTGTTGGAGCCATAGCTTGCATTTCTCTCCTATACTTTCTCTTTCCTGAAGTTGTTCACCCACGTAAGACAGGCTGTCTCAGCAGACTTTCCTTTCCAGCATCATCAAGCAAGGTTATCTGGAATTGTGTAGGAATCCTGCTTTACATCTGAGGCACTCTATTGTTCTGAGCCGTAAAGGGGTATAAAATGGGGATAGGAAGGTAGATCCTTTCTTAGCTGTTTCCTCCTGAGGAAGGTCTTGTTCAGCTGGAGTAATCCGGGGTCCATTGAAGAGTGGCTCCTCTGGTCACAGAGCTGAAGAGTTTTAACTTGATCATCTGTGATGGATTTTATGATTGCCACCACCACCACCCTTTTTTTTCCTTGGAGGGACTTTTGAGAAAATAATCATTAGAAGGCTATAATCAGATGATTTGGTTACAGAGTAAAATTGAGAGATTTCCAGAAATGTGGGGGAATTAAGAGGAGTAGAGGTGGGCAAGACAAAGTGAGGTGGTGAGAGGAAGTGGATAAAGAGGTGATTTGGGGTGACAGTGACTAATACCACACTTCTAGGACCACTACACCAAAATAAGCTAGCAGAAGCAACAGATACGAACAGAGCCCTGAAAGAAGGGGACCGGGGAGAATAAAGGGCTGATGTAAAGGATTGTATCTGGCCTGGAGTAAAAAGGATGCAGATCCCCTTGCCACCAGAGTTTCTCCACAGTGCCTAAAAGACCTTTCAGTAGATGGATCAGGGGCAAATGAAGCTGTTGTAGGGTGAAAGTCATTAGAGCTTACACGGAACATTCTGGGTATCTGGTGAAGTTCAGTAAGTAAAACAATTTTAAGACTGGGTGTGATGGTTTGTATATTCTTGGACCAGAGAGTGGCAACATTTGGAGTTGTGGCCTTGTTGAAATAGGTGTGACCTGGTTGGAGTAGGTGTGTCACTGTGGGTGTGGGCTTAAGACTCTCACCCCAGTTGCCTGGAAGTCAGTCTTCCACTAGCAGCCTTTGGATGAAGACATAGAACTCTCAGCTCTACCTGCTCCATGCCTGCCTGGATACTGCCATGCTCCCACCTTGATGATAATGGACTGAACCTCTGAATCTGTAAGCCAGCTCCAATTAAATGTTGTTTTATTAAGACTTGTCTTGGTCATGGTGTCTGTTCACAGCAGTAAAACCCTAACTAAGACACTGGGTAATGGCAAACACACAGGGATAATAATGGGGAAAGAAGTGACCAAAGACTAATGCCAGAGTGAGAGGGAAGCCCATACAGAGGGAAGACCATCAGAGGAGGCTTGGGGGTTCAACTTTTGTCTGTTATCTCTGTACCCATATCAAACTAGTTACAATTTGTTGGTGCTGAAACAACATTGCTCATGCAGGAGGGTACAAATTCTATTCTTAGTAATTGTCAGATCTAGTCATGGAGTACTGCAGCAGCTAAGAATTGGAGTTGGTCCTGAAAGATGTTAAGCTAATCTCAAATTTCTTAAAGGTTTGGGTTTTTTGTTTGTTTTTTTGTTTGTTTGTTTGTTTTTGTTTTGTTTTGTTTTGGTTGTTGTTGTTGTTGATGATGTTGAGAGATAGTGAGACAAAAAAGTTAATTGATGCAAAGAAGGCTTGTTTTAGTTCTTAGTCCTGAAAACATTGCCTAGTATGGCAAGAAGAAGGATGAATTGGATAGCCCATGTCTCATTAGTTTTTCCCTTATGGTTCACCCAAACTGCTTTTAGGAGTTTGTGGAAGCTGGTCTCTCAGTTACTACTTCCAGCTGACAAAATGGGCTATGTAGAAGGGGCAGCAGTTAGAGTGCCTTAGATGATGATCAGTCCAAGGGGTCAGAGTAAAATTTAGCAGGTGATGACACTGTCCGGCCCCTCCGGGAGGTCCTCGCTCCTTCACAGGAGAGTGGGGGAGGGGTGGAGGGCTCGCCTCAGCCTCCACTTCCGTCCTGACATCCCTATGCCCTGCAAGGATCCCACAACCCAGAAGCACTCGGGCGCAGGCAGAGCAGTGGGGCTTGTGTAGCTGAGCCATGGCCACATGGCATGGTGTTGCCTGCGCTGCTGCAGGGAGGGTGGGACTGGCCACATTCCTCTCAAGGAGATGCCAGCCTTACAGGTGGACAAGCGGCACATGGGAACAGATGTTGTCATCTTGAAAAACGGAAGAAGAATCTGTGGCACCAGAGGTTGTTTAGCCAGTGCACCCTTACATCAGAACAAAAGCTACTTTGAGTTCAAACTCCAGTCTACTAGAACCTGGGGTATAGGTGTTGCAATTCAGAAAGTTAACTTGAACCAGGTTCCTCTTGGCCGCAACATGCATAGCCTGGTGATAAGAAATGACAGAGCCCTGTACCACAACAATGAAGAGAAAAGCAGGCTGCCAGCAAACAGCCTTCCTCAGGAGGGCAATGTAGCGGGTATAACATATGACCAGGTAGAATTAAATGTATATTTGAGTGGGAAAAACATGCATCGTCCGGCATCAGGTATACGAGGGACAGTGTATCCAGTTGTATATGTTGACAACAGTGCAATACTGTCAGTCAGTGAATTTTATCATACTCCTCCACCTGGTTTTGAAATAATACTATTTGAGTAGCAGATCTTCTGAATGAGCTTGTTTTCAAAACTTAGACCTCTGCACCGTCACACAAGCGCCTACCACTTAATAAAGCTCTCCTTGATCTGGAGACACGAACACATGCTGAACACTGAGATTCTTGTTGTTGTCCAAGGAACCCATGGATTCATTATACCATGCTGAGGTTTGATTTAAAAGACCTAGGCAACGTATTTAATCTTATTTAAACAAATATATATAGCTCTGGGTTTGATTAATAGTTAAAAAAAAAGAAAGAAACTTAGCAGGTACCAATGAACCCAAGTCAGGACGTGATAACTGTACAACCTTGTGGAGAACATTAAGAGTCAAAGTTGACGAGGAGAAAATTTACATTAAGGTTAACATGAGTTGATATGAGGTTAAATATAAAGTTAATGTAAGGTTAAATTCAACTGTACAATTGGCTGAACCATGAACTTGAGTTCTGTAGTAGGGTAAGGTAACTGTATTAGCTGTTTGTTATATCAGACTCCTGCATAAGAGACAAGTACCTGAAAGCTATGTAATTAAGTCAGTTAAATTCAATATTTAAACTCACAATTGAAAAGAGAAATAGGTTCCTACTGAGTCATTTTATAGGATTGCCTAGCAAAGTTCCAAAGACGCCACTTGGATATTCTAAATAAATACAGTTTTGATGACAAAGTATCTGGCAGCCTTCTTTCATCAGGGAATGTGGGTAATTAGAATATGGACTCTGAAATTAGCTTCTGCTGAGAGGAAGAATTAAAGGCCAGGGGAAAGGGCATCGCCAAACAAACAAAGCATGCATGTTCCACATCAGCTGGGTGACAGCGTAAGTACTAGGTTGTCCTGTTCACACATGTTCATATGTCAGTCTGGGAGACACTGAGTGAGGAGTAACTGCTATTCGCCTCTGTGTTGTTTAAGCATTTAGGATGTGGGTGCAGACTCTGAGATCCTCCAGTGGACAAGAGAATCCATGTCCCCATCATGTGAGATGTGAAGAAAGTAATTCATCTTCCCTGTAGATAAGAAGGAGATTTTTTTCTGACTTGGCATACACAGCTGAAGCTGGTTGTTCCTACACAGCCAGAGACAGAAGCAGCAGCTTTCTGGCAGGTCTTATTTCCCCATACTTCTTGCCCTGGAATGAGGCTATCATGTAGCTTACTCTGGTGGAATTGTTTCATCCAAGGGAACTACATAGGCCTGAGGACATTCAGCCGTGCAAGAATAACTTGTTTTACTTAAGGAATAAAATTTGCATAACCAGCTTTTTAAATATACCCAATTTTGAATATTATTTGAAATTAAATAACTTTCAGTTTACTTTGAACTTGTTTAGAATTATTTGACTTTGACAATAAAGACAGAAGACTATATAATCGGGAACATGAATTGGTCTCTCTCCCTAAGCTTGTTCTGTAAATGTACATGTCTACTTAACATTACTGCAAACATAGTTCTGAGAATGCTAGAGAATTTGGTTATTTATAACGTACTGACTGAAGCAGAAGTTTCTGCAGATGTCAGGTGATGCAGACTCAGTGGTGTTTTGCTGAACAAGACCCCTGGGAGGGCGAGTGATATTTGGAGAGACAATAAATAGGACTCAAAGGACAGTGATGGTGCACTTGCATAGCTAGCTTTGCAATGCTCCACTGGACTCATGTCTTCATCTTCACTGATCTTCACTTCATTGGGAAAGGCACGACAGAGAACTTCTCTTGGCATCTCAGCTGGTACTGGTCATGGCTAATGACTTGTGCTGATTCAGTGATGGAGGCCTGGCTGTTTCTGCTAGATTTTGCCATGCTGCTAAGGCTATGGTTGCTCTCCACAAACTGATGACAAGACCACAGCTGTATAAGTCATTGAAGATGGAGAAGTCAAGCTCTGCCTAAGTAGAGCCTTCACCCTTACTTGACAGCAGCCTGGGTGGTTTGGGTCAAGTTTGAGGGCAAGTTTCTATGGGTCACCCCTGGTCAACAACTCAATTAACTGTGACACACTCCTGGCACGGAGTGTTTAATTTGATGGGAAGAGAGGATTAGTTGATGGTTTTTTCACCCTGTTATTTTGTGATTATTCTACTTAGATTAATTCCATATATGCATTATTTCAAGAAGTTTCTACTGTAGTAGTTTCCATATGACCCTTCAAATCATCCTTAGTGTTAGTTGTTATTCCTGATATTCCCCTTTCCCCACCTTCCTGGTACTAGAAGGAACACCACATGCCATGAGAGGAGAAATATAAACACCAAGTCAGCTACAAATCTTTCAATCTACCATGGTGACCTGAGGAGAACAATGGCTTCCCTTTGGTTCTGGCCTGAAAGGGTCAGAGCAGTTAACTCGGGGAAAGTTCAGGGGTCACCCCTCCTGAAAGGGGGAATGTCCTAACATGACTTTCTGTAGACCAGAGGTTTTCCTTGTTCCTAGTCAAGAGTTAATATCATCCTATCATCTCCACCTGGAGAGGAGGATGTCCCTGGGTCTGCTGATAAACAGTTTCTTCTTCTGAAATTTGCTCTTGTTATGAGAAAATTACTCCAAAAATGATAATATTGTGTGCCAGGTGCAACTAAGTAAAAATGTTATTTTTTGAGCTAAAAATTGCAAAGTCATACCCCATGTTTATAAGCTGAAGAAATCAGTAAAGCTTTGCTACTTGCCACCAGAGCGGTAGTCCATCTGTCTCTTTAAGGCGTTCGAGAAGCTGGTCTTCGTCAGTGGCCTTTGTGCACAATAGGTTATTGCAATAGTAGCATAAAAGTTGTGAAAGTAACCAATCACTGCCTGCTTGGATTGAAGGTCCATTCCATGAGATGGAACCCATGACAGGCATTGCTCAGGTGACCAAGAACCTGAGCCTAGATCATCTGTAAACCCAGAAAAGACCAAATGCTACTGTTCTGATAAAGAAACAGAGCAGTAAAATGATTCATAATGACATTTTGCTATAACCATAGGTCAGTGTCTTGCTCATCCAATGTTAGAGAAACTTCTCTTACACAAGACAGGAAATAATAGAGAGAGCCATAACCAGACAAGGTGCTGAGAACAAGAAACCTCGGAACAGTCAATCCTATATGGAATATCTCTACCAAATCCTTCCCCCTAGAGCTCAGGGAACTATGTGGAAAAAGAAGTGGAAAGGTTCTAAGAGTGACTGGGAAAAGGAAGACAATAAGACAGCAGTGCCTTCCAGACACTACAGGATTGGTACACATATGATTTCAGAGACTGAATTGCCTGTACAGGTGCAAGCCAGGTAGGAGCCCAGCACTGAGAGGGGAAGTGAATACAAGCCCATTCCTAAGCCAGAAACTATCTCCAACTGACAACCACTTGCAAAGACAGAATTCGTTTTCTTTATTGGAGTATCAGTGAGTGTACAAACCAAAATTGAGGGAGGTCTCATGCCCAGCAGTAAATGAGCAACACAAAATAATAGTGGTTTTATTCATCTATAACAGTCTAATTTTGTGTTTCTATGGGTTGTGTGTGCATGTGTATGTCTCTGGGTGTGTAGGTGTATCTTGTGTTTTTTCTTGTATCCTTCTCCCCTGTTTTTCTGTTTGCTTTGTTTTACTCTGGTTTGTTTATTTGTCTGTTTGTTTTTAGAAAGTGAAAGAATCAAGGCATGTTGGTGTTGAGGGAGGGGAAACAATGATCTGAATACACTGTATATAAAAGTTTATTTTCAAGAAAAAAAAAGAAAAAGTAGACAAAAATGAAAGGAAGGAAGGAGAGGGAGGAAGAGAGAGGAAGTGGAGAGAGGGGGAGGTAGAGTAAGAGAGAGCTTATCTTTTAGAGCTTGGTAGCTCACAAAGAACGAATGCTATACTATCCCATTCGGGTCTCGTATAAAGCCTTCTCTTTGAAGATGGTAGGTAGATAATTACTCTTCTATGGATGAGGATGGGTTTCCAAAACATGAAGTGGTACCCAGTAGCTGTGTAGATGTGTGAAGCTCAGAACAAGATACAGTCTTGAACCTACAGTTAGGCATTCTAATTACATGATATAATGATTTCAAAAATACCTGGCAAAATGACTTGCTAGAAACAGGGTTGAAAAATCTAAAAGCATCATGCCAATTTGCTGACACGCTGGTCTGAAAAGTACTGCTGTAGACTCTTCAGGAAGTAAATAGAACTAACCCTGAGGCCCTGCTTGTGCTGATGTTCACAGAACAGAAACAGGAAGACAAGATCTCCCTTCATCAGCACTGTTAAGTCTTTGGAATTTTCATCCTGTTTTCATCCCAGATGAGCACTAGGGCAACCAGGAATGTTAAACACTCAATGAGGGGAATGTAGACTTGTTTACTACCCTTCTGAGAATGGATGTGCCTGGTTCTGATTTGTGCTTTCTGTAGGACCAGGCCACATCTGAATTCCACAAACTCTTACATGTACTCCAGACTCTTCCTTCCCAGATTTCGATCTTCAGCATTATTTCACAGCCAATAGAACTCACCCATATGGAAGATGTCACATGTACCCAGGTGTCCTCAATAGGGTCACGTCACACGTGACTCCCATAGATTATTATGTTTATCTCAGTAATTCTCCCTAGGCCCTTATTGTGAACATTGTTTCTCAGTTAACAAGACTCATCTTTATTGGAGGGGGCCATATGTACTTTGAAAGAGTTTCAATATAAACATGCCTTAAGCTTCGTTGTACATGTGGATTGAGTTAAATTATCATCAGGAAACTTTTTTCCCCAAAATTTTGCTGTGCTTAAATATGCCTACAATATAACTGCCTGGTGTCAGACTGTAGAAGTTTGAAAGCACGGTGGCTACCAAGGTCTGTTGAATCACATTTCCTTCTTGCCCCGTACCGATCACTACTCTGCTGGCCTGGAGTGTGCAGAGATCCTACAACTTGTATAATAAATAATGCTGTTATCAATGTCGCGAATTTATTGTCTATGTCTAGAAATGCAAAATTAATGTGTCTATTAATATTGACATGGAAAGATCTCATCACAAAACTATGAACAATATGAAAGATCAAACAAGTTTCTTCTCTAGAAAATATACCTGTCCTATAGAAATGTATCTCGGTGAGAATTACTGGAATAATCCCTAGGACATAGAATTGAAAAATAAGATAAACAAATGAGCATAACACATAAAAGATTCAGACAAGACCCTCAGCAAGGGTTCTGAATGCAATCAATCACAGTATTTTTTAAATTCCCCTTTTTCCATGTTTTCTATTTTCACTAGAATTCAGCACATACTTACAATGAAAATTACCTGTACTTCTTCAGGAGATGGAGAAATGAAAAGCAATAGGAACCAGGTTAAGGCATGTCCGTAAAGATTCCAGAGCTAGGTCTTCATACTTAGCATCGACACTCCCCTTAGCACAGAGTGTCCCTTATATGCCAGACACTGTAGAGACCACACTCATACAGACTTCTGTACTCATAATTACCTCTGAAAGTGCATCCTGCAGATTCTTGTCCATGGAGATCAGAGTAGCAAGGCAGGCACAGTAAACACTCTTAGAAGTCTAAACTCTTTGTTGTTGTTGTTGTTGTTGTTGATATTATAGTTATTTACATTTCAAATGTTATCCCCTTTCCCAGTTTCCCCTCCGCAAACTCCCTATCCCATTGTCGCTTCCCCTGCTTCTATGAGGGTGCTCCCCCATCCATCCACCCACGCCCACCTTCCTGCCCTGGGGCATTGAGCCTTCACAGCACCAAGGGCCTCTCCTCAAATTGATGTCTGACAAGGCCATCCTTGTCATACATACATATGCCATACATATGCAGCTGGAGCCATGAGTCCCCTCCATGTGTACTCTTTGGTTGGTGGTTTAGTTCCTGGGAGCTCGGGGGGGGGGGGTCTGGTTGGTTGATGTTGTTGTTCTTCCTATGGGTTACAAACCCATTCAGCTCCTTCAGTCCTTACTCTAACCCTACATTAGGGATCCCATGCTCAGTCCAATGGTTGGCTGTCAGCATCAGCCTCTGTATTTGTCAGGCTCTGGCAGAGCCTCTCAGGAGAAAGCTATATCTGGTCAACAAGCACTTCTTGGCATCCACAATAATGTCTGGGTTTGGTGTTTGTATATGGGATGAACTGCTCCAGGTGGAGCAGTCTCTGGATGGCCTTTCCTTCAGTCTCTGCTCCACACTTTGTCTCTGTATTGCCTCCTTTGAGTATTTTGCTCCCCATTCTAAGAGGGACTGAAGCAACCCCACTTTGATCTTCCTTCTTCTTAAGCTTCACATGGTCTATGAATTGTATCTTGGGTATTCAAAGCTTTTGGGCTAATATCCACATATCAGTGAGTGTGTACCAGGTGTGTTATTTTGTGACTGAATTACCTCACTCAGGATGATATTTTCTAATTCTATATTTTTGCCTAAGAATTTCATGAACTCACTGTTTTTAATACCCCAGTAGTACTTCATTGTGTAAATGTACCACATTTTCTGTATTTATTCCTCTGTTCAAGGATATATGGGTACTTTCCAACTTCCAGCTATTATAAATAAGACTGCTATAAACATAGTGAAGCATGTATCCTTGTTATATGTTAGAGCATCTTTTGGGTATATGCCCAACAGTCATATTGCTGGACCCTCAGGTAGTACTGTGTACAATTTTCTGAGGAACCGCCAGACTGATTTCCAGAGTGGTTGTACTAGCTTGCAATCCCGCCAGCAATGGAGGAGTGTTCCTCGTCGACCACATCCTTACTAGAATCTGCAGGTCATCTGAATTTTTGATCTTAGTCATTGTGACTGGTGTGAGGTGATATCTCAGGGTTGTTGTTTTTTTTTTTTTTCTTTTTTTTCCTTTTTATTTATTTTTTGTGTCTTTATTTTTATATTTTTATTAGGTATTTTCCTCATTTACGTTTCCAATGCTATCCTAAAAGTCCCCCATACCCTCCCCCGTACTCCCCTACCCACCCACTCCCACTTTTTGGACCTGGTGTTCCCCTGTACTGGGGCATATAAAGTTTGTATGACCAAAGGGCCTCTCTTAACATTGATGGCCGACTAGGCCATCTTTTGATACATATGCACCTAGAGTCAAGAGCTCCGGGATACTGGTTAGTTCATATTGTTGTTCCACCTATAGGATTGCAGATCCCGTTAGCTCCTTGGATACTTTCTCTAGCTCCTCCATTGGGGGGCCTGGGATCCATTAAATAGCTGACTGTGAGCATCCACTTCTGTATTTGCTAGGCCCCGGCATAGTCTCACAAGAGACAGCTATATCTGGGTCCTTTCAGCAAAATCTTGCTAGTGTATGCAATGGTGTCAGCGTTTGGAAGCTGATTATGGGATGGATCCCCAGATATGGCAGTCTCTAGATGGTCCATCCTTTCATCAGAGCTCCAAACTTTGTCTCTGTAACTCCTTCCATGGGTGTTTTGTTCCAAATTCTAAGAAGGGGCAAAGTGTCCATACTTTGGTCTTCAATCTTCTTCGGTTTCATGCGTTTAGCAAATTGTATCTTATATCTTGGGTATCCTAAGTTTCTGGGCTAATATCCACTTATCAGTGAGTACATATTGTGTGTGTTCCTTTGTGATTGGGTTACCTCACTCAGGATGATACCCTCCAGGTACATCCATTTGCCTAAGAATTTCATAAATTCATTCTTTTTAATAGCTGAGTAGTACTCCATTGTGTAAATGTACCACATTTTCTGTATCCATTCCTCTGTTGAGGGGCATCTGAGTTCTTTCCAGCTTCTGGCTATTATAAATAAGGTTGCTATGAACATAGTGGAGCATGTGTCCTTCTTACCAGTTGGGACATCTGGATATATGCCCAGGAGAGGTATTGCGGGATCCTCCGGTAGTACTATGTCCAATGTTCTGAGGAACCTCCAGACTGATTTCTAGAGTGGTTGTACAAGCTTGCAATCCCACCAACAATGGAGGAGTGTTCCTCTTACTCCACATCCTCGCCAGCCAGCATCTGCTCTCCCCTGAATTTTTGATCTTAGCCATTCTGACTGGTGTGAGGGTTGTTTTGATTTGCATTTCCCTGATGATTAAGGATGTTGAACATTTTTTCAGGTGCTTCTCTGCCATTTGGTATTCCTCAGGTGAGAATTCTTTGTTCAGCTCTGAGCCCCATATTTTAATGGGGTTATTTAATTTTCTGGAGTCCACTTTCCTGAGTTTTATATATATATATATGGGATATTAGTCCCCTATCTGATTTATGATAGGTACAGATCCTTTCCCAATCTGTTGGTGGCCTTTTTGTCTTATTGACGGTGTCTTTTGCCTTGCAGAAGCTTTGCAACTTTATGAGGACCCATTTATCAATTCTCGATGTTACAGCACAAGCCATTGCTGTTCTATTCAGGAATTTTTCCCCTGTACCCATATTTTCGAGGCGTTTCCCAACTTTCTCCTCTATAAGTTTCAATGTCTCAGGTTTTATGTGGAGTTCCTTAATCCACTTAAATTTGACCTTAGTACAAGGAGATAGGAATGGATCAATTTGCATTCATCTACATGATTTCCGCCAGTTGTGCCAGCACCATTTGTTGAAAATGCTGTCTTTTTTCCACTGGATGGTTTTAGCTCCCTTGTCGAAGATCAAGTGACCACAGGTGTGTGGGTTTATCTCTGGGTCTTCATTCTGTTTGATTGGTCTACTTGTCTGTCACTATACCAGTACCATGCAGAGCTATGCACAATTGCTCTGTAGTACAGCTTTAGGTCAGGCATGATGATTCCACCAGAGGTTCTTTTATTCTTGAGAAGAGTTTTTGCTATTCTAGATTTTTTGTTATTCCAGATGAATTTGCAGATTGCTCTTTCTAATTCGTTGAAGAATTGAGTTGGAATTTTCATGGGGATTGCATAGAATCTGTACATTGCTTTTGGCAAGATAGCCATTTTTACTATATTGATCCTGCCAATCCATGAGCATGGGGGATCTTTCCATCTTCTGAGATCTTCTTTAATTTCTTTATTCAGGGACTTGAAGTTCTTATCTTACAGATCTTTCACTTCCTTAGTTAGAGTCATGCCAAGGTATTTTATATTATTTGTGAATATTGAGAAGGGTGTTGTTTCCCTAATTTCTTTCTCAGCCTGTTTATCCTTTGTGTAGAAAAAGGCCATTTACTTGTTTGAGTTAATTTTATATCCAGCTACCTCATTGAAGCTGTTTATCAGGCTTAGGAGTTCTCTGGTTGAATTTTTAGGGTCACTTATATATACTATCATATCATCTGCAAAAAGTGATATTTTGACTTCTTCCTTTCCAATTTGTATCCCTTTGATCTCCTTTTGTTGTCTAATTGCTCTGGCTAGGACTTCAAGTACAATGTTGAATAGGTAGGGAGAGAGTGGACAGCCTTGTCTTATCCCTGATTTTAGTGGGATTGCTTCCAGCTTCTTACCATTTACTTTGATGTTGGCTACTGGTTTGCTGTAGATTGCTTTTATCATGGTAAGGTATGGGCCTTGAATTCCTGATCTATCCAAGACTTTTAGCATGAAAGGGTGTTGGATTTTGTCAAACGAGATGATCATGTGGTTTTTGTCTTTGATTTTGTTTATATACTGGATTACGTTGATGGATTTCCATATATTGAACCATCCTTGCATCCCTGGGATGAAACCTACTTGGTCAGGATGGATGATTGTT
This sequence comes from Mus caroli, assembly GCF_978045245.1. NCBI lineage: Eukaryota > Metazoa > Chordata > Mammalia > Rodentia > Muridae > Mus > Mus caroli. The sequence goes on from NW_028227263.1 coordinate 5,245,342, forward strand.
TTGATGTGTTCTTGGATTCGGTTAGCGAGAACTTTATTAAGGATTTTTGCATCGATATTCATAAGGGAAATTTGTCTGAAGTTCTCTATCTTTGTTGGGTCTTTTTGTGGTTTAGGTATCAGAGTAATTGTGGCTTCATAGAATGAGTTGGGTAGAGTACCTTCTGTTTCTATTTTGTGGAATAGTTTGTGAAGAACTGGGATTAATTCTTCTTTGAAGGTCTGATAGAACTCTGCACTAAACCCATCTGGTCCTGGGCTTTTTTTGTTTGGGAGACTAGTAATGACTGCTTCTATTTCTTTAGGGGATATGGGACTGTTTAGATGGTTAACTTGAACCTGGTTTAACTTTGGTAACTGGTATCTGTCTAGAAACTTGTCCATTTCATCCAGGTTCTCCAGTTTTGTTGAGTATAGCCTTTTGTAGAAGGATCTGATGGTGTTTTGGATTTCTTCAGTATCTGTTGTTATGTCTCTCTTTTCATTTCTGATTTTGTTAATTAGGATGCTTTCCCTGTGCCCTCTAGTGAATCTGGCTAAGGGTTTATCTATCTTGTTGATTTTCTCAAAGAACCAGCTCCTCATTTGCTTGATTCTTTAAATACTTCTTCTTGTTTCCACTTGGTTGATTTCGCCCCTGAGATTGATTATTTCCTGCCATCTACTCCTTGGGTGAATTTGCTTCCTTTTGTTCTAGAGCTTTTAAGAGTATTGTCAATCTGCTAATGTGTGCTCTCTCTAGTTTCTTTTTGAAGGCACTCAGAGCTATGAGTTTTCCTCTTAGAAATGCTTTCATTGTGTGCCATAAGTTTGGGTATGTTGTGGCTTCATTTTCATTAAACTCCAAAAAGTCCTAATTTCTTTCTTAATTTCTTTTTTATTTTATTTTATTTTTTTTAATTTTTAATATTTTTATTACATATTTTCCTCAATTACATTTCCAATGCTATCCCAAAAGTCCCCCATAGTGCCCCCCACTTCCCTACCCACCCATTCCCATTCTTTTGGCCCTGGCATTCCCCTATACTGGGGCATATAAAGTTTGCAAGTCCAATGGGCCTCTCTTTCCACTGATGGCCGACTAGGCCATCTTTTGATACATATGCAGCTAGAGACAAGAGCTCCGGGGTACTGGTTAGTTCATCATGTTGTTAATTTCTTTCTTTATTCCTTCCTTGACCAAGGTATCATTGAGAAGAGTGTTGTTAAGTTTCCATGTGAATGTTGGCTTTCCATTATTTATTTTGTTATTGAAGATCAGCCTTAGTCCATGGTGATCTGATAGGATGCATGAGACAATTTCAATATTTTTTTATCTGTTGAGGCTTGTTTTGTGACCAATTATGTGGTCAATTTGGGAGAAGGTACCATGAGGTATCCTTTTGTTTTAGGATAAAGTGTTCTGTAGATATCTGTCAGATCCATTTGTTTCATAACTTCTGTTAGTTTCACTGTGTCCCTGTTTAGTTTCTGTTTCCATGATCTGTCCATTGGTGAAAGTGGTATGTTGAAGTCTCCCACTATTATTGTGTGAGGTGCAATATGTGCTTTGAACTTTACTAAAGTTTCTTTAATGAATGAGGCTGCCCTTGTATTTGGAGCATAGATATTCAGAATTGAGATTTCCTCTTGGAGGATTTTACTTTGATGAGTATGAAGTGCCCCTCCTTGTCTTTTTTGATGACTTTGTGTTGGAAGTCGATTTTATTAGATATTAGAATGGCTACTCCAGCTTGTTTCTTCATACCATTTGCTTGGAAAATGTTTTTCCAGCCCTTCATTCTGAGGTAGTGTCTATCTTTTTCTCTGAGATGAGTTTCCTGTAAGCAGCAAAATGTTGAGTCCTGTTTGTGTAGCCAGTCTGTTAGTCTATGTCTTTTTATTGGGGAGTTGAGTCCATTGATATTAAGAGATATTAAGGAAAAGTAATTGTTGCTTCCTATTATTTTTGTTGTTAAAGTTGGAATTCTGTTCTTGTGGCTGTCTTCTTTTAGGTTTGTTGAGGGATTACCTTCTTGCTTTTTCTAGAACGTGGTTTGTGTCCTTTTATTGGTTTTTTTCTGTTATTATCTTTGAAGGGCTGGATTCGTGGAAAGATAATGTGTGAATTTGGTTTTGTCATAGAATACTTTGGTTTCTCCATCTATGGTAATTGAGAGTTTGGCTGGGTATAGTAGCCTAGGCTGGCATTTGTGTTCTCTTAGTGTCTGTATAACATCTGTCCAGGATCTTCTGGTTTTCATAGTCTCTGGTGAAAAATCTGGTGTAATTCTGATAGGCTTGCCTTCATATGTTTCCTGACCTTTTTCCTTTACTGCTTTTAGTATTCTATATTTATTTAGTGCATTTGTTGTTCTGATTATTATGTGTCAGGAGGAATTTCTTTTCTGGTCTAATCTATTTGGAGTTCTGTAGGCTTCTAGTATGTTCATTGGAATCTCTTTCTTTAGATTTGGGAAGTTTTCTTCTATAATTTTGTTAAAGATATTTGCTGGTCCGTTAAGTTGAAAATCTTCATTCTCTTCTACTCCTATTATCCGTAGGTTTGGTCTTCTCATTGTGTCCTGGATTTTCTGGATGTTGTGAGTTAGGATCTTTTTACATTATGTATTTTCTTTGATTGTTGTGCCAATGTTCTCTATGGAATCTTCTGCACCTGAGATTCTCTCTTCCATCTCTTGTATTCTGTTGCTGATGCTCACATCTATGGTTCCAGATTTCTTTCCTAGGGTTTCCATCTCCAGCGTTGCCTCTCTTTGGGTTTTCTTTATTTTGCCTACTTCCCTTTTTAGGTCTTGGATGGTTTTATTCAATTCCATCACCTGTTTGGTCATGTTTTCCTGCAATTCTTTAAGGGATTTTTGTGCTTCCTCTTTAAGGTCTTCTATCTGTTTAGCAGTGTTCTCCTCTATTTCTTTAAATGAGTTATTAAAGTCCTTCTTGATGTCCTCTACCATCATCATGAGATATTCTTTTAAATCCGGGTCTATCTTTTCAGGTGTGTTGGGGTGCCCAGGACTGGGTCTGGTGGGAGTGCTGCATTCTGATGATGGTATGTGGTCTTGGTTTTTGTTAGTAAGATTCTTACATTTGCCTTTCGCCATCTGGTAATCTCTGGAGTTAGTTGTTATAGTTGTCTCTGGTTAGAGCTTGTTCCTCAGGTGATTATGTTAGCCTTTATCAGTAGACATTGTAGACTAGCTCTCTCCTGAGTTTCAGTGGTCAGAGTACTCTCTGCAGGCAAGCTCTCCTCTTGCAGGGAAGGTTCCCAGATATCTGGCGTTCCAACCTGCTTCCTGGCAGAAGTTGTGTTCCACTCACCAGAGGTCCTAAGATCCTGTGGAGAGTCCTGTGGGGACCTTGCGGGTGTCTGCAGACTGTGCTCCCAAGGTGCCTCGGTGCTGGTTCTGACCGGAAGGGACTTGTCGCCCTCATTCTTAATGACTGAGTAGTATTCCATTGTATAAATGAACCACACTCTCTGTATCCATTCTTCTGTCATAGGACATCTAGATTGTTTCCAGCTTCTGGCTATCACAAATAAGGCCACTATGAGCATAGTGGAACACGTGCCCCTGTGGCATGGTGGGGCATCTTTTGGGTATATTGCTGCGTCATCAGGCAGATCTATTTCCAGTTTTCTGAGGAACCTTGAGATTGATTTCCAGGGTGGTTGTACCAGTTTGCAATCCCACCAGCAATGGAGGAGTGTTCTTTCCTTTCTCCACATCCTCTCCAACATTTGTTTTCACTTGAGGTTTTGATCTTAGCCATTCTGAATGGGGTAAGGTGGAATATCAGGGTCATTTGATTTGCATTTCTCTGATCACTAAGGACTTTGAACATTTCTTCTCAGCCACTCGAGTCTTTTTCTAGGCCAACCAATCAGAGGTGATCAGAGAAAACCTTGCCATTGTCAAGAAACACCTCAGAGAAAGGGAAGAAAGTGAGTATAGATCAAATAATTATTCATCTCTTTTTATCTATCTAGTTCCCATGACTGACCACCATACTTTCAGCATTAGCCTGACCACTAATTCTTATCCTGATCAGGCTAACAGTGGGATCCTGCATCCTCAACTGCATGGCTACCTACATAAAACAGAGAATAAACTCAGATAAGCTACTGGCCCTTGGGACCTATGGCCCACACCCCAGAACAGGATCAGTCAACAATTTGACTCATGCCCATAGCACTAGTGGGGAATGTGACAGGGCAAGATGCATGGCAGTGCAGAAGATCCTCGAGCCTATGTTTTTGCAAAGGCCACTTAGGTTTGACTAGAATTCGATTTTCTTGGTGGGAAGCCCCATGGAAAATTACCCATGAAATACACAGTGAGGATGAATCAACAAAGTTATCTTGGCTTTTGTTAAACTGCTTGCCTGTGCAACACCCCTCCATAGCTGCTGAGTGAGATATCAGGATATGGGTTTTTGCTTTCATGTACCCCTTATTCTAAGCACTCTATGCTACACTTGGGTCCCAAATACCTGAATGTAGTCATAGCCAGCTGGAATAAAGACCTTCAATTGGCTGTACACTCTGTCTGAGCGATCATCTTTGGTGGGCTCCTCAAAACAAAGTAAGTGTGAGAACCTTAACTGGAGAGATGAGTCTATTTGAAGGTACATGGCTAGCACATTTAGGAGTAGCTAGTCTTTTATAACAACAGTCTGATGAGTGCCCAATACCCCACAGCTCCTGAGGGGCCAAGAATTGTAACAGGGCAGCCACACATATTGGATTCTGACCTCTTCTAGCTCACACTGGTATTCAGTCCCTGTCTGTCAAGGCCAGGATGCAATGAGTATGTTGTGTTGTAATGCTCTGCTGACTTTGATATCCCAGCCCCTACTGCAGTCTGTGATGACCCATGAAGTTGGAGAAATTTTACACCCTTTCCTGATGAATGTTAGCTAATAAATACCTGAACCTATGCCCTCCCTTGTTCTTTCCAACTGAGATTTGGATGGGAAGAAAGGAAATCCTGCTGGGAACATGCCTGGCTTCTTGCCACAGGAAGCAGAAACTCAGCAAGACATCTGTGCCCTTTCTATCTGCCCTTGGGACACAGCTCCTCACCACCTCCTCTTTCTGTTGTAGACTTGATAATGGTTGCAAAACCACCTCAGCCAGGACCCTGGAGCAGGCATCCCAGGGGCCATTAGCTGTCTTAGGTTGCATCATACAGCCAAAGCTATCTAGATTTAAGGCAGAATTACTTGAAATAAACAGACACCTCTGTACTCCTCAGGACTAAGACATCCTTGCAGTCCAAATGGTGTGGTGAGTATGTGACCTCGCTGCCCCTCCTTTATAGGGTCCAGATGCAACTCTCTAGGCAGAAATAACCAACCCTATGTCAGTTTTAGACACTCATCTGGAAAATATCACGAGTTTCAAAAACGCTTTATGTGTATTGCTGCTTAAGTTGGTTGTGTCTTTTCTTTCCCATCAGCTGTTAAATCAAGAGATTCATTTATTGAGTCTGTGATGTTTTAGGACCACAGGGTCTCCCATATCAAAAGAACAAAGATGTGTTTTGTGGATGTTTCTGTATCCACAAAGGAGGAACAACAGGTCCAAGAACTATCACAAAGAAAGACGAAGGGCTGGAGGAACGGAGAAATGGGTAATAGTGAGTCACACCCTCCCCCTCTCTCTGTCAGGTTCCTTTCCACAGGTTACTTTGTTGAACACCCAACCTCATGCCTGTTGCCATACAGGTAGGTTTCTTATGACTTTTCTAGACATTTGAAATGAAGACATTTTCTCCCCATATAGATGGTTCATGTATCTTGCTCACAACTACACAAAGACATAGTGAATATGTGCTATGTGACTAAGGAGCAAGTAGGGTTCAATCTCTCACAGGGGAGGCAAAGGGATGATGGAGAATGATGGGGATAAATCCCACCAACAGTTCCTGCACCCTACTCCTTTGCTCCTCTGGGGTACCATGAACATTTCATCCTGATCCCAGTGGGAACAGCATGCAGAGGTCACTTCACTTTCCCCAGGAGGAGGAATGACCCTGGACTTTATTCTTTTCTTATCTTGCCAGGAAGCTTAAACAACACAGACAGAAAACTGCTCCTCACCCCTCTGCAACAGTGACTGTAAGGCAAGTATTGGAGGTAAGTGTGGGGCCGGGAGCATATTTCTAGGGCAGGTCACATGGTGGTTCATCTCTCAGATACATCCTGACACAGGGACATTCTCAGTTGCTGCTGATTTCAAAGACACATTAACAAGAAAGATACATGGACTTGGGTGAACTTCAGTGGCTAAAAAAGAGAGAGAATTACAAACCAAATTGCATTTTAGATCAGTAAAACATACTTTGTAGAGCCAGGATTTTCTAGTCAGGAGTTGAGACATATTTTTGTAAGGGTGCTCTCATTTATCTCAGCTTCCTGTATTTTGTCTGCTAAATCTGACAACTGGGTCTGTTATCCTTGGTGTTCAGGGACATTGTGTGCACACCATAGCCACTGTCCAGTGATTAGTAGAGCTCTTTGTGAAATAGAGAAACTAGTGGTTGTATGCAGCCTGGTCTGAAGCCCTATGAAAACATGGAATGAAGATCAACCTCAGGAGAGGGCCTGCCAGCCCAGGTTAGACCATCATTACATTGAGCTTAGTTTACTGGGTGGAAGATGGGAACAGAGCCAGCACAGCACACCCCTCTCCCTTCAAACCCCTCTGGAGCATTGTGGGATGGAGTAATGGGGGTGGTGCATATTGTATTGGGAGCTCCGGTAAATGACTCTCCTGTTCTATTTTCAGTTTTAGAACATTTTACTCTGGACACATGTAAAATGATTTACTTTGAAACCTGAAATGTCATTTCATGCTAGATTTGAGAATTAGATGAAAGCAGTTTGGTGATACCCGGCCCTCCACGTGACAGGCCACATTGGAAAGTCCTGTCACCTGTCCCTGTCAGTCTGACTCTTAACTCACACCCAATGACCAATCCTTCAATACACCCTAACTGGCAGTCTTGTAGTAGGAAGTGGTAAATAAGCTATACACACACAGCACAGCTGGCCTCAATATGGGTCACCACCCTATCCTGACTTCTTAACAGAAGACTGCTTTCTCAATATTCAGGGTTATGTGTGTTCCAGATGCTTGCTGGACGGCGACTGGCAATGTGAAGTCCTATGAGGAATGTCCCTTAAATGACATGCTGGGAAATATTACAGGAGCTGGGTTTGGGAACAGTTGAGTTCTTTCTGCTCAAGGTATTCACTCACCTGAGACATCCTAGGCCCCTCAGGAAATCCTGATTTCCCTTCCATGTTATGTATAAGTCTAATTCTGTTCCTTGGCTTCCTGTCCTGGTTAGAATAGAGTTCCAAGAAAGGAAATTCTAGGTTCATTGTTGTCACCTAGATGAGGAGTCACATTGTCATGCCCCACACTCTGGGACCAGCAGCTGGTAATAGAGTAACCCATCCTCACTGCCCTTGTATCCTTCATAGTCCCATTGATGATAAGCCATGTCTTTCCAGTACCAAACCATACTCTCCAGTCAGTGTGTCCTGGTTGACAGGCTTAAACATGGCAATCTTTCCCTCAATATTGGATGAGATGTTGCATGTATAGAATAATGTGCTCAGGGACCTTGTATTCAGGGTGAACTCATGTTCATATGTTCATGGAGTCTATATCGGGTCTGTCATTGGCCTATTCTTTCTTTTAGTCCATGACCCAAGAGAATAAAACCAAAATATTATTTTTATACCGGAACAAATTGGTCATTACACAGAATTGTTACCTGAGTTTTAAAACTATTGTTAATTAGAATAAATCTCAGTACTTCTTTTGCCAGAGGCCCAAGCTACAACTCTTATCCTGAATCTAGACAGTGTTTCCCATGGCTCTGGTAAACCAGTCGGTTGTGACCATGTTCATCCTGCAAAGGTTTGTTGATGATCCCTGGATCCAGGATGTTCTCTTCTGCCTCTTCTTTGCCTTGTTCATGGCAGCCATAGCTGGCAATGGCCTGATCATCGCAACCATCCACAGAAGTCCCAACCTCCACACTCCCATGTACTTCTTCCTAGTCAATCTTTCCCTGATGGATGTGATCTGCACTGTGACTGTCTTGCCCAAAGTCCTGCAGAGCCTGGTGGCAGAGAACAGCATATCTTATGGGGGGTGCCTCACACAGATGTTTGTCTTCTCCTGGGTCCTAGGTTCTGAGCTTCTGCTTTTCTCTGCCATGGCCTATGACCGCTACCTTGCAATCTGTCGGCCACTGCACTATGGTACCCTCATGAGTGGCAGGGTCTGTGTGGCCCTTGCAACCTTTGTGTGGTTCACTGGAGCTCTCAATTCCTTGGTGCTCACTTGTCTGATGTTGCCATTGTCTTTCTGTGGTCCCAATCTCATCACACACTTCTTCTGTGAGATCCCTTCTGTATTGATACTGTCCTGCAGTCCCACCTTTATCAACGACATCATGACTGTTATTACAGACATGTTCCTGACAGGCCTGAACTTCCTATTGACTATGACATCCTATGTCTTCATCATCGCCAGCATCCTGCGCATCCGCTCAGCTGAGGGCAAGAAGCGTGCCTTCTCCACCTGCTCTGCCCACCTGGTTGTGGTCACCCTTTATTATTCCACTGTACTCTATACTTATGTCCGGCCAGCCCTAGGAACTGCTGGGTTCCTGGACAAACTCATTGCTGTTCTGTACACCACTGTGACCCCATCTCTGAACCCCCTTATCTATACCCTGAGAAATAAGGAATTTAAAACATCCTTTAAAAAACTCTTATTTCCCCATTGATGACTTTGAGCTTGGAGAAGAGCTCTAGAGGCAGTGGGTAAAGAGCTAAAAAGTTCATTCAAGCCTTCTTTTTCTCTTTTCTGACTCTGTAGCGCACAGTCTAAGTTACAGCCTGGGCTGCTGTCCAAAGTTTGTATGAGGAAAATCAGACTGTCTACCAAATAATACTAGTCTTCGACTCTTTTGAATGTATTAAATAGTTTTAACCATTCCTATTCTACATAGAAATGTGTGCTTAGAATTCAATGCTATTAAATGTTAATATATATCTATGACACACTGAATCAGATCTACTTAAATCTTGAGTGTTGTCCTTTTAATGAATGCTCTTTAAAATTTTTTGATTCTCTCCAGCAAAGGCAAAGAGTAAATGGTTACAGAAATAAAGAATAATAGACCCTGCCCACACTTCATGTAGATATTTGCTGATCTGATTTAACTGTTTTCATTTGTTGTATTATTATCTCAGTTTCTCCTGGTACTGAGTTCATCCACAAGATTCAGGGAAGAAAATCCTCATAGATAGCCTGAGTTAGGGGCTGAGTCTAGGAGCCTCTAATTCCTATGAAACCTTTCCTGATTTCAGTATCCATAGATGCGAGACCAGAATCAGACACTGGCATGATGGCCTCTTCTCAAACCCCATGTCATTGTAAAGGTTTGCTAAATCATAACTCTAACTTGTACCTCAACATATCTCCTGCCTGGATGAGTTTTATGTGACTTGACCATCATCAGGGGGTGCTATTATCCAATACTGAATGTCGTATTATAATGTTAACCTGACATGAGTTCAGTTTCACTGTGACAGGAACTTAGAAATAAAGAGCTTACAAGATGTATTTATGTTGGTATGAGTATACTTTGAGTATTTCACATGCTGTAGTGTTTTGGGTGATTATCAGATCTAAGCATACATAGTGTCATGTGACTTGTACAGAAGAGATGGCAAGAAGAAAACCCATAGAGTAGGGAAGCAGGATGGACAGAACTCAACAAGTGAGACAGAACCATGACAATGATTCATGTTGTGATGATTAATGTTCATGGTTACTTTAACTGGAGGAAGATCTCCTAGGAAACTGCTGAGAGATACCTCTATGGTTATCCACAAACTGTTTCCAATGAGTATTTACTGAGCAGCTGCACCTTGTCTTTAAGGTGGGTTGTACCTCCACATGCACTGGGGGTGATAAATCATAGGATAAATGAATGGAGAAAACAGTTTACATTTCTCTGTTCTTAGCTGCTACAAGGTCAAGAAGCATCTCCACCATACATCCTACTGCTATGGGGTTCTGCACCCAATGATTCCATAGTGGCATGTCACTTTTGACTAGTAAGGGAAGAGTAAGGGCATCTGGACAACTGAAGAAGAGTTCTTGGCTGCATGGAAAGTAGAGAGGATATGCTAGGAACTGATCCTTGATTTACCAGTGTTCATACTGAGATAGTAGTGTATCATACAGACAATAGAAACTGATGTAAGCAAGAACTTAGGTCAGAGAAGCAAGGCTCTTTTGTGTCCCTTTGATAAAGCAACATGACTTTCTCTCTAAAAGAAGAGCATCTGTCAGAACTTGGGGTATTGGTGATGTGGCCTAAGCTTTTATTTGGTGCACATCGATAAGCATGGACTAAGCATAACAACTAACACAGAACAAAAAAAACACATATGTGTAGGGTTCTGGGTCCTGCATCTGCTCCACCACAGGGCTTGGCCACTCAGGGAGTCAGGACACCGGAAGTTTAACTACGCTTAACCCCATGCTCTCTCTGGGTGGATGTTGGCCGTAGGGAAGTCTGAGGCACCTGAAAGCAGGAGCTGGCTCAGGAGTCCCAGGACCTGCAATGGGGCCAGGGCCATCTGGGTCTCAGGCTCTTGGACATCCAGGCACCACTGGAAGTTTCAGAAGAGCTGAGGACGGAATCTGGGCCCGATGGTAGCAGCAGTCTTAAGCTTGGGCTTGGTGGAGGCTGTGGTTGGGAGCACAGAGAGGCCTTCTATGGGAGATTAGACAGCAGCTCTATAGATGAAGACCTTCTCCATGGCTCTCCATGATGGATTCTGATGAAAAGAGACAGTCCATGGTTCTAAGGCATTTCTTGTCATGGTAAAACGTGGATATGTAAAACCATACCCCACTTCTCAGGATGGGTCTGAGATTAAATACCTTTTTCAGGGAAGAATGTCTGGGAAGGAAAGCTTATTGGCTAAGCCCTCTAGGGCTTAAATCCTCATTAAAATGGAGACCTGCATTGAGCCTCTGTGACCACAGGTCATGTCCTCTATATGTGGAGGGGTTTGGGGCAAACCCTTACATGACTGATGGTCACAACTTTATGGCGAGCTGCAGCTAGTAACTGGGGCCTGGTGCCCAGGAGTCAGGTGAAGTGCCTATGTCCCTTCAGGGTTTCCAGGACTTCAAGCCTTAGCTTAACCAGGGACCAAGCTACCTTTCATGGTTCCACACATGTGCAGGTTCTAAGTTTGACGGCACTTTTCTATAATGGTCAAAGCCAAAACACAAGGCCAGTCAAGGCAGATGGGAGACAGGATTACACTGTCAAAATGGCCTGTATCTTTTACCTAACATTGAGAAGGGTACAGGAGTCTCTTCAGAGCAAGCCTGACATTGTTGTTCCTCTGTGTATAGGTAAAGAGGTTCAGGATGTGTCTCAGAACCTAGTGCAATTAACTTCTCTCTGAATACAGTTGGAAATAGGCACAGAACTTGAATTAGTAACACAGAGCCCAATAAGGTGGGATGTATAGGTGAAAGCCTTCTGGTTCCTCTCAGCTCAGCACATGTGCTGAATGCTGCTGCTGCTGCTGCTGCTGCTGCTGCTGCTGCTGCTGCTGCTGCTGCTGCTGCTGCTGCTGCTGCTACATCCATAGGACAGCAGAGAAGCAGGAAAGTTGATGCCTCTGCAATAGTCATCCACACAAGAGTCATGATACTGTTCACACTTGAGGGGCTTCAGAAGAGCAGCAGTAACAGAAGGATCTCAATCTCATATAAGCAGTGGGTGATGAGCTTGGATACACAGAATGACAGCCACTGTGTCATGACACCAGCACTAATGGAATCACATGCCTATAGCTAGATCTCCACATACGTGTGGATTTATTCTAGAGCTATATATAGTGCAAAGAAAATCAACTGGCTGTGTAGTGATCATAGACCACGACCATGTGTGCTGGTCTGTGTACTGTACACTGTCTGAGGAGATCTGTGGGGATCTAGCCTGGCCAGAGCCTGGCCAAAGAGTTGCTCTCTGAAGAGGAGGGGGAGTCAGATCAAGGCGTGCTGCTGGGTCTCTTCTGCAGTCTGTGCTACTCCAGAGGAGTCTGTGAGACACAGAGGATGCTCCTAGGCTCAGCTATGAAAGCTTCAGGAGTGAATTTCTCTTTCCTAAAGTGTTATAGCTCTATACAACAGATGCTGTCAGGTCTTTGAAGAAATAAAGAAACACACTTGTGTGTGTGTGTGTGTGTGTGTGTGTGTGTGTGTGTGTGTGTGTGTGTGTGTTTTATTTCTTGTGGACAGTATCTTATATACATTTTGGGGTGGGTTGGGGTCTAAGAGCAGATGTATTCTACTAGCTTGGTCTGAGATGTTAGGAATGCCTCATCTACATGTGGAGGGGCTTTGGATACTGCACCTACATGACTGATTGTCACAGTCCTGTCCATGGGGTGTCATGGTCATGTGTTTCAGAATAGGAACCTGGTTGGGAGTAGATGAAACTCCTACCATCCTCAGGTATTAGAGTACTGGAGTTTCTGAATCCACTTGACCTTACCAAGTTTTTATCTGGTGACACAGTTCTACTTGCCTCACACATGTGTATCAGCAGCCCATAAGATAAAAACCACACAAAAGAAGAAGAGGTGGCCATTCTCCCATTGAAAAACATGGTGTTTTCCTTATACATCAGACCAACCAGTACCTTCAGCAGCACAAAGGATATGCAGATAATGACCATGGTGGCAAATTGCACAGAAAAAAAAAAAAAAGATACAGGGCTATGAAGTCTTGTGCAGGAACTCAGGAACTGACTAAAGGAATAATTCAAGTATTTTCTACGAACATCATATTATACAGGGATAAGAAGTAGTTGGTCAGAAACAGTTATAGACAAGGTACTATGAGAAGCCCTGAGGCATGAAGTCAATTACCAGTGTCTGGTTAGGACTCAACATCCATATGAACTGTACCAAGCATACTATGTCTTCAAGTATCTGAGAACAGATCACAATTTTAAAGTTTGGTTTCCATACTTGATCATTTGAAAAGTTTCCCTGCTGTCTGTATATTTCTTTTCTTTCTTTTTTTTTTTTAACATCTTTTCCTCAATTAAATTTCCAATGCTATCCCAAAAGTCCCCCATACCCTCCCCCCTACTTCCCTACCCACCCATTCCCATTTTTTTGGCCCTGGCATTCCCCTGTACTGGGGCATATAAAGTTTGCATGTCCAATGGGCCTCTCTTTCCAGTGATGGCCAACTAGGCCATTTTTGATACATATGCAGCTAGAGTCAAGAGCTCCGGGGTACTGGTTAGTTCATATTGTTGTTCCACCCATAGGGTTGCAGATCCCTTCAGCTCCTTTGGTACTTTCTCCAGCTCCTCCATTGGGGGCCCTGTGATCCATTCACTAGCTGACTGTGAGCATCCACTTCTGTGTTTGCCAGGCCCCGGCATAGTCTCACAAGAGACAGCTATATCTGGGTCCTTTCAGCAAAATCTTGCTAGTGAATGCAATGGTGTCAGCATTTGGATGCTGATCATTGGATGGATCTCTGGATATGGCAGTCTCTAGATGGTCCATCCTTTCGTCACAGCTCCAAACTTTGTCTCTGTAACTCCTTCCATGGGTGTTCTGTTCCCAATTCTAAGGAGGGGCATAGTGTCCATACTTCAGTCTTCATCCTTCTTGAGTTTCATGTGTTTAGCAAACTGTATCTTATATCTTGGGTATCCTAAGTTTTGGGCTAATATCCACTTAACAGTGAGTACATATTGTGTGAGTTCCTTTGTGATTGTGTTACCTCACTCAGGATGATGCCCTCCAGGTCCACCCATTTGGCTAGGAATTTCATAAATTCATTCTTTTTAATAGCTGAGTAGTACTCCATTGTGTAAATGTACCACATTTTCTGTATCCATTCCTCTGATGAGGGGCATCTGGGTTCTTTCCAGCTTCTGGCTATTATAAATAAGGCTGCTATGAACAGAGTGGAGCATGTGTCCTTCTTACCGGTTGGGACATCTTCTGGATATATGCCCAGGAAAGGTATTGCTGGATCCTCCAGTAGTACTATGTCCAATTTTCTAAGGAACTGCCAGACTGATTTCCAGAGTGGTTGTACAAGCTTGCAATCCCACCAACAATGGAGGAGTGTTCCTCTTTCTCCACATCCTCGCCAGCATCTTCTGTCACCTGAATTTTTGATCTTAGCCATTCTGACTGGTGTGAGGTGGAATCTCAGGGTTGTTTTGATTTGCATTTCCCTGATGATTAAGGATGTTGAACATTTTTTCAGGTGCTTCCCTGCCATTCGGTATTCCTCAGGTGAGAATTCTTTGTTCAGTTCTGAGCCCCATTTTTTAATGGGGTTATTTGATTTTCTGGAGTACACCTTCTTGAGTTCTTTATATATATTGGATATTAGTCCCCTATCCTATTTGGGATAGGTAAAGATCCTTTCCCAATCTCTTGGTGGTCTTTTTGTCTTATTGACGGTGTCTTTTGCCTTGCAGAAGCTTTGCAGTTTCATGAGGTCCCATTTGTCAATTCTCGATCTTACAGCACAAGCCATTGCTGTTCTATTCAGGAATCTTTTCCCTGTGCCCATATCTTCAAGGCTTTTCCCCACTTTCTCCTCTATAAGTTTCAGTGTCTCTGGTTTTATGTGAAGTTTCTTGATCCACTTAGATTTGACCTTAGTACAAGGAGATAGGAATGGATCGATTCGCATTCTTCAGAATCATGTCTGTATGTTTCATAGTTGTTTGGTACACATTCTTGCTAGGTAGCCTAAGCTGACTTAACACTTAGATTAGAATCTCTCTGCCTCAGACTCACAACTATTGTGATTATAATCCTGTATTAAGGAACTTAAAGTGGATCAGGCAAATATTCTCAGACCATTTTCTAGAGATGACCCCATGTATGAGGGAAGCATGTCTACCTCAACATCCAGTCAGTCTCAGACTTCATGGTAGCCCCCACAATATTAATTTTCATAGTCTTTGGACCGGGTGTTTCCAAGCGGATATAGGATCTATGAATTCACTATTAGATGTTGGGCCCAGATCCATGAACCCAAGCTCCATACTGATATATCTGATAATATTTGAAAAGGAAAAGGGCCAGCTTTAATACAAATTCCAATAGCAAGCCCTGAGTCTATCTGTAATTACATACCAGATGAGATAACTGCAGAGAGACACTATGAATGAAAGCAAGTGGATTCACAGAAATGGTTTAAGAACTGCCCAATATTATCCGTAGATGGAGGAGCTAGAGAAAGTACCCAAGGAGCTAAAGGGATCTGCAACCCTATAGGTGGAACAACATTATGAACTAACCAATACCCCGGAGCTCTTGACTCTAGCTGCATATGTATCAAAAGATGGCCTAGTCGGCCATCACTGGAAAGAGAGGCCCATTGGACATGCAAACTTTATATGCCCCAGTACAGGGGAACGCCAGGGTCAAAAAAATGGGAATGGGTAGGTAGGGAAGTGGGTGGGAGGGTATGGGGGACTTTTGGGATAGCATTGGAAATGTAATTGAGGAAAATACGTAATAAAAAATATTAAAAATTAAAAAAATAAAAATGGGATGTAAGGTTAAAAAAAAAGAACTGCCCAACAAACAATTAAAAGTAATCAGCTTAACTGTGCTCTTTGGGCTAAAAGATGATACACAAAGACTAAGCAAATTCACAAACCAATACATGAATAAAATGTCTTCAAAGAGCTATGTAGCACAATAGGGAAAAACAAATTCTTTAGATAATGAATACAATAATTGAACCAAAACATTACATACACAAGCCTAGTTCTAGACCTCTTCCTCTGTAAGCCTCCCTTCTGGTAACTTGCTTTTTCATTTGCCATTCTTTCCCCTGAGGGCCACTATTTCTAAACCTAATCATGTACTGTAGCCTGTGGACCCTCTTTGTTCCTGAGATACCTTTGTGGAGTAAGTTGCTTCCTTTATTTCCAATCCCTATTCCTTCATCTTCTCCTGACTATAGCCATCTCAAAAACCACAGGCCTTGCTCAAGATCAGTGGCTTATGAATATGCTTTCTTCAAGAAATACCTTTGAATGATGAATGTCTTAGTCAGTGTTCTATTGCTGTGAAGAGATACCATGACAATGGCAATTCTTATAAAAGAAAGTATTTGACTGGGGCTTGCTTGATTACAGTTTAGTCTATTATCATCATGGTGTGAAGCACAGCAGGAAACAGGAAGGCATGGTGCTAAAAAAGAGGCTGAGAGTTCTACATCTGGATCTGCAGCAGCAGGAAGAGAGATAGCCCCTTGGCCTGCCTTGCATTTTTAAAACCTCAAAGCCCATCTTCAGTGACATACTTCCTCCAACAAGACCACACCTACTCCAAGAATGCCACATCTCCTAATTCCTCCCAAGTAGTGCCACTCTCCAATGAATAAACATTTAAATATATGAACCTTTCTTATTCCAACCACCACATTCCATTCCATTTGGTCCAACTTCAAAAGAACCCATGGTCTATCATAGTTTCAACACTGTGTTGGAACTTGGTCTGGTGTATATGCATACAATGTGTGTATTTGCATATATATATATATATATATATATATATATATATATAGGCTAAATTCTGAACCCCAAGATCTGTTTGCTGCTAGGACAAGTGCATTCTCATATATACTGGCCTTTGTTGTGCAAACATTGCTCCCCAATCTAAAGTTGGTTGGTTAATTAAAAACTCTAGAAAACCAATAACTGAGTGGAAGAGAAGTAGGTAAAGTTGAGATTCCTGGGCTTGGGGCCAGAGGTGAACCATGCAGGAGGAAAGAGAGAGGAGAGGAGAAAAGTAGAGATGGGGATACAGAGAAAGAGCATGGCCTAATAGAGAAGATCCATCCCAGACAGGACAAATATTGGCAAGTAACTTGGGGTGTGTAGCTGGGAGGTAGCCAGACTATCTTAGAAAACTAGTTTAAAGGTACCTGCCCAGTTTTTGTGCTTTTAAGCCTGTTTGAGTAAATCTCAATTACTTGAGAACTAGCTGGGTTAGAAAAATATATAAAATATTAAATATTCAACATTAACACTTTTCAAAGTCCAAAGTCTCTTCTGAGATTCATGGCAAACTCTTAACTGTAACCCCCTGTAAAATCTAAATTAAAAAGCAGATCACATACTCTCAACATATAATACCATTCCACTAAGTATTCAAACATGAATCTATGGAGGCCATTCTTATTCAGTCCTTGGTCTTATTCACACCATGAATCACTCCTTTCCTCTCCCTACTTATTGTTATCTCTGTACCCACAAGCCTAATTGCAGACTTGTGGTTGAGGAGAATTCATTTCCTGGTCCATATAAACAGCTCATTCACCAGTGTTACCTGACCTAATTCATGTTGTGCATCTCCTACAATGGCCCAATCTAAAGAAGGCCAAATTTTCACATCAGACATACAAATAGAAGAGAAGTCCACATGCCCAGGATAAATCAGAGGAAAAAAACAAATATGAATGAATAACCAAGACAGCATGTCTATGACAAAGCCCACTAGTTCCTAGAGAAATATTCCCTAACAAGAACTGCCTAGATGAACCCCAAGATACAGAATTTAAAAGAACAATCATAAACTTGACTATAGACCTCAAGGCTGTTAAAGAAGACATGAAGAAAAATAGAAGAAAAAACAGACCTCATTGTACTCCAGAGGATAACAACAAGTGCTTGAGTAATGTACAAAAAATTAAAACATGCCAGGTGGTGGTGGCACACACCTTTACTCCCAGCACTTGGGAGGCAGAGGCAGGAGGATTTCTGAGTTCCAGGTCAGCCTGGTCTACAAAGTGAGTTCCAGGACAGCCAGGGCTATACAGAGAAACCCTGTCTGAAAAAAAAATTAAAACATATGGTTAAGTGAAGTGATGGAGACAGTTCAGGAAATAAAAATGGAATTCAATAAAGAGAGAGAAAGAATGAAAAGGATACAAGCTAAAATGAAGATGGAATAGAAAAAGCAATATTTCAACTAGAAACTCATGGAAAGCCTTAAAAAGAAAGAATCAAGCATAGGATCAAATATCAGGACTCAAAAATAAAGTAGAGGAGAAATAAAATAAGCAAGGACAATAAAAACTTTTGAAAAAGCCCAAGAAAGGAATATAGAAGAAATGGAGACAATTATTAATGATAACACTATCTAATTATCAGTGTAGATAAGGAAGAAGAATGCTAGGCTAAAGACATAGACCGTATCTTTAACAACATCTTAGACAAAAATGTCATTAAAGCAAATAAAAAGAATATACCCATAAAAATGCAAGAATAAACAGTCCCATCTAGACACCCCCCCCAAAAAAAGAAACACACCCTTGGCATATCATTCTCAAAATATACAAAACAAAAATATATTGAAAGTTGCAAAAGAAAAAATCACAAATCACATAAAAGAAAACCAGTTAGAAGAACACCTGACTTCTTAGTGGAATCTCTGAAAGTCAGAAGAGCCTGGAGCAATACACTAGAATTTCTGAAGGATCTCAACTGCCAACCAAGACTACTGTGCCCAGAAAAGTTATCTGCCATAGTTTAAGGAGAAAGAAAAACTTTCCATTATCCTAACAGCTAAAAATTCATAGCCAACAAGAATAAAAAAAGCTAAACAGAATTCTGAAAGCAATACCTGGGACTCCCATGGAATAAGCTCAACCATGACAACATAAAAAGAAGCAAGAGAGGCTTACAGTTAATTTTTTAGAAAAGCACAAATAAGAACACAAACTATAAAACACAAATAAGACTGCAATAAATACATATCTTTAAATAATAACTTTGAATATTAATGGACTTAATTTTTAAATCAAAAGACACAGGCTATCTGAATTGATTAAGAAATAGAATTATCTACCTCTTCTTTATAAGAAACTCAGCACGGCTTTAAACATAGGTACCATCTTATAAGATGAAAACTATCATTAAATATAGGTACTGTCTTATAAGATGGAAGCTATCATTACAAGCAAATGAGATCTAGAAGCAAGTAAGCATTGCTGTAGTAATATCTGACAAAATAGAATCCAAATAAAAACTAATCCCATGAGATAAAGAGGGACATCTAATCCCAATCAAGTAAACAGTTAACCAAGAGAACGTTTATATCACATGTATGTGCCAAACTCTGGGGCAACCAGTTTTATAAAAAAAAAGAAAAAAAGTACTACTGGATTTGAAGACACAGATTAACATCAATCCTTTAGTAGAAGGAGATTCTAGTACCCCACTTTCTCCAAAAGGCAGGACATCTGAACCATTATTAAATACCAAACAGTACCATGCTACTCAGCAGCAGACAGAAGCTTTTCTAAAATATACCACATCCTTAGGCAAACCATAAATATTTACAAAATAAAAAGATGAAAATAATTTAATATAGCCTATCTGACCACAATTCAACAGAATTTAAAACTGACATTAAAAACTCTACTGAAAATAAATTTATGGAGGAAATATAAAACAAACAAAATCTAAAATGCCTTCATGATAAAAGTCATAGAGAATGTAGGGAGAGAGAAACATACATCAACTTAATAAAGGTTATATACAAGGGACCCGCAGTCAATATCAACCTTATTAGAGAAAAGCAAACATGAAGCAATTCCACTGAGGCCATGAATGATACTGAGATGTCAACTACTTCCACTTCCTCTGAATATTGTGCTGGCCATACTATCTGAAGCAATAAGGCAAGAGAAGAAAATTAAAGGAAAAAGATCACTATCCTTACTTGCAGATGATATACACTAAAGACCCCCAAAATTCTACTAGAAAACTTTTAGAAATGATAAACCAATTCAGTAATGTGGCAGGGTACAGAATCGACTTGCAGAAATCAATCGCTTTTCTGTATGTGAAGAACAAGCATAGCGAGAAGGGGCTCATGAACATACCCCAAGTCACAGTAACCTCAAAAAAATGAATACTTACAAGAAACCTAACAAAACATGTAGGTCCTCTATAGTGAAATGTAGAGGATTAATGTCCAGAACTTATAAAGAACTTGAAAAATGAAGTGACGTATACTAGCCATATCAGGGTTCCTGACAGGGTCCCAATGGAGAGGAAAAGAGAAGAAAATTAAATAAAGAGATAAAGAAGGAAAGAGTCAAATCCTGGGGTCAGGAGGGCTACAGTGACTCAGACCAGAGAGTTTATTAGCAGCACACAGTCCGTTATAGCCCTTGGGCAGTGGAGTCAGAAAACAAGTCAGTGAAAAGCATCAGACAGCAGAATTACAGGGAGCTAAGACATCTCAGGTTCCCTTTAGCAAGGTAGATTATGGGATGTCAAGCAAAGCATTTCGTATCTCCAGGTCAGGAATATTCAACCAGACTCACAAGGGCATGGTGTCAAGGGCCATTTCTCAGACTACAGTCCCAGAGGCCCTGGCACCAGTTCATAGCTGGCCTTGCCTGACATGACCCTGGAAAGGTGAGGGGTAAAATTGACCACATGCTATCATCAGATCCTTCGTGCAATCTCCACTCCAGCCTAGCCCCTAATAACAAAGACTTCAGAGCAAGTACTCTTCAGCAGAACACAGAGGAGTCAATGGTAAGACCTTCCATACAGGACACGAGAATCCCACAACATCTCAGGAGATTCAAGCAGAGGATGTGTAAATAGAGGGTGTGGAAGAGGAACTTCTCCTGCCTACAGTATGTGACTCCCCTGACCATTGTCCTCCACATCAGTCTGGAGGGAGCTTGGGTCATGCAGCCATGAGTCCCCTTTAATTGATCCTAAGAGCTTTCTCCTCGAGTTTCTATCCCAAGAGACACCAGGACAAGTACCTGCCCCTGGACACAAAAATGACAGGCATTTCTGAAAGCCAATGACCTCTACACAAAAGAAGACAGAGCTTCAGAGTGACACAAGACTTGCTGCTTGCAGGAAAGAAGAGTCTGTGCTCAGCACAGTGTCTACTTTTGTGGAAGCCACCTGTCACTTGAATTCACTATGACATGATAAGGTGAGTGAAAGCTAGTCTTCCACTATGTGACCTTTCTGGCTAACAGGGGAGCTCCTAAGCAAAAGTGTCACTATAAACGTGACATTTGTCCCAGTGTTTGGATGTCACCACAGAGACAAAAAGAGCATAGTTATACTCTCAACAAGGCCTGAGATTGAGGAAGAGCAATGGGTTAGAGAATAGATTATGATAGAAAGATTTGGCTTCATACTCCATGGTATAAACAGCAGAATGTCTACCTTCTGGGTTTTCTCCCTATGTTTAAAACCTGACTTCTTCACTTATCACCCATAGTACTCACTAATTTTGAAATGAAAACAGCAGATTTGGGTTAATCTAGTATCTATGCTTATGACTAGATAGAATTTGAATGTTGTCTTATTAAGCTGTGGTATCTACAGAGGGTGGTGAGAAAAAAGCTGCAGAAGAAAGTCTCTTCTCTTCTTGTCCCACTCTTGAAGGGAAGAATATGAATTTCACCTTCCAGAGGGGTAGAGTACCAGGAGAACACAACCACCAGGATCAAGTGAGCAGGGCTCCTAGGAGCTCACAGAGACTGAAGCGTCAATCACAGCACCTCCATGGGTCTGCACCAGACTCTCTGCATATATGTTAGGGTTGTGTAAGCTTGGTGTTCTTGTGAAACTCCTAACAGAGGGGGAGTGATGGTGTCTGACTCTTTTGGCTGTTCTTTGGGATGCTTTTCTTCCTACAGGGTTGCCTTGCCCAACCTTGATATGAGAGCTTGTGCCTAGTCTTATTGTATCTTGTTATGTCACGTTCAGTTGGTATCCTTGGGAGGCCCGATCTTTTCTGAAGGGAAACAGAGGAGCAGTGGGTCTGTCAGAGAAGAGAGGACAGGGGCAGGTGGGAGGAACTGAGGGAGGGGAAACTGTAATGAAAACAAACAAAACCCATCAGCCCAGCCCTGCTGGTTTTAGCCATGCCCTGTCTGCTGCAGATGAAAGTTGGGATGACTGGGAATCACCCAGAGAAACAATTTCTACTGTCTGACTTAAGTATCAGGGAAATTGCCAAATATAGAGGGAGAGGTCTGGAGGGGTAGATGCCTTCTCTATCAGTTTTTTTGTTTTGTTTTGTTGGACAAACCATGATATCTGCAGACATTCCAATTTGGGACCTTGGTGAGGATCCTCGGCTGCTCTACTCCTGGTTGAGGCTCAGCTTCTGAAGGTTTTCAGGTCAGCCTTGCTGAGATCTGGATTACATGTAGCCATGTGTGGTTGTTACTAATTTGCTCCCCTCAAACTCTCCACCTAGATGCCAGATTCTCCTCTTTGGCACAAATGGCAACACTAGCAATCAAAATTAAATTCCCAAAAGAACCAGTTGGAATTATGGAAGGAGGACTTGAGTGGGCCCAGCTCATCTGTGTGCTTCACAGTGTGTATGGTTGAGCAGTGGAGAAAC
Source organism: Mus caroli (assembly GCF_978045245.1). Taxonomy (NCBI): domain Eukaryota; kingdom Metazoa; phylum Chordata; class Mammalia; order Rodentia; family Muridae; genus Mus; species Mus caroli. Next base: position 5,267,871 of record NW_028227263.1, read on the forward strand.
ACTGATAATTTTCCCTCTGTAGAGAAATATCACATCTGAGTAAGATACGACCATGTGACATGCCTATAGGAATGACAGAAATCAAAATATAACTATGGTTTTCCACAAGTTCCATTCTCCTCTTTGTCGTGCATGAAAAATATCCCACAGAAAACCTCTGCATAACTGACTATTGAATGCACCAGTTTATGGAATGACCCAGGTGGCCCATCCAGGCAAAATGGCCATCATTGTCCACCAAAGTCTCATAGACCTCTTTTCTCTGTAGTTTATCTTTGACGATGGAATAAATACTGGCGTTCCTGCAAGATACTCTACAGAGGATGTCTGGTTTGATCCGCATGAGAAGCCACACCTGATTATCACTTGGTGAGGCTCACAGGGTGAAGTTAGTACTTTTCCTATGAAGATAGTGCATATTCTGCAGGGAGCTGAGGCTATCTGAAAGTCCTGTGTCTAATCCGGCCTTTTCCCATCCACGGATTCACGGTCTTGCTGATCTAATCTTCTTTACAATGTGTATTCTTCAAGAACAAAGCCTCCTCTGGTTCACTAGGCAGTCTCAATGTGGAGTGGGGAGTCCCAGTGTCCCACCTGTCTGATGTCATTAGTTGTTCCTGTTCTAGGTAATTCAAGGGTCACAAACAGGAGCCCCTGGTGGTGACACCTGCTTCCTACTCAGTTCCTCCTTTTTTCACAGCTCTACAGGATCTTTTAGGTTCCCCACACGCCCATGCGATGGCCTGACCAAGCCTAATTCCCTTTACTGAAAAGACCCTGTTTATCAGGCTTCAGCTGTTTGTTGTAACTATTCTGTTTTATTTCTAAGTGTTCTTGGTGGACACCAGTTTAATGTGTTAGTTTGCAATGTGATTCTTTAGCTTTGATCAGAAAACTCAGCACACATGCTGTAGAATCGTTGGTGTTTTCCTATATTCAGCACAGACCTGCCACCTGTGGTGTGCACACTCACAGTCAATCTCTGATATAATGTAAATGCATGAATGTAGATATGGCCATGGGATAGCTCCAGTTGTAAAGACATTGAGTTAGGCTGGTCAAAAGGCATGTGTCCATCAGACCTCTCCAGTAAAAATCCTACTCCTCAGAGGTCACACTCCCCTTTCACATTGGTGACTCTTCTTTCCACTTTAAGATATGAGGCTGTCTCCTGTGAGGCTATTGCAGTGCCTGGCAAACACAGAAGTGGATGTTCACAGTCATCTATTGGATGGAGCACAGGATCCCCAATGAAGAAGCTAGAGAAAGTACCCAAGGAGCTGAAGGGGTCTGCAGCCCTATAGGAAGAGCAATAATATGCTAACCAGTACCCCCAGAGCACCCTGGAACTAAACCACCAATCAAAGAAAACACATGGTGGGACTCTTGTCTCTAGCTACATATGTAACAGAGGATGGCCTAGTTGGTCATCAATGGGAGGGGAGGCCCTTGGTCTTACAAAGATTCTATGCTCCAGTATAGGGGAATGCCAGGGCCAGGAAGTGGGAGTGGGTAGGTTGGGGGGCAGAGGGAGGTGGGAGGGGATAGAGGATTTTCAGAGAGGAAACTAGGAAAGGGGATAGCATTTAAATTGTAAATGAAGAAAATATCTAGTAGAAATATATTTAAAAAACAAAACAAACATACAAAAAAAAAAAAACTTTTCTGGAAAAAAAAAAAAAGACATGAGGCCCCGATTACCCTTAATAATCATTCCCGTCTGCTCTAACACACATTTTGAGAGCTTTTATCAAAATAAACTTAACATGTGAAAGGGATTTTTCTTTATAGTTTTCAAGGTACACCTGAGGAAGAGAATTACAGTTTTTAAACTGTTTTATGGTTTTGCAGAATGCTTTATTTCAGGTAGCCCAGTTCCATGCAGATGAGAAACATTTTTATGATTCCTTGAAGTCTTCTCATACTGTCTTGTTCAGATCTCAGTCATGAAGAGGTAGATGGGTGTTTTGTGCTGCGGATCTGGGTTTGAGTGCATTTCCTTCCACGTGAAAGCATTTAACTCCACTGTGAAGTTATTTTGCACATCTTTTTTCCCCTAACATAATTATTTGGGAATTTTATACAATGTGCCTGATCATATTTGCTTCCCCATTCTTCCCAGGTTCACCCTTCCACCCTTGTCCCTCCTCCCCCCACCCACCAGAGTGTAGCTCTTCAAAGTTGATGGATTCTGGCTGGGGGACGAGGGGGATGGAAAAGGACTCAGTTTTCTTTAAAGGGCTGGCCACTGATAGTTCGGCATGCTCCAGTGAGTATATGGGCACCACAAATTGGACTTGGTTGTTGTTTTGGTGTTTTGGCTTTATTTCTTTTTTCTTTTCTTTCCTGTCCTGCTCACCTTAAATTGTCTGTTTACATTCATCTTTTCTGTGATATATTCTTCTGAATTGGTATATGAATATATCTGCCATGAATGTCATAAATCCCTGTTGTTATTTGTAACAGAAGGTCATTGCATATGTCGATGGGACATGGGCTGATATTTCAATATGTTTACACATATTCAAAGTAAACATTTTTGTTTCTGTGACTTTGTCATCTCTGTCTTTTCAAGCTTTGAGCCCCTCTCTTCTTGTTATTTGGTAACACATGAGATGATTGTGGAGTGTAGTCACTCCACTATGCAGAGCCCTAGAACTTATTTTTCTTTTTAATGTGCTTACTTCTCATTGTCCTGTCTTCCTTATCACTCCATCACCTTTGCTATTACCATGTCTAATGATCATTCTTCTACTAAAATGGAATTTTCTAGTTTCCACATGTAAGGGTAAATGTGTCTATCTTTCTGTGTCTGGCTTACTTATCTCATCATGTTATTCTCTACTTCTGTCCACTTTGCTGTTCATGTTCAGGGGACCATGCTTTCATGGCTGAGTAGTGTTCCACTGCATGTGTAAACTACCTTTCCTTTATCCCTCATCACCCGATGGATACTGATGCTTATTTGTTATTCTGACCACTTCCCCACAAGGGAGGGTTGGTGTCTCTCTGCTGTGCTGATTTCATTCCTTTCAGTTATATACCCAGCAGTGAGGTTCTGATCTGCATGCAAGCTTTAACTCCAGCTTATTAAGGGCCATTTATACAGTTTCCACAATAGCTATGCTAATTTATATTGATGTAAGTTTGATTTTTTTTAAAAACTAACATTTGCTGCCTTTGTTTTCCTTATGGCCACTGTGCTAAGTGAGATGACATCTCCTTGTTTTCTGACTGCCATTCTGCTGGTGGCTAATGAACTTCTTTTCTTTTTGTTTTTTTTTTTTTAATATGTCTGCTTTAAAAAAATTTTTTTATTAGGTATTTTCTTCATTTACATTTCCAGTGCTATCCCAAAAGTCCCCCCATACCTTCCCCCCCCACTCCCGTCCCCCCCTCATTCCCACTTCTTGGCCCTGGCATTCCCCTGTACTGAGGCATATAAAGTTTGCAAGACCAAGGGGCCTCTCTTCCCAATGATGGCCGACTAGGCCATCTTCTGATACATATGCAGCTAGAGACACGAGCTGGGGGCGGGGGGGAGATACTGCTTAGTTCATATTGTTGTTCCACCTATAGGGTTGCAGACCCCTTTAGCTCTTTGATTGAATTTTTAGAAATACAAAATCAGATTATTTGTTCATTTATCAAACTGGATTATTTGTCATTTTTTTTACTTTGAAGTTTTTATTTTGGATATTAATCTCCTATCAGATGATTACTTTGAAAATATTTGTTAATTTTCATTTGCTGTATTGGCATTTCCTAGACTGATATAATCTCACTTGTCTATTTTTGCTTCTTTGTGCTTTGGGAGTCTTATCTGAAAGAACATTATTTCCTAGGCTGATATAATCTCATTTGTCTATTTTTGCTTCTGATTACTTCTTGGCCTTTTGGCTAAGATCAAGTGTATTTTTGCTTCTGCTGTGCTTTGGGAGTCTTATCTGAAAGAATGTTGCTTATTCAGATGATTTGAAATGTTTCTTCTTTTCTTTCAGGCATTAGCTTTGATCTTTGATCCATTTTGGATTGGTTCTTAAAGAAAACAAAGGAAATATCTTGTTTTATTCTTTAGCATGTGAACATCCAGTTTTACCAGCATACCTTCTCTCCTGTATGTTCATGGTACCTATGTGGAAAATGGCTGGTGGCAGGTTCCTCCACTCATTCCTTGGTTCTCTGATCTTTTGCAGGGTCTACTCTCTCTTTCATGCTGAGATCAAGTTCTCTTGGTCAGGACAACATGGTGGGTGTCTTGAAACCATACATAGAAATGCTCAGACATTGTTCTTTTGCTCAAGACTGCTATGTTAAGCCCTGACTTCAGGTCTACAGTGTTTTCATATGAATTTTGAGACTGTAGTTTTCTATTGTTATAATGAATATTATTGCATTGATGCTAAAATAATTTGAATAATACATTTTAAAAATATTAATTCTTTCCACCCAGTTCTTTCCTTTCTTTCTTTTTCTTTTTTTATTAATTATTTTATTTTATTTACATTTCAAATGCTATCCTCCTTCCCAGTTTCCCCTCCACAGCCTCCCCCACCCTATCCCTCCTCCCCTTTGACACTAAGACGGTGCTCCCACACCCACCCACCTCACCCCTCTAGCATTCTCCTTTGATGGATAATCAAGCCTCCATAGGACCAAGCACATCCCCTCCCACTGAGGTCAGATAAGGCAGTCCTTTGCTACATATCTAACAGGGACCACAGACCAGCCCATGTATGCTCTTTGGTTGGTGGCTTATTCCTGGGGAGCTCTGAGGGGTCCGGTTAGTTGGTACTGCTGTTCTTCCTATGGGGTTGCAATCCCCTCCATCTTCTTCAGTACTTCCCCTAACTCTTCTCCTGGTTCAGTTTGAGATAGGATCTCTCTACAGAGCTCTGACTGTCCTAGAACTCACTCTGTAGACCAAGCTGACCTCAGACTCAGAGAAATCCAACTGCATGCCTCTGCCTCTGAGTGCTTGGATTAAAGACTTATGCCACCACTGCCTAACTTGTTTTGTTATTTTCATTAAAGAGGTTACTCACATCCTTTGCTAAATGTATTCCTAACATATTAGGGGTTTTCCTACCTATTGTGAAAGATTCCTTTGCAATTTTGTTACTAGCAGTTACATCTATTGGTACGTGAAAATGTGACTCATTTCTTGTGTGATCTTGTATCCTTAACCTACTTTCTGCTTTTTTTGTGGTGTGGATTGTTGCTGTTGTTGTTTTGGTTTGCTTTTTGTTGTTGACTTTCTGGGGGTCAATCTATTCCCTTTACTCTGTTTATGGTCAAGGTTGCCATTATCAGCATCTTCTGAGCTGTTTCATTTTTCTCTGTTGGTTTTGAATATCTCTAATTATTTTCTTCCTCTCCGCCATTCACCTCTGTGACTTGATGGCTTAGTGAATTGACTGGCAAGGTTTTATTCTTTTTATTTCCTCTTGTATATATGTCCTTTACTTATTTTATACCCTTTTCATAGGTATTATTTTTCTTCATCTCAAGATGTGAGGCTGCCTTAAAAATATTTTGTAGATTTCTCTGGTGGTTGTGAATTCTTTCAGACTTGCTTGCCTTGGGAAGTCTATATATCTATTTATTAATGACATTTTTGGATATATTCTTCATTGGAAGTTTTACTTTTAGTCTAGTTGGATTCCCTTAAGTCTAATTTGGCTTTTTTTTCTCCTGATGAGTTTAGAATTCTCTTAGTGCTTTAGGATCTTTACAGCTTACATATGAGGTGCCTAGTGAGGCCACTTTCTCATGATGTCTACTTGCAATCCTGCTCCACCGAGGAGATGTCTGTCTCTTCCAACATCAAGGCTTTATAAGTATCATTTCATTTAGTAGGTTCTCTATGACTTGGGCCTTATTTTATAGCTTTACCATATGAATATAGCTGACAGTGATAGAGGGTAAAACATTAGCCTGTTCTATTATGAAAAGGTCTCTACCTGGTACTTGGACAAGACTAGAAGTTGTGTGCAGGATCTGTGGCCTTGGTATGAAGACTTTGGTTTCTCCATGATGTTAGGCTTCAACTCAGAAAACCTGGCATTGAGTTCCAAGGTGTGTTGGCTAGTTTTATGTCAACTTGACACAAAATAGAGTCATTTTGGAAGAAGAACTCTCAACTGAGAAAATGCTTCTATAATTGCCTGTAGACAAATCTGGAGTGCATTTTCCTAATAAAGGATTAATGTGGAATGGTTCAGCTCACCATGGGCAGTGTCACAGCTGGGCTAGTGGTACTGGATACTATAAGAAAGCAGGCTGATAATAACATTCTATTATATTCATAGATCAGTGTCTTGCTCAGTCATCTCCAGAAAAGCTTCTTTCTGTAGTATATGAAAATTAATACAGCAACCCATAACTGGACATCATGCTTAGTGTGAAAGAACTTGGAACATTCAGTCTTAAATGGAATGTCTCTATCGAATAAGCACCTCCCCTCAGGGCTCAGAGAACCTCATAAAAGAGAAGAAAGAAATAGTATAAGAGCTGGAGATGATGGGGAACACCAAGAAAATAAGGTCCTCTATATTAGCGTGATCAAAGCTCATGTGAACTCGCAGAGACTGAGGTAGCTTGCATAGGGCCTGCCCAGGTCTGGACCTCTATATATGTATTATGACTTCCAACTTAGTGTTTTCATTTCATTACTAAGTGTGGGGATGAGTGGGTGGGTCTCTGATTTCTATCTCTTGGGTTCTTTCCTTCTGTTTGTTTGTCTAGTCCAAATTTAGTGTGTTAGTTTTGTTTTATCTTATTTTATTATAATCTCTTAGAAATCTGTTTTCTAATGAGAGACAGAAAGTGAATGGATCCAGATGGTAGGCAAAGTGGGAAGAAACTGGGAGGATTAGTGAGAAAAGCAACTGTAATCAGGTTATGTAATGTAAGAAAAACATTTTTAATAAATGGAAATTTTTTTAAAAGGCTGAGCAAGCCAGTGGGCTGGGTTCTTCCATGTTTGCTGGTTCAGTTCCTACATTCAGGTTCCTTCCTTGGGCTCCTGTCCTGACTTCCCTTGATGATGGACAGGAGTCTGGGGAGGGTGTGCATATCAAATAAATCCTTTGTTCCTAGGTTGCTTTCAGTCATGGTGTTTTATCACACTGGAAACACTAAATAAGACAGAAGGCAAAGATCTGTGTTTGTTTCCCTGTCTTGCTCCCTCATCAGTACAATCGTCTTCTACATTATGTTGCCCCATGTTTAAGAAGATGTAATGGTGGGGGTGCCTTCGTTCCTTAGCTAGTGGTCCAGGTGTTTAGCTTTTAGGTACTGGCTGAGGAAAGGAGTCATATGACTCTGGTCTGTAATAGATTTCAGTGGTGCAGTCTGGTACTGAGCTCAAGTCTATGGGCTTGATTTCTCTCTGTCTCTCAAATATAAGTCCTCTCACTGATAATGGGGTAGGGAGGAGGGGGTTCTTTCCTCTATGTCATCTTCAGTCTACAATGTGTTATATTATACTAATATCTATGGTGTCTCTCCAGATTCCTTACTTCTTTAAAGTTAGGTGAATAAACAACTTTTACAATTTGTACATCTGTAGTAGATTATAATTGATGAACCTTAGCCATCACCTTGCTAAATGGGATTTGAACTCCTGGGATAAAACCCTTTGTAATCAGGAAGGCTTATTATTTCATATAGTTTGCTGTTTTGGTCCATATTCAGCATTTATAACATGCTTTCCTGCTATATGTGTTTAGTAACGTGTGCTGATCTCATAAAATGAGTGGGAAGAGGGATTTCTACTGTGAAACTCGGGTCTGAGCAGAACTGTATGGCCCTGGGTTTATTCATTACCATACAATTTTCCATTAAGTCTCTCCAGTATAGCCACTGGGTACATTTCTAAAATAACAATTTCTTACAGATACAGATGGTTTTGATTTGTCTGTAATTGTTTTCAATTAGTCTGTACCATTTTTGTATCTTCAAATGTAATTAACATATTTTTCAAAATCTTTACTTTGAATCTCTTGAAGCCCTACTAGATATTTAAACTCCTTCCACTAATCTTATTTATGATCATTTATTTTATTTTATTTTTGATTAAATTTCCAGACTACTATCAGAGTTGCACACTTTCTAAAGGATAAGTGTTTAAATGTGATTCTCTCCATTGTTTGCTTTCTAGTCCATCGTTTTCTTATCCTACCTCCGCACTTCCTCGTACCACTTTGGATTTAATTTGTGTTATTGTTCCTTAATATGGAAACAATAATCATTGATCTTTAACCTTTCTAATCTTCTTGGATAAATTTGTTGTTGATTGACATCATGGCCATATCTAAACATTTCTTTCCATTGATAATTATTTCCTTTAGTTATTGTTTAAAAAAAAAAACAGTGTCTTGTTAAGTAGATCTGGCAAATCTAGAACTCATCTATCTAGAACAGTCTGGCTTTGAATTTCCTGTCTTCTAATAGCTGAGATTAAAGATGTATGTTATTACCACCATACCCAGATTTCCACCAATTTTGAATTGTTATAATTTTTTCCTTTTTTATTAGATATTTTCTTTATATACATTTCAAATGCTATCCCAAACGTTCCCTATACTCTCCCTCTGCCCTGCTCCCCTACCCACCCACTCCTGCTTCTTGGCCCTGGCATTCCCCTGTACAGGGGCATATAAAGTTTGCAATACCAAGGGGCCTCTCTTCCCAATGATAGCCGACTAGGCCATCTTCTGCTACATGTGCAGCTAGAGATAAGAGCTCTGGGGGTACTGGTTAGTTCATATTGTTGTTCTACCTATAGGTTGCAGACCCCTTCAGCTCCTTGGGTGCTTTCTCTAGCTTCTCCATTGGGGGCCCTGTGTTCCATTTTATAGATGACTGTAAAAATAATATTTGTATTAATTCTTTGAGAATTTATTACAATGTTTTTATCATGTTCATGCTCTCTCTCTCTCTCTCTCTCTCTCTCTCTCTCTCTCTCCCTTTCTCTCTTAAAACTCACTAAGTCCAATTTGTGTTGGCCAACAACTCTTAGGTATGGAATCTACTATGGAATGTGGTCTATATACCAGAATTACATCAATTAAATAAAACTGACTGCCTTTCCTAGTAGCTACAGTTGCCAATAGCTCCTCAGTGAAGGATGGGACTATGTGCCCACCTCTTCCTTGTGCTGGGATTTTGTCTGGTTTGAGCTTGTACAACTCTTGTGTATGCTGTAAAATCACCATGACATGTGCATCTGTCCTGTTGTTTGCAGAAAACACTGTTTCTTTGAAGTCATATAACACCTCTGGCATGTATAATCTTCTTTTCTTTCCCTCTTCCATGAAGATCCCTAGGTCTTGAGGAAAGGGTGTGGTCTCCCATTTAGGCCTGAGCACTGTGACCAGTATGCCCATAGCTAGCATGCAGTCTTTGTGTTAATCACCATCTACTACAAGAAGACGCTTCTCTAACTTTTAAATGAGATGCCTTCAGCAAACCTCTTTCCTTTTAGGGTACATGAATTTATGCAGACGAGTAGGCAGAGAGACTGTAAGAGCCAGAGGGGATGGATGACACTAAGAAAACTGTCTTCAAGACACAACAGGATGAGGCACATAAAAACTCAGAGACTTGAAAGCATGCATAGGTACAGGGCCTGTGCAGGTCCAAGCAGGAGGGAGTCCCAGTGCCCAGACAGGAGAGTGGGCACAGGCTCCCACTCCTAAGAAGTGATCTCCTTGACATCTTTTTGCAATAGAAAAATTAGTTTTCTTCAATGGATTCTCACTGGGTATATCTACCACACTTAAGGATAGGCTCCATGCCCAGTAGATGGCCAATATGAAATAAATTAATGATCTTCCTGTAGATTTTTTTGTCTTATATTTTTGTTTGGGTATTTTAAATACTATTAGTCTTTTGCTTCTATATTATGGTTTTTAATTTTTTAATGGGTTCTGATTTTGTATGTGTATGTATATTTCTTGATTTTTAAAAAAAAAAAAATTTGGTTTATTTGTTTTTATTTGCCTGCTTATTTTCTAAAGAGAGAGAGAGATAATGATGAGCACTGCTCTATTGGCCACAATCTCTCTCTTTTTTTTTTAACCTTGGGCACTGAAGGAGAGGTAGAAAGCAAAGAATATTTCAATATAAATAGCACTGCACAAAACTGCCACATGCAGGCTTATATGTAGTGGTAGAGTATGTTCACATATGAACTTATGAAGAAACCTACAGAGAAAACAAGTGAGTGGTATCTGATGGGTCTTTTATGTCAAGCTATAGAACTTGACAAGCTGAAGGACTGTGAGAGTCGTGGTGGACATGGACTCAGGACAAAAGGGACAGATAACTCAAGGTTCACACTCTGCACTCCTTGGATGATGGAGGAAGAAACTGAAAATGTTGGAAATGACAAGCAGCTACAAACTGGACAACAGCTAAAGACACTGGGAACATGAGTTATAATGCCTGGAAATCTATAGATGCAGACTTTGAGGACCAGTTGGATGAGACAGGTAAGAGGATGCAGAACACCATTCTTGCCTTGTAGAACAAGAACCTTCTAATTATCTATCAAGTGCATAGGCTTAAAGTGAGACAGTGGGTCAGAGAGATGGAGCTGTGCAACATAGAACACATGTCATGAAACACTAGACAGTTGAGGATGAACTTCCTCAAAAGGCCATTAACACCACACAGGAAAGACTGTGGAGAACGGTGACTAATTCAGCATTTGGAATGTTGGTTTTGATGGGACTGTGGTTCATGAAGACATAAAAGCCACATAACGAATTTGAATGTACAGGCTTGGGTTTCAACAAATGATCCCTGGGGCAATAGATTTGAGGCGAGTTAGAGTCAGAACAGTATCAACAACAAAAGAAGTCACAGATTGCAGTAGGTTAAATTCAGAAAATACATGGCTACTCGGCTATGGGGGATATCAATGATAATGTTGAGATTGGTCATAGAGCCTCCACTGCAAATATCAGAGAAGACAACGTGACTGAGAAGTCAGGAGGCCAGATGATTAAACAAGTGTAAGAATCATGTCAGTGTGTATCCATTCAAAAGATGCCATCATGTGGAGAATACCTCCTGGGGAGGCAAGGAGTAAATAGCTGTGACTCTAATCACTGTCAGATGGTCACAGTGCTTGGTGGTGATGAAGAAGTGAAACACAAGCAGACCCTGAATGAGAGATGCTCCATTCAATCCATGTGTTCAAGAAGACAAGGAAAGGCAAAATATCTCTCTTGATCTAAATCAATAGAGTGTGAGATTTTAGGTAGAAAATTAAAAGTAAATGAAATATATGTGGTTTCCAAAAAGTCTGGTATAGACAAGTATGAGACAAAAAAAATTTTTTTGAAGGAAATACATTTACTCCTTTTCTTTCTGACAGCAGAGAATTTTGAGATGATCAAATTTGAAAACCAGATGTTGTAGTGGTAAATTTCGATATTTACTCAGAAGCTGATAAACACAGCAGTGGACTTGATACTCTGATCCATCATGATATCACGGCTCAACCAGACAGTAGTGACAGAGTTTGTACTGCAAGGTTTCTCAGAGCACCCTAGTCTAAGACTGTTCCTGACAGGCTGCTTCTTGTCCCTCTACGTAATGGCTCTAATGGGCAACATTGTGATCATTGCTTTGGTCACCTTCAGCACTGGGCTCCACAGTCCCATGTACTTTTTCCTGTGCAACCTGGCCACCATGGATATTATCTGTACCTCATCTGTGCTGCCCAAGGCTCTGGTTGGTCTACTATCTGAGGAAAACACCATCTCCTTCAAAGGGTGCATGGCCCAGCTCTTCTTCCTTGTGTGGTCCTTATCTTCAGAGCTGCTGCTGCTCACAGTTATGGCCTATGACCGCTATGTGGCCATCTGCTTTCCCCTACACTACAGCTCTAGGATGAGCCCACAGCTGTGTGGGGCTCTGGCCGTGGGTGTATGGTCCATCTGTGCTCTGAATGCATCTATCAACACTGGTCTGATGACACGGCTGTCATTCTGTGGACCCAAGGTCATCACCCACTTCTTCTGTGAGATACCCCCACTCCTTCTGCTCTCCTGTAGCCCCACATATGTAAATAGCATTATGACTCTAATAGCAGATGTCTTCTATGGAGGCATCAATTTTGTGCTTACCTTACTATCCTATGGCTACATCATTGCCAGCATCCTGCGCATGCGTTCTGCTGAGGGCAAGAGGAAGGCCTTTTCTACCTGCTCATCCCACCTCATTGTGGTCTCTGTGTACTATTCATCTGTGTTCTGTGCCTATGTCAGCCCTGCATCCAGCTACAGCCCAGAAAGAAGCAAAGTTACCTCTGTGCTGTACTCATTCCTCAGCCCAACCCTGAACCCCCTCATTTACACATTGAGGAACAAGGATGTCAAGCTCGCCCTGGGCAGGCTCTTGCCCTCTTTCTCACATTAAGTGGAGATGTGTAGAATATTTTCCTGGACTAGGCTGTTCCTAAACATTCTTTCCTAAGAGCAGCTTCATGGAGCAAAGTGCACGTATCACTGTTTCAGAAAACCTTTCTCTGGACAATTTCACTCACTTTAACTTCCAAAACAACAGAGTTCTTAGAGGCAATGTAAACAAACACTAAGGCTTTTATTTCCTGATAAATACACATTATTTTTAAAGTAATTAATGTTTATCTAAATGGAGATTCCATATTCCTGAACTAGAGGATTTTCAGTGGGTGACAATGGTATTTGTCAGAACATAAAGCCCTTTCATCCAGTGCCTCCCTATAACCATCAGTGAACCTTGTTTCTGAACTACAGCTAACGAACCTAAACTTTATATAAACTTCTGCATGGCCACAGTGTCTTGGGAAGACCAATGCTGAGAGAAATGGGGTTTCTTCCTTCTTAGCTATGGTAGTCAAAGCTGGTGATATTGGCATGGAGAGAGAACCAACTGATGGAGTGGAGATGAAGCATAAGTTTCAAAAATGAACTCATATATATTAGTCCTGCTGATTTTTCACAAGGATGAGACAATTAAACTGATGGGAAAGACTAATTATTTTTAACAGTTTAGGGAGAAGTAGATAAATGACTACACACAAAGCATGGAGTGGATGCTCCCAGCACACCATCCACAATGATCATAAGCAAAGAAACAAATGCTAAACTCTTTTTCATACAATATATGTTGATCATATTTGTTCCCCTTTCCCAACTACTCTCCCCACCTCCCTACCATTCAATGTTATTTCTCTCTCTCTCTCTCTCTCTCTCTCTCTCTCTCTCTCTCTCTCTCTCTCTCTCTCTCTCCTTTTCTCCCTCTCTCTTCATCCTTGTGACTAAAATACTTTTTTCCAAAGCATTTATTTATTTTGTCTCATGGTTTCAGAAGCTTCAGTCCATGGCTATTTGGCTCTTTCTTTTGGTCTGTGGTCAGGCAGTGGGCTCATGTGGTAGAGAAGCTTCCTCCCATGGTGGCAGCCCAGAACACATAGAAGAAGACACCTGTGGCCAACTGGGTTTCTCCTTTTTCCTTTAGCCATGATTTCCAGTCCCCAGTTTCCAGGATGGTGCTGCCTACATGGAGAGTGGCTCCCCTTCTTCACTGAATCATTTCTGTAAACACTGTCACCTGCATGGAAAGAAGTGTCCCTCAGTGATTTCCTAAGTGGCTCTGCATTCAGTTATAGTAACAATAAAGATTAACAACTGTAAGTCATTGACCTGACATGTTTGGCCTGTTAGCTTCTTTCACATTGTTTCTTTCATTTTTCAGTCATATTTTGTACTATTTCTTCTGTTATTGGCCCTGTGACTGATATTTAAGCTATAGAACAACTGGTAATCACACAAACACTGAGTATACAAATGGTCACACACACACACACACGTATGCATGCATCTCATAAATACATTATTTGGGGAATCTTTGATAGAGCATGCCTTATGTCATGTTAACATTACCTACATGGAACACAATATAGCAGTAACTTTCCAGGAGAAGTCAGGTTACACAAAACACACCAGATACTGGAGCCTAAGTCAGAACTGTGACCAAGCAAGCCTCTGATGTGGCACTGTGTCTAGAAAAGTGCTACTTTGCTGGTATCTGGCTCTGGGCTGACATCTCTGTATGTTGAAATAAGAGGAAGCTCGGTAGGCATCAGGTGTTATTGGGTCTAATCTCCTAATCTCTTCTGTAATGGCATCCTTTCCTCAACCTGAGAAACAAGCTGTGCTTTAATGAATGTTATGAAATGATAATAGCAAAAAAGCAAAGAAGCAAACTAGGGCTGCAAAAGCCTACTGGAGGCATGCACTGAGAGTAGAGATCTCTCATCTCTATAACAACATCATAGTGGCTGCTGGGACACACATTTAAGGAATTTAATTACAACTCACTAAAGAACTTACACTCGAGAATTAACTAGCAGTGAAGTTTGGTTCATGTAGAGGAATTTTAATCCAGCAACATGCTTGCTCTGGCAAGGGATCACATCCAAAAACCTTCTAGGTCTATGTGATCCAGCTGGAATGCCATATACCTTTAATTCTTCAGGCTGGAATACAGGTATGCCTTTAGCACATACCTTTAGTCCCAAACAATGACATCTAGGTAGAGAGCAGTTCAGTCAGTGCAATTCAGTTGAGTTCAGACAGTGCAGTATAATTCAGTTGCGCTCAGTTCAGGACACTTTTGTGCAGTTAAATTGAAGGCAGTTGAGTTCAGATGAGTTCATGCAGTTCTGTGCAGGTCAGCCGAGGCAGCTGAAGCCAGAGAATAAGAAGGAGCCAGGTTAGTTTGATGCCAAGCAGAGCAATTCTGTGAGAAGCCAAGAAAAGCCAGATTGAATCAGCTTGGATAGGAGGTTGAGACAGAACAGCTGAATTGAACCAGCCAGCCAGAGTTCAGAAAGAACTAGAAAGGGTGAGTTTATTCAGCAGTAAGCCTCTAAGATGACAATAACATCTGACAAATAAAAGTTACATTTACAGGTTTGGTAAGTCACAGAAGTAGTGTTGCGGCCTGCCGGCAGTCCACAACACGAACGGTTCAACTGAGAATGGCAGTTCGAACTGAAAAGAGAGGAATCTAGACGGGGCGGAAGAATGAATGGAGCCAAGACAACAAACGTTCTGATCAAGGCTCAATTTTACTATTTTCAGACACTCAGTTATAAAGGAAGGGGGAGGGAACCCAACTTACCGCCAAGTAACTCAGGGTCCAGTAGCAGGACGAACACGTGTGTGCCTCCAGGCAGCAAAGGCAGGTTCCAGCAGTAGGCGTGGCAGGACGAATGAGCAGGTAGCTCCACCCTTGAGCAAGCAGGTTCCAGGCTGGGGGAAGGGAGGCCACATTTCCTCCCATTAGTTAACAAAACAAACAAAAATAAAAAAGGGGCTGGCCTGAGGCAGAAAAATTATTTATGTTCAATAGTTCTGCCTGAGTTCTTAGGGCTAAAGAAAAAACCTGTTTCCGTGGGATTCCCTAACTTTTCTAATGGTAAACTGTATTTGGCTAAGACTGTCTTTATTATCCTAGTAAACCACTAACAACAGAATAGGCTCTGACTTTATAATGCTAATTAGTGCTGAATAGGTAGCTACCTGTTTGCATTTTAAGTAGGGCGTTGGAACCCTGGCTGAGTTTAACTAAACAAATTTAGAATAACACTGAGCTGATAATCCTCCGCAATTTTGGGTGACAGGCAGGGGAAACAGTGAGAAGGGGTAAGACCAGCTCTTTAGTACAAGGCCAGTTGGCTTTTTTATTTGGGTGGGAGGCAGTGAAGGGCTTGCCCTTACAACAGTAAGGTCTCCAAACTCTCTCCCCCCTATTAATTAAGTTTAAATAGGCAATGCTTAACAGAGGTGATCAAATGATTCTTTTCATCCATAGATGAGTGGGCCTTTAACCTTGACTTGGGTGGACATTGACCTGATTCCTCCCGTGAGTGTTATAACAACTCACATCTGTGGCTCTTGGTATCTTTTGGGGAGGGGAGGCAGAGCCTTAAGTATTTTTGGTTTTTAGCTGGAATCAGATACCAACCTCTTTTAAATCAGGTGTGTCGCACAGGGAACTCAGAAACGGTCAAGCTGGACCTTCCCTCCGCAGTAATCTCCTGCGCCAAGCGGTACCCATACTGTATTCATATAATTATGAATCAGTAGCGCAATTCTGAGTTATGCGCGGTCTCTATATGAGACTTGTCAACCTCAGATTTAGCAAGGCCTAGACAAAAATTATGTCAGTATTAACACCATTAATTTTGGTTAAAATAGGAGCTGAAAGTCTTTCCTCTTCATACCTGTTATTCCCAATAGCCTGAGGAACTAAGGACACCTTGCAGTAACAGCAAGGGTGAAAAGCCAGAGGCCAGCTAAGGGACTAAGCCCATCTCTATCAAAATAAGAACTAATCTCTGTAAATATATATGAAATTTCTACTTCCCTAGCTCTCCTGGTAAATCTAAATCTTATCTTAGACTGAAAACCACATGCTGGGATGTCCTTGGAAGGGAGATTAGCAGTACCACCTGTTTGCTCTTAGGGGCGGAGAACCGGAGAATGTAGATTGACCTGCTTGAGAAAAGGAAGAAATCTAAACAATGAGAGAGTAGCACTGTAAATTTTCTGTTTGGAGAAGTCAAGGTACTTTATTTAGATGCAAATTGTAAAACTAAAGCTAATCTCCGGCCTCCTGTAGGGGAATTGGCTCAGAGGAAAACAGTTTTTCTGAGAGCTTCCACTCCCAGCTGAACTCTAAGCACAAGAGGAATTTTAATCTTTAGAATGATACTTACGAGAAGAGACAGAATCTGTGTTTACCTAACGAATTAATCTCTCTGGTAACCACCGTGCTTCATCTTCATCTCGTGAAAAAACACAAACCGAGCCTCTTCCCCAGATTAGAACTGGATCTGGACCCTTCCATTTATTAGTCAGGGCGTCCTTCCATTTTAACAATGCATAGGAATTAGAAGTAACTGGGTGCCAATGGCGTTCCGCTGCAGACTGACCTTTAATGTCAGTTTGCAAAAAGTTTAGGACAAATAAGGTGAAGGCAAGATGAGCCTTTGGTGACCTTGGGGGAAATGCTCTGAATTAACTTTGCTAGGTAATTTAGAATATAGGAATCTCTAATAAT